>NC_083407.1:104236917-104950179 GCF_020745735.1 Hemiscyllium ocellatum | reverse complement strand
AAGAAAGCATTTGGTATGTTTTCCTTTATTGGTCAAAGTATTGAATACAGAAGTTGGAAGGTCATGTTGCGGCTGGCCACTGTTGGAATATTGAATGCAATTCAATCTTTTCCCTGGGGTGGGGGAGTCCAGAACTGGAGGGCAAATGTTTAGGGTGAGCGGGAAAAGATATAAAAGGGACCTAAGAGGCAACCTTTTCACTCAAAGGGTGGTACAGGTATGGAATGAGCTGCCAGAGGATGTGGTAGAGTCTGGTACAATTGCAACATTTAACAGGCATCTGGATGGGTATATGAATAGGAAGGGTTTGGAGGGATATGGGCCAGGTGCTGGCAGGTGGGATTAGATTGGGTTGGGATATCTGGGCAGCATGGGCGAGTTGGACCGTAGGGTCTATTTCCATGCTGTACATCTCTATGATTCAACAATCTCCAGAAGATATTCCCACTTATGAATTTTATGATGGAGGGAAAAAAAATCACTGAACATGGTTGAGCCTACCTAGAACACTACCCTGGGGTACTCTTGTAATGATGTCCTTGAGCTCCAAGATTGACTTCCAGCAACTATCACCTCTACCATCTTTCTTTGTGTTGGTTATGTCTCAATCAGTGGCAGGTTTTAACTCCATTCCCATTTACTTTTTGTTTTATTAGGGCTTCTTGATGCCACACTGGATTAGGTGCTACCTTGATGTCAAGAGCAGTTACTCTCACTTCCCTCTAGAGTTCAACTCTTTTTTTTGTCTGCACCATGCCTGTCATGAAATCTAGAACTGAATGGCCCTGGTGGAATCCAAACTGAGCCTTGATGAGCCAATTATTATGCTGTTTGATAGCACTGTCACTGACACTTTCCATTTGTTCTCATTACTGAGAGCAGATGAATGGGTCTCTAATTGGCTTGATTGAAGTTGTCCTTTTCATGGATTGGACAATTTTTCACACTGTTGCATCATTGCCAGTGTAGCTATTCAGGAACAGTTTAGCATGGAAACTCCAAAGTCATGAAGCAAAGTCATTCACCTTATTCACCACTACAGTTGTTGGTATAGGGTCCTTTAGGTTCATCAGAGTTGTTTCAGTGTGCTGGTAGGTTTGTCAGCTACCATGATGCCAAGGGGTCAAGTAGTCTAGTAGTCATCTCCAAGATGTCTTTGTATGGTAGTGTAGCTAGAGTTCCTGGGTGTGTTGTCTACTTGTTCCTGGAGGTCTGGCATTCAAACTGGAACTTCATCAATAAACACTTCGATCTGGACCGTATTTACCAATCTCTGAGAAAAAGAACTGGAAATAACCTTACACGGGAGGCTCACTGATGATGTTACCTAGTGTTACGACACTGGGTAAACTCTCCTGCTTACTGTAAACCAGCAACATAGAAAAGATTTATCCCGTGCAGTAATTTGTGAAAATTTGAGAAGCCAAGAGCTATTTAAAGTAAAACTTAACAACTTTATTTCTTAAAGTGTAACAGAGAATAATCAACTATTTACAACTCCTCTCTAACCTATCTTTTACCTTCCCTTCTATAATACTAGTCCTATAAAACTCTTAATTATGATTTACAAAACAAAACTACTTATCTCAAAACCAGGCAGCTTTCAGTTTTCTATGTATTCCTGCCGTCTTTTCTTCTTCTTGGAGATTCTGCTGCACAGGTTACTGATCGATAAAGGTACCTTTGTAAGAGAGCTATTTTTTCAGACTTTACATGCTGGTAGCTTGGCAGTACTCTTCCTAACTGTTCTGTTTTCCCTGGTTTTATACCTCCAAAGCATTGGATTGTGTAATTAGCTTTTAAGATTGTCAGTATACTAAATTCAAACTAGATTGGAGTTTAGTATTTTTCTGGGTATAATTTAAACTGGCCTAATTCGAATCTGTTTTGTTGTTTCTAGGCAACCAGCTACCCGATTAGCTGGAGCACACGTTACATTTTATCTTTTTCCAGAACACTTAATGATGTCAGGTAGTTTTTGCTAGTTTTTAGCTCTCTCAAAGGTACAATACCTGCATCTTCATAATACCGAGCATGGTGATGAAACATCTGAAAACAAATCATTTAGCTCAGCGAGCAAACTTACAACCTATCTAACGTTTATTAAGCTAAAGTTTCCAATTCTAATTTGTGCATCTCTACTTCTTATCAATTCACCAATGATGGGCATGCCTTAGCCTGGGACTAAGTTGTGAATTTCCACTCAGCCTTTCCAGTTCTGTTTCTTTCTTAAGGATGCTGCAACATTGATCATCCTTTATGTGGACCTTTTTATTTGGATTGGTTATTTCAAGTAGTTACCTTCCTGTCACTAACCCTCCCCAAATAACCTGGTTGGAGACTAAGCCTGAAGAAGGGCTTATGCCCGAAATGTCGATTCTCCTGTTCCTTTGTTGCTGCCTGACCTGCTGCACTTTTCCAGCAACTCCTTTTTAAGCTCTGATCTCCAGCATCTGCAATCCTCACTTTCTCCCTAGAGACTAACAGTGACAATCTTTGGCTTATCTGAACCAATAGCTGAGTTCTACTGTGGGTGAGCATACCTGGAGTGGAGCTCAAATCCAGTTTGCTCCAATCAACCCCATCTTCTGGTTGCCATCCTTTCAACTCCCCTGACAATATGTCCATCCTGGTCCACCTCCACGTCAACACAAGGCCATGCACAAGCTGAAGGAAGAACCCCTCATCTTCCGCCTCAGGAGCTTGCAACCATACGGCCTTAACATAGAACTCACCGGCTTCCAAATCTCTCCACCCCTGCCCCCTTAACCTGACCCTATCTGCCCATCTACATTCCCACCTATCCACTCCACCCTTCCCACTGACCAATCACAGCCCCATCCTACCTGCCCCCACCTATTGCCATCTCACCCACCCTTCCCTCAGCCCCACACCCCTCCCACTATTTATTTCGCAGCCCCCTTCTCCCCCCGCAACCAGTCCTGGTGAAAAGTTCCGACCTGAAATATCGACTCCCTTCCCCTCTGCTGCTTGACCTGCTGTGCTTTTTCCAGCTTCACTCTTTATCCACTCTGACTTTTCCAAGTATCATGTTGTCGCAGAATGTGTACAAATCAGTCACTTAAATGGCAGTATGGGCTCGCTCACAGAATGACAGAATCTTGACAGTACAGAAGGGTGCCCCTTATGTCTGCACTAGCCCTCTGAGGTTGAAAGGGCTGCAACTGTTCCTAATTGTCTTTTACGTCTCACAGGCAAAATCATGTGTTTCCTCTGCAGTGTGTGGTTAGATGATTACCAGCTGGTAAGGGTTGTTTTCTACTATTTTTTAATTGAACCTTGCAATAAAAATCCATCCGAGAACTCCAGTTCAGATTGTGTGAGACCCTCGATTGACCAAGACAGAATCAAATCTTATGAAGCATAGTGTTAACTGAATTAAAGAAGGAACCTAGAAATGAGCCTGGAAGCCTTTCTAAAACCCGTCGTCTGAACAGTGTGGAGTTCTTGCAGCGAAACTCTGCTGATTGGAGGGTTGATGAGGAAGAAGTAGTTACCGGGGGAAAAAAAAAGAATGTTGAATTTATCTTGTAAAAACAACTTTATTAACCGATTGTTTGCTAATAAATTCACTTGTGACAAATCAGAAATTCATAGTTAAAACCATTATGGATATTCTTGTATGTATTTGTTTGCCATTTTTGTGTTTGTATAGCAGTTCAGATGTGAAATTTTATTGTGTTTGGTGTGTCTTTATCTAAGATAATTGAGAAGTCTAGTGTGAGGCTCCAATGTATCCTGATTATTTTAAATGCCTAGTTCTCTGGATAGACGAACTACATGAAAATGAATAACTTGTGTATCTTAAGGCAAAAGGATCTGATTTTGGCAAGTGCTACTTAATTATTGGAAGAAAAGATGAGTCCTGAAAGTCTTGTACTTGTAACATTACATTTAATTTTTCCACTAAAGTGACCTATCAAATTAATGATCAGTAAGCCAAACTCCTTTTTCTGCTGCCAAAGTCCAATTGACTCAAAGTTTCACTAAAGGGAGGGGTGGGTAGGATGCACATTTCAGTCTTTGTGTGTAGTATAGAGGCTGGTGGAGCACCTGAGATTGAAAGGTATGTTCCCATTCACTTTTACATTGCTCAATTTGCAACCAATTGATTTTGGATTATCAGTAGTTCATGGAATGCCCTGCCAGTAACAGTGGTGGACTCTCCCTCTTTATGGGCATTTAAACGGGCATTGGATAGGCATATGGAGGAAAGTGGGCTAGTGTAGGTTAGGTGGGCTTGGATTGGCGGAACATCGAGGGCCGAAGGGCCTGTACTGCGCTGTATTTTTCTATGTTCTATGTAAATTTCAATTTTTCTCTGTCAACTCATTGGTATTTTATGCCCATCAATCCAATTGCTTTGCAATTTGAACTATGCTACATACAAATGATCGGTCAAATTGTTTGATTAGATTATATTCCCTACAGTGTGGAAATTGGCCCTTCGGCCCAACCAGTCCACACTGACCCCACAAAGAATAACCCACCCAGACCGTCTGACTAATGCACCTAACTCTATGGGCAGTTTAGCATGGCCTGCACATCTTTGGACTGTGGGAGGAAACCGGAGTACCCGGACGAAACCCGGGGAGAATGTGCAAACTCCACACGGACAGTCGCCCAAGGCTGGCATTGAACCTGGGACCCTGGTGCTATGAGGCAGCAGTGAGGGAAGAGTGGGAGAGAGTCCTAAACGAGAGAGCATAGGTTTAGGGTGGGAGGAAATAGATTTAAAAGGGACGTAAGGGGCAATTTCTTCATGCGGAGGGTGGTGTGTGTATGGAATCAACTGCTGAAGGAAGTGGTAGAGGCTGGGACAAGTCTAACATTTAAAAGGTATCTGGATGGGTATATGAATAGGAAGGGTTTTGAGGGATATAGACCAAATGCTGGCAAATGGGGCTGGGATTAATTTAGAATGTCTGGTTTGCATGGACGAGTCAGTCTGAAGGGTCTGTTTCCGTGGTGTACCTCTCAATGAGTCTAGGTGTGGTTTTCTTGCAGTTGAGCATGCAAGCTACTTTGTGCATAAAACCTCACACACGGCAATGTGTTAAATTTCAAGTAATTTGTTTCTTTGTGGGTGTGTGAGTGATCAATATTGCTGTACTTTGAAAGTAGTGCAGTGGCAATAGAATATTCCAAGAAGCGGACAGATGCGGCCCTTGTTTCACATGTCGTCTAAAATAAGGCATGTTTGACAGCAGCCTTTTCAGTACGGCATTAGAGTGTCAGCCTTGATTTCTTTTTGGCCTGGCAATTTTTTGACTCGGTCAAGAATGTGACTAACTGAGCTATTTTAAAGTCTGTAGCCCCTTCTTAGGCTCTTAAAAGTAAAACTTGACTCCGGGCGTTTAAGGTAATGTTAAGACAAAAGGACCAAGTCTTAATCAAAGTGATGGGTTTTTAAGGTGAAAGAGAAGCGGAAAAATTGAGGAAGGAATTCTAGTGCTGCAGGCTACATTAGCTAAAGGTTTGATCACCAGTGATGAACGTTTGGTGAAATTAGTGCGGTTCATGAAGCAAGACTTCGATAAGCACTGACATTGTGGGGCTGTAAAAGATTACAGGAATCAGGAAGGCGCGAGATCGTGGAGAGATTTGTAAACAGAGATAATTGTTTTAAAATCTAGGCACTGCTTAACTGGAAGTCAATTGTAGGTCAGTGAGTGCAGGAGTGAATGACAAATCGGTCTTGGTGTTAGTAAAAACATGGACAGCAGTTTTGCGTGATCTCAGGTTTCCCGAGATTAGAATTATGATGCCTATTGCAGTGTGTGTTGGAATACTTAAGTCTCTAGGTAACAAAAGCAGAGGTGAGGGTTTCAGCAACAGTTAAGCTAAAACAAGGGGCAGAGTCAGGGTGTTGTTATGAAGGTTAATATAGGTGGTCTTGGTGGTGGCATGGAAAAATGACGAGCAGCTCATTTTGGGATTGTGTATAACACCATGCTCTCTGGCAACAGTCTTAAGCTGAACCAGACTGTTTGTAAGCAAGATAAAATTGTTTTCTGGGAAGTAGTATTTTGAAATGAGGAGTGAAGACGATGACTTTAGTCTTCCTAATAGTTCTGTACAACCAATACAGACTGTGGGACACAAAGCATGGCCGTTTACGGAGAGTTGTGGGATGGGAGTGTGAGGAAATAGACAGGAAATAAAGTGAGAAAACTTGCATGGAAATTTTCCATTTGCATTGAATTCCATAGCATTTACAGTACAGAAGTAGGGCATTCAGCTTTGTACTGTTGTTTAAGCTCCACATGAGCATCTTCCCACGCCTACTTCATCTAACAGGATAAATATCTTTTCTTCCTCTCTCCCTCATGTTTCTGTGGCTGCTGTTTCAATGCATTTATATTTTCACAAATTGCTGAATATGGTAGCAAATTTTGAATGATTAAAGTGACCTTTGAATTCATAATTGGATTTTTTTAAATCACTAGCTCATTGTAAATGCCCCCAGTTTTGGTCTTCTCTACAAACAGTAATATTTTCTTTAAATTTATAATTTTGTAAGAGCTCTCCAGTTGTTGTAACATGAGATGCAGTTGTTACCTTTTCCTTATTCTCCTTTTTCTAGATATGAACTTAGAATCCAATCCATCTGACCATCCAAGAGCCAGCACCATCTTCCTGAGCAAGTCCCAGCCAGATGGTGAGTATAGATATGTTTGATCAGTCTGTTCAGCGATATTATTACATATCTGTGGAGCAGATGGGACTTGAACCCATGCCTCCTGGCCCCACTACCACTATACCACAAGAATCTTCAGACAGTGAGTATGTATGAGCCACGTTAATATTGTAATATCCACATGCCTTCATTGGCCATTGTCCACCAGAGTAATGTTCTGCATGTATCAATGTGGAGGAATGTTTCATGGTCACCATTGCAATAGCTAACTACAGTTTCCACTCTGGAGTAATTATCTTATTCCTGCAAGAAATATGTTGTGATTTATTTCCAACCACCAACTACACTATCCATAATATTCATTCACCAACTTTCAAATTTTCGCATAAGAAATATTACCTTTTAGATAGCTAAGTTCCTAAAGATTTCTAACCTGCAGGGTGAATGGGTTGCCTTTAATTCAGTGGTGAACAGTTTCATTGATCTTCCTTTATTCTTCCTTTATGCAACTCTTTTCCATTAAGTACTGCACTACCCAAAATTACTTGGCGAAGGTGGCAGAAGGGGGTTATCCCCTTTGTTCCCTATGAATTGCTGAGATATAATGAGAAGGTTATTTTTGCTTATTTACCTTTTAGAGCTGTTTGTCATCCATAAGGATATGACCAGGACCGCAGGTTCCAATATATCAGCAACCTGGGGGTCATGGTGACCAGCAACTCTGAAGGTAAATAAATTCTTAACATTGATACTTAAGTAACTCAATCAAATTAAGAGTTATTAATTTTTAAAGGCTTTTGAAGCAGGTTAGTTCAAGGTAGAGGCACCCAATCCAATTGCACCTATTTTTCCTGATTTACTAACTGCCACCAGATCTCTGCCAATAGATATTTTTAAATATTTTCAACACCAGTTACTGGCCAAATAATGTTTAAAATGTTCAAATTCAAATCCTATTTACAACATCTTCAGTGTCTGTGCCAGTACTACTCACTATTACTTTAAGGAGGCGAGTAGATTAGATTACTTAGTGTGGAAACAAGCCCTTCGGCCCAACAAATCTGTACCGACCCACCGAAGCGCAACCCACCCATACCCCTACATTTACCCCTTACCTAACACTGCGGGCAATTTAGCATGGCCAATTCACCTGAACCACACATCTTTGGACTGTGGGAGGAAGCCAGAGCATCCTCAGGAAACCCACGCAGACGCAGGGAGAACGTGCAAACTCCACACAGTCAGTCGCCTGAGGCGGGAATTGAACCCGGGTCTCTGGCGCTGTGAGGCAGCAGTGCTAACCACTGTGCCACCGTGCTGCTCAAAAGTGTTGGGTAATCGCCTAAGTCTTAAGCAGCTCAGAACACAAAGTTTCGTGCATTCCACATTTGGATGAAAACAATATTTTTAAACATAAAATCATAACAATTAGGAGCAGGAGTAGGCCTTCTGGCCCATTGGGCCTGCTCTGTCATTCAGTCAGCTCATGACTGATCTTTTTGTGGATTTGGCTGTAGTTTACTGCCCACTTACCATAGCTTTTAATTCCTTTAAGACAAAGATTTTTGAACAGTAACACACTTTCAACAAGGTCGCCTCAACTGCTTCATTGGGTAGGAAATTCCATAGATTCGCAACCTTTTCGGTGAAGAAGTTCCTCCTCAACTGAGTCCAAAATCTGCTCCCTTTTGTTAGCCTTCTGTGCCTAACTCTTCACTAACATCCCAGTTGTTTGTTGCCAGTGATTTCACAATGGGTATGATCGCCTTCTGCTATCACTTTATGCGTGCTTTGGGAACAGTTAAAGATTAAAGTGGCAACTTTAAATACTTCACTTCTTGAGAACTAATGCCACCTATTTCCACTTTTGCAACATTGCTACTCCTCTGCCACAAAATCTTTGCCTTATCCATTCTTTCGACTTGATCATCCTATTGGCTTTCTGTCGCCCAAAAATTCCTGTTGGTCAAAAGCATCAAAATCCTTTTCTACCCAATGTCCAGTTTACTCATTATTGATCTACAGTGGCTGTTGTCCCTCAGAATATTAAATTGAAGTTGCTTGATTTTAACAAATTCGTCATAGTCTTGCTGCACCTTTTGCAGCAACCTTTAACAGCATCCTTTAATCCTATGATTGATTCCTTTTACTCCGACTACAACTGTCATTCTGAATCACCACTGCTGCTTCCTTTGATGACATTGGTTTTCAATTGCTCTGTAACCTCTCCTATGTGACTGCCAGACTGTGCTCCTTTAATGGTCTTCGCAAAAAGCATCTTTTAATGCCAGGTTTTGATCATGCCTTACCTGTCTCTTTCTCAATGACTTGCACAGCTTTCCTTGGCAGCTTCCATTTGTGAAGTGCCTTGGAGCATGTTTCTTCACATCACGAGTGACCTGTGAATAAAAGCTTTTGTTTAAATTTTGTTATTCAGCTTATTTTGTTGCATCTTCATCAACATCATTGTTTTTCTTTCTCACCGTACCCATCTCAACATTTGGGGCCATGATACCTAAATTTGTATAAAAAGTAATTGATGTTTCTTTTGTGGAATTTTTGGGAAATGATATGTTGTTTTTCTGATTCAATAAGATTGAAAATTAGGCTTTTGTTAAAAAAAAATGTCTGGGCGCGCTGAAATTCTTGCCTAAATTGGTATGATCTGTCACTGCAAGGGAACCAGGAGGCCAGTGGCTTGACTTGCTTCTCCAGGCAAAATACTGGGTAAGCATAGGTGACGGTCTCACAGGCATCCATTGCTCCACTTGCCAGAGGAAGTGGTAGAGGCAAGGACAATTTCATTATGATAAAGACGTTTGGACGTGTCCATGTGTAGGAAAGATTTACAGCGAAATGGGCCAAATGCAGGCACATAAGACTAGCTCAGCTTAGGAGACCTGGTCAGCATGGACAACTTAGGTAGTATGACTCCATGACTGCTAGGTAGGTTAGAAGAGTTAGGGATTTCTTTGGAAAGCTCTGACCCATTCTAGGAACCCTAGAGTCGGGACAAAAGGTTTCTGATAGATAACTCTTGGCCCAGCAGAAACCAGACAATCCTCTCAAAGATACGTCCTTGCATTTAAGAAAGGTATCTACTGCAGATTTTTTTTCTCTTTGAACAAACACACGTGCATTTGCAGAGGTAGATTTAAAGCATTTCAAAAAAACCTGAATGAGAAAATAATCTACAAGTTTAAACCGGGCCTTAAGTTCAATTTTAGACAATGCAGGATATGCAACAGACAGTGATATCTCTCATGTTTCTGGGGTATTCATACCATAGTTGGGAAGCCACTGGTCTTTCAGGACAATTTGCTTGTAAATTGTGTTTTAAGTTATCCTCCGTATTCAATTGTATCTTTGACCAGGCAAATTAATTTATACCTTTTTAAGGACCAAGATAGTTAAGCCCTCAGTATATTCTAAGACTGCACCACTTTAATGGAAAAAATGACTTGCACTTACACTGTACTTTGCATGACTTAGAATGTTCCACCGTGTTCTGCAAACATTGTAGTACGTTTGAAGAGTACTTCCTGTTGTAATATTGGAAATGTAGCAGCCAGATTGTAGACAGCATTCCACAGGCAAAATTGTGATGCAAACCAGACAATCCATGTTAGTGATGTTGCTTGAGGGCTAAATGTTACCAAGGGTATTGCTGAGAACTCCCCTTCTCAACTTCAAAACTGTGTTGAGGAATCTTCAATGCCCAAGCGTGAGGGCCATTGGGACCTTGGTTTGACGTGTCATCCACAAGTTGGCACTCCTGGCGGTACAGCAACCTGTCAGTTCTGCATTCTGAAGATCTGGTGATTGTACGCCTCTGAAAAGAAGTGTTGCCTGTTGTTCAGGCTAAAAAATGCTTGTTGTCTTTAGAAAAGTTTAACCTGATTAAAGTTTTTTCAGTGCATTTTGCCACAACAGTGAAAATTCAAAAAATGAAATGCCTAGAAGCAGTGGGTAATAGAAATCATAAAGTCACAGCACAAAAACAGACCCTTTGGTCCAACCGGTCCACGCTGAACATAATCCCAAACTAGTTCCACCTGTCTGCTCCTGGCCCGTATCCGTCAAAACATCTTTGAAGCTTTTACCTTTCCAAACGAAATGGTTATAGTATCAGCATCAGTTTCTGTCAGGTATGTTTGGATAGTAAAGCATGCCATCAGGACAGGACAGTGGTCCTAGCTCTATGCCATTTTTCCAATAAATGTCATCAGCACTTGTCTTCTATTGCGTTGGTCAGTGGAGGCTGTAAATTGAATGATAAGTGCTGGCAATCATCCTGTAAACAAGCTCAGTGGTGATGCTTTAATTTGAAGTAAAATCAAAAGTGCTGGAAAGGCTCCAAAGGGCAAGGGAGATTAGAGGAATTAGAACAAAATGCAAAGGAAGTGGTAATGATTGTAAATGAGCGAGAGGATGTTAATAGCAGAATAAAGGTCATCTCAGTGTAAAAATATAAGATAGATGTTTGAGCAGAAAATATTGAAATGGAGGACAGAGTTCATGGTCTCAAATTATTAAACCAAATGTTTCAGAAGCTGTAAAGTACCACATGGGAAATTGAACTGCCAGCTTTTGCTGGGCTCAGTGAAGAAGGTTCAAGATAGAATTGTGAGAGTGAGAGCAAATGATGCATTAAAATGTCAAGCAACCAGAAAGGGGTAATGCATATGGATAGAGTGGAGGTGTTCCACTAAAGCAGCACCCAGTCTATGTTTCGTCTCCTTAGCAGGGTGGCAACTGCACTGAGAAACAAATATAATGGACTATATTGAAAGAAATGCAAGTAAGTTGTTACTTCACCTAGGAGTTTTTGAGGCCTTGCACAATTCAAAGCAAAGGTTTTATATCTTCTGTTGTTGTATAGGCACATGGTGTAGGAGGGAGGTGAGATGTTTGGGGTTTGAAAAGTGGACCTGGGTGTTGTGGATGGAACTACCCCAGTGTTGATAGGAGAGAGGAGGGAAAGATGTGTTAGATGGTGACGAAATGTTATAAGTCTGGGAAAAGCAGAGAATCACCCTTTTAACTATGAGACTGGTGAGTTGGAAAGTAGGAATCCGGAAAATCTTATCGTAATTCTGGAAGGGAGGAAAAGGAAAGAGTGAGAACAGAAGTGGGTCAGATATGGCTCAGAGCCCTGTAAGTGGAATCCTTCTCTGGTGAAAAAGAGATGCACTGTCAGGGAAGCTAGCCTAATTGGGAACGTGATGTGGAGGTGCCGATGGTGGACAAAGTTTAAAAATCGTGCAACACCAGGTTATAGTCCAAAAGGTTTATTTGGAAGCACTACCTTTCAGCGCTGCTCCTTCATCAGGATCATAAGACACAGAATTTATAGCAGAAGGTCACCGTGTCATGCAATTTGTTCATTATCTCGTTTTAGTTGCACGACACTCTGATCTTTTGCTATAAATTAGGAGCAGATATGGCAGAGACAGGAGAAAAAAGAGAGAATGGAATGGAGTCCTAAAAGGAAAGTGAGTGTGAGGAGTTGAGGCAGCTGTGGAGTCTGGGTTTGTCATAAATATTCATAGACACCTATCCCCTAGAAGTAGAAACCAAAGTCAACGAAGGGAAGAATATGTGATGCACCAGGTTAAGATAAGTGAAAGGTGGAAGTTGGAAGTAAAATTGACATTTTTTTTCCAGTTTGGGCAGGAAACAATCTGCACACATTCTACAATAGGCCTGTACAAACCCCCCTCAAAATATGTTAGGCAAGTAGCCTAGACTCTAACTTTTTCTTATTTTAAAGGTAAATGTGAGGTGCTGTGTTCCAGATGCAATTCAGTTGGTCAGATTTCTCAACATTAAGCAAAGCGCAATTTATTCAAACATTGTAGAAAGAAAGAGGAACTTGAATAATTTAAACTGTTATTCTGTTAGGTTTTCCAATAGAGTAAATGTTCTAATGTAGTAACATCCCATAAACATACCCTTGGCAAAAGGCAAATACAGAAAACAGATTGTCTGACATGCAGTCCTCCAATGCAGGAGAAAACATCAATTCTGAGAGAGAGAGAGTAGCAATCAGTAGAGATTCACTGCTTTCCAACCCTGCTGAGACCATAGCAACAACTGCTGAAAGCTAAAGCAAAGATCCCTGCGTGGGGAGCTTGACCACACCTGTTCAGAATGCTTCTATTCTTGCAGTTTTTTAAACAAAAAACCCAAGTTTTCTCAAGTCATTTATCTTCCGATAGACTGCGTGTCACCTGTTCCCTCCATCTCTCTCGAAAAGAAAGCAGGGTAAGGCTCACCACTTAAAGCCACAGTATCATCACAATTCATTGATGCATTGGAAAAACATCTTGTAGAGGAAGCCTGAGTAGGACTGGAATAATAAATGTACTATTCACGGAATGAGTAGACTAGCTATAGCCATGCCTTTTATTTGGAGGAAGGATGAAAAGTTAAAGGAGAAATTGTTCCATTAGAGAACGATCTCAACCAAGAGGAAGGTAGTAGTGGATCGGGACTGTCTGGGCCTTCGTTCAAGAAAGAAGCAGAGGGCCCTGATGAGTGATAGAAAGTGTAGAGGAATTGGATGTCCAGGATAAAGAGGAAGCAGTCAGCACTAGGAACCTGGAAATTGTTGTAATGACAAAGCATGTCTGGGGATTCAAAACTATAGGTTGGGACAGACTTGATGGAAAGAAAATAAGATAAGTGCAGTGAACTAAGAACAGGCTGAAATTATGGTTTATCCCAGGATAGTCCTGTTTGCCAATTTTGGGAAGTAGTTGAATGAACTAATTTTGGTTGGGGGACTGTAAGGTGGGAAGATGTGGGGGGAGGGATCCCAGAGAAGATGAGGTCAGTGACGGTTAGGGAACTGTGACAGCTTGATGTTCAGTGATGGGGTCATGACCAAAACACTGAGAAGTGCCTGAGGGTGGGCGCTCAGCAATGCCAGGTGACAATAGTACCACTCTTGGAACCACGGTCAGACCTGAGAGAATGGAATGCAGCAACTTCAGAAGATAGGTTAGATTGGGTAAGGAGTGTAGAGAAATCAAGACAGCCAGTTGCACGCCAGTAGGGTGTGTAACTGACCAGAGATGATTGGACAATATTGGAAATGACTATGTGGATCTATGGAGTGGAGAGTGGATTCCTACCCAAAGAAGCGAGAACTGGGGCAATAGCAATGAAAGTAGAGATCAGCATCGTGTGTCGTTTGAGATTTATTGAGATGAAGACATTGAGGGTGAGAGAGATGATGTTTCTTGTTAAGTTGTCTAATGAGCTGAAGAACCGTATGGAGTGGGGCCAAGAGAGCTTTGAGATAGTGAGTCAGTGCTAATTGAAAGAAATGTGGAGAGTAAATGTGTGGCAGTGCATGGCACTGACTGTTGATCTCGGTATGTGGCATGAACAGCAACCTTAGAAATGTTGTATATCTTGAAGATCTATTTAATCAAAGGTGGATTCTAAACAGAAAGGATGGAACTTCAGTTGGAATCCACGTGGGGCAAGATTGAACTCAAATTCTCCTGGTATCATAGCCAACATTTATTCCTTGATTAAGACCATTGAAGGTCATACTTCTTATTTGTCTATGGCTATTTGTGGGTCCTTGGTGTGGGGAAATTGGTTGCTATACAATGATTACCATTGAGAAGTATGTTATTGGGTTGTGGAATGTTTCAAACCCCCTGCAAATGTGAGCAACATAGAAGAATACAGCGCAGAACAAGCCCTTTGGCCCTCGATGTTGCACTGACCTGTGAACTATTCTCAGCTCATCTCCCTAATGTGGCTGAGTTGACTACATTGGCAGGTAGGGCATTCCATGCCCTTACCACTCTCTGTGTAAAGAACCTGCCTCTAACATCTGTCTTAAATCGATCATCCCTCAGTTTGTAGTTATGCCCTCTCGTACAAGCTGACATCATCATCCTAGGGAAAAATACTTTCACTGTCTATCCTATCTGGACATCTTGTATGTCTCTATCAAATCCCCTCTTAGCCGCCGCCTTTCCAATGAGAACAGACTCCAGTCTCTTGGCCTTTCCTCAGAAGACCTTCCCTCCAGACCAGACAACATCCTGGTAAATCTCCTCTGCACCTTTTCCAATGCTTCCACATCCACAACCAGCACTGTACACAATGTTCCAAGTGTGGCCGCACCAGCATTTTGCATTGTTTGTAAAAAAAAACACTTGCCGAGCTAGATTGTTTGCAGTTCTTCAGCAGTACTTTATCTGACACATCAAGTTAAAAATTGTAATTTGACTAAAAACAACGATTTGCTTTAGTGTACTGACGTGTTGTAAATGTGTTTTGTTCAAAAAACAGTGAGAGAGAAGAGGAAAAGCAACCACATAAACCATGTAAGTGCAATCTTTTTAAACATGCTGTCTATTTGCTCCACTATTGAGGCCATCAACCTTTAGTAAAGCTTTTGGATGTTAATATTTTAAAAATGGCATTCATCAATTTCAAACCTTTATGAAAATGCCCAAAATTTAACCAGTTTTGTTGTAATGCATTGGTGGATCTGTAATATATCTGTCATTATTTTTTGTATTTAACATTTTTCTTTCTTTTTTATGTTAGCATTGCTGTTGAATTAACAGACTGTTTTATATTCTGTCTGCTGACCCAATTTATCATATCATTTGTATGATTAATTTAATCTTGCAGTGTGTTTTTTCATTGATGCCCTGATATCAGTGGAGTCTGTGTATCTGCATCTCCTAAACCTGGAACTTGCAAAACTGATCTGAATATGTTGGGGGTGGGTAGTTTGAAATAATAATCTCGCTCAGCACCAACCTGAGCAGCGTCTGACTTACAGAAGAATTTTCAATGCCGCCTTATGTCCAATATACGCATTAGAATTTGTAAGAAACAAATTTCGGTGATTATCGGTGAAGATCGTTTTGAAATTTAAATTTCTTAAATTATCTGAACTAAGCTGGTAGTGTGAGCTATTAAATCATGTAAGATGTGAAATCACACTCTAGGAATATAGTTTATGAATGCTTACATTTTTACCACTGATTTTTATTTGATGCTTAAACAGTAGCATAGCAGTTATTTCACAGAAGCACAAATATTTGCTCACTAATTTCCTAGGTACAATTTCATGGATAACAGTCCTTTGAATTTGCGCATAGACTAGTGTTAGGAAAGCTGAGCAGTTCACGTTAGGAGCTAGGTCTGAGACAATCCAAACCGAGAGAATTCTTTCCCAAGGTCTGATCCCAGACGTGAAATACATTGTAACCATCTATTGGTTCTTCCTTTATTAAAGGCTTTCTTTTATTAAGTTAAAAATCACACAACAGGTTTATTTGGAAGCACTAGCTTTTGGAACACTGCTCCTTCATCAGGTGGTTGTGGAGATTCTTTTTATATAGCCTGTCACAACTTCCTAAACAACTGACAGAGGCATCACAGGCAGCTGCCTGAATCAAAGATTAGACAGAGGCAGAAAAGAACACAATGCTGCTCTCAATGTATCCACTTGCAGTCTGCTAACTGCTTGCTCCTCCATCCTGCTTGATGCATCCCTCTCTTCTGTACTCCCTCCTGCCTGAGTGTGAAGGAAATAGGGAAGAGGTACAAATAATATCAGCTCTGGGAGAAACTGCGTGTGCTCCCGTGGATGGAGAAGACACTCAAGTCTCACTCTTGGTCAGCCCTAGGAACTACAGTGGGAGAAAAGGATTCTGCTGCCTTGCCAAGCAATTAGATAGCCAAATCATTCCCAGTAGTTCTAGACAGACTATGCAAATCCATTTATCACATGTAAAACTGACTTCTAATTGAATCAGTTAACACTGTTTGGCATCCCTTCGGAATGTTGAACTTTAAGTGGAATTGTTCTCTTTGGTGTTACCACAATTCAGGTGTGATATGTTGCCCCCCAAAACATCTGAATATCAACAACTAATATTCAAAAAAGCTTGAGGTTGCTTATCTAATTTTTGCTACTGCAGCTGATGTTTTCTGTTTCACAGCCAATGATGATATCTGCCAGGTTTTGGCCTCCTTGGGTGAACAACAATGGAAACCTGACTTTTACTTTGCACTTGAGTGTTTAGCTGCAATGTTGGGAAATCAATTCACATACCACCATGATTGGGAATGTGCTACAATTAGATGACATGCATTCAGAAGGCTAGGCCCTGCATGACGTATGTATAGCATATGGACTGCATCAGTTCAAGAAGGTAGCTCAACACCACCACCTCCAAAGGGCAACTAGGGACAGGCAATAAATGCTTGTCAGCCAACAATGGTGTACGTGTGGTTTGAAAAGAAAAGCAAATGTGGGAAGACGACTAGTCTTTACCTCCAGTGCAGTATGAGAATGTGTGCTGTGTTGTTTGAGGCGTAATTGTTTTCCATTACAAAGACCACACCCATAACATTGCCCATGTGCACCTCACCTCAACTTGTCTGCTGCTGAAACTCTCACTTATGCCTCTGCTGCTTGATTCTATGCCGGCCTCCATATTCTGCATTCTGTAAATATAAATTTGTCCAGATTTTTTTTTTTTGCCTGTGTCCTAACTTGCACCAAATATTATTCACCATCACGTCTGCGCTCGCTCACCTGCATCAGGTCTGGTTACAAAACATCTCCATTTTTAATTTCTTGTCCTTGTTTCAAATCCCTCCATGGTCATGCCCTTTCATGTCTCTGTTGTAAGAAGTAAGTGAAAATTGAGAGATGAGAGCGAAGAAGGAACTTAACAATTACAATCATCAAAGAAAGGGTACTGTCAACCTATTAGAGTTAAAGGCTGACAGTCTCATGGACTTCTCCGAAGGACTTAAAAGAAGTAGCTACTGAGATAATAGAAGCATTGGGTTCAATTTGTCACAATTCCAGAAAGTCCCATCAGATTGGAAAATGATTAATGTAATTCCTCTATTTAAAAAAAGAGCTTCCAAAAGCAGGAAACCACAGACCAGTTTTAGAGTCAGAGTCATACAGCACGGAAACAGATCCTCCAGTCTAACTTGTCTGTGTTGACTAGATAGTGAGTCATTACTTGCCCAGTTGGCCTAACGTTTGCCATTGGAAAAATGCTGATGCCATTGAGATTATAGTAGGACACTTAGAAAATCTCACTGTAATCAGATAGTCTTTTTTTTAAGGGACATTATTGTTGACTAATTTATTGAAGTTCTTTGAGGAAATAACAAACCACATGGATATTGGGGACCCTGCAGATGTGATGTACAGTACTTGATTTCTAGAAAGCATTTGATAGGCTGCTAAGATAGGTTAAGATATAAATTAAGAGCTCATAGTGTAGGGATTAAGGTATTAGCATGGATAGAGGGTTGGTTAGCTAACAGGAAGCACTGAGTGAGAATAACTTGGCAAGACATAACCAGTAGAGTGCCAATGTAATCAGTGCAGGGGTGTCAACCAATCTATATTGATCATTTGGATGAAAGAACCAAATGAAGGGTTCTTAATTCTGCTGATGATGCAAAGATAGGGCAAAGAGTAAGGCTGAAGAGAAAATCCAGAGTCTGCAAAGGGATTTAGACAAAAAATGGTTAAATGTGAACTCGTCCACTTTTGGCAAGAAGAATAGAGAAGTGTTATATTATTTAAATGGAAAGAGATTGCAGAACTGTGATAGAAAAGGAACGTGAGTCAGGAAAAGGTAGTTTTCAAGTGCAGCAAATGATTTGGAAGACAAATGGGAAGTTGTTGTTTATTGCAAGGTAGATAGAATATAAAAGCAGGAAAGCTTCACCATGATAGTGCAAACACATTTGGATCATTTTTGATCTCCTAGTTTGAGAAAGGACTTGATTGCATTAGAAGCAGTGTCAAGAAGGTTCACTCAGCTGATTCTGGATATGAAGGTGTTATGAGGAAAGGTTGGGCCGATGTCTCCTTGGAGTTTAAAAGTGATCTTATGGAGAGAGATAAGATGCTGAAAGGATGTGAAGGGTAGATGTGTTTCCTTTTGCGAGAGCGACTAGAACTAGAGGACGCAACTTAAAATTAAAGGGTCTTTGACATAATCTGGTAATGAAAAATCCGAGGGTGTTGGTCTGTGGAATTCTCTGCCCCAGCAAGCCACAGAGGCAGGTTTACTGAAACATTTTAAGGAGGAGAAAGTGAGGACTGCAGATGCTGGAGTACCAGAGTTGAAAAATGTGGTGCTGGAAAAACACAGCAGGCCAGGCAGCATCTAAGGAGCAGGAGAATTGACGTTTCGGGCATAAGCCCTTCTTCAGGAATGAGGCTGGTGTGCCAAGCAGGCTGAGATAAAAGGTAGAGGGGAGAGGCGCTGGGAATACGATAGGTGGAAGGAGGTGAGGGTGAGGGTGATAGGCCCGAGAGGGGGTGGGGGCGGAGAGGTCGGGAAGAAGATTGCAGGTCAAGAGGATGGTGCTGAATCCGAGGGTTGGGACTGAGATAAGGTGGGGGGAGGGGAAATGAAGCTGGAGGAGGGCAAGGACCTGCATGTCATTGGCGGAGTGGGAGGGGGAGCTAAAATGGAGGTGCAGGTGAATTTGCGACGGATACAGAAGGATCCATTGGGGCCTTGGAGGGAGGTGAGGGGGACGGTGTGGACGCAAGTTTTGCTTGCACTTGCTGTTGCAGGGGAAGGTGCCGGGAGTGGATGTTGAGTTGGTGGGGGGTGTGGATCTGATGAGGGAGTGGTCTCTCCTGAATGCTGATAGGGGTGGGAAGGAAATATATCCCTGGTGGTGGGGTCTGTCTGAAGGTGACGGAGGATGATACGATGTATCCAGAGGTTGGTGGGGTGGAAGGTGAGGACCAGTGGGGTTCTGAACTGGTGGCGATTGCAGGAGCGGGGTTCAAGGGTGGAGGTGCGGGAAGTCAGGTCCTTCTCTAACCCCCTCACCTCCCTCCAAGGTCCCAATGGATCCTTCTATATCCGTTACAAATTCACCTGCACCTCCACGCACATCATTTACTGTCTCCGCTGCACCCAATGTGGTCTCCTCTACATTGGGGAGACAGGCTGCCTACTTGCGGAACGTTTCAGGGAACACCTCTGGGGCATCCGCACCAACCAACCCAACCGCCCCGTGGATGAACACTTTAGCTTTTCCTCCCACTCCGCCAATGACATGCAGGTCCTTGGCCTCTTCCATTGCCAGACCCTGGCCACACGACGTCTGGAGGAAGAGTGCCTCATCTTCTGCCTAGGAGCCCTGCAACCACACGGGATGAATGTAGATTTCTCCAGCTCCCTCGTTTCCCCTCCCCCCACCTTATCTCAGTCCAAACCCTTGGATTCAGCACCGCCCTCTTGACCTGCAATCTTCTTCCTAACCTCTCCGCCCTCACCCCTTCTCCGGCCTATCACCTTCACCTTGACCTCCTTCCACCTATCATATTCCCAGTGCCCCTCCCCAAATTCCCTCCCCCCTACCTTTTATCTCAGCCCGCTTGGCACACCAGCCTCATTCCTGAAGAAGGGCTTATGCCCGAAACATCGATTCTCCTGCTCCTCGGATGCTGCCTGGCCTGCTGTGTTTTTCCAGCACCACGTTTTTCAACTCTGAAACATTTTAAGGCTGAGTTGGACAAATTCTTGATTAACAATGGAGTCAAGGGTTATGGAGAGCAGCAGAAAAGTAGAGTTGAGATCAGCCTAAATTTATCAAATGACGGAGAAAACATGAAGGGCCAAATGGCCTGTTCACACTCCTGAATTATACACAAGTTTTTGCTTTTCTATCAGTTGCTTGCAAAAATTCCATAACACCATTTCAAAGAAGAGGATGGGCGTGCTGTCAGGTATCATGTTAATATTCATCCAACGTCACTTAATAGAGGTTCACTGGTCCTATTTATGTAGCTGTTTGTGAAACCTCACTAAACGTGAAGCTAACTACTACATTTCCAACCTTGCAACTGTAACTTCTCCTTTGGACGAAAAGTGCTTTGGAATATTCAAAAGTTGTGAAAGACACTGAATAAATGCAAGTCATGACTTCAGAGCAAACTATATCTTTTGATCTCCTGTTTCCTTTTTGAGAGTTTCTTTTGACAACATTGCCAAAAAACTGACGAAAACAGAAAGATCAATCAAGGTAATTATTATGAACTGCTTCACAAAGATGCCTACTACAAAGCACACTTACTGAAGACAGCATTGGGCTCAGTTATGATAAATCCATGTTTGAACATTCAAATCATTCTTGACTTGAACCTTCTCAACTCTGTAACCTTCTGCAACTTGATAATCCTGCACATTGCTCTGCATTCCTCCAATTCTGACCTTTATTCCTACTCTCCCTGACCTCACCATTGATATGAAAATGTGTTGCTGGTTAAAGTGCAGCAGGTCAGGCAGCATCCAAGGAACAGGAAATTCGACGTTTCGGGCACAAGCCCTTCATCACCCTCATTCCTGATGAAGGGCTTGTGCCCGAAACATCGAATTTCCTGTTCCTTGGATGCTGCCTGACCTGCTGCGCTTTAACCAGCAACACATTTTCAGCTCTGATCTCCAGCATCTGCAGACCTTACTTTTTACTCACCATTGATATCTATGTTTTCAGCTATCATGGCCCCTAATTTTAGAATTTCACCCTAAGCCTCTTCCTCTTTTTGTTAGCTCCTTTAATAGCCTCCTTAAAACCTGCCTCTTTGATTAAATCTTTGCTCAACTCTCCTTATATTCCTTATGTAACTGAACTTCTGGATTTATCTTTTGTCTGGTGGTCCTCCAGTGATATATCTTTGGATGTTCTACAATGATAAAAGTGATGTAGAAATGCAAGTCATTGTTTTAATGTGCCAGGTTGATACATAAAGGACACCCACTTGCAGGAAAAGGCAGAGGATAGTTGGCAGAGTTGGAACAGTATCCCAGCAAGACTCAACAATATTGAGAGAGGAAGTCAGAAAATTTGGACAATGTCCTTAGCTGACCACTGAAATGTCAAAACAGCCTTAAGAGGGAAGAGTTATGGGGAGAAGGTGGGGACTGAAGATGAAGTAGGAGATCAGCTGTGATCTTATCGAATGACAGAGTATGTTTTAGAGACCATATGATCCACTCCTGCGGATATTACTGGTGTTCTTACATTGCAGACCTCCATAATGGAGGACCGTACACTTGGCATTCAGTATTGATTTGTAGCTGAAATATCAATTTGAGAGTTAAATTGTTTTCGCATTGACTGCTGCTGCCTATATATGATTCAGTATGCAGAGTGGATTTAGATGCTGTGTATTTAATGTTAAAGCACTACACGAGAAGGCTGATGAAAGATTTGCAATAGGTCAGGAGATACATGTTCCTGGAGGTGCTTCATGCAAAATACTTCATCCAACTACTTGTCTAATCGTACAGATTTCTTTTCTATTTTTGATCTGTTTGAGTAATAAATGAAAGTGTTTAAGGAAATTAGAAAAGCAAGCCACGGTGGCTCAGTGGTTAGCACTGCTGCCTCACAGCACCAGAGACCCGAGTTCGATTCCACCTCTGAAATGTGCAAACTCCACGTAGACACTCTCCCCATGGCTGCATGGGTTTCCTCCCACAGTCCAAAGATATGCCAGTTAGGTCGATTGGCTGTGGGAAATGCAGGGTTACAGGAATGGGGGTGGGGTGGGTCTGAGTGGGATGTTCTTTGAAGAGTCAGTGTGGACTGGATGGGTCGAATGGTCTGCTTCCACACTGTCTGTATTCTATGATGTTACATTTTTTTAATGTCCCTACGATTTTTCACCTGGGTTACGCAAAGCAATGTCGATGAGGTTGATCTTTAATTCTTGGCGACACTGGGATAAACAAAAACATGGCAACACTATTAGCGAAATGGGGATAGTGTTTAGACAATGTGTCACAATCATGATGGGTCCCACTGAATTCTTCTTAATCATTCTCTCCTGATACAGCAGCATTCATAGAAAGTTGAAGACCGTTTGTATACCATCGCTCTTTGGAAAGTTCTACGGAATGAGCCTTGGTAATTAAAAAGGATTTTCGAAGCATTTTTAAATTATTGATAAATATCAACCAAGGACTGTGTTGCAAGTGAGAGAGAATAATGGTTAACTACAAACTTTAACCGAATTTAAAGTGGATGGCAATACTCCAGTCAAGAGGTTGAAGTCAATCTCCATCTCACAACTGTCAGACACTTCTTTGCAATTACTACAGTCTGGATACTAAGAGTGAAGCTGCCTTTTAAAACTGCTGTGAATATCTGATGGTTTCTCTTCAAGAATATGTGTAAACCCTGCCCAACTCATCCACGCTGACCAGATGTGTCATTTACCTGCATTTGTCCCATACCCCTCTTAAACCCTTTCTATGCAGATGCCTTTCAAATGTTATAATTTTATCGGCTTCCACCATTTCCTCTCGCAGTTCATTCCATATGTGCACCACCCTTATGTCCTTCTAGATCTTTCCCCTCTTGCCTTAATTCAATCTAGTTTTAGACTCCCCTTTCTTGGGAAAAGGCTATGGCTTCATGTTTGAATGAGGTTATCAAAACATTTAGATTAGATTACTTAGTGTGGAAACAGGCCCTTCGGCCCAACAAGTCCACACCGACCCGCCAAAGTGCAACCCACCCATAACCCTACATTTATTCCTTTACCTAACACTACAGGCAATTTAGTATGGCCAATTCACCTGACCCGCACATCTTTGGACTGTGGGAGGAAACTGGAGCACCCGGAGGAAACCCACGCAGATCCAGGGCGAACGTGCAAACTCCACACAGTCAGTCGCCTGAGGCAGGAATTGAACCCAGGTCTCTGGTGCTGTGAGGCAGCAGTGCTAACCATTGTGTCACCGTGCTGCCCATAAATTTGGGGAATAGTAAAATCAAAAGGTTTCCTCCCACCCCCCCCCCCCCCCCCCCCCCCCCACCCCCCCCGATTCACCGAAAGCATCGTTTCGTTAAAGGAAAAGCTGTTCAAGTAGGTATCATGGTTTCCAATGTATTGTTTCAAGGTCAACAGTAGCTAAACTTGCAATTATAAAGCATTTTTAACAGAGCAGCACATCCAAAGCTGCTTGACATTGTTAAACAGAACCTGACTCCAAGTCATGGAAGGAAACCAAAAGTTCGGTGAAAGGTGTAGCTTTTAGGGAGTTCTTCAAGTGTCCTAGTCAGTATTCCTCCTTCAACCAACGATTGGGCAAATAATAGGCTGTTGGTATTTGCGAGGAGTTGTTTACACAATAACTGGTGCATGTACCTGTATAATAACGCAATGTATGAGCCGGTTTAAGAAATGTCAATGTGATTTGAGCTACAAAACCAGAGTTATTTATATTTAATGTAAATTGTTAATGTTTTGGGCTTTTTCACTACATGAGATTGATGCCTATTTTGTGTAGTAATCAGTGTCCTATGCTGCTGTGCTACAAATCTTTTTCCACCAAACTGATTTGATTTCTTTTTTTATATATACAGGTATCTCCTGGTCAACTTACTAAAAAATACAGCTCATGTTCAACAATATTTATTGATGACAGTACAGTAAGCCAACCTAACTTGAAAAGCACAATTAAATGGTAGGTGATTAACAAGTGAGATTGCCCTTCTGTCAGTTTAGATTTAAGGTAGATGAAATTGGTTGAGTTTCTTTATCTAATTGTGGGGCACCATAAGTTCAAGTATGTTTACTTGCATTATCTTAAACTGTTGTGAGTTATCTGAATGAATTATCTTAGATGTCTGCCCTTCTGCTCCCTTCTGCATCATGTGTTGTGGACTCTAGCCCGAGTCTAGGATATATACACACACCGTTTGGGCTGACCAGCTAGGAGATGCCATTTTTCAGATTAAGATATATGGCCATTCTGGCTGAGTGTGGAAGATCCCCTGGTACTGCTTAAAGTAGGGTTTTCTCTTGCTTGTAGCCAACGTGTATTCCATTGCCAGCACCAACAGGGACAGATTAATTTATCTTTAATCTCCTTCGCTTTTTATGGGATTTTGCCATGTACAAATTGGCTGTTGCGTTTGGCTACATAGCAATAGTGACTGCACTTTTTAAAAGTAATTTGGTTAGTCTTGAAGTGCTTTGAGGCGTCTGGAGAATGTGATGGGCACTATGCCAGTCCCCTCCTTCCAGTCCGTTGGCAAGTTACATTACATTTTCAACCGTGATTCATTTATATTTTAAATGCAGATTTAAGTAGATCAGTAAAAATTCCACAAGGAAGTTTCGTTTGACATTAAGTGAGGGTGTGGGGATGGTAGGGAAATGCTGTTTTTTTTTTGGAAGGGCAGTTAGTGGCGAGAAATGTTGGAAGATTGTATTTGTCAGCCAGGCCATAGTGAAAACTTGTATTTAAATTTGTGCATGTTTAACAGCTTTAAGTTTTAATCACTTTTGTTTTCCCCTTCCAACAGCGTTACGCTTGCGATATATTATCACACAAAGAACAGGTAATCTTGATTTTCTCAAATTGTTCCTTTAAGCGCTACTAATTATCTAGTGCCGTCCTTTAGCAGCTAGTTTGTGTGATTTCACCAGAAGTGGGTGGGGTTTTTCTACAAAGTGCACATCACACCATGTTGGTACTCTCAGTTATCCATTGTCAACTTGCGGGAAGTTAATTTTTAAAAGCTAATGCAATGCATTACTTTGGGTTCTGTGGTCTCCTGTGAGGTTTTCTGCTGCACTCATTTCTGATACCTGCCCTCAACTATTGTCTGTATTAATTTTTAATGGAGTAAAACTAAAAGGAGAGGAAGGGTTGTCGTCTTCATCAACTTGCATTCATGTTGGCGCTTCACGATAATGAAATCTTAAATAAATGTTAAAGCAGTGTAAAATGGCCTATAGAAGAGGTCCGTATTGGAAGAATTTGGTGCTCCTGAAGAGATGTGTTGCTAGAGGTGATTGTAGAGTTAGGGGAGGAGTAAAGCCATGGACGAATATTCATATGAGGATGGAAGTTTTACGTTGAGGGCTTTCTGCTCTCCAAGCAAATTTTAGGTCAGCAAATAGTGGGCGTAGGGTGATAGATGAATGAATCAAGTTATGATGCAAACAGCAATTTTGAATGACCTGAAATTTATACAAGATGAGAAACTGCCAGGAGGGTATTAGAGTAGTCAAATCAAGATATGGCACCTTCGCACCATTACAACATCCTTGTCGTTGTTGCATACACTTGCCATCCCAGCCAAAACAATGTAAACCTTTAGGGAAAGCAAACAAAATTCAGGCCAAGTGTGAAGTCTGGCCATTTTCTGTGTGACCTCTTCAAATGATTTGGGCCACATAGATCTTCTGGACCAGTTTCAGTCAACATTGAGATTGTAGGTGGCAATCTTCCAGAAGTTACACCATTTCTCAGTTGAAGAGATAAAGTGACCATGAACTGACTGCATGAGTTCCAGAAATCCATTATTCTCTGGGAAAAGAGCTTTTTCTGACCTAATTGTGCATTTAGCTAACTTGAATGATACCTCAACTATATTTGGTTGAACCAATGCAATCTTGACTTTTTTTTATTATCTTATAAACAGAAGAAACAAAATTCACATGAAAACTGAGAATTTGTAGCATTTGAGAGTTTTCTGGATGAATATCTCAAAGCCTGATTTAGCGTTGCCCAATAGGTAATGGTCTTGTAAAGGCTTTGGGTGGATGAATTGTTATGATGTAATTTTAATCCCTTTTGAGTATGTTTTACTTAATTCAAAGCCAGGGTTCAATCTGACCAAAGAAAACGGTGTAAGTATGAGGGTCAATTTCAACTGAGAAATTAGTTTAAAAGACTTGATTAAAAAAAGCAATGGTATATTTTTAAAATATTAATGCATAACAAATAGTTTATTCCCTTGAAGAATAAAAACCCCATTGGAAAAGTAGTTCATTTGTGATTATTAAAATAATTTAAAGATGGGAAATAAGGCAGGGCAAGGTGACTGAGGTGTCAGTGGGGAAGCACTTTGGGGCCAGCGACCATAATTCTATTCGTTTTAAAATAGTGATGGAAAACGATAGACCCGATCTAAAAGTTGAAGTCCTAAATTGGAGAAAGGCCAATTTTGACGGTATTAGGCAAGAACTTTCAAAAGCTGATTGAAGGCAGATGTTCCCAGGTAAAGGGACGGCTGGAAAATGGGAAGCCTTCAGAAATGAGATAACAAGAATCCAGAGAAAGTATATTCCGGTCAGGTGAAAGGGAAGGTTGGTAGGTATAGGGAATGCTGGATGACTAAAGAAATTGAGGGTTTGGTTAAGAAAAAGAAGGAAGCATATGTCAAGTATAGACAGGATAGATCAAGTGAATCCTTAGAAGAGTATAAAGAAAGTAGGAGTATTCTTAAGAGGGAAATCAGGAGGGCAAAAAGGGGACATGAGATAGCTTTTGGCAAATAGAATTAAGGAGAATCCAAAGGGTTTTTACAAATATATTGAGGACAAAAGGGTAACTAGGGAGAGAATAGGGCTCCTCAAAGATCAGCAAGGCAGCTTTTGTGTGGAGCCACAGAAAATGGGGGAGATACTAAATGAATATTTTGCATCAGTATTTACTGTGGAAAAGGATATGGAAGATGTAGACTGTAGGGAAATAGATGGTGACATCTTGCAATATGTCCAGATTACAGAGGAGGAAGTGCTGGATGTCTTGAAATGGTTAAAGGTGGATAAATCCCCAGGACCTGACCAGGTGTACCCGAGAACTCTGTGGGAAGCTAGAGAAGTGATTGCTGGGCCTCTTGCTGAGATATTTGTATCATCGATAGTCACAGGTGAGGTGCTAGAAGACTGGAGGTTGGCAAACTTGATGCCACTGTTTAAGAAGGGCGGTAAAGACAAACTAGGGAACTATAGACCAGTGAGCCTGACCTCGGTGGTGGGCAAGTTGTTGGAGGGAATCCTGAGGGTCAGGATGTACGTGTATTTGGAAAGGCAAGGACTGATTCGGGATAGTCAACATGGCTTTGTGCGTGGAAAATCATGTCGCACCAACTTCGATTGAGTCTTTTGAAGAAGTAACAAAAAAGACTGATGAGGGCAGAGCAGTAGATGTGATATATATGAACTTCAGTAAGGCGTTCGACAAGGTTCCCCATGGTAGACTGATTAGCAAAGTTAGATCTCATAGCATAAAGGGAGAACTAACCATTTGGATACAGAATTGGCTCAAAGGTACAAGACAAAGGGTGATGTGGAGGGTTGTTTTTCAGACTGGAGGCCTATGACCAGTGGAGTGCCACAAGGATCAGTGCTGGGTCCTCTATATTTTGTCATTTACATAAATGATTTGGCTGTGAGCATAAGAGGTACAGTTAGTAAGTTTGCAGATGACACCAAAATTGGAGGTGTAGTGGACAGCGAAGAGGGTTACCTCAGATTACAACAGGATCTGGACCAGATAGGCCAATGAGCTGAGAAGTGGCAGATGAAGTTTAATTCAGATAAATGCAAGGTGCTGCGTTTTGGGAAAGCAAATCTTAGCAGGACTTATGCACTTAATGGTAAGGTCCTAGGGAGTGTTGCTGAACAAAGAGACCTTGGAGTGCAGGTTCGTAGCTCCTTGAAAGTGGAGTCACAGGTAGATAAGATAGTGAAGATGATGTTTGGTATGCTTTCCTTTATTGGTCAGAGTATTGAGTACAGGAGTTGGCAGGTCATGTTGCGGCTGTACAGGATATTGTTTGGGCCACAGTTGGAATATTGTGTGCAATTCTGGTCTCCTTCCTATCGGAAAGATATTGTGAAACTTGAAAGGGTTCAGGAAAGCTTTACAAGGTTGTTGCCAGGGTTGGAGGATCTGAGCTGTAGGGAAAGGCTGAACAGGCTGGGACTGTTTTCCCTGGAGTACCGAAGGCTGAGGGGTGACCTTACAGAGGTTTACAAAATTATGAGGGGCATGGATAGGGTAAATAGACAAAGTCTTTTCCCTGGGATCAGGGAGTCCAGAACTAGAGGGCATAGGTTTAGGGTGAGAGGTGAAAGATGTAAAAGAGACCTAAGAGGTGGTACATGTATGGAATGAGCTGCCAGAGGATGTGGTGCAGGCTGGTACAATTGCAACATTTAAAAGGCATTTGGATGGGTATATGAATAGGAAGGGTTTGGAGGGATATGGGCCGAGTGCTGGCAGGTGGGACTAGATTGGGTTGGGATATCTGGTCGGCATGGAAGGGTTGGACCGAAGGGTCTGTTTCCACGCTGTACATCTCTATGACTCTCTCATTAAATTTTTTAAAAAGTTTATAATGCTGCCAGTAAGAGTCCATTGCCTGAAGATTAGGAGAACTTCTGAATTCAGAAAAGGAATGCCAAGAAATTGGTAAAGAGAAGTAGTAAATGAATAGATTAGCATAACAAATCAGATTGCTGTCTTAAAAGTGAGAGGTTAGCGAAAGTACATGTGGTTGCCCTCGAGATCGGCAAGTTATAATGGGAAAACGCTCTGGTTTTTGGTACCTTCTGCCATAGAACAAATACAAATGTGCCAAAACCTCCCCTCTCCCAGTTGTCAGAGGCCAGACAGTCAACTGAAGACATGTTGCAGGACCCTGTGCAGATTGTGCGCACGAATTATGTAGGAATTGCGTGGCAAGTTTCAATTTCTAATGGATAATTTCACTGTTCCCGGAACTCTCCGCCAATGTCTCTGACTCTGAATCTGGATTAAAAATATATTGGCGATGAGAAATGAGTTTTGCTTGCTGGGACACTGACATTAGTGCCGGGAAAAGTAAGATTTGTACTGTTGGTATGGTCTTCACCTGAATCGTTCTGAGGCAAGTGGTCTGGCAAGCCGTATAGCTAGAGCAATAGATAAAGGCCCTTAAAAGCTAAATAATGGAGGAGAGAAATAAAATTTGATGAAGTTCTATAAATTAAATCGGGGAAAATCTGATGGAGCTAATTGAAACCTACGAACCTCTCGCAGGACTAGCCAGACTGATGCAGGAAAGATGTTGCCCCCGGTTGGAGAGTCTAGAAAGAAGGTCACAATCTCATGTGCAGAGACAGTTTAGGGCTGAGATAAGGCAACATTTCTTCACTCAGGGTGGTCAACCTGTGGAACTTGCTACCAAGGAAGACAGTGGAGGCAGGTCACTGTGGACATTAAAAAAAAAATAGGTTCTTTTTTAGATGTTAAAGGCATCAAAGGGTAAGGTAGGTAAACAGGAATATGGTGTTCAGATAGAGGATTGGTAATGAGAATATTAAATGGTGGAGCATATTCAAAGGACCTACACTTTGCCCTGGTTTCTCTGTTTCTACATCAGATAAGGCAAGGTGACAAGAAAACAAAGAAGGTGATCAGACTGTTATGTGAACAGCTAGAATACACAAATCGAAGAATTCAGGAGAAAGGACTATAGATTGCAAAAATAGTCAAGTGGCACAGCTAAGCCTTTGTGTTTTTGAATGCACATAGTGTTCATTTAAAAAGAAGGTGATTATATAGTCTAAATAGAAATGAATATGTATGACCCAATAACCATTTTAGAGACATGGCCACAAGGAGACCAAGACTGGGATAAAATAAAGAACTGCAGATGCTAGAGATCTGAAACAAAAAACAAAGTTGTTCGAAAAGCTGGCAGCAGACTCGAAGCACTAACTCTGCTTTCTTCCCCTGGACGCTGCCAGATCTGCTGAGTTTCTTCAGCAGTTTCTCTATGACAAAGATTGAGTCCTGAATATTTAAGACACTTAGGAAAGACAGGAAGCTAGGTAAAAGTGGAAGGACAATTCTGTTAATCAAAGCTGATATCAGCCACAATATAAAGAGCAGACCTTAGTGTGGAGATCAGAAAGTAGAATCGGTTTGAGTAGGAATTAGAAATAACGAAGGTAAGAAGTCACTTGTAAGAGTGGTCTACAGACACGGAACATTAATCACTCTACAGGACAGGGTAACCAAGAAAAAAAAAGGGATTTATTAGAAAACTAGTGATAATCATAGGTGATTTTAGTCAATATATTGGATGAATCAGATTTGCAATGGTAACCTAGATGATGAGTTCAGGGAGTGTAATTGGGTCAGTTTCCTCGAGCAGTGTGTTTTTGGCCAACCAGTGACTGTTATCCCAGTCCTGTTAATATGTAGTGAAATACAGTTGATTAATGACCTCTCAGTTAGGACGGTGATCGTATTATAATTTAATTTTACTTTCTGTTGGAAGAAGGCAGCAGTGGATCTAAGACTTAGTGTTTTAAATGAAAACAAGGGCCATTGAGGGTATGAAATCAGGGCTGGCCAAAGCAAACTGGGAAACTATGTTCAACATATAATGCATAGAAACATAGAAGAAGGAGTAGACCATTCAGCCCTTTTTGAGCCTGCTTGACCATTCAATATGTTCACGGGTGATCAGCGAACTCGGTAACCTTGTGCCTGCTTTCTCTCCATAGCCTTTGATCCCTTTAGCCCCAAGAACTGCATATAACTCCTTGTTAAAACATTCACTGTTTTAGCCTCAAAGCCAGGAGAATTGATCAGTTGAGATGCAGTTGAAAACATTTAAGCAGGTATTTCAGGATACTTAGAAAGCATTGAATAAGAAAGATTCTAAGGAAAGGATTCCCCATCTAACTGAAGGCATTAAAGATAATATCTAACTGAAATTAAAGCATATAAATTTGCAAAGATGATTTGTCAGAGGATTGGATGCAATAGAAGGGCAAAGAGTGACTCAACTTAATAGGATTAATAAGGAGGGAGGAATTAGAGTACTTGTGAAAGTTGGCCAAAAATATATAAAAAACACAAAGTTCCTGAAGGTGTTTAGAAAGGAAAAGAGTAAGTATTGGCTCTCTGTTGAGCAAGTATGGGTATTAGTAGTGGAAAATAGGGCAAGGGCAGATGAATTGACCAGTTATTTTGTGCCTGCCTTCATCGTAGAGGATATAAATAACATGTCAGAAATAATCATCAATCAGCTTGAGAAATGGAGCAAGGAACTTAAAAGCCATTACAAATACCAGGGCAAAGATGCTGTGGAAATTGTTCAAACTAAAATAGAAGCCTGATGGACTTCACCCAAGAGTGATGTAAATTTCTGAGATAGTAAATTTTACAAAATTTGAGATTTTGGCAAGGTTCCATAAGATTTTTTTTAAAAAGCAAATGTGATTCCTTTATTCAAGGAAGGAGAGGGACAGAAACTAGGAAACTATGGGCCAGTTAGCCTAACATCTATCATAAGATGTCAAATGCTGCTATCTATTGTTAAGGCTGTTTTACCAGGGCAGTTGGTAAATTTCTGTACAATCAGGCAGAGTTTTGTGAAAGGAAAATTGTGTTTGACTAATTTATTAGGTTTCTTTTGAGGAAATAAGCATGTAGATAAAGGGGAACCAGTCAATGTATTGTAATTGGATTTCTAGAAGGCATTTGACGAGATGCCATAGCAAAGTTAGCATGCAAAGTATAGGAGATGATACCAGCATGAGCAGAGTATTGGTTGGCTCATAGGCATTTCAGCTTTTTTATAGCCTGATAAATTGATCACGTGGAGAAATGAAAAGAATTCTCTGCAGCAACTGAAGAGTCACAAGACCTAGTGGTAACCTCGCATGCAATAGAGTTGGTTAAATATGGGAGATTGTATAGTTTATGTAATAAACATTAAGTGTAATAAGAGCCTTCATGATTCACAGGAAAAAGGAAGGGACACTCCGCAAAGCATTAGCCAGATCACATTATAGAGTAATTTCCTACACTGCATTTACCTCATTAGCTATAAAATATTTTGGGAGATCCTTAGCTGGTTAAAGATTATTTATGGCAATTTGTTCTTAATATAAGAAATGGCAAAGGATGCCAAAGCTGCTATTATTGAGCAGAATGATTATAGAGAGGAACAAATTCTTAAAAAGGAGGAAGTTAATGAAGTCCGTGTAGATCGACTGTGCGCTTGGAGGGTATTAAAGGCTCAGTTGATAGAGTTTTAAGAAGGCTGTAAAAAAAACATGAAACAAATAAACGGTTGAGCCAAGGAAATTCCAGAGGGTGGCAGCAAAGTAAGCAGAATTTAGCTTGCAAGTGACAAAGGTGATGAAAGGAGTAAATGTTAACTTGTGCTCTTTCTGCAGAGATTCAGACAGATCAATAGATATTTTTGATGAGAAAATGCACCCGCTGACTGTAAGTGCTTTTCTTTTTATTCAAATCTCACCACATTAATCAGTCTCAAAAACCATCAATAGTGCTTGTGTTTATTATGTAGACGTGATGGATCTAAATGTGCTTGTGATCATCCGTAAGCTTGTATTGTTTATTGGAATTTACAGAACTCGAGTAGTTTAACCTAGTAGGTCTGTACCTTTCTGAAATGCACTAAATATTACCCTCCCCCCTTTTGAACTTCCGTTCCTGTTGTTGCCATTATATGAACTATCAAATTGCTCTCCCAATGTACTTGTTCTTCACCTCTTTCCCTTTATCCTCTGACTTTCATTCTGAAAAATTTAGTCAGATTGCATGTAGGTCAGAATGCTACAATGAATGTAGCAGCCAAGCCCTTCTTGTCAGTGTAGCTGGATAGGGATCAGGAATAAGAGCTCTAATTTATTGGCATGCCAATACTTACTCCGGTTCTTCGAGGAGATAAGATTTCAATTTATTTTTAAGTTTCTGTTCTTCCCCCCTGTATTTGCTGGCAGGGTGTAGTGCTACACAGTCTGCCCTGTACAGAACGCACGATTGCTACACAGCGCATTGCCAATGACATGTTGTTTCAGCAGTGTACTTCCGTTATGTTATGAAATAATCTGTTTTTTTTATTTAAAAAAGCAACAATGGTAATAGATAGCAAGAGTCATCATGTGCTGTGCATGAGTACAGATGCAAAGCTGTTCATTTGTTGATGATATTGTTCATTCATTCTGCTGGGAAGTCTATTGTGCAGGAAGGTGAGGGCCGGTGGGCTGGCTGTGGCATTGCGTACAGCCAGTTACTTGGTTTGTACTTGCTACATAAAGTGCCTGAGGTTGCTAACACTGCTGGAACCTTCATTCCAACAGCTCCCTGCGTACTGTGCCCAGATACTGTGGATAACAAGGGAGAGTCATTTAGTTTCCTTTGTTCTGCAACGTCCAAGTAGTTGGATTGCAGATCATGAACATAATGTCCTCCTGTGGTCCTTCAAGTTGTTCAGTCATTGAAAGGTTAGCTGTGATCATAGAAAACAGGAGGAGGGTAGGCCATTAAACCCTTCGAGCCTGTTCTGCCTCTGATTATGGCGAATCTTCCAACTCAATCGCCAGTTTATGCCTTTCCCCTGTATCCTTTGATCCCTTTAGCCCCACGTGCAATGTCCAATTCCTTCTTGAAATCATGCAAAGTTTTGACCTTGATTAGTTCCCGTGAGAGCAAATTCACAGGCTCATCACTCCCTGGATGAAGAAACGTCTCCTCATTCTGGTTCATCCTGCATCCACACTGCAATCCGGGTTCCGGAACCCCTGCCATCTGGAACATCCCTCCTATGGCCACCCTGTCAGAGTTCCATAGGTTGCCATGAGATTCCCTCCCTCAGGGATCCCTTGGTTCCCTGAACTCCAACAAAAATAATCCTTCCCTCTCCCCACACATCAATCCCATCATTCCCAGGAATCAACCCAGCAGCCCTTTGCCACGCTCCCTGCTCAGTAGGGCCGTTCCTCCACACGCAAGGAGACCAAAATTTCACACAACACTGCAGGCGTGGTCTCATCAAGGCCTTGTACATTTGCAGCAAGGTGCCACTGTTTCTGCACTCCATTCCTCCTGCTATAAAGGCCAGCACACCACCTGCTTTCCTGACTACCTGCTGCACCCACATGCCCACCCCAAGCGACTGGTGCACAAGGCCACCCAGGTCTCGCTGCATGTTCCACACACTCATGTATAGCTATTCAGACAACAATCTTTGGGTTAAAGGGATCAAAGGATATGTGGAGGAAGTGGGCACTGGTACTGAGTTGGACGATCGAGTGTAATCCTGTTTAATGCTGTTGAACTCCTCTGTAAAGGAAGTCAATTTATTGTTTTTGTTTTGTCTTATCAATATACTATTTGAGATTTTGTATCTTGCTGCAGAGAGAAGAGGTGCCAGTAGATTATTATAAACGTGACCCAGAGCATAAACACATATATCGGTTTGTACGGACTCTCTTCGGTGCTGCCCAATTGACTGCAGAATGTGCAATAGTAACATTGGTAAGGAACTTGCCCGAGAGCATACTCTATGGTACCATGCATTTCTAATACTTTGCACCAACTGCAACATTCCAGCAATGATTAATTACGTATGTTATCTGAACAAAATATCTGTGCATTATTCACATTTAGTGTCGCCAAAGCAAGATTTTGGAAGTTTACCACAAAGTCAGTGAAGTTGTAAAAGAATAGAGATCCATAGCAGAGCTGCTATTGTTTCTAGGGTCTGTTCAATATTTCCTAAAATAAGTCATCATTCAGCAAAAGACATGAGCTACGAAGTGATGGTCTGTTTTTAACGCAAATGATTTTTCTTTTGAAAATCATTGTTCGTGTTGTTCCCTTCTCCAAACAATATAAATCTGAAAATAGTTTTTTTGCTCTTTCCTTGCTTGCAGGCCTGTCCTCCTGTTTCTCTGTATCAAGCTGTAGTCAGCGTTAGCAGCTACAGCTGCAACTCACTGCACAATGACTCTTGTCACTAATCTTGAACTAGATTACTCCTGATTACTTCCCCACACCCACAAGTTGAAAAAGGTTCCCTGTCCTGCTTGCAGAATATTCCTAGGACCTAGTGTAGACTATTTGCTGCATATGGGGTGTTCAACAGAATTTCCTCCATTTCAAAGTTAAAGTTCAGTCACTGATGATTTCATCAATGTTTCTGCAAGTTACGAGCCTTAAACAAGAATGCCGTTAGCATGTGCTACCTTACCAAATTGTGGCTTTGCTCAGTATTTGAAGGCTGAGCACGGCATACTTAACTGAAACCAAACAGTTGCATGTTCATTGTTGCCATCTATTCACACTACATTGTACTTACATTTTCGTGGAGGCCTTTTTGCCTTGGGTTTTCAGTCAGATACTGTGGTGTTTCGGTTTCCTGCATGCACATAGAAGCACCTCTTAATAAATCTGCCAAGCTGTTCCATGTTGCACTTCTAACTCTTCCTGAAAAGTGGGATACCTGCCAACTCATCAGGGTCCACTACTTGCACAAGTTGTGTTTTCTTGGAAGTCTGTGTGCTTTCCATATCTTTATTTAATGTGAATCATCAATGATAATGTGGAGAGATTAGGAAAACTGGAATTGTTTTCCTTGGTGTGGAGAATGTTAAAGGGAGATTCAGTAAAGTTGCTTAAAACTGAAGTGTTTGAGAAAGTAAATGGGGAGGAACGGTTTTCACTGGATAAAAGAGACACTAACCACAGATCTAAGGTAATTGATAAAAGAACTAGGTCAAGATGAGAGATTATTTTTAGGAACACGTTATAATTACCTGGAATGCACAATCTGAAACAGTGATGGAAGCAGATTTAACAACTTTCAAAAGGGAATGTGTAAATATTTATTTTCGTGTACATGGAGGAAGAGCAAGGGAATACAACTATTTGGATGAGTCCTTCAAAGAGACCACACAAGTACAATGAGTCAAATGGACTCCGATGTAAGATTCTAAATATATTTGGATTTTTGTTTATGAGATGGTGCATCGACTTTCAAAATTTGAAATATAAGAGTGGCTGACTCATACTGAGTCCTTTAGTTGCTTAAGGTCTGAATGTCGGGACATGTAGCAGAGGTGCTTGTATTTGTATTTTCTTAAAAGAACCTCACCACTAGGTGGTAATATTGCTTCTCATTCCTGCAGTATATTTTGGCTAATGTTATCATTTATTGTATCTGTTGGTCCTGATGCGGTCTCCTATACATTGGGGAGACTGGACGCCTCCTAGCAGAGCACTTTAGGGAACATCTCCAGGACAGCCGCACCAATCAACCACACCGCCCCGTGGCCCAACATTTCAACTCCCCCTCCCACTCTGCCGAGGACATGGAGGTCCTGGCCCTCCTTCACCGCTGCTCCCTCATCACCAGACGCCTCGAGGAAGAACGCCTCAACCCCAGGGCATCAATGTGGACTTCAACAGTTTTCTCATTTCCCCTTCCCCCACCTCACCCCAGCTCCAACCTTCCAGCTGAGCACTGTCCCCATGACTTGTCCTACCTGCCTATCTCCTTATCCACTCCACCCTCTCCTCCTTAACCTATCACCTTCATCCCCTCCCCCTCTCATCCATTGTACTCTATGCTACTTTCTCCCCACCCCCACCCTCCCCTAGCTTATCTCTCCACGCTTCAGGCTCTCTGCCTTTATTCCTGATGAAAGGCTTTTGCCCGAAATGTCGATTTCGCTGCTCCTTGGATGCTGCCTGAACTGCTGTGCTCTTCCAGCACCACTAATCCAGAATACATAATAGTTTGCCAACTTGCACTGTGAATCTGAACCATTTGTTTGCAACTCCTTTGTTTTGTAAATGTTGCATTCACAGCAAAGCAACAGGCTGATTGACTGAACTGGTCTATGCTAGTCATTGTAACAATCACCATACGTTCTATTTCTTTTTTTCCTTCATTTGCTTATCTAGCTTCATCTCAGTGCTATTTACCTCAACTATTTCTGCATATTAGTAAGTATCCTATTCTAATCACACTAAGGATGAAAAGATTGATCTCAAGCTTGTTACAAGCAAATTTACAACTTTCTACCTAACAGCTCATCTGCATTGCAGATCCTTTTTTGTGGAGAGTTTTGTTAGTGATTCAGTAATGTGTATAGACTCAACCTTGGAGGAGTTATTCTTGGAACAAAAACAGGCTGGGGGGAGACTTAGTAAAACTGAAGTCAGGTTGGGTTCAGATGAATAAACGGAAACGCTTCAATGGCTGAAGAGTTGACAGCCAGAAGGCTCAGGTTTAAGGAGATTGTTTTGCCAATCAAAGTCAATAAACAGAAAAGCTTTCAAAATGTTCAGTGGTTAGGATTTGGAATGCATTGCCTGATAGCTTTCAGTGAGGAATTTGGAAACCAGGCAAGGGAATAACCTAGATTGCTGTTTGAAAGAGCTTGTGCACACTTGATGGGCCAAATGTTCGCCCCTCATGCTATATTATACTGGTTCTGTGAGTGAATCATACCAGAGACTGACCCTAGCACGTAAAACCTATGTAACCCAGGTAAGACACCAAGGCAACTATGAAAAAGCCACAGGAATGCTGTGCCTGCAAGAGATTTCTGGATAGAATTATATTGCCTGTTCCTTTTCTGTATGACAATGAAGTGCTTACCTTTTTATATTTTCTCCTAACACCATTAAATATTCTCAACTCTATTATGTGAGAGTACAGATATTTTTGTCATCGTGCTCTCGCTCTCTCATTTAAAACATTGTTTGCAATTTTCATTGTGCAAAAGAAACAAATTAGACGAAGATCAATTCTCTTGTAGCTTTGGTTTCTAATGAGCATGTAAGAAAAAAACTGGCTAAGTTTATTAACAGAACATTGTTAAATGTTTTACAACTATAAGAAGTAAACATTGGTCACTTGGAAGCATGGACGGGGACATTTTATTATTTTAGTCATTTTGTAGGGTGTGGGTGTCACTGGCCAGCCAATATTTCTTACCCATTTTTAGTTGTCGTTGAGGAGGTGGTGGTGAGCAGTCCATGTGCTGTAGTCAGACTCACCAGTGCCATTGGGAAGGGGAATTCCAAGATTACTGCCCAGCAACAGTAAAGAAATGACGATGTATTTCCAAGTCAGGGTGGTGAGTGTCGTGGAAGGGGAACTTGTAGTGACTGGTGTTCCTATCCACCCTTCTTTTAAATAGAAGTTGTCATGGGTTTAGAAGGTGCTGTCAAGGAACTTTGGCCAATTTTTGCAGTGCATCTTGTAGGTGGTATACATTGCTGCTATTGAGCTTTGGTGGTGGAATTACTGAATGTTCGTGGATGTGATGCCAATCAAGTGGGTTGCTTTGTCCTGCATGGAGTCAAGTTGCTTCAGTGATGTTCAAGCTGCACCCATCCAAGTAAGTGGTGGGTATTCCATCACACTCCTAACCTGTGTCCTGTAGATAGTAACTTTCCCCAGAGCCTCCATTCAGATTCCCAGCCTCTGACCTGCCGTTCACATCAAAATATTTATTTGGCTAGTCTAGTTCAATATTTGATCAACAGTAACCCTCCAGGATGGTGGCATGGGGTAATTCACTGACGTTAACACCGTTGACTGTCATGTGCCAATGGTTAGAATGTCTCTTGTTGAAGATGGTCATTGCCTAGCATTGGTGTTGCATGTAATGTTACTTACCACCTTTTTAGCCCAAGCCTAAATACCATCCAGTTGTTGTTGCAAGTAGGGTGAGAGAAGTAATAACAGCAGGGGGAAAGAACGGAAGAACTGAAATGAATTAAAATATGACAGATCCCCAGGAACGGATGCCCTACAACCTTGCATTCTAAAATAGAAATTTGCTGGCAAAGTGAATGTAAAATCTCTAGTTTTCCAGAAATCTCTAGATTCTGAAGTGGCGCTAACAAATTAGAATGTAGCACTGCGAAAGAAAAGAGGGAAAGAGAAAACCAGGAAATGTGAACCAGTTAATCTGACATCATTCATCATGAAAGTTGCTAGAATTTATTATTAAGGACCTCTTAACAATGCAGTTTGAAAATCATAGTATGATCAACCAAAGTCAATATGGTTTTATGGAAGAGAACGCTTATTCATAGAGTTTTTTTGTACATGGAGCTGGTAGATGCATTTTACCTAGATTTCCAAAAGGCATTTGATGAGGTGATACACAAAAGGCTGATAGGCTAGATAAAGGATCGTAGAGTTTGGGATATTTTTAATATTAGGCAAATGTCACGTTGACTTTTGTTTTGAGGCATGTGGGAGTACAGGAATAACAAAGTTTTTCTACATTTGTGCAGGGCTTTAGTGAGACCACACCTGGAGTAGTGTGTGCAGTTTTGGTCTCCGTATTTGGGGAATGATACACTTGAGAAAAAGGGAGGACTGCAGATGCTGGAGATCAGTGTTAAAAAGTGTGGTGCTGGAAAAGCACAGCTGGTTAGGCAGTATCCGAGGGGCAGGAGAATCAACGTTTCGGCATAAGCCCTTCATCAGGACTGATGTACTTGCCCCAGAAGCAGCCCAGTGCAGATTGGAAACAAAAACAGAAATTGTTGGGTTTGGTAGCATCTGTAAAGAGAAATCAGAGTTAATGTTTCACATCAGATGACCCTTCCTCAGAACTGATGGTAGCTAGGAAAGTGTCAGTTTGCAAAAGATAGTGGGGCAAGTGGGTGGGGATAGAGCCCAAAGAGAGAGAACAACAATTGGCAGGCAAAGGAGTGGATAATAATCTGGCTAGGAGGATGAATAGGTTTTAATGGAGACTGTTAATGGCTAGCATTGGGTCGTGTGTTATAGCAGACTTTGTGATAACAAGGCCTGGTGTGCGCGGATTGCAGTGGGGACAGGGGAGAGCTCAATCCCCAAAGTTATTAAACTATATATAGGGTCCAGCAGGCTGCAGGGTCCCCAAGCTGAAAGTGTGGTGCTGTTCTTCTATCTTGAGCCTCTCTGATGAAGGGCTTATGCCTAAAACATTAATTCTCCCACTCCTCGAATGCTGCCTGACCTGCTGTGCTTTTCCAGCACCACACTCTCAACTTTGATCTCTAGCATCTGCAGTCATCACTTTCTACCCATGCACTCTGATGGGAAGAATCAAAAAGCAGACTATTTTTTTTAAATAAACAGAGGGATTTAAGTGCACTTGAGCATGAAGCACATATTTTTAGAATAGAATAGAACCCCTACAGTGTGGACACAGGCTCTTTCACCCAACAAGTCCACACCGACCCTCCAAAGAGCAACCCACCCAGACCCATTCCCCTACTGTTTACCCCTGGCTAATGCACCTAACCTACATGTTCCTGAACACAATGAGCAATATAGCAAGGCCAGTTAACCTAACCTGCACATCTTTGGACTGTGGGAGAAAGCCGGAGCACCCAGAGGAAACCCATGCAAATGCGGGGAGAATGTGCACACTCCACACAGACAGTTGTCCGAGGCTGGAATGAAGCCCGATCCCTGGCACTGTGAGGCAGCAGTGCTAACCACCGAGCCACTGTGCCATCTCTAAAGATCTGCATATTTAGCATGCAGATATGATCATTCAGGTCAATGGAATTTTGGTCTTTATTTTTAGGGATGCTCAGTTTAAAAATAAAGTATTGTTACAACGGCACAGGATACTGGTAAGGCTGCATCCAAAGTACAATTTTGTTTTCCATATTGAAGAAATATGTGCTGATACTGGCAGTCCAGAAGCAATTCACCTTGGTTCCTAAGATAAAGGGATTGACTTATCAGGAGCAGTTCAACTGATTAGTCCTTTAATCGCTAGAGTTTAGTTGATTGAGAGGTGATTTTTTTTTTGAAACGTACATAATTCTGACTGGGCTTGACAGACTGTGATCATGTTTTCACTGATAGGAGAATCTCAAACTCGGCCCGCGTGGTGGTTCGGTGGTTCGCACTGCTGGCTCACAGCACCAGGGACCTGAGTTCAATTCCACCCTTGGGTGACTGTCTGTCTGTGTGGAGTTTGCACATTCTCCCCATGTCTGCTTGAGTTTTCTCCAGGTGTCCCAGTTTCCTCCCACAGTCCAGAGATGTGCAGGTTAGGAGGATAGGCCATGGGAACTGCAGGGTTACAGGGATAGGGGAGGGTGTGAGTCTACATGGGATGCTCTTCAGAGGGTCAGTATAGTTTGATGGGCTGAATTCCCTGCTCCCACAATGTTGGGATTCTATGATTCTACAGTTGTAGAATAAAAGAGACCGTGTTTTAATACTGAGATACAAAAAAAATTTCTTCTCCCAGACAGTACTGAATTCTGCAATTCTCTACCACAGAAAGCATTTTAAGAGAAGGTAGATTTTTGAAATATTGATGGTTGTGATGAGCTTGCATGAAAGAACAGTTGAGGCCTAGGGAAAGTTGGTCATGATTAATTTGAATGTAGGGATGGGCCAAAGGCCCTAAATGGCCTATTCCTGCTCCTGTTTTATGTGATGAGAAGCAGAGCCCTGGATTCTCTGGAGCTTTGAAAAATGATAGGTGATTAAAGTTTGTGAGAAGACTTGTAGCTTGGGTGCTCGTTGTTGTGGTTCTGTTCGCCGAGCTGGGAATTTGTGTTGCAGATGTTTTGCCCCCTGTCTAGGTGACATCCTCAGTGCTAGGGAGCCTCCTGTGAAGCGCTTGTGTGATGTTTCCTCCAGCATTTGTAGTGGTTTGACCCTGCCACTTCCAGTTGTCAGTTCCAGCTGACCGCTGCAGTGGCCGGTATATTGGGTCCAGTCGATGTGTTTGTTGATAGAATCTGTGGATGAGTGCCATGCCTCTAGGAATTCCCTGGCTGTTCTCTGTTTGGCTTGTCCTATAATAGTGGTGTTGTCCCAGTCAAATTCATGTTGCATGTCATCTGAGTGTGTGGCTACTAAGGATAGCTGGTCGTGTTCTCATTGAAACAGACGTGATTCTGAAGGGTCTTGACAGGGAGAGTTAAGAACATGGGCACAGTCTGAGGATAAGGGACTGGTCACTTAAGGCTGAAATGAGAATTTTGTTCACTCGAAGCAGTTGTGAATCTTTGGAATTCTCTGCCTCGGTGTTGTGGATGCTTCCATTATTGACTATATGTAACGCTTTAAGGGAGTCAAAGGATGTTGGTGGTGGGGTGGGCATGGGTGAGAGTGAGTGAGATTGAAGCCTAAGATCAGCCATGTATGAAATGGTTGAGCAGGTTCGATGGGCTTAATGGTGTACTCCTCCTTCTGTCCCTTGTACAGAACAACTCCGGTTATCCGAGAGTCAATTATCCGGATTTCAGACTATCTGAACAAAAGCTCAAGGTCCTGTGAAAATGTTATCGGTTATCTGAACAAAATACTCCCTGTCCATCTCGTTCGGATAATCAAAGTTGTTCTGTATTCTTGCGAGTGTTCACCTGAGACGTCAATTATGTAGAATCTACTCAAAGCCAATGACCTGTTTCCAAGTGATGCTTTAAAAATATTGTCATCAGCATAATTCTTCGTAACACTGTAGCATATTGATGAAAGTGTTAGCAAATTAATGATTTTATGATTCATACTCCTTCAAGTAGTAAGTAGAATTCACTTGGTGACTGGTAGGTTAAGCTTCACAAAATCATTTGCTCTTCGTAAACTCCACCCAGTATCTCTTACTTTATTTTTCCTCGCACCTTTTCTCTTCATGTCTCACCATGACTTCATTGCTTTCACCTTCAAAATTGTGACCAAAAAGTTTAATTCCTGGACTCTGCTGCTTGAGGTGATCTCTTTTGGTGCAAGAATTCTTCTCTTCATATCCCAAGTTTGGGAGGCAATAGTTATTTTGAGTTCAGGCTTCTGATTGCAGTTTAAGTGAGCTGTCCTCAAAAGAGCTGGTGGGTTCATGTCTGCCCCTTCTGCAATGATCTCAGTAAGCAATAAGTTCTCGAGTGCTGGCGGTCTGAAGCCTTTATGTTTCTACATGAACAAAGATCATGTGGGCGAGAGAATAAACTCACTGATTCGCACAGAACCTTATCCCAATGGTTTTTGTTTTGCACAGGGAAGCCAACAAACTGCAGGACTTTGTGGGGAAGGGAAGTGGAGATACAATCTAATGCCACTTTGACCTTTTGATTTTTGTACTGCATTCTCCTGAACTGAGAAATTAGGTGTGGATTTGTTTCCAGTCCTCTGCTTTCCCAGCAATGAAGCTATCTGCTGAGAGGAACAGATTTGGTTTGGGGTGACCTTCTGCTTTTGTGTTGAAGTGTATGTTTTATATATATATCTTGTCTCCTATTGAGAGATAGAAAGCTCAATGGCAATCTGATTTGCCTTTCTCCCTACATTGCTTGAAGCTGCTGTGGAGGGTGTAAATTTCAACTCTGTCCTCTCGTTCCCCTGTAGTGGGTAAGTTATTTGATCTACTCTTGCCACCTGTGGATGATGAAGTGAAAGGAGGTTGGTTAGTTGTGAACCGCAGCTTCAAATCCACATTCATTCACTGGCATGATCTGTCGGAGTTCCACAATGAACGTGGCTTTTGTTTGAATTTTTGTTCATTATTTTGCTCTTTTTGGGTCAACATGCACCACTACCCAACCGAGCAGGCTTACCACTCCTTAGTTACTGCAATGCAATGAGGCCTCTCCCAAGAAACCTGTAAGAGCAGACCAATTTGTCTCGGTCTCTGTTCTTACTCTAGTTCCCATCACTTTGGGGCAGTGCAGCTGAAACCAGATGGGCATTCGTGAGCACAGTTCTAGATTCTTCTACCTCCAGGTGTATCACAGTAGTGCTTGAGTGTGACATCCACGTAAAAAGATAGCCTGAATAGCCCTTGCTGCAAGAACATGCTTGGCTTCGATTCCCTGAGTCAGTCTTAGGATTTGAATGATTCTTCTTCACTCTGTATACTGCACAGCACTGGTTGTTTTCGCAGTCCCTTACACCCTATCCCATGAATGAGTCATCTGAGAATTTTGGGCATTTGTTACACACAGTAGATATTTTGCTTTCAATCTTTGTAAATGCATTAATAACTGATCGAACATTGCTTCTTGCAGGTATACCTAGAAAGGTTGCTGACGTACGCTGAGATAGATATCTGTCCTAGTAACTGGAAACGGATCGTGCTGGGTGCCATCCTGCTTGCTTCTAAGGTCTGGGATGATCAGGCTGTTTGGAACGTGGACTATTGCCAGATCCTGAAAGACATGACGGTCGAGGATATGTAAGTATTTGAATAGTTGTTGTTTGTTAAACCTGTCCACAGTTTGAAGTTTGCTTTACAGAACCTAGAGCTCCTTGCATACCCACATAAAAGTAGACAACGGTTTGCTGTTGTACTGAAGGGAGTCCAACAGAAACATGTTAAAACTTCTGATTTTAGTTGGGTGGAATCATATAGGAGGCAATAGGCCTACTGCCCTTTTCAATTGCCTGTCCAATTCCCATTTGAATCTACTTCCACCACTTTCAAGTGGTGCATTCCAATTCAAAGTTGGGTACTTTGTAAACAAAAATATTTAATATGCTGCTAAATAAGGCTGCTTCTTGCCTTTTTTTTAAAAATGTTTTTAAACCATAGAATTTACTAAATGACACCCTTTTTAAGCTTAATTGTGTGAGGTGGCGATATAATACTAGGGTCTAAGTTATGAATTTGTAATTTATTTACTAAAATTAGTCCATTCAGAGGTACGGAGTGATTTTTCGATGCTCGGGCAACAAACTGGCTGAATGATCCTGACTGCTGTCTGGAACATGCACACCGAGGGAAGCTTGCTGCAAATTTCAGTGAGATATTGCAGCCTTATTTACTTGCTACATTTTTTAGATGTTCTCTGTTAAGACCTTTGTTGTGATTGTTGGAGTGAATGACAAGTGAATTAAAAAGAAGGTTGAGGCTGTCTTTCACATTAGTGCCTTTGTTCAGTCTTGCTCAAAATGGAAGCTCGGAAAAGATGAGAGTAAGTGGACGTTGTGGTTCATTTTAAGATAATTATTAAATAAAGCTCATCGAGAAACGCACGGCTTCTGTGGCTGTAGAATGTCAAGGGCAGCAAAGTGCAGCACTCCTAGTATATGCTACCTATGTATTAGCCTGTTGCATAACGAAGAGCAGTTTCCTGTTAAAAGCCTTTCTATAATGCGCCTCTGCAGGTTCAAGGGCCCTCATCCTCTGACATGATAACAGCAGCATTCTGAGAGTCCATTTGTTGCCGTGACGACTGCCCAAGGCCTTTGTGTTTGATTTTTCCCTCCCCAGTAAATCTCTCCCTGCTATCATCCTGGTGAAAGTGGCTCTGAGTCATTTGTTGATAATGCATAACATAAGAATCCTTTTCATCTGTTGTAGCGATGCTAGAGTTCAGAAAGGAGGGCTGATACACGCACGCACACGCAAATGCTCTCTGTCTCTGTCTCTGTCTCCCTCTGTGTCAATCCTCCTCGAACCCCACAACACGTGTACGCACTCAGTTTTTTTATTTTGTTAATTCTATTTGTGGGTGATGTATTCTGTTATAAAGCTTGATGTAGAGAATGTCCTATTCATGTCATCTTTCTTCACACCTTGCATGTACTCTAATTATAATTGCAAAGATACTCCTGTCTAAACCTGGTGATACAAACTAGCCAAAAAAGAACAACTTTTTCCGAGCTACCATCAGTTTTGAGGAAGAGTCACTGGACCTGAAATGTTAACTCTGATTTCTCTCCACAGATGCTGCCAGGCCTGCTGAGTTTTTCTAGCAATTCATGTTTTTGGTTCTGATTTCCAGTATCCACAGTCCTTCTGTTTTTATTTAGTGCAAACTAGCCTCACATTTCAACTTCTAAGGTGTATTTACATCTGTGCTTTCATTTGTTACGTTCAAAATCACACAACACTAGGTTATAGTCCAACAGGTTTAATCGGAAGCACTAGCTTTCGGAGCGCTGCCCCTTCAGGTGGTTGTGGAGTGAGCAGCTCTCCAAAAGCTAGTGCTTCCGATTAAACCTGTTGGACTATAACCTGGTGTTGTGTGATTTTGAATTTTGTACACCCTAGTCCAACACCGGCACCTCCATCATGATTTCCATTTGTTAAATGAATGGCTTGCATCTGTTGCCTGCTTATGTCAAGTTTCATGATAGAAATCAGTTTCTATACATCCACTGAGTGCTGCTTTGTCATTCAGAAGCCTGCAGTGAAAATGGATTGGCTGGATTTGCAGGTTGAAGAAGTACCTTTAAAACCATGTTTTAGCCTTCATTGTTTGCAGATTTAGTTGATTCCCTTGAGAGTGAAACTGAATAAGAGAGAAAACCTATAGTGTGAGGCAGCCTATAAGTTTAATAATTGGATCTGACGATTTGTGCTCCCATTAGGAACAGGACTAGAACATTCAGTTCCTAGAGTCTGCCAGTCAGGTCACAGTTGATCTGTATCTTAACTTTATTTACTTGCTTTGATTCAATAACTCTCATACTCTTACCTAACAACAAATTCTATTAATCTAACTTTTATCAGTTGATCCTCCTCTTCAGCCACAACAGCTTTGGGGCAAGGGTATGAGTTCTGGGTTTCCTCTGCCCTTTATGTAAAGGTGTGTATTCTGACATCACACCTAAATAACTAAGCTCTTATTTTAAACTTCCTATCTTTGCTTAAGTGACGGTTGTTCCAATAATGTGTTGATGACTGGTAAGAGGACCTGTAGTTGCAGGTAGGAGCGGCTCCAGTCGAAAAAATCAATTCTTTGCTCGTTCAGCATTACTAGGTAGATAAAGCAAATTCTCTTATTCTCCTTTCCTTTCCCAAAGGTAGGGATTTGTGTCAGGACACCATTCCACAAATAGAAATCATCCTCTAATACCATGCTCTAGTGACTGTTTTCCATTGGCAGTTATAGGTGGTGAGCATCAACAGGCTATTTGACCAGTGAGAGCAGACAGCTTTGAGCTAGATACTCCTGGAGCGTGAAAATGTGCAAATAGATTCACAAACAATGTTAAGAGTTGCAATGGACCATAAGGTACAACACAATGGTCTGGCTGTCGGCCACAGCTATTTATTCTGCTTGTTCCAATGTTTCTCGTTTGTTGAAGTCAATTACACTTGTGGCTCAGCTTTCTCATTAATTATCTTCTGTTTCTATCAACAGAGTATTTTTTTTCTTTCTTGAAAGGCTCTCATGTTCCTTCCTTAACCCCACAGGAATGAGATGGAGAGACAGTTCCTGGAGCTGCTACAGTTTAACATTAATGTTCCTGCTAGTGTTTACGCCAAATATTACTTTGATCTGCGCTCCTTGGCAGATGACAACAATATGAATTTTCCTTTGGAGCCACTCAGCAAAGAGCGAGCACAGAAACTGGAGGTAATGACTGTGAGAAAGAACAAGCACACTTGTATTTATGCAATGCCTTTCACGATCTCCAAATGGTCCAGTCTCATAAATACTTCTGAAACATAACTTTGCTGAAAAGTTGGACAGTGCAGCACCCAAATTGCACAGAGCAACATTGCATAAACTGCCATGAGATAATTTATTGGATAGTCTGTTTTCTTTGAGATTTTAGTTGAGGATTAAGTTGAGGAGAACCCAACTGCTGTTTGAAAATTGCCATTTACATCCACCTAAGAAGCCTTTGACACAGCTTTGGCTTAAAATTTCAGTCAAAAGACTGTCCCTTCTCCAGACTGACACCGTGCTCAAGCCCTTAAACCTCCTAGCTGCCAGCTCAGAGGGCTGCCACTAATGTCATTTGTGCCAACGCGCACTCCTTTTAGGAAGCCGCCACAAAGTCTGTGACGTGACAGTCAATAATTTACTCCTAATTTAAGTTACATTTGTGTCATATCCTCACTCCTGGCCATGATGTTTGGCTAACGGTGTACCCCCCAGTCCTCTACTAATCCATTGATGTTCATAATTTATCAAATGCAGTATCCCCCTCACCACCTCAAACAGCAACATGCTCCTCGTGGCCCCCCCCTACTGTCCTGGCTGGCCTCGCACCTTGCACCTTGCACCCTGCATATTCAAACTTGCTTCAGATCCCATTCCACCATCCTACTTTGCCCAGTAACCTAACTTAATTGTTTCAAAATTGATAAACACACTCCCGTGGGGGGAAAAAAAGCACTATCCTGAACAGGATATTCCAACCTAGTTTAAAAGATTCAATACAACAGTATAGAGAATGCTGCAGAATGACTTCACAATGCTTCCTCTCCATGCCCATCTTCCCTCAAGGTATAGTTTCCAAGCCAGATGTTCTTCTATACCAAGTAGCTGTTCCAGTGTGAAATGGAGGCACTTACTCAAATGTTCACTTTCGGAAAGTAATTCATCCAAATGAAATATGCACCCTTTTAAAAAAAAATGAATATATTTAATTCAAGAATGTGCTGATGGCGTTGAGGGATTAAAGAAGAGCAGGGAATAAGAAACATGACAGGGGTTATCACAGTGAGGCAGTGATGTGCATCTCTCAGTACTAAATTGCAAACCTAGGGCCATGCGACCCCTCAAGCCAGATTCACCAGTAAAAGTTAGACCATTGTTGATCTTAACGTAATTCACCCATTTTGGTTCTGTAACTGTTGATGACCCTACTTAATTGAAAAACAGTTTTGAAATGTTCAGTTGTCCCCTGCATTAAGGTCAACAGTTTTTCTTCAAGAAGAACCCTAGGTTTCTATTCTGTTGTTGAAGTGTTTCCTGATCTGATCCCTAAAAGGCTCAGCTCTAATTTCAAGGATGTTCCCCCTTGATCGGCACTCCCCAGCTGGAGGAAACAGCTTCATTCTCTTTACTGTAACAATTCCTCTAATCATTGTTAACATCTCAAGTACTTGTACCCCAACCTGCTTCAATTGGTTCACTGATGATATTTCTCACATTACACACTATTACCAATAATAAAAACATAGCCCCAACATCCTGAAGACCACGTAACATCCTTAATGCCCAAACCTCATGAACCATCAAATCATTCATTTTCCACAATGAACACAATATACCGACAGCACTTTTGCACCAATACGTTCTCCTGAAACTGTTGTATTGAATCTTTTAAACTAGTTTGGAATATACTATTGTCCAGAGATTTCCGGGCTTAGCCATACCTCCCAAGAGTGTGCCAGTAACACCAAATTATTCTGTTGACGGGGGTGCGGCTATTTTAGCTGGGTGACAGATATTCCATGGCATGGGCAATTTGAAGGAAGAAGGAACCTTAAAAATGTGGATTGGTGAAAGGGGGACAATAACAAATGAGGTTAACAAAAAACAAATGGACCTGACAATAATCCCTTTCTTTTCCCTTCTCCAGGCAATCTCCAGGTTGTGCGAGGACAAATATAAAGACATGAGCAAAGCTGCTATAAGGCGGTCACTCAGCGCTGGCAATTTGATAGGAATTAGTCGTTCTAATGCCATCCTGTCCTAGGAAGGAGACTTTATCCCATCGGCATGTATTGCACCAGCAGAGACAGAGTCTTCCAGCTGGGTGACTGAATCTTTCTACAGCTGAATCCCAAGTCTCAGCTCCTGGCACTGAAGAGCACACTTAAGAAATTAACATTAAATGTTGCCCACCTGGCTACAAGGCCCTTTTTTAGGAGAAGGAAGGAAAAAAAAAATGATTTGACACTACACTGACACAGCAGTGTGGAGATTTTTAATGCTTACTGTGTAGGCCTGTAACTGAGACGTTCCTCAAGCTTTTATTTTAATTTGTCCTAATTCAAAGAAACAATATCCAAACCAAATTGAAATCATGTTGTGTGGACCCTACAGGTAGGCTGGGACAACAGAAGCCAAGTGTGGGAGTAAATAGTGTCAGAACAGGGGCGAATAACTGACCATGTGCACTGTGCAAGTTAAACAAACATCAAGGCTCTCCAGGTGTAAAGCTGTCTCTCAGGCATAGGAAGGACTTAACCAGCATGTATTCGCACATATTCCTGTGATGCAGGTTTTAAAGCTGGAATAGATTTCTCTTTTGCCACCACTCATTTCCTCATAATTCCTCTCCCTTCCCTCTTCCCACCTCAAACCCAGCAGATCCTCTACGTATTTTCTTTGGACATTATCTATATAATTGTGTTGCTGGCTGGTATAGATGAGAACTTGCATTTTTTTTAGCACCTTTTTAATGAAGTTTAAAAACTCTCAAGGCATTTCACCAGCTTACCGACATTGAACCACCGGTGATATTGGAACTGGTGATCAAAAGGTTTGTTCAAAGACTTGGTTTTCACAGACAGTTTTAAAGGAGGGTAGATAGGTGGAGAGATTCAGGGCAGGGATTCCGGAGCTCAGGGGATAAGCAGCTTGACCTATGATGTATGACTATGTGTGCACCTCTGCTGCTGAAAGCTCACAGTCCCACCACCATTAACGTGTCCGAAAGCAAAGATTCCCAAGAAGGCTGGGAATCCGAAACAAAAGCAAAATTAATAGTAACACACAGCAGCAAGGCAGCATCTGTTATGAAAAAAAAGTTAAAATTCAGATCGAGGGCCTTAAAGTGATGTGTCCAATAGTCCAAAACTTATCGTCTTGAAGATGACAGTATTACCTCAGATAAAGGCCTTTTACTGTGTAATCAGCCTGTAATAAAAATGTACCACCACTCTACAGTGTGAAAACAATTTCCGCAGAAGCTACTGGGTTTTAAACTGCTGTTTTTTTTTATTTTGGGGATTATTTTCCTTTGCTGAATGTTGGCTGTGGAAGGGAGCAGAAAAGGCTGAGAGTCTGCAAAGGGAAGGCAAGCCTGATGGGGGTGTCTTGAGTGTCAGGGTCTGCCAGCCCCATATCTGGTTCACTCACTTCCTGTAAGTAACCATGCGCAGCAGTCCAATATCTTCAGTACACATAGGAGCCCATACTGCCAGTCATCAGTTGTTCTCTGATTTGTGACATTGTCTCATTCTCTTGACATACGTGACCCTAAATACAAAATGTGAATGCTTGTTAAGCAAATGACATTAAATTTGTACATAAACAGGCCATTTGGCCTAACAGGTCAGTACCTCTGTTTATCTGTCCTTCTGCATATCATCTGATCATCATATCCTTCATTCCCTTCTCTCTCATGCAGCTATCTAGCTTTCCCTTAGGTGCACGTATGCTAACAAAACTAGGGAGCTCCATGCTCTACCTAGTCTTGATTTTTCAAAAAAAAAAGTTCCCTTTGAATTTCCTATTGGATATATTAGTTGCTATCTTGTAGTACAGTCCCTAATTTTAATCCCCAACCCCAAAAAATATAAACATCATCTCTATATCAAATCTTTCATAATCATAAGTGTATCTCTCAACTTGTGTTTCTAATGAAAAATATTTTACTGTAGGACATCACTACTTTCACATAGACGTGTAGTTGCATAATTGTTACGTTCCCATCATAAGCTGTAACTTGCTTGTCTCGTTTGACTGAGAGGAGGCAATATTCAATCGTTTATTTCTGAGCGAGTAAACTTCATATTTTTGCAACCAGTGAAATGGGAGGTACCTGGAGTTTCTCCCAGGGAAGATTTGAGGCCCTAGCAGTGTCTGAGGAGTGGTGAGATTTTGATGAAGAAAGTTACTGGTAAAAGCAGAATCGTTAGTCTCGGCTGCCAGAATATAGATTTTAAAAAGAAAATCACTAAATTCCATTTAATCTGAGAAAGACAAGTTTACCGTAGTTTGTTTGTTCACCAGAAACCAGAGGTTCTGGTAATAAATTGTTGAAACTAGGCTGGAGTTTTATTGCTGGTTTTCACCACCAACCCATCTTGCACAGATTAGTTCACACAGTGTGCAGCTTTATGGTACTTAAGTTTTTAAAAAATATGTTATTAACCCTTAAGTCTGTAGTATTTCTCTCTTAACTAATACGCAGCAGCAGCTAATGACACAGTGCAAGCAGCAGCCTCAACTCTTTTTTTTCTCCTGGGCTCTAACAAGATGGAGAGTCGAAGTGCTTCCTTTCCATTTTAAAGCTAAGCTGCAAATCTTTGTATGAAAGATGCAAAAATAATACGAAGACGTTACAATTTTCACGATTTCCTTTAAATCGTGACGGAAAGGTGGTAAAAATTTGCATGTGCAAATCAGCTAACGTAAAACAGCAAAATAGCGATGTTCCATGTGAAGTACTGACATTAATCCTTTTTTTTCTTCTTGAAGAGTAATTCTTTGTGAAACAGCTCTTTAGCAGAGTTCAAAAAACAAGGGAATGAAGTGTATCTGCATCATGTTGGGAGGAGCTTATCCAGAGCTCAATTGCCGAGTAGCAATAGTTAAACTCTTTTTTTATTTTTTGTATGTACCAATCCAGCTGAGCATTTTACTTGTGAAGTCATCGGGTGGTGGAAGTAGATCAGATCAGTGTGTTCAAAGCTGCTGAGAGCCACGTCTACTGAAATTAATGGTGTTTGTAGACAAGTGGATCGTGAAGACTTCCTTTCCTCCTGATTTGTGAACAGAATTGCTGTCTATAGAAAAATCCTTCAACTAATTAAACTGACATCTTCAAAGGTAGCGATTTAAGGAAACAGAAACACACAAGGTAGTGGGAGAGCATATTGATTTCCTTCATTAGCAGTGAATAATGTATGATCTGGATCTTCGATGCAGCGCAGTCAGGTTAAACTGAAGCTGATATACTTTGCAGCCTGGATGGATGGATAGATGAGTGAATGGGTGTCCTGAGTACCTGTTGAAGCAGAGGAGTTATAGGAATTCATGTTCTTAGACAAGCAATTACAGGTTGCTATCGCTAGGAATGAAATGGTTGTCGTATAAGGGACTGGTCACTGTATTTGAGTGGGATATGAACCAAAGTGTCAGGCCAGCTTTAATGTTCGTCATTTCTTCCACTTCCAAAACGGGGCACCCTTGTGGCATCTGGACCAGCAAGTGCCAGCGGTTTTGATCGAGGTAATGCTGGACAACCATTCTAACTTGAGGGAAGTCTTTGCCATTGAGATAGGAAGACTCTCAAATTTTTCTGTTTCGTCACGGGAGTCGGAGGTCTGACTCCCGATGAACCAAAACGATATTGTGACAGGAGGTGCATGGTTGAATTTGAAGAGCAGACTGTGATATAACTCTACTGTCAAAAAGCACATGTTGAAATTTCCCCGCCATCTATGAGAGTAATTGAAGTGTGTGACAGTTTTGGCTGTCCTTGGCTAATTTTGCAATTGCTTTTAGTGTAGATAGGCAAGATGTAGACTCTATCACTGAAATTTAATTTTCATCTTTATTTCCTTCACTGACATCTTTCTATTTAGGAGGTTTTCAAGAAGATTATGGCAACAGTTGGAAATAACAAATTGCACTTACATAGTTCCTTCAGCACAGCAAAAGGCATTTCAGAGTGAACATTACCTGGAAAATTTGATAACAAGCCATGTAAGAGGGATTAGAACAAGCAAGAGACAGATTTTTAAGCAGCACCTTATAGGTGGAGAGGTAGTTTGAATTGAAAGACTGATATTGCTTGACATGTCTGCACTGAGAGTTTGAACAGTTGTCAGAGGATTTGTCTTCTTTGAATTTCAAGTCTGCTTTTGCAACCTGTGGAAAGTTATTAAGAATCTTGCTTCAAACTGCAGTTCTTGTTGTAAATCTTATGACTTCCCAATCCTTTTTTTAAAAAAAACAGAAGGACTGGCAATTTGGACGACAATTAAGGCAATCAGAGTGGAGGGTTGGCTTACACTGAGGATATTTTCCTTCCCTATTTCTTGTAGTAGCTTCTCGTAGTGCAAGCTGAGCCAGCATCTTACTGAAGTATACTATTACCATCTACCATCTACCATCCATGCTGGTTTGATACGGACTATAGTGTCTGTATTAATGTTGTTCATTGCTGTGTGTCAACTTAAGAACCCATGGAGTCTAGTCTGCAGGAAAACTAATCATTTGGTGACTGTATTGAGGCTTTTTTAATAACGCATTTTTAAAATGGTTATACAGATATAAGAGAGAGCAAGCATTCCTTTCTACTGATGGACCCAAGCTACGGCATGTTGTTTCCCTTGTGAATAGTGAGCAATTTTTAAACCAGTTATCAGTCAAGTGTTTTCTACCAGCTTCATGAAAGCATGCCGCTTACCTTAAAATGTTGCGAGAAACGTTTTGCGTAATGGAGAATTCATGCATAAACAGATTTGTTTTTGTTTGGTTCTAAATCTCCCTTTTGTAAGACCTCCCTTTGTGATCAGCAGACTGGAAAGGTGTAGCTGGGCATTTGTGGAAGGAAACGTACTTCATTGGTGTGCTCTAGATTGTAAAGTTATATAGAAAGTAGTCACACATGACCAGGCACTTTCCAGGAAGACGAATTTCCAGTGCCTTGGCTGATTGTCCATTCACCGGGCTTGAGTCTTTAACACTGAGTGCTGCCCCGTGGGGACATAACGATTGAGCTCCCCGTCCTCTGCAGATGATCTAAGCTTTTTACCTTCCCAAGGGGTCCCACAGCTAACTGGAGTGCAGGAGTGCAAAGGGATGATCCAACTCTTGGCATTTTCCTGGATGTGCCATTGCATGACCTCCAATGCTTGCAGCCTGTCCTCGGGATACACAAACTTCTCACACCAATTGTAAAGCACACCTCTTTAACTCATTGAATGATTCCTGACTGTTAGTCAAGTAGCCAAAGTGGTCAATATTCCATCTTCAATATTTTTTAAATGTGTTTCAAGGTTTTTTTTAAAAAAAACTATCTTTAATGGCCTAGTAACGTTTCTCATGGGCTGATTATAGACTTATAACCACGAATGGAAAATAGCTGTGACTGAGAATCTAAACCAGGTTTATAATATAGTTCATCGCAACATTCAGCATGTCATAGTCATTGAGACATGCAGCACAGAAACAGACCCCTCGGTCCAACTCTTTCTTGCTGAACAGATACCGTAATGTAATCCAGTCCCATTTGGCAGCCCATATCCCTCTAAACCCTTCCTATTCATATGCCCATCCAGATGTTTTTTAAATGTTGTAATTGTACCAGCCTCCACCACTTCCTCTGGCAGCCCATTCCATACACGCACCACCCTCTGTGTGAAAAGGTTGTCCCTTAGGTCTCTTTTATATCTTTCCCCTCTCACCGTAAACCTATGCCCTCTAGTTCTGGACTCCCCCACCCCATGGAAAAGACTTTGTCTATTTATCTTATCCATACCCCTCATGATTTTATGAACCTCTATAAGGTCACTCTCAGCTTCTGATGCTCCAGGGAAAACAGCCCCAGCCTATTCTGGTCAAATCCTCCAACCCTCCATCCTTAAATCTTTTCTGAATCCTTTCAAGTTCCACAACATCCTTCTGATAGGAAAGAAACCAGAATTGCGCACAATATTCCACAAGTGGCCTAACCAATGTCCTGTACAGCTGCAATAAAGGAAAGCATACCAAATGCCGCCTTCACTATCCTATCGACTTGCACTATCCTATCTATCGTGACTCTACTTTAAAGGAATTATGAACCTGCACTTCAAGGCCTCTTTGTTCAGCAGCACTCACGAGGCTCTTACTATTAAGTGTAGAAGTCCTAGTCTGATTTACTTTTCCAAAATGCAGCATCTCACATCTATCTAAGTGAAACTCCATCTGCCACTCCTCAGCCCATTAGTCCATCTGATCAAGATCCCATTGTAATCTGAGGTAACCTCCTTCACTGTCCACTACATCATCAATTTTGGTGTCATCGGCAAATTTACTAACTGTACTTCTTACGTTCACATCCAAATCATTTATATAAATGATGAAAAGCAGTGGACCCAGCATTGGTCCGTGTGGCACTCCACTGGTCACAGTTCTCCAGTCTGAAAAGCAACCCTCCACCACCACCCTGTCTTCTACCTTGGAGTCAGTTCTGTATGCAAATGGTTAGTTCTCCCTGTATTTTATGTAATCTAACCTTGCGAGCCAGTCTCCCATGAGGAACCTTGTCAAATGCCTTACTGAAGTCCATATAGATCATGTTACTGCTCCGCTCTCATCAATTCTCTTTGTTACTTCAAAAAACTCGATCAAGTTTGAGAGATATGATTTCCCACGCACAAAGCCATGCTGACTATCTCTGGTAAGTCCTTACCTTTGTTTACCTATTAGACAATTAGAAAAGACTGGGGGTGGGGGGAGAACCAATTGTGTTATTTTAAATCCCCTTTACAGTGATTGTCCCAGAATTTAAATATTCAGTGAGATTTCCTTTGAACAAAATGTAAGTGGAGGAATGGAATTCAATGGATCCTTGTGAACAACAATGATTTACCACCATCTGTATTCACTGTGACCTGACGATCTGATCCACAAGAAGCTCGGTCATAAATGTCGCAGATGAATTTGATGCAAATATTTATTGCTCACTGACCATTACATACAAGTTATCTTTTCTTTATAATGCATTATAACACATGAAATTGGCATGATGTGTGTAGTATATGATGCATTGTTTTGTTCAGTTTGGATGAAGTAATGTTGCTTTGCTGCAATCCGTTGAATAATCTGTAATATTCCTTATGACCTTGGCAGTGACACCATAGAATCTTCACAGATTACTGTTTTAGTATCTTTTTCCTCTGGCCTCACCTTGCCCCTGTATCTTCTCCCCACAATTTTACTTTACATTTGCATCACCTTCATTCTGATCCTGATTTTAAAACATTCAACTTTTTTTTAATCTCTTCTGCAAAAGAATTTGAGTTCTGTCTAATGTGTTCTACTGCAGAATTAGCTTTTTGATTCCCAAGATCTAACTCCAGTCTGAATCTTGAGTTCCTTTTCAAAATGCTGGAATGGTAACAACACTCTCTTTCTGTCCCAGATTGCTCATTGAAGGATGTTTTGCCTGTTTAATGATACCTGCATCTTGCAATCTGGTGTGCAACATACACATTCACAGCGCCTCTGGTTTAATCAATATACCTCCTTCTTTCACTCAAACACTTGTTTCATAAATGTTCCTTTATAGTGTTGGCTAACTGCTTCCAGTTTGCCTTTGAATGAGTTCAAACCTCAGGAAGCTGCTGCAGTGACCTATTTTGCTTCAAGTTTTACATATCCTCAATTTTGTGCTGGTGCATGTGCATGAATCAAAAAAAGAGGAATCCGATTTTGTATTACAAGTCAAGTCTACCTCCAGCAGTTGAAAATCTTGTAACACTACTTAGATGTAACACTGTAAACATTCAAATGCCATTGTCCCTCCTTCATACCAAAGTGGATGAATCCATTCTTAAAGTAGGATTAGGTTAGATACTGCCAGTCTAGGCCTTTGAACTCAGCAATGGTCTAATGTCCATTGTACTTGAGTATATTATAAGCACATGTTATAAACTGTAGTGCAGTTTCTCAAGAACTGGTAGATGCAGATAACTGTGTAAATTGAACTGGCTGAAATTGCAATGCTATGGGGACATAGTTTTGAAATAGGACAAATTAGGTTGCTCTATCAAAGAGTCTTCACCGAACGTTTACTGTGTGATTGTATACGTTCAGTAGCACCGACTAGCATGCATCAATATTCAAATAATGCTCCCAGGCTAGTAAGCTCATTCATTGAAAGGGTGTACAGTTGGCCTTGGTAATTTTTAAATTAGCCCATCATATTTGTGAAGGCTGTTTGAAGGAGCTACCCAATTTGTCCTATTCCCAATATGTTGTCATAGCATTACAATTTTAGCCCCTTCAGCGTATTCAATTATTATTCAGTCTGCTTTTACAAGTTTCCAGGTTCCTGCATTCTTTAGTGTGGTTGAGGTCCTTTTTCTGTGCATGTGCGTCTGTGTTTACAGGCTTTTGAAGCCCTTTTCCTTTCACTCCATGGATAACCTGTTGGACCACAACAGATTATGTAGCACTGACTTTATTGAACCTTTTGTGCATGTTCATTGTTTACAGAGGCTAGCTGGCATGCATCAGCAGAACATCCAACATTTGCTGGAAGGAAGGATCACCACAAGTGATCACAAGTCCACAAACAGTAGTGACTGATCAAAAATCAGTTGAAACAATGACTGAATCTTACCCAACATTCTGCTGGCATTGAAGAGCTGAGTTTTATGGATGTTGAGTTAAAACTGTCTTTTCACAAACATAACATTCTTAAGCAATGAAAGATTCTAATGTATTCATTGATCTTTGTGTGTGTGTGTGTGTGTGTGTGTGAGAGAAATCAATATCTGTTCATGTGGTGTCAGTGCACAAACTGCTTTCAGCCTAGTTATTTGGTTATATCCAGTTATGGCAAGCTGCTCACCTTCAGATCCACCTTTTTCCTAATAAATGAATCTACAATTTTGTACATGATGCTGGTAAAGAATTGATGATCTTTTTGCAGCCTCAACTAGTGGGCGGTCAACAAAACATACTCCAGTGTACACGAACCCTTCCAAGTGCTGCTCAGTATAACTTTCAACAGCACCCAAATGTTCTGCCTGTAATATTTTAACATTCTTTGGAATATTTAGTTACATTTCCCAAGAGTAGATGTTCCCAACACAGAATTTATAGGAAGAGCCCATAGACAATGCAGTTGCACACACAAAGCAGGATGCTAAAACATGATAGTGATGCTACATAAGCTTTGCAAACAGAAGTGTGTGTAACTGGTGCATCTGACTAACCATAAAACCAAACACGCCCAATTTAATATCTTCTGTTGTCGCACAGAAACTGGCATTGCCAGCCATTCGAAAATTTATTTTTTGATTAGTCGCTTGATGTTGAAACCTGCAATTAAGAAATGTGCAGCTAGAACTGTCGAGTCGGATATATTCCTGGAAGCTTCATAGAGTATCTGATCTTCTGCTTTGCTGAATCAAACAGACCTCTTTCCCATTTCCAATATTTGTCCAATTAATAAACAAAGGTTTCTAACAAAGTACTTAAAAATAGGTTTAGTTCCCTATGCTTTTTTTTATTTCCTGTCTTTTCAATCTCTGTAGCCAGGGGAAAGCTTTTAGTTCTTAAACATTTCTAGGCAGACCGGAGGATTGACAATCCTAGGTCAGTCAGTCAGGTTTGTATTACTTCAATGGCTGGCATGAGCTGTGGAGAGGGCAAGAGCAGACAATAGGAAGGAAGTGTGAGCCACTGCATCCTCAAACTGGTCAGACCCTGCTGCTGTAACTCAATCTCAGCATCTTGTGAAATCTTGATTGATACCTGCTGTATATCGAGTAGAATTTCTGTACCTATGTGTGACTTAAAAAATAATATATATACATATGTTTTATATATACATATAAAATAATGGTAGAATAATATATACCTGCAAATTATAATTTGTAACTAATGGAAGAATTTTTTAATATAAAAGATAGTTTTAAACAAAACTTTATAAATCAACTTTTTTGTAGCAAGAATGGAATGGTTGTGGAAATGGTAAATTTTGTAAATCCTCAGGCTCCACTACTAAGGTAGAGTAGTTGATGGAAAGAAGGAAGGAAAGTACAGCTGTGCACAGCTTAAATATTAGTCATTTACTAAATCAGTATTACGAAGAGAAATTGTGAATGCAAATGTTTTTTAATTATTGCTTATTTAGGGACTAATTATATTTATTTGACTTTTGTCCCATAAATGTTGAGTTTTATAAATGGAGGTATTTTACGGTTCTGGAATTTACCCCTTTGTTGCTGTATCTTGTAAAATGTCCATTGAGCCCTCAGTTGTCACAAGGGGGAAATTAGGCAGACGTCTCTCTTCCTTTATTGCTAACCCACAACCAGTGTGGAGGATGATGGATGGTGTTGTGTGATGGGGACTGACTTAGCTCAATTGCAATGGCTTCTGCTATTGATTGTGTACTGGCATTGTTGAGGCTTGTACCTGAGTAGTGACCACTTGAGACAGGTTGTGGAGGGCACTTGCTATTGGTGGGTTAGCACCTACTTCCAGAACGAAGAAAAATATTAAAGGGAAAGGGTATTATTGAGAGGCAAATTGGAGTTACGTATTTTTTCCCTAATGCATCATAATGTGATGCTTTGTGTGGGGTGGATGTACGTACCTCACAGTTAGGGATGTGTGTTAATACTGCAGAATAAAACCTGCTTTCGAGGAATGTGAGTCCTTTTTTATTCGGTTGAATGGAATAAAATCAATGATTATTTCTGAATTTTATTGCTTAATACTTTCTTTGCTATCCACCACCCTTGAACATTTCTGGAAGCCATGTTTTCAGAGAAATGTTGGTTGCTTGTGTTCATTTAAGCTTTTTGATGCAAATGAAATTAGATCTTTTATAATGTGATGATAATACATTCAGAAGGATGGATACAGAATTACACTGGTTATCTTGCTATGCTGCCTGTGAATGCTCAGTAGGGATTTTGTTCCCTGTTTTCAAACCACGAACACTCCATCCGTTTTTAACCAGTGGGCCATGGTATGAGATGTTTTGAATGATCAAGCCTCTCTATGCTCATCATTCTGGTTCCATAGCCAGCTAGCACACAACAAAATGTTAATTGCTAATGGGCATTACAGTTTAATCTCCCAAATTTTCCTTGTTCTTAGTTAAGAACAAGGTGGTAATGTGAAACACCCTTTTGTTGCTGCCATTGATCTCACATTGACTGAGGTGCTCCCACTGTCTAACCAGGTCCTAGTCAAAGCAAATTTTCTACAGCGAGGGAGCAGATTGCTCCAGGAGGCACCTACATATAACAGGGCTGATGAAGCATTTCTGACCTTTAGTGTACTTGAAAACCCTACCAAAGGGCCATTTTTAATTTTATATATGTTGGGGGGAGGGAGGGGAGGGGAGAGGAGAGAATCTGGGGGAAGAGATGGGGGCAAGATGTGAATGCTGAAAATTTAGAACAAGAATCTGGGCAATGTAGCAGGTTTGTCAGTGTCTGAAAGACCACCAAAACATGCTTCACAAATGCTGAGAATGACTAGCATTTTGAGTCTTCATTCCTGGACGACTTTTTGTTCTGAGGCAAGCGATGCACACCCTCAGTTCTTAACCTGTTCATACTTAATTTGTTTTTTAAACTAATAAACATGATTCATTCAAGTGTCTTGAGGTCAGTTATTTGAATTCTTATGATGTCTAAGATGAGACTTTTTTTTTCGTTGTGCGGTTACTGTCCTTTTTTTTTCAGGAAATTACCTTCCCTAATCTTATGGGAGGTCACTACTGAGACGGAACTGTATCTGATCACTGTCCATCTCCATTATGGATGAGTTTAAACTAGGGTGTACTTACAATTAATGTTGAAATTTAATTATACTACGATGCAGGAATAAAAAAGCAGTAAGTCTTGGTCTGTATAAGATAGGAGTAGAAATGGCCAGTCCGTCCCCCGGCAAGCTTTCTGCTTTCCATTAATTAGATTGTGACTGATACAGCTCCCAATTTCCTGTCAATCTCTTGACCTGACAGCTTCAATTGTTCCAGCATCCACTGCCTCTGATGACATTAGAAATTTTATCCTCAAATGTCATAAAATGCTTTCCAATTTTCCCCCAGGATAGCCTAGCTCTGGATTTAAAATGATGCCTTTACACATGATTTCCATGACCGATGTCCTTATTTCCTCCATCAAATTCTTTTCACCTTTTTAACACTGAGATTTGAAGAGTGGTTAGATTAAAGTCAGATGGAATACCAATAAAATTCATGCATCCCAATATCTGAACTCTGTGCAGTGATATGTTGCCATATTTGTGGGTATACCTTGGACTGGTGTATGTTCTGTACCTGTCATCTTTGTGTATTAGAACCCCTGATTCTCTGCACTTCTGCAGTCCCTAGTTTCTATCAACTTTTTTTTGTTGGAAAAGTCCTCCCTATTTATCTTGATTCGGTCTAAAATGGATAATATGCTTGCCCACATTTAGTTCTTTACCATTCTTGTACTTGCTTATTTAATTTATAGCAAGAGTTGGATGTTTTGGTAGGTAGCATCCTGACTCTGACTTTTAAGGAGCTCCCAGTTCAAGACAACTTAGCTATAGGGGCATTAATGATGTGGTTCAGGCAGGTTGCAAGTTGTCTTGCTAATCCTTTCAGCACTTTCCCGTTGTTGCCACAAAGGACAAAAGTACTGTGTGAAGACAAGCAAAACATAATTTGATGTAATTTGCATCTTGCCCCCGTCAGTACTATTTACTTTCCCACTTAACTCAGATCCTGCAAAGTTTTTGAAATGACGTAAACTTAATTCTTCCAACCAGCTTATTAATAGATGTGGTGAGCAGATGACTTTGCTGAACTGAATGTTAAGGAACACCATTTATCACATCCCAGCAATCCTTTATCCCTAGTTTGCTTTCTTTTTCATACATTTTTCAATCCAAATCAAAAGGCTACTTCCAATTCCTTTAACTCTAACTCTACTTTTGTTTTGCAAATAATCTCCGGTGAATCTGCATACTTCCTATCTATAAATGACTATGCATATTCGTGTTCTTCAGAAAACTCAAACAAGTCATAGTCATATAGCACAGAAATAAACCCTTCGGTCCAGATATCCTAAACTGTACTCGTCCCATTTGTCTCTGTTTGGCCCATATCTCTCTCAACTTTTCCTCTGTTCTTACATCATCCAAATGTCTTTTAAATATTGGAACTTCATTTGCTTTCACAACTTCCTCTGGCACTTCATTCCAAACATGCACCACTCTGTGGTGGTTGGGGGGGGGGGGGGGGGTAGGGTGGGGAGTTGCCTCTCTGGTCCCTTTCAAATCTTTCCCCCCCTCACCCTTATGCCCACTGGTTTTGGACACGCCTACGTGGAATAAGATCTAGGCTATTCATCTTATCCATGCCCCTCATGCTGAGGCAGAAAGCAGTGGTGAATTGATTTTATTTTGGACTGGAATGAGCAAGAATAGTGGGCTTCCTTTTGGGGGGAGGGAGCATTGCTTCACCTGTAGGACCATTGCTTTTCTCTTTTAATACATAGACGTGGGTACTATAGAACTAATTCGAAGTTGAAGGTTGATACAAATATGAGAATGGAGAAAGTGACTGCAAAGACTTCTAATTTCATGATTCATATGTTTTGTTGTACAAGCACTGAATTCTTTTTAAGTGTAACTAATGGAAGTACCTCCTAAACAGACCTGAAGTGAATGCAATTCCAAGTGTGGCATATGTTAATTTAGTAAGGCCAGAATTGAAAAATAGGAAAACAAGCAGTACATTGTTCTCTCAGTTTTGTAATGGAGCCAGTGAGACTGATAAAATTGCAGTGATCCTTGCTAGAGATACAAATTATTCATTCAATTTTCCCAGATCAAAAAAAATGGAAAGTAGCTAGTAAAACCAGGAAAGGTCTTAATGTATCTATCAGCTTTTGATTTTAAAAGTCTGACAGAATTTACCCAAATTGGTATCGTATTAGCTCTCTTTGATGAGTCCATATTTGTTGAGAAATGCAAACCAAATATTGCAGAAGCTGGAGATCTGAAGTAAAAACAAAGTGCTGAAGAAACTCAGCAGGTCTGGCAGCACCTGTGGTGAGAGAAGCAGATTTTGGCATTTTTTGAGTTCACTGTGACTTCTTTGAAACCATTCTGAAGAGGAGAAATTTTGGACTTCGAGCAATCACCCTCTTTCTCTTTCCACAGATGCTGTCAAATCTGCTGAGTTTCTCCAGCAGTTTCTGTTGTGGAATACATTGAGTATCTAGTAGTTTCTCTGTAGCTAACAGTTAAAAAGAAGTCAATGCGAATCAGGAAAACCTCTCCATTGGCAACAGTCATACCTAGCTCAGGGAAAGTCAATTACAGGCTAATTATCTCAGCTTTAGGACATTCTATAAGGTTTGTTCCAAATCCAATCATCTTCAGCTCCTTTCTTAATGAGTGCCCACCATCATAAGGGTGAATGTTTGTTGATGATTTTACAATGATCACTTCCCTGAATAACTAAACAGCTGTTGTCAACACGCATTGCATTCTGTGTACCACCAGGCTTGGTAAATTGCAAATAACATTGCACCATGTAAGTGCTTAGTAATGACCCATCTCCAGCAAGAAGTCAAACTACTTTGCCTTGTCAATTCCGAATTCCCATAGCCTGGATGTTGAGGCTGTCAACATTGGCCTGAAACTTAATTAGACAAGCGCATGTCAGAGATTTGGAGCTCTGCAGTGAGTAACTCATTCCTGACCGTATATCTTTTTCACCATTTACAAGGTATAAATGAGGAATGTGGTAGAACGTGCTCCACTTCCCTGACTGTTTTGTTGTTCCAATAACTTAACAAAAAAAATCTCACAGGAGAAAGCATTGGCACCCCATCAACAGGCCAAGCATTCACTGTCTGCTGCTGCTCTGAGTTGTTGACATTGTATATCACCTGCAAGATGCACTGCAGAAACTTACCAGCACTGCTTTCACATTGTGTTCTACGTCTGTGATCTTTACTATCGAGGAGAACAAATACGTTTAAACACTGCCACCTGTAAATTCTCTGCCAACCCACTCTATCCTAATGTGGAATTATATTGCAGTCCCTTCATTATTGGTTGGGTGAACAACCAGAAAAGCCTATAAATTCCTGACTTCTCTCTCCCAGCATTCTTAAGTTTTGGAATGGCATTGGCAAAATTACTGTCTACTGACGTCACTCCTGAATCAAGAGAGGTTAGAAGGATTGCGATTTAAAGTTTCTGTAATTCTCACCTCCACATCGTTTGGTACTTTCTTGTAGAAAAGCAATTGATCTCAGAGATTTAACTGCCATATGTCCCATTATTTTCCCAATTGGTATTTTTCTTAAATTGAGTTCATTGATCTGTTCCCCTGGATTTATTTTGAGTTTTTCTTCCATCACTGAATGCAAGAGTAGGTTGTTTTGATGGAGTTGGATATAATATGAGGCCACAGCTGGAATGCTGTGTGCAAATCCGGTCACCGCACTCTTGAAGAGGAATGTGATTCTTCTGGAAATGGTGCAGAGGAGAATCACCAGGATGTTGCCTTCGCTGGAGGGATTCCACTCAGAGGAGAGATCAGAGAGACTGGTGGTGTTTTCCTTTAAAGCAGGGAAGGTTGAAGGGTGTAGCATAGGGGCATGATGCCACAGTGTGCACATCAAAGTGCTGGAAAATGGGATTAAAATAGATGGATATTTGTCAAGGATGTGATGGGTCAAAAGGCCTCTTTCCATACTGTAAACACTCATACTCTACTGAAAAAGAAACTTTTTTTAAAATGAGCCAATAACTTGTCCATTACAGAATTACTTGTAGCTGTCTTTTGTGGATCTTCATCTCCGCTCCTCTCAATATATTGACTACAAAAAAAAATGATATTCCTTTTGTTATTCTCTCTTTCTCCCAGTCCTTTGAATTACCACATGCATTTTCTGACTAAAATTATTTCAACCATTTCCTCTAGTCTTAAAGTTTTGCCTTGTGATTTCTTGATCATACTAATGGAGCTGTTGACTTTTTTTAAAAAGGTTTACGTAATGGTTTTGTGTTGTACTAAATATGTTGTCTTGCATACCAATCAATCTTGTTCAGAGAAAAGAAGGGATTTGTCAGCTAGTGCTAGGCAACTTAAATTATACCCCTTTAGAGACTCGGCAGCAATTCAAGAAGGCAGCTCACCATTACCTTCTCAAGGGCAAATAGGGATGGGCTCTCGATGCCGGCCCAGCCAGCAATGCCCAAGTTCCACACATGAATTTTTTAAAAACCCAAATGCATAGACATTCATTCACAGTTACGATAGACAAAGATGGGTTGACATATATATATGGGTGGGAATAAAATAGACAAAATTCTGAGGGTAAAATGTCTCAACGTCAAGATGGGTTAAATTGTCTTGCACCGTTCCTTTTGATTTCTGCCCTGGCACTCTGCTACGTGCAAAGCAATGGTCATTATTCACTTTGATCTGATGAACCTAGGGCTTTTCTTGTTCGAAATCTTTATTTAAAGTTTGCTGTTTTTCCTTGTCTTTACACCCTCGTGAAGAGAGAGGGAAAGAGAGAGTTGCTTTCAGTTTGCAGGCTTTAGATATCTCTGCCTTCCTGGACCTACAGCCTTGGTTAAGCAGCAGATGATTCCAGTCAGAAGACTGGGACAACACATCCATCCTAGATTCTGGATTAGTGGTGCTGGAAGAGCACAGCAGTTCAGGCAGCATCCGAGGAGCAGTAAAATTGGCGTTTCGGGCAAAAGCCCTTCAGCAGGAATACATCCATCCTAGGACAAGCCAAACAAAGACACGCACAAGAATTCCTAGAAGCATGGCATTCCAACTGGAACTCTATCAACAAACGCATCGAGTTAGACCCCTATCTACCACCCCCTGAGAAAAGGAACAGGAAATGATTTCACCACAGGAATGACAACACCAACCCAAAGAAAACCAAACATATAGATAGAAAGAAAGCAAGAATTTTCAGCATTGCTTCACCTGAGGTCCACTGAAGACGTTACCTAGTAAGGTAACGAAACGTCTGGAAATGAACCTTTCAGCTCAATGAGCAAACTTACATCCAAAACCTCAACCTGAGCAACACATCTTCTCAAAACTCACTGTCATCAGACCGGCTTTCCTTACCTCAGATACTGTCAGTCTGTCTAGAAGGTTTTATAGAATGTTCTATAAGGTTTCATCAGCTGGTCAAGAATAATTTTATAGACTCCCTGTGCAATTGGATATGAATTCTGAAGTAGAGGAAGGTTGCTTAACTACTGTTCATTTTATAGTTGGCTATGCTGTTTTATCCTTCCAGAGCCCACTTCGTGATATTTAACAGCAACCAATAGATTTCAGTTTATTAAGAATTAAATGAATGATAGACTAGCATTGACCTTCACAACCTTGGATTTCATAAAGAACTTTAAAGCCACTGAAGTGCTTTGAACCATAGTACCTTTGGTACAGAAGAAGCCACTGGGACTCATGGAATCCCTACAGTGTGGGCGCAGTACATTTATGCTATCGAGTACACACCAGTCATCCGAAGAGCATCCCACCCAGACCCACCCCTCTACCCTATCCCTGCCTTTCCCAAGGCTAACGCACCTAGCCTGCATGTCCCCGGACACTATGGGGCAGTTTAGTAATGGACAATCCACCTGACTTGCACATCTTTGGACTGTGGGAGGAAACCGGAGCACCCCCTCGCAGACACTGAGAGGAAGCACACTCCACACAGACAGTTGCCTGAGGCTAGAATCGAACCGGGTCCCTGGTGCTGTGAGGCAGCAGTGCTAACCACTGAGCCACTGTGTCACCCATGAAGGAACATAACTTCCAATTTGTGTTTTTATGTTGTCCACAACCCCCTAATTGCCCACTCCACCACCTCAATAAAATAGTATTAGGATTTAAAGCTTTATTTCTGAAGTAAATGTGTTTTGGTTGGAGTACTATGTAGTTAGAGGTGCCGTACTTTGAATGAGATGTTAAACCAAGACCCTAGCTGCCTTGCTGGTAAAGATTCCTTGGAGTTTTCCCCTGACCAATACATAGTCCTCAATTGGCATCACAGATTATCCAATCGGTAACAAACACAGATCGCTCTGCTATAATGGGCATTTCATTAATGCGAATTCGCTATAATTGATGAATATGGGGATACTGTTGCTAAAGCGTGTATTGGTTATAACATAATTCTGGCCCTATTAGTTTAAATGGCTCTGCTATTATAGGGTTTTGTTATAACATGGGGTTGCATGAGAACAGAACTACGGTGTTTTAGCAGAACTGACTGCAGCTGTTTTTGTGACTTTGCTGAGGGGAATTTGTCTGCCATTACAACAATGGCTTGGCTTCAAAAGATACATCACTAGCTGTAAACACTCCGAGATGTCTGACAGTCCTAGTATAAATGTAAGCACTTTCTTTCCAAGACAGTTGGAGATTAAACGGCAAGATTATATGTTCTGTAACTATAAGGAATTAGTTCCTCAAGTTAGTCCACCATGGCTCTGAGGTAGCAATCTCCTCTGATTAAGGTTTAAGCCCCACAACAGAGCACATGCTCAAAGCTGATGCTTCTATGTAGCACTATGGGAGTGCTGCACTGTCAATGGCACCTCTTTTACATAAGAACTAGGAGCAGGAGGAGGCCATCTGGCCCTTCCAGCCTGCTCCACCATTCAATAAGATGGTGACTGATCTTTTTTGTGGCCTCCTGATGAAGGGCTTATGCTCGAAACGTCGAATTCCCTATTCCTGAGATGCTGCCTGACCTGCTGTGCTTTAACCAGCAACACATTTTCAGCTCGGTTCCACTTATCCATCCTCTGACCATCACACTTAATTCCTTTACTGTTTAACATATTGTCTACTTTAGCTTTAAAAACATTTACTGAGGAAGCCTCAACTAATTCACTGGGCAGGGAATTCCATAGATTCACAACCCTCTGGGTGAAGAAGTTCCTTCTTAATTTGGCTCTAAATCTGTTTCCCCTAATTTAGAGGCTGTGCCCTCTTGTCCTAATTTCACCTGCCACTGGAAACTTGCTCTCTACATCTGTCTTATCTACTCTCTTAATAATTTTACATGTTTCGATTAGACCCCCCCCCCCCCCTCATTCTTCTAAATTCCAATTAATATAATCCCAGTCTACTCAGTTTCTCCTCAAAAACCAACCACCTCAACTCTGGAATCAACCTAGTGAACCCCCTCCAGTGCCAGTATATCCTCTCTCAAGTAAGGAGACCAAAACTACACACAGTACTCCAGGTGTGGCCTAACCAGAACCTTATACAGCTGCAACATAACCTCCCTTCACATGACTTCACATTTATTCACATTGTCCTCCATCTGCCAGACCTCTGCCCACTCACCTAAACTATCTATGTCCCTTTGCAAAGTTTCACAGTCCTTTGCACACTTTGCTCTACCACTCATCTTAGTGTCATCTGCAAACTTTGCCACATTACATGTGGTCCCCAACTCCATGTAAATCTATGTAAAGTGTGAATAATTGTGGTCCCAACACTGATCTCTGAGGCACACCACGAGTCACTGATTGCCAACCAGAAAAGCGCTCATTTATTCCCACTCTTTGCTTTCCTGTTATTTAACCAATCCTCTATCCATGCTAATACATTGCCTGTAACACTTTGCATCTTATACCGTCGCCTTTTATGCGGCACCTTATCGAATGCCTTTTTGAAAATTGAGATACACCACATCTGGGTCCTCATTGTGCACTGTGCTCACAATGTCTTCATAGAATTCCAGTAGATTTGTTAAGCATGACCTATCCCTTCATGAACCCCTGCTGCGTCTGCCTGATGCAATAATTTCTATCTGGATGCCTTGCTATTTCTACCTTTATAATAGACTTAAACAGTTTCCCCACTACAGAAGTTAAGGTAACTGGTTTATAATTCCCATCCTTTGTCTACTTCCTTTTTAAATAATGGCATCACATTTGCTGTTCTGTAATCTATTGGAACTGCCTCAGGGTCCAGTGAATTTTGGAAAATTGCCACAGGTGCACTTGCTATTTCTCCTGCCATCTCTTTTAGTACCCTGGGATGCATTTCATCAGGCCCAGGAGATTTGTCTCCCATTAGCTCCATTAGCTTGCCCATCACTACCTCTTTTGTGATAAGGATTGTTTCCAGGTCCTCTCAGGTTCTGTGGGATGGATGGTGACTCAGTGGTTAGTCTCACAGCACCAGGTGCCTGGGTTTGATTCCCACCTTGGGTGACTGTCTGTGCGGAGTTTGCATGTTCTCCCTGTGTCTGCGTGGGTTTCCTCTGGGTGCTGTGGTTTCCTCCCATAATCCGAAGATGTGCAGGTTAGGTGAATTGGCCATGCTAAATTACCTATAGTGCTCAGGGATGTGTGAGTTAGGTGCATTATTCTGGGGAAATGTAGAGGGGGGGGAATGGGTCTGGGTGGGATATTCTGCAGAGGGTTGGTGTGGACATGTTGGGTTGAAGGGCCTGTTTCCACACTGGAGGGGCTCTTATATTCTCACACGTTCGTCTCTTTGTCAATTACTGGCATTTTATTCGTGTGCAATCGAAATGCTAAACTGAGGCCCCACCTCCCCTCTGCTGGGCGTGGAAATAAATCTCATGGCACCCAATGAAGCTGAGCAAGAGAACGCCAGGGTCCAATATTCATCCCGCATCCAGCGTCAGCAATGCAGGTTATCTGCTAAATATCCCATTGATGTTTGTGGGAGCCTTCTGTGTGGAAATTGGCTGTAGCTTTTCCTGTACAGCAACAGCAATAACCACACGTTTAATAGTCAGCAAAATGTTTCGGGATGTTGTGAAGTGGTGGAAGCTGCTACAAAAACCCTCACCTCACCTTTACATTCAGCCTGGAACAGGGCAACAGTGGCTGTGTGCTTGCTGTAATCAGTATGTGTGCTCTTGTGCAAAGGTAAAGTTTGAAGAAAGTTTGAGGTTTACTAGTAAACACTCGTACTAATCAAATGGGAGGGGGTGCTCATGCACAAACAGGACTGTGACTTAAGCCACAATAAACAAGCACCATTCCCTCATGTTGGCTCTTTTATCTGACCATAATGGCAGCAGCCACTTAGGAAGCTCTTGCATTGAGTCCTGACAGTGGAGGAGCAGGCCATTCAGTCCGTCGTGGCCCTCTGAAGAGCACCCCAGCCAGACCCCACCCCCAATCCTATCCCTGTAACCTTGCATTTCCTATGGCCAACCCACCTGACCCTGCACATCTTTGGACTGTGGGAGGAATCCCACGCAGACGTGGGGAGAATTTACAAACTCCACACAGACAGTCACCTGAGGCTGGATTTGAACCTGGTTCCCTGGCACTGTGAGGCAGCAGTGCTTCTAATCAGGGTCACTGTAAATGCTTAGCCCAACTAGATGGAACCGAGAGGCTATTAGAACCCAACATTTAAAGACAGGACCCTCACCGTGCAGTGTTAGCACCAGACTTTGCTGCCCAGAATACTCTGGGCCTGGCTGATGATAATTGAATCATATAGCACTGAAGGAAGCCATTCAGCCCATCAGACCAGCCCTAGCTCTTTGAAAGAACTGTGCACTTAGTATCTATCCCCTGCACTTTCCCCACAGCGTTGTAAACATGAAGTTTTGGTGTATGCTTCAGGAAGAAGTGACTGTGTGCAGAGACTGGAATGAGTTGCTCCCTTTTAGAGCAGATAGGTGAACGGGTGATTCAACAGAAGTGATTAACGTTTTTGATGAGAGCAAGCGAGAAACTGTGGCTGGCAAGTTGGTAACAGGAGGAGACAGAGTTAAAATCCAGGTATGTTATCCAGCATGCATTGGGATAGGGCAGTTACCAGTCTGTGGTAACAGGAGGAATTAATGTGATTTGATTTGATTTATTACTGTCACATGAACCGAGGTACAGTGTAAAGTGTTGTCTTATGTGCGTCATGGGCAGACCATACTATACAAGTGCATCAGGCTAACAGAAGAGAGTACAGGATAGTGTTAAAGCTGCCGAGAAGGTGCGGAGAGAGATCAACATTAACATTAAAGAACTAAAGAAATTGGGATTGTATTATAGACCCCCCAATAGTCAGAGGGAAATTGAGAAACAAACTTGTAAGAAGATCTCAGTTATCTGTAAGAATAATAGGGTGGTTATGGTAGGAGATTTTACCTTACCAAACATCATCTGGGACTGCCATATTATTAAAGGTTTAGATGGAGAGGAATTTCTTAAGACAATTTTCTATTCAGTATGTGGATGTACCCACTAGAGAAGGTGCAAAACTTGACCTACTCTTGGGAAATAAGGCAGGGCAGGTGACTGAGGTGTTAATGGGGGGGAGCACTTTGGGGCCAGCGACCATAATTCTAAAATAGTGATGGAAAAGGATAGACCAGATCTAATAGTTGAAGTCCTAAATTGGAGAAAGGCCAATTTTGATGGTATTAGGCAAAAACTTTCGAAAGCTGATTGGAGGCAGATGTTTGCAGTTAATAAAGGGACGGCTGGAAAATGGGAAGCCTTCAGAAATGAGATAACAAGAATGCAGAGAAAGTATATTCCTGTCAGGGTGAATGGGAAGGCTGGTAGCTATAGGGAATGCTGAATGACTAAAGAAATTGAGGGTTTGGTTAAGAAAAAGAAGGAAGCATATGTCGGGTAGAGACAGGATAGATCGAGTGAATCCTTAGAAGAGTATAAAGAAAGTAGGAGTATACTTAAGAGGGAGATCAAGAGGGCAAAAAGGGGACATGAGATAGCTTTGGCAAATAGAATTAAGGAGAATCCAAGGGGGTTTTACAAATATATTAAGGACAGAAGGGTAACTAGGGAGAGAATAGGGCCCCTCAAAGATCAGCAAGGCAGCCTTTGTGTGGAGCCACAGAAAATGGGGGAGATACTAAATGAATATTTTGCATCAGTATTTACTGTGGAAAAAGATATGGAAGATGTAGGCTGTAGGGAAATAGATGGTGACATCTTGCAAAATGTCCAGATTACAGAGGAGGAAGTGCTGGATGTCTTGAAACGGTTAAAGGTGGATAAATCCCCAGGACCTGATCAGGTGTACCCGAGAACTCTATATTCACACAGAGAAGTGATTGCTGGGCCTCTTGCTGAGATATTTGTATCATTGATAGTCACAGGTGAGGTGCCGGAAGACTGGAGGTTGGCAAACGTGATGCCACTATTTAAGAAAGGCGATAAAGAAAAGCCAGTGAACTGTAGCCCAGTGAGCCTGACTTCAGTGATAGGCAAGTTGTTGGAGGGAATCCTGAGGGACAGGATGTACATGTATTTAGAAAGGCACGGACTGATTCGGGATAGTCAACATGGCTTTGTGCGTGGGGAATCATGTCTCACAAACTTGAGTTTTTTGAAGAAGTAACAAGATTGATGAGGACAGAGCAGTAGATGTGATCTATATGGACTTCAGTAAGGCATTCGACCAGGTTCCCCATGGGAGACTGGTTAGCAAGGTTAGATCTCATGGAATAAAGGGAGAACTAGTCATTTGGATAAAGAACTGGCTCAAAGGTAGAAGACGGAGGGTGGTGTGGAGGGTTGTTTTTCAGACTGGAGGCCTGTGATCAGTGGAGTGCCATAAGGATCGGTGCTGGGCCCTCTACTTTTTGTCATTTACAGAAATGATTTGGATGCGAGCATAAGAGGTACAGTTAGTAAGTTTGCAGATGACACCAAAATTGGAGGTGTAGTGGACAGCGAAGAGGGTTACCTCAGATTACAACAGGATCTGGACCAGATGGGCCAATGGGCTGAGAAGTGGTAGATGGAGTTTAATTCAGATAAATGCGAGGTGCTGCATTTTGGGAAAGCAAATCTTAACAGGACTTATGCACTTAATGGTAAGGTCCTAGGGAGTGTTGCTGAACAAAGAGACCTTGGAGTGCAGTTTGTAGCTCCTTGAAAGTGGAGTCACAGGTAGATAGGATAGTGAAGAAGGCATTTGGTATGCTCTCCTTTATTGGTCAGATTACTGAGTACAGGAGTTGGGAGGTCATGTTCAGGAAATTAGTTAGGTCACTGTTGGAATATTGCGTGCAATTCTGGTCTCCTTCCTATCAAAAAGATGTTGTGAAACTTGAAAGCGTCCAGAAAAGATTTACAAGGATGTTGCCAGGGTTGGAGGATTTGCGCTATAGGGAGAGGCTGAACAGGTTAGGGCTGTTTTCCCTGGAGCGTTAGAGGCTGAGGGGTGACCTTTATAGAAGTTTACAAAATTATGAGGGGCATGGTTAGGATAAATAGACAAAGTCTTTTCCCTGGGGTCAGGGAGTCCAGAACTAGAGGGCATAGGTTTAGGGTGAGAGGGGAAAGATATAAAAGAGACCTACGTGGCAATTTTTTCACACAGAATGTGGTACATGTATAGAATGAGCTGCCAGAGGAAGTGGTGGACACTGGTACAATTGCAACATTTAAGAGACATTTGGATGGGTATATGAATAGGAAGAGTTTGGAGGGATATGGACCGGATGCTGGCAGGTGGGGCTCGATTGGGTTGGGATATCTGGTCGGCATGGACGGGTTGGACCGAAGGGTCTGTTTCCATGCTGTACATCTCTATGACTCTATAACTCCTTGCCCTGATATTTACTCCGGGTGAGAGCTTCTTTATCTTTGGCTCTTTCCACTGAGAGGAAAGTAGTTTCACCTCTCGCCGCTTCTTCTGCAGTCACTTCAGATTGGTATTGTGTATACAGTGACACCCTGGAGCGGGGAATGTTGGGGAAATATGCCTTTGGTATGATTCAGGATAATGCACGTTTTACTGTAACTGGCTTTTAAAAAAAATAGCCAGTAGGATTACAAGGCAGTTTTTTAAAAATATTTTGCAATGGATTGTTATAATCTGAAAGGGTGGTGGAAAAATTCAATACTTTTCAAAAGGTAATATTCTCAATAGGGTCATGGGAAGAAAGGTTCGAAGGGGAAAATGGCCTTCTTTCTAATTCAATGATTCTATGAATGCAGCTCTGGAGCTGGAACAGTTTTGATGGGGCCAATTGTTTAAACTGTGTGACGTGTTGTTCTATTGCTCGAATGGCCGGTGGTTGTTCCCCTCAGAGCTGCAGTTTCCCGCAGTTGACATCTGGATAGCCAGAGGACACCAGACTTAAAGCAATTGACAAAAGAATCAAAGCAAACATTCCTACTGCCATCTCAAGGGCATTTAGGGGTGGACCACAAATGCTGGCCTTGCTATTGATGCCCACGTCCCATGAAAGGCTGACAAAGACAATATATTCCTATCCTGTCCCTTCAATTGTGGCTAATAACGGCAGAATTTCTAATGTAGCTTTTTAACGCTGGCATTCTTGAAGAATTGGATTAGTTCAGTGCCGAAAGGCTGCAGATATGGCAATCACAATGTTACACTGCCTCAAAAGCTACACCTTAACTTGCTTTTATTACATGCTTCTGTTCCTGGCCTGAGTTTCCCTTAAGCTGCTCTTAATTAGACTGGAAGATTTTTAATAGGGGAGGCAATAAAAGGACTTGCAATTATTTCGCATTTCACTAACTTCGGTCATCCGAACACAATCTGCAGCCACTGGAAGCCCTTTTTTGAGGGTGGCATGGTGGCTCAGTGGTTAGCACTACTGCCTCGCAGCACCAGGGTCCCAGGTTCAATTCTAGCCTCGGGTGACTGTCTGTGTGGAGTTTGCACGTTCTCCCCGTGGCTGCGTGGGTTTCCTCTGGGTGCTCCGGTTTCCTCCCACAGTCCGAAGATGTGCAGGTTAGGTGAATTGGCCTCGCTAAATTGCCTATGGGTTAGATGCGTTAGTCAGAAGGAAATGGGTCGATGGGTTACTCTTTGGAGGGTCGGTGTAAACTTATTGGGCCGAAGGGCCTGTTTCCACACTGTAGGGAATCTAATCTAAGTGTAGGCTCAGTTGTAATGGAATTATTGCAGCCAATTTGCTCGCAGCAAGCTCCCACAAACAAGAAAATTACAATATTGTTTTCTTTTGTATTCATTGAAGGGTTAATGTTGGCCAGGGTGAACTTTCCTTTCCTTTCCCCTCTCATTAAAGAGGTTTGAATTCTCAGGCATTGCCAACAGTCAAACACTCCACATTGGGATGGTCAACCTGGATTCTGTGCTGGAGTGGAATTTGAACCTACAACCTTCAGAGTCAGTTCAGCCCACAGCCCAAACCATTATGCAAACCAGCCTTCCATCCATTGACTCCACCTATACCTGCTGCTGCCTCAGGAAATCAATCAACAATCAAAGACCACCCCCCCCCCCCCACCCTGGTTATACTCTCTTCCATCCTCTTCTGTCAGGCAGAAGACAAAGATGTTCAAATACACGTACAAACAGATTCAAGAACAGCTTCTTCCCCACTATTATCTTGACTTTTGAACGGACCCCTCAAATGTTATTTCTGATGTCTCACACTCTCTGCACCTTCCCTACGGCTGTAGTACTGTGTTCAGCCTCCCTGATGTACTTTGTATGGTACAATCTGCCAGTATAGTACACAAAACAACACTTTTCACTGTATGTCCGCACACGTAACAACAAACCAATCAACAATAAATCAATCAGACAGTCAGAGGTGAGAATGCTGTCAGGTTTACAGCTAGCACATAATTAATTTAAAAAGCACAGCACAAAAATTATGAGGGGCATGGATAGGGTAAGTAGACAAGGTCATTTGCCTGGGCTGGGGGAAGTTCTGAACTGGAGAGCATTGGTTTAGGGTGAAAGGGGAAAGATTTAACAAGGGCCTAATTGGCAACTTGTTCACGCAGAGGGTGGTGTGTGTATGGAATGAGCTGCCACAGGAAATGGTGGAGGTTGGTACAATTACATCATTTAAAAGGCATCTGGATGGGTATACGAAAAGTAAGGGTTTTCAGGGATACAGGCCGCATTGTTGGCAAATGGGACTAGATTAATTTAGGATATCTGGTGGGAAAAGAGGAGTTAGACCGAAAGGCTGTTTTTTTGTGCTGTATTTCTCTAAGACTCTACGACAACTGAGGTAATATCTGTGAAAATTGTCTCACATCAGGTTAATATACTGGAGTTGTAGGCTCCATTGTCAACAGGGATATCTAAGCTCACATTACTGCCATTTTCAGTGATTTTACATCAAATGCAAAGAAGAAATTGAGACGAAACCCAGGCTGGATCAAATGTCCATGAACTCCAACTTTATTTTTCCCCTAAATTAAAACCAACAAATGACAGTGACAACAACAACAAAAATAAAGAACAGAAATCCTTTTCATAAATATCTACTTTTCATTTTTTTTTAATAAAATCTCAAAGACTTTCTTTCCAAAATATAATACATACAAAGTGTTCAACTGTGTCAAACGACCACAGCGAGAGAGGGAGGTGGGTTCAAAGTCAATTGACATCCTTCCCTCAAGGAGATGTGACAAATTTCAGGTGCTACATCATATCTGCTAGTTTGAATTTAAAAATTAGGGAGCACCCACGTATAAATAGACTTGCAACAAACCCGTATTTAGCTAAGAATCCTTTAAAATTATTTACATTTGTTATTCAGAATTATTTACAACAATATTTGTCAGTCCTTAAGACTTTCCGTGCAATACACTGCAAGAGGGACAAGTTTGGATTAAACTGCAAACGAGCATTTGCCATAAACAAAAGTTGATTCTCTTCCGCCTATTCCCTCCCTCCCCCACTCCCTTAATCCAACCTGCATTCAGTGCACTTGGCCAGGTCGCAGCACTTTTATAGACCTGCCTTCAGGCATTATTTTTAAACAATATTTTAAACCACTGCACGGGATATACCTTGGAGGAAAAAAAATATTACATCAAACTGCAGCCTTCCAGCCTGAGAACCCTCGGTTAAACTGACTGAAGCCAGTGTTGACAAAGGTGACATGTGCTTATTGTGTCTGTTTTCCTGACTGGGCTCTCAAAAAACAAGCTGACCTCTGATGAATTAACACTTGAAAGTGTTCAGATTTGTTTCATGGACACAGTACATACAGCAAGATCATTTAAATTTCAGGGATTAATAATCAGCCTGGACACCATGAGGATTATCTCTGCTCCGTGCTGTCGTGGGATCTTCCCCCTCCCCTGAAAGGACAGACCTTGATTTAAAGTCTTGCCCAAAACTCACTTCTAACAGCACTCTACACCACCCCCCCCCCCCCCCCGCCCCAGCACTGCCCTCAAAGTTGTCAGCCTAAGCTGTACTTTCAGGTCCCTGGTGTTACATGCTGCAACCTTCTGACTCAAGAGGCTACCTGCCGAGCCACAGCTGGAACTTAATGGCACAGGAAGACTCCTAGGACGCTGACTACCTTTGAAATCTGGCACAACATAAAAGAGAGAAAGATGCATACAGTGAAGACCTGGACAAAACAGCCAGAGGGACACACACACACACCAGCAGACTCTGAACAAGTGATGCAGAGGGAAGACATACAGAGAGAGAAGGGAGAGATAAAACAATTGGACAAAGATCAACAGTTGGTTACTTAATGGAAGTAACTTCTGAAAGCTGCAATGCAGTCATCCAATTATAATGAATTTCAAATCAACATTTGTAAAGGTGACTGCAGAATTAATTTGCAGATGGGATCAGTCAGACACTCGACCTTTACAGGGGAGATCACAGGCCAATGCTGACTGAAAATAAAAACCGAGAACTGCGGATGCTGTCATTCAGAAGTTGCTGGAAAAGCTCAGCAGGTCTGGCAGCATCTGTGGAGAGAAATCAGAGTTAACATTTTGGGTCCAGTGACCCTTCCTCAGAACTGACCTAAAATTCACTCTTCTTCAAACAAGTTTAACAGCAATGGAACTGCAATAAAGAGCTGTACATCTGGGGCCTCCAACTGAATTTATTCAGTGAGTCTGAATCAACATGCTGGCATGGACCACTTTCAGCAAGAGGTACTTGTTCCCCATTTGTGTAAGAGTTAGAGTGTGTGTGTGTGTGTGTGTGTGTATTCAACCTGTTTCTCCAAACATTAAATCAGGAATAACAGACAAATTTCAATGCCCACCCTCCTCATCGACACAACCTCTGCTATGTCAGTGCTCAATGCTTTGATACCTGCCTGAAATCAGTCTGGGAATACTTGGAATATGCAAAGAAGGCACTTGGGCCTGTTTCTTGCCAAATAGGTGAAGACTAATTTGGGCTTTTGTTTTTGTCAGCAAGCTCCACCTCCGTCTGCTTGCTTTGTAGTGGCTTAATGAGTGGTCCTCCAAATGTCCACGTAGGGAAAAGGCAGAATCTGTGGGACTGAACCTCAGCAAGATGTTGTCACATTGCATGGAGAAAAATTCAAACCTCCACTTAAAATACCGGGGTACTTTTCTACATGTAAAAAAAAATGTAAATTCATATTCTAAGGCCAATAATAATAATAATCAAAATGGGATCCTTTTTGGCTCTAGTCCCTGTCTCATGATAAAGTGGGCCCTGTATTGTACCATGTTGCCATTTCAATTGTAGTTCCTTGCAAAGTCCTGACCCCATAACAGCTTAAGGCCAAAATCTGACAACTTCCCTTTTACTTATCATCGAAACACAGCAAGCTCCCAATCCGACAATGATCAAAGAAACTGTTTCAACGATACTGGACGAAGGGTAATATTGGCCCAAAACACTGGGGAGAATTCTTCATCTGTGTTATGTCAGGGCAGCTGTGGCCTCAGCTTAATACCATGCCAAAAAGATGGCAGCTCTGACAATGCTGCACTCCCCTCAGCCCTGCACTGCAAATGATAAAGTTCATAGCCTTAGGGAGCTGACAAAGAACTTCTGAGCTTTGATTTCATGCAAAATGGCTGCAGCTGTTTTTGTAGGAGGTGAGGGATGCCTTTCCCTGAAGTTAGCACGGCCAGGAACTAGTTGGAAAATACACTTGAAGACACTAAAAGGCTTCTCTTAACCCTCATTTCATATGGATAGAGTGGACAGCCTTTTCCCTGACTTGGGCAGTCCAAAACTAGAAGGTATAGGTTTCAGGTGAGAGGGGAAAGATTTATATAAGGAGGCAGCATTTTCACACAGAGGGTGGTGTGTGCATGGAATGAGCTGCCAGAGAAAGTGGTGGAGACTGACACAATGAACAATATTTAAAAGGCATTTGGATGGGTATATGAATAGGAAGAGGGATATGGGCTAAATGTTGGCAAATGAGACTGGATTAATTTAGGATATCTGGTCACCATAGAAGAGTTGGACCAAAGAGTCTGTGTTCATGCTGTACAGCTCTATGATTCGGTGTAGCTGGGATTCTTGAGAATGTTACAAAGACTACAGGCATCTATCAATGTTCTGCCGCAAGACGTCACTCGAATTTCAGAAGACACACTGGCGACATCTAGGTGCAAAACACTGTCACTGCAGTCTGGGTTTAGTTTTGTGCCTAGACGCTTGAGACTTGCCAACACTTTTACTGAGAAGCGAGAGCTGAAAGAGAATGGGGTCTCCTAAGGCTTCTCAGTTAAATTTGTTTTTATGGGCGGCACGGTGGCACAGTGGTTAGCACTGCTGCCTCACAGCGTTGGAGACCTGGATTCAATTCCTGCCTCAGGTGACTGACTGTGTGGAGTTTGCACATTCTCCCTGTGTCTGCGTGGGTTTCCTCCCACAGTCCAAAGATGTGCAGGTTAGTTGAATTGACCATGCTAAATTTCCCCTAGTGTTAGGTGAAGGGGTAAATGGGTCTGGGTGGATTGCACTTCGGCGGGTCGGTATAGACTTGTTGGGCCGAAGGGCCTGTTTCCACACTGTAAGTAAGTAATCTAATCTTAAAAAAAAATTTGGATTAAAAAAAAGTGTTACATGGATCCCTTGATCAAACAGCACACAAGATTAATGACAGTAAATTCATTCTCAAGACGTAGGTACCAGTGGCAAGGCTACTTCTGAAAATCTGGTGCTGAGCCTTTCGATTGAACAGTATGACACTGCTGAGCGGCTCACTGGTCACTTTACTCCACCAGCGTGAGGCAGAAGTCACATGCACCTTAGACAGCCAGTAGTTTTCCCAAACCAAACAGGCATGGATCCGTTCTAGAATCTCTACAGTGTGGAAACAGGCCCTTCGGCCCAACAAGTCCACACTGACCCTCCAAAGAATAACCCATCCAGACCCATTCCCCTACCCTATCACTCTACATTTACCCCTGACTAATGCATCTAACCTGCTCGTCCCTGAACACCATGGTAATTTAGCATGGCCAATCCACCTAATCTGCACATCTTTGGATAGTGGTAGGAAACCCCCACAGACACGGGCAGAACACGCAAACTCCACACAGACAGTCGCCTGAGGCTGGAATCAAACCCGGGTTGCTGGCGCTGTGAGGCAGCAGTGCCAACCACTGAGCCACCGTGCCATTCAGTTGAGCTGTTTGTGTGTGTTTTTTTGACTTTTGAGTTCAAAATTTAAACTGAATTCAATGCCTCAAATGGATCAACTGATGATCAAATAGGTTATTAGTTCTGAATGACCAGGTTATCTCACTACTATACTCAATTAATGGCCGCATCTGGATCATGGTACCAAAGTGCAAATTCAGAAGAGAACACCATTGGAGTCAATCTACCACTGGTATTTCTGTCAGATCTATCTGTACAAAAGCCTTTCTACATCTAACTCTGCCAGGATTCTTACTATTCCTTTCTCTTTCTTGTGTGTATTCTCGTATATCTTTATTATAGTCTTCCTTATTGTACGTTGATTTATAAAGCAAATAAATATTACAAGATTGCAGCTATGGATCAATACTCATAACTCTTGGGTCTAAGTTCAAGTCCCATGCAAGAAACCTGAATGGAACCTAGTGCAGTACTGAATGACTAGGTTATCTTACGATTGTTCTCAATTAATGGAATGGAATCTACTGAATGGAATCTAGTGCAGTACTGAGGGAGTACTGCAAAGCAAGTGCGCCATCTTTTGCAGTCATTAAACCACAATCCTGTCTGGCCTCCTGAGTAAATGTAGAAGATCCTGTGCCAACATTTTGAAGAATATGGGAGTTTTTGGTGCCACGGTCAATATTTATCCGCCATCCAACATCTCTATCAAAGAGGCTATCCGGTCATTGTCACCTTGCTGTTTGTGGGAGCTGGCTGTGCAGAAATCTACTCCTGTGTTTCCTACAGCACAGCAGTAAGTTTATGACAGGAAAATTCTCACGGCTGTAAATCACTTCAGGTTGTGAAAGGTTTTACATAAATGCACGTCTTCCTGATTTTTGAGGTTCTGAAGATTAGATTGTGCTACACCCTTTTTTGTTAACGAACGTTAGGATCTAATTCTTCACCTCGAGGTTCTGACTCATACTGTTGTACTAAGCACTGCTGCTCCAGCTTTCTGAAGACATGGTACAAAACACATCTGTACAGGGCACTTTTGGAACACTGCATACAGTTCCAGTCTCCCTGATATAGGAAAGGTGTTGTTAAACTTGAAAGTTTAAGGGAAAAGATTTACAAGGACGTTGCCAGGGTTGGAAGGTTTGAGCTACAGGGAGAGGCTGAACAGGCTGGGGCTGTTTTCGCTGGAGTGTCGGAGGCTGAGGGTTGATCTCAGAGGTTTACAAAATCACTGGGAGAAAAAAATAGGATGAATATTTAAGGTCTTTTTCCCAGGATAGAGAATCCAAACATAGAGGCTTTAAGGTGAAAGATTTTAAACAGACCGGAGGGATAACTTTTCCAAGCAGAGTGTGGTGCGTGTATGGAATGAGCTGCCAGACGAAGTGGTGGAGGCTGATACAATTACACCATTTAAAAGGCATTTGGTAGGGTACATGAATAGGAAGGGGTTAGGGGGATACAAGCCAAATGCTGGCAAATGGGCCTGGAGCAGCTTAGGTTATCTGGTCTGCATCTTCTGTAGGACTGAAGGGTCTGTTTCGGTGTTATGTAGCTCTATGACTCCCTATGCTGCATTTACAAGATACCATGCAAGAACTATAAAAAAAACACTACATCAGTCAAACTAGCAGGAAACTTGCCACCAGAACACCAACTGGCCACAAAAAGACATGGCCACATCGTGCTACTAGTTTCCATACATACAGGCAAAGAAGGACACCACTTTGACTGGGAAACACACACATCCTAGGACAGGCGAAACAAAGACACGCTTGTGAATTGTTAGAGGTATGGCATTCTAACCAGAACGCCATCTATAAACACATCGATTCAGATCCTATCTATCGTCCCTTGAAAAGGCAAAAAAGAACCGGAAATGACGTAATCTACCTTAAGAAACCAAGACCTACAAACAGAGAGGTGGGACATAGCACCAGCGCTTCACCAGAGATGTTACCTAGTATGGTAACGAAACATCTCAAACAATCTCAGCGAGCTAACTTACATATTTATCATCAGCCTGAGTTACAAATCTTCTCTAGGATCCGCTAATACGTTGGGAGACACCTTCACTGTGTCTATGCTATCAAACCTCTTCAGAATTTTAATAGCATCAATTGTTTCGGTTCTCAGCCTTTCTCATTCCTCTGTCAAAGGAACTGTAGAGGAACAGCTGCAAAGGAATCCTGTATAAAAGTGGGAACTCCGTGCATGTGCGTGTGTGGGACTACAAGTTTCACTAACACTTTGTGTCCTCCACCACCAGCTAAGATAAAGTAATGATAATAAACTAAGCACCAAACTAACTATCTCTCAAGGAGTGTCACTATCTGCAGGTTGGTTAAAGTGCAAATTACGCAAATAAAGAGCACAGAGGCCAATGAGAACCATTAAAAGTATCCACCTGCAAACAAACTGCAAGCAGATCTGTGTGTATCGAGCCCCTAAAAACCAGATGGATTGTAGCAAAGTCCAATGAGAGGCCTGATTACCTGACAAAGCCATTGCAATTAATCCAGACCCAAAACTAACCCCAACACGCTGCCAATCACAGGCACTAATACCTAGAAGGCTGGCAGGGGTCATTCACTCACAAAACCATATCTGCACCCTAGCCCGTGAAAAGATGGCGGACGCAGTTGCCACAGGAAACTTTTAAAAAAAAAGAAATCCTTAGAAATTCCATCAAAAGCCCTCTAGAACTTTAGAAACTGCAAGGTGCATTTACATAATGTCTTTCAATGACTTCAGTGATTTTTGCAACTAATGGAGTATTTCTTTCTGAAGTAAAGTCACTATTGTAATGTCAGTAATACAGCCGGCAATCTCTACAGAGCAAGCCCCCCACAAATGGCAGAATGATAATGAAAAGATACCCTGTTTTTGCAATATTGCTTAAGGAATAAGATATTGGTTCTGATTTATAGCTGAAGGAAAAAATGTTTTCAGGGCTTTAGTCAAAGAACAGGTGGACTGGGGCAATCGGGACAGGCTCTGTCACAAAGCCAGCACAGTCATAATGGACTGAATGGCCTCCTACTGTTGTGTATGATTCCAGTGACCATAGGGCAATGGGATAGCAACACAGGAACCCTGAAGTTACACTGTGAAGTACAAATACCCAATGAATTGACTGAAATTTGATACCTCAGTGGAGAAATTACTCTAATCCATTTCATTTATGTCTTCCCAGTCTCTGTATGTCTGTAAAACCTGACACATCTCAATATTTTCCAACTCTGACTGGCAAGGTCATTGACCTGAAACGTCAATTTCACTCTCCCCAAATTTTATCTAATTTTTTTTCTCATTCATGGGATGTGGGTGCTGTTGGCTGAGCCAATGTTTATTGTCCATCACTAATGGCCCTGGAGAAAATAGTGTTGAGCCACCTTCCTGAATCACTGCAGCCCTTGGGCTGTTGGGACAATTATAGCGCTGTTAGGAAGGCGTTCCTGGATTTTGAACCAGCAACAGTGATATATTTCAAAGTCAGGATGGTGAGGGGCTTGGAGAGGAACTCACGGGTGGTGGCATTCCCATATATCTGCTGCCCTTATCTTCCTAAATGGTAATAGTAAGTTTGGAAGTTGCTGTATTACTGCAGTGCATTTTGTGGTTGGCAGACTGTGGATCAGTGGTGACGGGGGTGAATGCGGAAAGTGGTGGATGGGGTTACTAGTCAAGTTGGCTACTTTGTCCTTGATGGCGTCAAGCCTCTTGCGTTTAGTTGAAGCTAACTCTCCCCTCCACCTCTCTATCACCTTCCTGACCTGTGCATGTAGATAGTGGACAAGCATCAGGGAGACATGAGGCAAGTTACTCATTACTGTATTCCTAACCTTTGACCTGCTCTTCTAGCCACTGTATCTTTATGGCTGGTCCAAACAGTTTCTGGTCAATGATAATTCCCATGATGTTGATATTAGGATATTCATTGATGGTAAAGAAATGGCATGGAGGTGTCAGTGCTGGACAGGGGTGGACAAGCTCAGGAATCAGACGTCAGGCTATAGTCCAACAGGTTTATTTGAAATCACAAGCTTTTGGAGAGTTGTCTCTTTGTCAGGTGAAGTCTTGTGATTTCTTATAAACCTGTTGGACTATAACCTGGTGTCATCTAACTTCTGACCTTAGTAAAGCCATTGAACACCAAGGTACAATGGTTACCTTCTCTCGTCAGGTGAAGATCATTGTCTGGTACTTAATTGGCACAAATGTTACTTGTCACTGATCAGCTTAAACCTGGATGTCACTCAGATCTTGTTGCTTATGGACACAGACTTACTTCAATACCTGAGGAGTCGCGAATGGGACTGAACACTGCGCAATCATCGGTGGACATCCCCACTTCTGACCTTATGATGGAGTTAAGGTCAATGATGAAGCAGTTGAAGATGTTTTGAGAGGACGCTATCCTGAAGAATTCCTGGAACTGAGATGACTAACCTCCAGGAACCACAGCCATCCTCCTATGTGCTAGATATGACTCCACCCAGCAGAGACTTTGACCTAATACCTATTGATTCCAGGTTTCTTAGGACTCCTTGATGCCACACTCAGTTAAATGCGGCTTTGATGTCAAGGGCACCCCACCTCTGGAATTCAGCTCTTTCGTCATGTTTGAACCAAGGCTGTAATGAGGTCAGGAGCTGAGTGGCCCTGGTGGAGACCAAACAGAGCATCACTGAGCAGTTGACTACTGCTGTGTAGTTTCCAGTTTCTAACCTTTTGTTCTGTTTTTCAGGAATCATTGGCCTTCCTCTAAAAAATTAGTATGTAATTGTACATTAGTGGGCAGAAAGTTCAAGACACCCTGCTGTACATATCTCAACATTCTAGACTTTTTCATTAAGGCAGATTCAGTGAGGAAGGCAGAACGCAGAACTGAATTAGCAGCAATAATCATTAAAACTGGGCAAAAGAGACCTAGGCTACCCCCTGCTCCCTCACCCACTGATGCTATACAGTAATTTGCATTTACAGACAATACGACACTTTAAGGTATTTCACAGGAATTAATCAGACACATATTCAATACTGAGCCACATTAAAAAAGATGTTAGAACAAGTGGTTAAAATAAATCATGTTTCAAGAAATATCCACAAAGAGGCGCAACAGAATTCTCCAGCTTGTTGTCCAGTCTATTGAAGGTGTGTTTGCCAACAGTGAACAATGGAAAATTAGGGATGTGCAAGAGACCACATTTGAAGCAGCACAGAGGCAGAGGATTGTTGGGCTGGAAGGGGCTACAAAGACGGTGGGAGGGGCTCTGAAGGGATATGAGCACAGAGGCAAGAATCTCAAAACTAAGACACTGATAGTCTGGGGACACTGAAGATCAGTAAGCACATGGATGACAGAAGTCAGTGGATTTGACCTCACAGTCCTGTTCTCCAAGCAGAGGGAAAGCTGCCTAGGTGTGTATCTTCAGGCGGCAACTGGGAGGGGTATCACAGTCAAGAGGCCAGTCCTTTCCTTAATTGATACAACACCAACTGGGAAGCTGGGTCCTTCCTGGGCTGCAGTGCTAAGTTCCACATTGCCCACTCTTCTTAATCCAAGACCAATAATTCAAGGTGGGAGTGAATTAATGCATTAAACCTGGCTGTGCATATTAATGAGTTTTCTTTAAAAAAAACCAGCAGAGACATGCAACCACTGGTAGATACACTGGTCTCTGCTATAGTTTCAGTTGTAAATCACTCAATTTTCAATGCCAGACACACGTTTGCCATCAGTTAAGGATGACTCCCACCCTAGGCTCTCTCTCTCTCTCTCCAGATTCATCGATCAGACAGCAGAAGTCAACCTTACTGTTATAATCTGTGCACGTATTCATCAAGCCTGAATGAGTAATGCCTTCACACTCAATGACCACTCACTGCCTGGATTCACACATCGCCCACCCCTAATCCAGACACTGACTGGGGAATGCCTTCAAGAACAGAATGCAAATACAGAGTGCTTAGGTTCACACACTAAATCCTGATACAAACCACTCTCCCCAAAACAGGGAATGGAGAGGTGGAAAAGCCCATCAACCCTCCCATCTGCACTGTGATTTAAGTGATATTGGGAGCGATCTAAAACTGTGTAAGATCATTCAGTACCTTGATGTATTAATGGCACCAGTATTGACTTTGACAGTGGCTCGAACAGATTACTTTTCGACACAAAGTACAGGGGAAAGGACTATGTCCTTGGGCAGGCAGAACGAGAGCCTCACCCAGTTGCTAGTAGCAAGAGTCTGTCAAACAGCCCAGGGAGAAAATTATTCCTGCTATCCAACCTACAATCTTAACAACACTGGGTTAATATTTGAAATGGACTAGACAATGTGGTGCTGGCCTATCAAACAAACCACAGAGCGCAGGACAGAGAGAGAGAAACAGGGTGACAGGGAGAGTATAGCAGCTATGAACTGCGCCGGCATTGCTTGTTACTATTTCACTGCGCTCCCCCCCCCCCCCCCCCCACCCCTCACGTCCTGTTGAGGTACACAGCTCCCGGGGCTTTGGAAACTGTGCGCACTAAAGAGACACCTTCCCAATAAAACCGAGCACCGCAAAAGCAAAATGTAACCCTTGCAACATGTGCACCTCTTTCATGTAGGCAGGGAGTTTACCCGTTCCCTCCTGTTTGTGGTTTGGAATGGACCAGATCCCAGCCACTCTTGGCACAGCAACACGTGACCGACCCTGCACTTACCACAAAATAGCGCATTGTACAATGATTCAAATCCCCAAGTTGACAGTGTAAAAGACTCATGAGATAAGAGGCAACAATACCTCGGTGCACTTTTTCATTATATATATATATATATGTATATGTATATATATATCTATTTACAATATAAGCAAACCCTTTGAGCAGGGAGCGTTAAACATGTGACATCGGCACGTGTTTGTGATAGGAAGCAGAGCCAGTGACTCCTGTTCTTGCTGTCAGGGCAGCACTGGCCTCGTTGTACACAGCTTCATTGGCCAACTTCCTCGCCCGGCAACACCGACTGCTAAAGCGCTTCCAGGATTCCAGAGTCTTCCCGGACCAGATCCAGACCCCAGAGGTGATACCCACCACCAGGCACATGAAGTACTTCAGCATGAAGATGGCATACTCAGGCCGAGGCTGGGGCTGGCCTCCCGGGCAGGAGCAGCTCAGCGCCCTCTCCCAACGCTCCCGGTAGTGCTCCTCATAGACGAAGCACGCCACCACGATGGCAGCGGGCACGGTGTAGAGCACCGTGAAGATGCCGATCCGGATCATCAGCTTCTCCAGCTTGTCCGTCTTGGTGCCCCCTTGCTTGATGACGCTGCGGATCCGGAAGAGCGAGACAAAGCCGGCCAGGAGGAACATGCTGCCGGTGAAGAGGTACACCACCAGCGGCGCCAGCACAAAGCCGCGCAGGTTGTCCAGGTTCTGATTGCCGACGTAGCAGATGCCCGCCACTGGGTCCCCGTCCACGGAGCTCAGCGCCAGCACGGCGATGGACTTGACGCTGGGAATCAGCCAGGCCCCCATGTGGAAGTACTGGGAATAGCCGGCGATGGCTTCATTGCCCCACTTCATGCCCGCTGCCAGGAACCAGGTGAAGGACAGGATGACCCACCAGATGGAGCTGGCCATGCCGAAGAAGTAGATGAGCAGGAATACCAGGGTGCACAGGGCGGGCCCGGTGGTCTCGTAGTGGATGTGGTGGTACTCCTTGTTGCAGGCGACGTTGGCGTGGCCGGCAACCAGCCGCACGATGTAGCCCACCGACACGAAGAGGTAGCAGGCTGACAGGAAGATGATGGGCCTCTCTGGGTACTTGAAGCGCTCCATGTCGATCAGGAAGGTGCAGACGGTGGTGAAGGTGGACAGGAAGCACAGGATGCACCACAGCCCGATCCAGAAGGTGGCAAATGTCCTCTCATCCTCACTGAAGTAGGGCTCGTAGCACGGGATGGCACAGTTGGGCACCTGGCCGGTCTTGATCTTGTTGTAGAGCGGGTGACTCTCTTTGGAGATCTGAACAAGAGGCTCCCTGCACCGGCACTTGCCACGGCATTCGCTCGGCTGGTGCCCGGGGCGGGGCCAGGAGGGCGGCTTGTTGGGCACAAGGGTGGGTTTGCGGAAGGCGGGCGACGGGGTGGTGGTCTCGCTGCGGTTGTAGTCCATGCACAGGTTGAGAGGGTCTCCCAGGACGGGCAGCTTGGCGCAGCTCATCCGCTCCGGCCAGGCGAAGCCGTACTGCCGCATGAGGGGCGAGCAGCCAGCCTTGGCCCTCTCGCAGACCGAGCGGCACGGTGGTAGGGGCTTCTTGTAGTCCGCCAGGCAGATGGGGGTGTAGACGCTGCACAGGAAGAACCGCAGGTCGGGCGAGCACTGGATCTCCACCAGGGGCCAGAACTGGTGGACCTCCAGCCCGGCCTCGTCCTGCGAGTCGTGGTTGAACTGGTTGGGCATGTAGGTAAAGTTGTAGCCGATCCCCCTGCACATGGGCACCGTGATCACCTGGCAAACCATGGCCTTGGAGGCGCAGGCAGCGACCCCTGCCAGTGCCAGCAGGAGGAAGCAGTGCGCCCGCAGCATGGTCACTGGCTTGGCCAAGTGGGCACAGGGGAACAGTCACAGTGAATGGCCTCCGATCAACTTGCAGACCACCTGCACCGGACCTTCACAGCCCCCCTGCTACCATCCTTGAGCCCCTCCTCCTCCTCCTCCAGCTCTGCAATCCCTGAGGGCACACCGCAGTCAGACTCCTGATGCCAGCCTCAGACCATAACTGGCTGCAAACTGGGAGAGAGGTCGCCCCACAGCCGCACCGGGGAAACTGAAAGGAAACGGGCCACTCTACTGCAGCCCGAAGTCGCCGCCCTCGAGGTGCAGCCTTGACACACGAGCCATGAAAACACTCTCTCAGTCACCTCCCTGACACTCTCCCCGCGATCTTTCTGTCGTCCCCCGGGGCGGTTTCTCCACGCTCTCTAACTTTCAGCTCTGTCGCTGCAGCCCGGAGTGCTCCTCAGGGGCTCCTCCGCCCCGATACTCTCCGGCTCTCCCTCTTCTCCACTCGCGAAGGTGCTGAATCGCCGGCCGGCACCGCACAAGCTAAACCAGGCGGGGGGGAGGCTTCCAGGTTACGAACTTCCAGAGCTCTTCCGATGTTTTAACTTCTCCGAAAGTAGTCTCCAGGCCCGGAGGAGGGTCTTGACCGCTTGCCCTCTCGGCACCCTCGACTCTCCTCCTCCTCCTCCTCCACCAAATCGCATGGAGCAGATTCAGAGCCCAGGTGAGCTCTGCAGCTCTCCTCCCCGAAACAACGCCGTGCGTACGCCCTTCGTGGCTTTTCCTCTCGCAGTTTCTCTTTCCTCTGCTGCCCCTTCCCTTCCCCTATCTGTGCATGCCGCTGGTTAGGTTCCAGCTGCTGGGTGAGCCGGGATCCAGCCCCTTCCCTTCCTGCCGATTCCCTGCGCTCCGCTCCGCTCCACTCGCGGCTCCGCGATCACATTGTTACTTTTGTTTCAAACACAATGTAGCCAAGGGCTGGCTCCGCCCGGCCTGCCAATCGCCCGTTTGGCCCAATCGGGAGCCGCGACGTTACGGCAGCTCCGCCTCCCATTGTCTTTCACCCCACCAATCACCATCCAGGCTCTGGGCGCGCTGCCCATTCGCAACCCTCGACTGGCCAGGCGGAGTCAGACCCCGCCTCCAAGCGAGTTCAGGCCAATCATTGGACAGATGCTGCTTCCCTGTTCCCGCCCGCTGCCTTTCGGTCCAGTCAAATGGTCTGACCAAAGACCCGCTCGTTACTTTTTGGGCCAATCAATGAAAGGTACCTGTGGACGGTAGCAATCGTTTGTTTTGCAATTTTAAAGAGACATTACTCACATTTTGAGCTTGTGTGAGACTTGAAGGGAGTGTTAAAGTTATACATTAGCAATAAGACTCGCTCCCCTCCAGTATGAGCTCTTAGAATGCTACTCGGGCTTGCAAGAGACTAAACAACTCCAGAACGCATTTCTATCCAGTTGGAGTGACAGTCAGGGGTTGGCACTGGTACAGGGTTTAAGTCCGCTGTCTGGAAACTTTGAAACTCTAAACCGGACATCAGTAGTCTGGGATTTTTAAATAGACGTCTGCCTCTTTTCCCCTCGCTAACCTTAGACGGCAACTGTGATTTTGTTTTGCACTCCTTACAGCGGCCGATGAACTGAGTGATTCACATCTCCGCAGCTAATTCCAACTTCAAAGCGAAAATCCCATTTCTTGCCACCGCCACCCCCCTCGCATCCCCTCCCTCCCTCCCTCCCTCCCAATCTCGTGCAGAGCAAATCTTTGGAAATCGATGACGAAAAGTTCACGCACTTCGCTACCAGTAAGGTCCGTTTATCTGGCTCACAGTAAAACGCCCCTTCGCGGGGTTGGCAGGTGCGCTGCACCGCTGGGATACACGGGGGACGAGTATCTTTAACCCATGCACTAACAACAACCTGCATTTATGCAGAGCCTTCCTCAACAGACGAACATTTACCCATGGCACCACTACTGGCGGGTGCGTCCATTAAACGTAGGAGCAGAAGTAGACATGATTTGGAGATGCCGTGTAGGACTGGGGTGGATAAAGTTAGAAATCACACACCAGGTTATAGTCCAACAGGTTTATTTGGGAGCACTGACTTTGTGAGCGCTGCTCCTTCATTAGGTGGTTGTCTGCCTGATGAAGGGACGGTGCTCTGAAAGCTAGTGCTCCAAATAAACTTGGTGGACTATAACCTGGTGTTGTGTGTTTTTTTTTACTTTGAGCAGAAGTAACCCAACGAGTCTGCTAACCTAATCACTGAGATCATGGCTGATCTAATAATTTTCAACATCACTTTCTGCCCTTTCCCTGTAACTTCATTCCCGAACTGAGTAGAAACCTATGAAGGTGCTTAACGACGACAGCCCGACAGCCCACCGCGATAAAGAATTCCACAGATACCCTCTGAGAGACAAAACAAAACCCTTCATCTCTTCAGCCTTTAGTCTGCGACCCCTTTATTCTGAGGTTACGTCCTTTGGTCCTAGACTGCACACCCCCCCCCCCCACCCCCGCAAAGGGAAATAAGCTTTCCTCGTTTACCCTAAGTCCCCGAAGAAAAAAATACTCTCCGAGTTGCAGAATGAGGACATGAGTAAAAATTGTAAGCAACATCTTGAAACACTGTCATTTGCATTCAAGGCTGCACAATGCTTTTTTTACTCGAATCGCCTCAAAGAGCCAGTTGTATTGGCTTTAGAGAGACATTTCTATCCCCCCCCCCCCCCCCACCTTGAAACCGGAAGAAGAAAACCAGATCAAATGAATCGTTTGAAAATGGGGAAGGACACCTGAACACCAGAACTGATGGTACTGTCCCTCCTTATCCCTAACTCCCCTAAAACCAATGGTCTTCCGGATTAAGCTCCTGTGTCCCATTTTCCCTGGAAGAGCCCGGCTTTGACAGTGTCTACTGTTTGTTAACACTGCCCACACCGCTGTCGCCGGGTAATTCCGTCTTTTCGTAAACTAGCGAGGATTATATTCACAATCACTCGGGCTGAAGAGGGGTAGGACTTGGGGAAAGCAGTAACGTGTCTGTTCCATTATGCAGGGGAGTTTACCTCAAGGGACATATATTCCAAGGGAAAGAGAGGGGGAAAGGTGTGGTGTTGGTGGCTATTGTAGGGGTGAGACATTTCTGCTACAGACAGGAAAAAGCTACAGTCTGGTTGAAATGCGAGGAGCCGAATGTTAAGGGGGACGGACGGGAAATGTTTGAGTTATAAGGCGGGGCAGAGTGAAACATTTCTCACTGGAGAGTAGGAGGTCGAGGGGGTGACCTTATAGAGGTTTATGAAATCATGAGGGGCGTAGATAAGATGGGTGGTAGGTGCGTTTTCCCTAGAGTGGGGGAAATTCAAGACTAGGGGGCATAATTTGAAGGGGAGAAAGATTTTAAAATAACATGGGGACAATTTATACAGAGTGGTTCCTATGTGGGATGAATTTGCAGTGGAAGTGGTGGTTGAGGTACAGTTACAACATTTGAAAGAGATTCGGTTAAATACATGATTAATAAAAGGTTTGGAGGGATATGGGCCAAGTGCAGGCAGATGGGACTAGTTTAGCTTGTGATTATGGTTGGCATGGTGGTTGGACCGAAGGATCTGTTTTCATGCTGTATGACTCCATGACTCTCGCATTTTGGGAAAGCAAATCTTAGCAGGACATATACATTTAATGGTAAGGTCCTAGGGAGTGTTGCTGAACAAAGAGACCTGGGAGTGTGGGTGATAGCTCCTTGAAAGTGGAGTCGCAGGTAGATAGGATAGTGAAGAAGGTGTTTGGTATGCTTTCCTTTATTGGTCAGAGTATTGAGTACAGGAGTCGGGAGGTCATGTTGCAGCTGTACAGGACATTGGTGAGGCCACTTTTGGAATATTGCGTGCAATTCTGGTCTCCTTCATATCGGAAAGATGCTGTGAAACTTGAAAGGGTTTAGAAAAGATTTACAAGGATATTGCCAGGTTTGGAAGATTTGATGTATAGGGAGAGGCTGAATAGGCTGGGGCTATTTTCTCTGGCGTGTCGGAGGCTGAGGGGTGACCTTATAAAATCATGAGGGGTTTGGATAGGGTAAATAGGCAAAGTCTTTTCCCTCGGTCAGGGAATCCAGAACTAGGGGGCATAGGTTTAGGGTGAGAGGGGAAAGATATAAAAGTGACCTAAGGGGCAACTTTTTCACACAGAGGGTGGTACGTGTATGGAATGAGCTGCCAGAGGAAGTGATGGAGGCTGGTACAATGGCAACAATTAAGAGGCATTTGGATGGGTATATGAATAGGAAGGGTTTGGAGGGATATGGGCCGGGTGCTGGCGGGTGGGACTAGATTGGGTTGGGATATCTGATCAGCATGGAGAGGTTGGACTGAAAGGTCTGCTTCTGTGCTGTGTGATTCTGTGACTCTTTTATGGACAACCAGCTTTGACACATCGGAGATTTGTTTTGGAAACATCTTTGTAGGTGGACATTCAAAAGGCTAATGCCTTATCCCCATTGCTGAGGGGTTCAAAGAGGGGCTGGATAATACAGATGTGTAAAAGAATTGTCCCACAACTGGAAGATTCATTTCAAAAATACAAATCTCTTTAGCTCTTTTAGTTACCTATTCATGGAAGTATAAATCAATCAACAAAAAAGGCAAATTTGTGCGGGCCATAACTGTGCAAAGACAGCAGATAACAAACACAAAATAACAAATGTACCCCTGATGTGAATGATGCTCCCAAGGTGTGGTATTTTACATTGAGGTGTGGTTTTGTCCAAAATACATTATATTCAACTAAAAACAGATCCCACAATAGTTTATTGGCATTGGAAATCCTTTGGCATCTTCAGGATATTTGCTACTGCTTTTTTTGGTAGGGTGCTGCTGAATTTGAGTCATTTGTTGTTAATAGGGTTTGCAAAGAATTTAAAATTGGGCGGTAGGCTTGGGTGAATTTAAATATATTGGCTGAACTAATAGGTCTGAAATAGTTTTAAAGCATTAATTGTCTGGAAGTAATACTGAGCCATCACTGAAATGCAATAATTTATCTGAAAGAGAGACATTTACAAAACTTGATTGGTCAATTGAATTAAGGATAAATAAAACATTAAGAAATATAAATCTGGATAAATTTTACTTAATTTCCATCTTTAAGTAACCAAAGAACGTGGAGCTAACTGTTTTTACTGTTTCCCATGTTTAATCTTCCGAACAGTTTTTAAAGTGCTGTGGATTTCATAATTTTGTGTCATGGATAAGGTTTAGAGGGCTACTGGCCAAATGGGACTAGATCAGTTTAGGATATTTGGTTGGTGCGGGCCAATTGGACTGAAGGGTCTACTCCTGTGCTGTATTACTCAATGACACTGGGCGGAGTGATACAATTCAGAGAGGAGCGTGAAGTCATGAGTGGAGGAGCGCAGAGGTCTCAGAGGGCTGCTTAATTGGAGGATGCTGCAGAGATCAGGAAGTGGCCAAGGCAGGGAGAGATAGGATGAAAATTTTAAATGTAGAGTTTTGCTGAATCGAGAGCCAGTGTGGGTCAATGACTACCCTTGTGTTTCGCTAGCCTTACAACACTCTAATATTTCTGCATTCTTACAACTCTGTACATACACACACACACACACACACACACACACACATATACACACACACAAACTCACACACACACACACACTCTCTCACACACACACACACACACACACACACACTCACAAACACACACACTCACACAAACACACACACACACACACACACACACACACACAACCATTTCCTTGGTCACACTATGCCTTTAGCTGGTCAGCCTCTAAGCTCCAGAATTCTCTTCCTCAACCTACCTCTTGCTATTAAAGTCCTCTTAAAATGTACCATTTTGACTAAAGTCTTAGCCACTCCCCTCAGTATCTCCTTTGGATTCGGGTTTATCTGATCATGCATTGCTAAAGAAAAAATGTTGGGACACTTTTCGATAGGAAAGGCAAATATGCACATTATTGTTGTAGCTGAAATGTTTCCAGCAACAAACTGACTTATCAGGGCTAGAGTCTGTACATTGCTCTCCTGTTGATATATGTGCTATTGGCACTTACTTTCAAGAAGGTACAATGCACATTTTCAGAACTGGTAGTTAGTCAGGTTAAGCATTCATCAAATTTGGGAGGGAGCCAAAATGTTCTGTGGACTGAACCAGCCCTCCCTCCAATGCTTCTGTTTTCCAAAGCCAGGTTTCTACTGTCGCCTACCTCCATATTACAGCACTACTCTGGCCCTTCATTGCCTAAAGATGGTAGTTTATGTAGTTACATGGCAAGCAGGAGATCTGGGAACCCTCCAATTCTCTGAATGAATAGCTGTGAATGTTGGCAGGCTATTCAACAAAGTGGGGCACCACGCCCAATGCCTGCAGGTCTACCTGACCAACTGTTGCCTATTACATGCTGCCTACCATGAGTAGCCACCCTGGCTGATTTCCTTGCCCCCTCTTCTATTTTTATCGTGCCTCAGGACACTTTAAAGTTAACAAGAAGCATTTGAAGTATAGTCACAGTGGCAATGTAGGGAAATGTGGCAGCCAACATGTGCACAGCAAGGTCTAACTGCTGCAATGTGACACTGAGCAGATTATTTGTGTTGTATATTGGACACCAGTGAGAATTCTTTGTCACTTCCTCAGAAAGAACAATACAGGACCTTGATCGAGCAGCTCATCTGAGAGACGGTCCCTCTGACAGTGCAGCACTCCTTCTATACTGCATTGGAGCAGCAGGAGTGGATTTTGTAGTCAAAGCCCTGCAGTGGTACTCAGCCCCACAACTCAGAGCGAGAGAGTGTTACTGACTGAACCACATGTTCCCTTTGGCTAACAAGTTGTTGCACGTTAGTCATTTTTCACATCGGAAGTATGATTTAGCCTTTTGAGTGCCCAGGGATTGGGCCTGTGGGTGTGATCAGAAACTGGAAGAAGCTGCCCTCAGTACGAAGTGCACCAGCAGCAGCAAGTGGTGTGAGAGCTATTTTATAAGTGTTAAACTTGGGATCAGCAGTATCGATCTCATCTTGCACCCAGTTTAGGTACACTCACAAATCATGCAAATTTTCATCTGAAAAATCAGATAGGGAGTTACTCTGACACAGTACAGTGGCGCAAAGAAAGACAAAAGGCCATCTTTACTGCACTGCACCCTCTCTTGATGTAGGAAATGTTCGGCAAATAAACGTCTTTGGTAATATAACAAATGTGTGTTTACTCAGCCTTGAAGAGGTCAGGGTGTTTCTCCAAAGTGTTTCTATGGCTTCAGGAATTATGATTCATCCCTTCAAATAAGTTGCTTTCAGAGGAAGAGGCACATGAAACAATAAGTCGATAACAGCACAGGCTGGCAGCAAGAAAAAAAACATTAGAGTTGCCCAGTGTTTGTCTCTGCTAAAAGTAACAGCTCATTTAACTCTTTTACCAGACAGGCAGCATGCAGTGCCCTGGAATCTCTCGGTATGGCACTGTGGGCTGGGTTAACCCTACCAGTCTGCACTTAGGATACTGCCAAATCTCTCAGAACAGTGCGAAGGAGTTGACTTAACCCTTTCATAGGATTAGCACAAGGAACGGGTCCGGATGATTGAGCCCATATGTCCACAGAGACATGCGATTTCCTCACTCTGCCAGGTACTGATCACTGTCTGTGAAGGAGACTTCCCGATAGTGGTCCTGAACTTACCTGCTTCCACCTGAAGCTCCTCACCTTGCAATCGAGGTCTAACTTTAAAAGGGGTGAATGCAATTCGCATTTCCAATCTATCTATAATCTGACACCCACTTCAGTAAGTCCTTCTCTCAGTTGCCTCTTTTCAAAGCTGAAGAGTTGAGTTCTTTTCAAACCCATCAACTTAGTTCAGGTCTCTGAAACCAGGGCAATTTTAATTAAACCAATCAGTCCAAAGACTGTTGAGTTATGGGAGCAGCATTGCTTTTACAAAACACCTTCGTAGATGACAAGCAGGGGAGCTCTTCCACCATCATAACCAACAGTCACCAGGCATCTCAAAAACAAACTCTCACATTGCTTTTTGCAGAAACCTGCATTGTACAAATCGATGGCCATATTACAAATTGACTACACTTCAAATGGTATTTAATTGGCTGTTAAGATGTCCTGAAAAGTGCTATTTAAATGCAAGTCTTCTCATGGAGAGTAAAATCAGACCGGATGCGAAACTAAAGTTCCAACTTGACCCATGGAATCCTTATTCAGCAAGTTAAGTTAAAATTCTCTCTCCCAAGGATCAGGTTTGTGCCTGTCCTATAAACATGGAAAGAGTGTTTTTTAATTTCAAAAATGTACTCTATTCATTAAAAATATCTGTACATAGTCGCAAATGCAGTTCAGTTCTATACAGTAGCATATCAAGGAAATAAACCAATATTGAAGTTTGACTTTATCGAAGCAAACTAACATCTCTCACACATATGAGACTATATTCGCATGCATTTGAGGCATTAGGAGGGTCTGAGAACTGAGGGGGCCCCCATTAAATTTCAGCAGAAAAACCTCAGACAGAGGTCTTTTCCCACTGCCTTAGCAGCAGTTGTCCCAAGCTTTAATGCACATGGTCCTAGAGCTTGGAATGTGCCAGTCCGCACTAATCAGTCAACGTCAACTCCTTGTTCTGGAAGACCAAGTTTCAAGCAGACAAAAGGCATCTTTCACTGAGATCTTTCATCCTCCAGGCACCGTTGATGTTTGTCCCGATGTGTGTCCCAGGAACAGATTATTGAGCATGGAGTCCTGTGTCAGGGCGCTGCTTGGGATGAACTTAGACACAAACCACTGCATCTTTCTCCAAACATCCTTACCAAAGGCACATTCCAGAAGGAGATGTGTGACAGTCTCAACCCCTCTCACAGCCACCTTGGGGGCAGCATACAGTAGTGTAGACTAACCAGGTATACATGAAGAATCTCAATGCTGAAGCTGAATTAAGCTGCACACAGTCTGACAATGTTGTCACAGTCTATGGGTTTTTAGCTCCCTAGCTGATTTCCATCGCCGCTTTGAATCAGGTTATTGATGTAAATTAGGAATACAGTATGATCCCCCAGTGCATGATCGAGATTAGATTTTAGATTAGATCCCCTACAGTGTGGAAACGGTCTATTCGGCCCAACAAGTCCACATTGTCTCTCCGAAAGAGTAACTCACCCGGACCCATTCCCCTGACACTACGGGCAACTTAGCATGGCCAATTCATCTGGCCTGCACATTTTTGGACTGTGGGAGGAAACCAGAGCACCCAGAGGAAACCCACGCAGATGCGGGAAGAATGTGCAAACTCCACACAGACAGACACAATTGGCTGGAATCGAACCTGGGTCCCTGGCGCTGTGAGGCAGCAGTGTTAACCACTGAGCCACCGTGCCACCCACAGAGAGGCACAGAGAGTTCCAGTTCTGATTCCCTGAAACTAACAACATGCAACAAATGTTGACCAGCCAGTGACGATCGCCTGGGTTCCAATCCCACTCAGCCATGAGAGTGCATAAATCTCGGCTGATATTCCAGTGCTAAAGAAAAGCCTACACTGTCAGAGGTGTCATCATAATGTCCCATCTGCTCTCTCTGGTGGATGTGAAGGATCCCATGGTGATGTTTCAATGAAGGGCAGGGCAGATCTCCCTGGTTTTCAACCAACCATAGCAAAAACAATATCTGACCACGATCACATTCCCCTTATGAGGACTTGCTGCACTTCCAAAAATATTTGATTGTCTGTAAAGTGCAAAGAAAAGTATGGAGTTTGTGATAGGGGCCATATAAATGGCAGGTTTCCTTTCTAAAGCTCTTCCGTGTAGGTATCACTGTCCTAAAGATAGTTTCAGTTCACCTTCAACTAATTTCCTACCCCCAACCTCACTGTCACATTGTGTAGGTAACTTTCAGGTGGAACGCTACCGCAAACTTATGGAAGTCCAATAACACCAGGGACTTCCTTACCCTCTGTTGGGGATGGGTCCGGAAGGGACCACAAAGGGTAATATTTGATTAAGTGCAGTGAACACCATCTGCTGTGATGATGTCAATGAGGACTAAAGTCAAGCAAGAACTATAGTAAGGACTAAAGAAATAAAGTAATGAGCAAAAAGGAAGCTGGGAAGAGACAGACCTCTGGCTAGTGTGCTCCTTGGAATGTCTGCTGTAATGCTGTGTCATCTGTAAATTGCTGCAGTTGTACTATATCATCTTTTTAACTCAAGAAGACTTTTGCAGTGGCTATTCTCATCCACCCCACACCACTCTTGAAAGAACACACACACACACACACACACAGAGACACAAACACACAGGCAGACACAAACACACAAGGAGACACAAACACACAGGTAGACACAAACACACAGGCAGACACAAACACACAGGCAGACACAAATGCACAGGCAGACATAAATGCACAGGGAGGCACAAACACACAGAGAAACAAACACATGCAAAAAAAAACAGGCATACACACAGAAATTTACACACACACACACAGACACACACGATGCGGTGACAATGATGGCCACTCCCACAGTCACTGGCGATATCCTCCACATGCTGCCAACTACAATAAATTAGGTTTTGGGTCTTCAGAGGCAAAAAAACAAACAGGAAGAAAGCATGCTGCTGACCCAAAAGATTTCAAATCAAACGGATACCACTGATTGCTGATGACAGTGAGCCCCACACAACAACACAGAAAGCACTTCCGGCCTGACAGAGGGTATCTGCAGCTCTAAAACAGAGGTGCAGCCAGTATCATGAGGCAATGGACTGTGGGAGAGGTTCTGATCAGAGCCGAACCTAAAGCCAAACATTCATCAAGGATTGCTTAATTTCAACTCAAAGGTCCCTTGTACACCTGGGGAAAACCTTTACTGTACACAGTAATTCAAGCTGAAAGGGGAATCATTTAAAAGATGAAGCTGCAGCTCTGATTGGCTATCATCTGCCATAAGACAGGGCTGGAGAAACAAAACTAAGAGGACCATGAGGGAAAGCTCATTTATTCAGGGCGTGGTGAGCCAGGAAATTGCTGTTCATGATAATTAAAGCAGATAAGAGAAGATAAAGGGCTGGACGTTCCAGGGAGTGGCAGTCTCATGCAGCCTGTCAGTCCAGGCCTGCTCCTTCCCAATGGAAGGGAGCTCTGTCTCTCCGAGAGGAGATTTCGATCAGGGCTCTCTCAGGAATGTGGAGCCGTACTTCCATCCTGACAGTATTCAGAGCCAGAGGGAGGTGATGCTCACCCATCTTCTCTCCACGGCTGTCAGCTGCTCTACTTTGACATTTGAAAGATCGAAATCCCAAGCATCCACGTTAACAGCTGCTGGCAAACCGTGGTTAAATAAGATTGGTGTGAAGGTAGGGTACCGGATGGGTAAAGGGAGATAGGATGCCACGTAAGTGAGGTGTCATGTGGGTAGGGCTAGCGTGCTGGGGGGGGGGTTGGATGCCAGGTGAGTAGAGTGTCAATGTGCCAGGTAATTATTGTGCCAGCAGTGGAGGGAGTATGGTCCCACAGTATAGGATGCCAATTGAGTAGCAGACAGGAATAGGGTAAAAGATTCCCCAGTGGGAAGGGATTAGGGTGCCAGGGTACAAGGCGACAAGGGGACTAGATAAGTGATGCAGTGTAAGTTGGAGTGGGGGTGGGAGAAATCTGAAGGGGGGTATTATCAGATTCAGCATTCAGTCATGTGGGTGAAGCAACTTGAGTGGGTCAGGTACACAGCAGGGAAAGCTGGAAGGTGTGGCAGGGGAAGAGGCTTTGAGTTGGGTCTGGTGTTGGTGTTGGAAGGGGGTCAGGTCAAGAGTGGAGTCAGAACCTCAGGGGTCAGGATCTGGGGGCTGTAAGGTGTCTGGGGGAGGTGTAGTTGGCGGTGTGTATGAAACAAGTATGGAATCAATCGAACAGTTACTCAGACTTTGTATCGAACTGCCACAAATCTTCTCAAAAAAAGCCTAACTTTTCCTGAGTAACTATTTACTCAATTGCTCATTTAAATGAGGACGTTTGTAAGGTTTTAGGTATAGATGAATTGCCCAGTGGAAGGGATAATTTCCTGGGAAATTTCTTCAGAGAGTCCTTCAGTGGGGATTCCACAGGATCCCTATGCAAAACTCCCATCAACAATTGAATAATGTGTCTTGGCCTTTGGTAGATCCAGGCCATTGTAACTCTCACAATAGGCAGCAATGACATCAGAAATAATATTACCAGGAAGTGTTAATGCCAGAGATGAGCTAAATTACAACTTCGAGTAAAGAATTTTGATGTGTAGAATGGTTTCTAAATTTTAGCTTGGACACTTTTCGTTTCAGCTTGCAGTAATCCTTGATGAAATTAGATGCATGAAACCCTTTCTCCTAGAGAAGCTCATAAAAATTAGGAAATTTGATATAACAGTGTAAGAGTTTTGGTTTGAAAGTTCCAGACCAGAAATATTTGGTTAGAACACTGAAATCATAGAGATAATCATAGAGATATACAGCACAGAAGCAGACCCTTAGGTCCAACTCATCCATGCCGACTACTTATCCCAACCCAATCTAGTCCCACCTGCCAGCACCCGGCCCATATCCCTCCAAACCCTTCCTATTCATATACCCATCCAAATGCCTTTTAAATACTGCAACTGTACCAGCCTCCACCACTTCCTCTGGCAGCTCATTCCATATACACACCACCCTCTGCATGAAAAAGTTGCCCCTTAGGTCCCTTTTATATTTTCTCCTCCCACCCTAAGCTTATACCCTCTAGTTCTGGACTGCCCCACCCCAGGGAAAAGACCTATCCATGCCCCTCATGATTTTATAAACCTCTATAAGGTTACCCCTCAGCCTCCAATGCTCCAGAGAAAATAACGCCAGCATATTCAGCCTCTCCCTATAGCTCAAGTCCTCCAACACTGGCAACATCCTTATAAATCTTTTCTGAACCCTTTCACGATTCACAGCATCTGATAGGAATGATTTAACCGACGTGGTCTGGGGAGGTCATTACACTGAATGTAAAAGATATGCTAAAAGTTTGCTCCAACACAGGGTACACCAAATATTACAAAACCCATACGCACTTCCCAACCACAAATTTTTCACTCTGGAGTGAAAGGAGATATATTGACCTCAATGTCATTCTGAGGGCAAGAAGATGTTCAGCCAAAAAAAAAATTAATGAAGAATTAAAGGAGAAACGTGTGTCAGAAACTAAATAAACCATGGAATCCGGTGAGGTTAGTTATGTTGGAGTGAAGATTTTGTTTCATACCATCAAAGAGATGGAAAGCTGCGACCTTTTACTGGTTTGACCAAAATATTATCAGCACAGAAGAGCGTTCAAATAACAAGTTTCAAACCAAGTGAACATGAAGAGGCAGCAACTGAACGGTATCCGCTTGTGAGAATGAAAGTGTCTGCAAGTGAATACAGTCAGTCTGTAACACAGCACCGTGAAGAACTATTGATGGCTACTTCCATCACTGGCATTAGTTGGAGAGGGGATAGGAGGAGGCACAATCAACTAACATTTTAGACTTACATACTTTCCAAAGAAGAAACTGTAAAGTATATCAAACAAGGTAAGAATGGAACTCCAGTAGAGGTAGTGAGCAGCTGGTTTTACCAATAACTCAAACACTGAGAGAGAAGGAAACACCCAATATTTTCAATGTTGATGAAGTAGGTTGATGTAATAACTCTATCTACTTTAGCACAGATATCAAGGCAGAATGAGAAACAAATAGTTTAAGGAGGTGGTGCACACAACTTCAGGGAAGATGTTGTGAAGAAGAGACAGGGTAGAAAGATCCAAATACTGCAAAGAAAGAAAAGCATCTGTTATAGCAGGGAGCACACCGACAGCAATAAAGAACAGACGTGCATCATTGAAGTCCTCCATGAAAGAAATACCAGCGATTATAGACTGTCCAGTTCAACAGAGGAAAACAGACTGTACAGTGTCCGCAAGTCAGTCAGAATCAATATCTTTTACCCAACAAATTGGCATTTTCCAAGTCTGAAGAAGACGTTTGGGGGCGAATAGTTTAACATCCAGATTGTTTGGATTTGTAAATCACATAACCTGACAGAAGGGCAAGGCTCCAAAAGCTCATGATTTCAAATAAACCAGTTGGACTATAATCTGGTGTCACGTGACTTCTGACTTTGTATTTATAAAGACTTGAAGTGAGGGGGTGAAAAGGATGAGACAGTTGTAAATGTAAATATATGAATAAATGTAAAATAATAGTAGTGTGAGGGTAAACAACTCTGGGGGAGATGTATCATATGGACATGAAAATGTCTGAAAGGGATAACACTTGATTGAGTGCAGATTGATTCAATGGAGAGTGCCAGAGGGCATGCCAGGAGCAGCACCAGGCATACCCAATGATGAGGTGTCAACCTGGTGAAGCTACCAAACAGGACGACTTGCATGCCAAATTGCATAAACAGTAAGGAATAGACAGAGCTAAGCGATCCCACAACCAACGGATCAGATCTAAGCTCTGCAGTCCTGTCACATCCAGCCGTGAATGGAGGTGGACAATGAAACAACTCACTGGAGGTGGAGGTTCCACAACCATCCCCATTCTCAATGATGGAAGAGCCCAGCACATCAGTGCAAAAGGTAAGATTGTTGCGAATACATCAGCCTTCAGTGCCGAGTGGGTGATCCATCTTGGGCTCCTCCAGTGGTTCCCAGCATCACAGATACCAGTCTCCGGCCAGTTTGATTCACTTCATGTGATATCATGAAAAGGCTGGAGACACTGGATACTGCAAAGGCAATGGGCCCTGGCAACATTCTGGCAATAGTACTGAAGATGTGTGCCACAGAACTTGCTGCTCCCTTAGCCAAGCTGTTCCAGTCCAGTTACAACACTGGCATCGACCACACAGTGTGGAAAATTGCCCAGGTAAGTCCTGTACACAAAAAGCAGGACAAATCCAACCCGACCAATTACCGCCCAATCAGTCTACTCTCGATCATCAGGAGAGAGGTGGAAGGGGTCATCAACCGTGCTATCAAGCAGCACCTGCTCAGCAATAACCTGCTCAGTGACGGCCAGTTTGGGTTCTACCAGGATCATTCAGCTCCTGACCTCATTACAGCCTTGGTTCAAAACATGGACAAAAAGAGCTGATTTCCAGAGGTGAGGTAAGAGTGATAACCTTTGCCACCAAGGCCACATTTGACCAAGGAGCCCTGGAATCAATGGATTCTGCTGGTTAGAGTCCTGGCACAAAGGAAGATGGTTGTGGTTGTGGAGGGTCAATCATCTCAGCGCCAGGACATCTCTGCAGGAGTCCCTCAGGGGAGTGTCCTAGGCCCAACAATCTTCAGCTGCTTCATCACTGACCTTCCCTCTGTCATAAAGTCAGAAGTGGAGACATTTGCTGATGAATACACAGTGCTCAGCACCATTCCTCAGATACTGAAGCAGTCTGTGTTTAAATGGGTCGACAAGTGGCAAGTAATATTTGTATCACACAAATGCCAGACAATGACCATCACCACTAAGAGAAACTCTAACTACCGCCTCTTGACATTCAACTGTATTACCATCACTGAATCCCCACTGTCAACATCCTTGGGGTTACCATTGACCAGAAACTCAACTGAACTCACCACATAACCATAGTGACTACAACAGCAGGTCAGGCACGAGGGATACTGTGGTGTGTAACTCACCTCCTGACTCCCCAAGCCTGTCCACCATCTACAAGGCACAAGTCAGGACTGCGATGGATTACTCCCCACTTGCCTGGATGGGTGCAGCTCCAACCACACTCAGGAAGCTTGTCACCATCCAGGACAAAGCAGCCCACTTGGTTGGCACCACATCCACAAACATTCAATCCCTCCACCACCAGCAGTCAGTAGCAGCAGTGTATACTATCTACAAGATGCACTGCTGCAGAAATTCATCAAAGATCCTGAGACAGCACCTTTCAAACCCACGACCACTTCCACCCCGAAGGACAAGGGCAATAGGTACTTGAGAGCACCACCACCTGCAAGTTCCTCCTCAACCCATTCAGCACCCTGACTTGGAAATATAAAGCTGTTTCTTCACAGTCATTGCGTCAAAATCCTGGGATTCCCTCCCTACTAGCAGTGTGGGTCAACCCACAGCAAGTGGATTGCAGCGATTCAAGAAGGCAGCTCACCACCATCTTCTCAAAGGCAAATAGGGATGCGCTATCAGTGCTGGCCCAGCCAGTGATGCCCAAGTTCTACAAGTTAATGAAAAACAAGAAAGCACCAACCATTGGGATGATGCCATGGAGTCTTGGTCATAGTAAAGTCAGCTCTGGCTGGGGACAGACAAGTTTATTGTAGGTTATATTCATGTAACCTGTAAATAGTTATAGAGTCACAGAGATGTACAGCATGGTAATAGACCTCACCAACCAGGCATCCCAATCTGACCTCGTTGCATTTAGAGTCATAGAGATGTACAGTACAGAAACAGACCCTTCAGTCCAACCCTGTCCATGCTGACCAGATATCCCAACCCAATCTAGTCCCACCTTGCCATATCCGTCTAAACCCTTCCTATTCACATATCCATCCAGGTGCCTTTTAAATGTTGCAATTGTGCCAGACTCCACCACTTCCTCTGGCAGCTCATTCCATACACGTACCACCCTCTGTGTGAAAAAGTTGCCTCTTAGGTCCCTTTTATATCTTTCCCCTCTCACCCTAAACCTATGCCCTCTAGTTCTGGACTTCCTGACCCCAGGGAAAAGACCTTGTCTATTTACCCTATCCATGCCCCTCATGATTTTATAAACCTCTATAAGGTCACCCCTCAGCCTCCGACGCTCCAGGGAAAACATCCCTAGCCTGCCCACAATCAGCTTTTAAAAGTTCTTGCCTAATACCATCAAAATTGGCCTTTCTCCAATTTAGAACTTCAACTTTCTGATCTGGTCTATCCTTTTCCATCATTATTTTAAAACTAATAGAACTTTAGTCGCTGGGCCCAAAGTGCTCCCCTACTGACAATTCAGTCACCTGCCCTGCCTTATTTCTAAGAGTAAGTCAAATTTTGCACCTTCTCTAGTAGGTACATCCACATACAGAATCAGAAAATTTTCTTGTACGCTCTTAAATTCCTCTCCGCCTAAACCCTTAACGCTTTGGCAGTCCCAGTCTATGTTTGGAAAGTTAAAAACCTCTTTCCCATAACCATCCTTTATTCTTACAGGTAGCTGAGATTGCCTTACAAATTTGTTTCTCAATTTCCCGCTGACTATTAGGGGGTCTATAATACAATCCCAATAAGGTGATCATCCCTTTCTTATTTCTCAGTTCCACCCAAGTAACTTCCTGGGATGTATTTCTGGGAATATCTTCCATCAACACAGCTGAAATGCTATCCCTTATCAAAAATGCCATTTGTGAGCATTTGGCCCTTATCCCATTCAGATACCCATCCAGGTGCCTTTTAAATGTTGTAATTGTACCAGCCTCCACCACTTCCTCTGGCAGCTCATTCCATACATGCACCATCCTCTGTGTGAAAATAAATCCCCCCGGTCCCTTTTAAATTTTTGCCCTCTCACCCTGAACCTACATCCTCCGGTTTTGGACTTCCCTGCTTGGGGAAAAGACCTTGTCCAAATACCCTACCCATGCCACTCATGACTTTATAAATGTCTACAAGATTGATCCTCAGCTTCCAATATTCCAGGGAGAAAAGCCCCAGTTGAGTCAGTCTCTCCTGTGACTCAAACCCTCCAGTCCAGGCAACATCCTTGTAAATATTTTTCTGTACCCTCTCAAGTTTAACAACATCCTGAAGACATCGACTGGACTGACCGTGAAAAGAAAAACTCTTTAGCAGTAAAACTTACCATCATTAGTGGCCAGTTTGCAGGAGAGATGACATCATATTGACCTTTCATTTCCACAATTGTTGTGAGTGACAGGTTCTGAAGTAAAATTGCTACTTCTACTCATTTTTTACTCAAAACCTACACAGTGGGAAAAACAGCATACACATAGTGCCTTTTATATTGTCCAAAAATGATTTACAGCCCATGAATTACTTTGGATATGCATTATCCTGCACAGGAAAAGGTGGAGGGCTGTTTTTTGGACTGGGGGGGCTATGACCAGTGGTGTTCCACAGGGGTCAGTACTTGTTCCACTTTTGTTTGTCCTTTACACGTATATAAACAATTTGGATGCAAATATTGCAGACGCGGTTAGTAAGTTTGCAGAAGACACCAAAATTGGTGGCATAGTGGATGGTGAAGAAGGTTATCTAAGATTGCAAAGTGACCTTGATCAGTTCTGGCAATGGGCTGAGGAGTTTAATGTGGATAAATGTGAGGTATTGCATTTGGTGAAAACAAACGAGAGCAGGACTTATACACTTACTAGTAGGGCCCTGGATAGTGTTGTTGATGAGCGAGACCTCGGTGTTCAGGTACGGACCTTTTTGAAATTTATGTCACAGGTATGCAGGGTAGTTAAGAGGTGTTTAGCACGCTAGCCTTCTTTGCTCAGACCTTTTGAGTGTAGGAGTTGGAATGTCATGTTGGGGTTGTACAGAATGCTGGTGAAGCCTCTTAGATTAGATTAGATTCCCTACAGTGTGGAAACAGGCCCTTTGGCCCAACTAACCCACACTGACCCTCTGAAGAGTAACCCACCCAGACCCATTCCCCCTAACTCTACGGGCAATTAAGCATGACCAATTCACCTAACCTGCACCTAACCTTTGGACTGTGGGAGGAAACCGAAGCACTTGGAGGAAACCCATGCAGACAGTGGGAGAATGTGCAAACTCCACACAGACAGTTGCCCGAGGCTGGAATCGAACCTGGGTTTCTGGTGCTGTGAGGCAGCAGGGCTAAGCACAGTGCCACCGTGCCTGCCGTTCTGGAGTACTATGTACAGTTTTGATCGCGCTGTAATTAAGAGGACATTATTAAACTAGAGAAGGTTCAGAAAAGGTTTACTAGTGTGTTACTGGGAATGGAGGGTTTGAGTTATAAAAGAAAACTTGGATAGGCTGGAGTGTTTTTCACTGGAGGGTAGGAGGTTGACGGGGTGTGAGAGGCCCTTACGATGGTTGTTGTTTCTGCAAAAATCATAAGACTGAGTCATGGGGTGGGGGGTATATGTTAAGCTAGATATACTTGCAAGCAGTTACAAGTAACTGTATCTTGCTTCTGCAAAAATTATAAGGCGGAATCATGAGAGTATATACCAAGAAATAACGAACCGAAAAAGGGAGGTGGTCGACTGATAGAAACTGATATATTGATATGACTGTTGCAATTGTCACACACATGGGGAGTTAGTATGAATAAGATAACCAAATAAGACCCAGTGTTGCGTCAGCAAAAGTAACAAGACCCAGCTATCAAGGTGGGGGGGGTGGGGTGGGGTGGGTCGGGGGGGGGGGGGAGGGGGCGTGTTGCATGCTAACAACAGGCCACAGACAGATGTGGTAAGCTGATTAGATTAGCAGCTGCACAGAGCAATACAACTATCAGATATGAAGTAAAAGGGGGAGCACTGAGAGACTCAACTGAACTGTATAAATTGTAATGTAACCTCCTGATCAAGGTGCCTACTTTATGGTCACCCGGCTTGCAAGAATGTATGAATAAAGACTGCTTCAGAATTTGACTCAGACTGAAATTATTGAACAGTGAGCTTCATTTCTCACAACGGATGACTTTATCGAGCTTTTTTAAATCATGAGGGGCAGAGAACAGGTGAATAGCAGAGTCTTTTCCCTAGGGTGGGGGAGTTCAAAACTAGGGGCTGTATTTTGAAGGTGAGAGGAGAAAGACTTAAAAGGGACCTGAAGGGGGAAACCTTTTTACACAGAGAATGGTTCTCATGTGAAATGAACTGCCAGATGAAGTGGTGGATTTGGGTACAGTTAAAAGAGTACAGTTACATTTAAAAGGTACTTAGGTAAGTACATGAAAAGGAAAGGTTTGGAAGGATATGGGTCAAACGCAGACAGGCGGGACTAGATTAGTTTGGGAACATGGTCAGCATGGACCGGTTGGACTGAAGGGTCTGTTTCCATGCTTTATGCTCAGGCAAACAGCAATATACTCTTGAGCAGATGCAGTCAGTTCTGATATAATGCGATAGTTCCGTTCTTGCGCGATCTCACATTATAAGAATATCACACAGCAGCCAGACTAATGAGCCAGAATGGCATTGTAGCCAATTACAGGTAAGGAAAAGTTGGGTTTTGCAAATAAAGGTCTAAATTCATCAATCGTGTTAAAGCCAATTCGCATTGAAGAAACACTGCTATCGCAGAACTAACTGCCTTTACTGATGTTGATAAAAATCACACCACCCCAGATTAAATAAAGCCCATCAGGTTTATTTGGATGTACTGTTGGACTATAATCTGGTGTTCTGTGATTTTTATCTATGTCAGCCCCAGTCCAACACAGGCACCTCCACACCTTTCCCGATGTTGGTAGTGGGATACATAATGAAGGACACTAAAGAGAACCCTTGTGGCCTTCTTTGAAACAGACACATGGGAGGTGATGAGAGGTTAGACTGGCTCTTGGTTTCCTATCCCACCTGAAGATCAGCTACTGCATTGGGAGTGTCAGCACAGACTTTACAGTCAGGTTTCTGCCGTGAGGTTTGAACTCAGACAGGAGCACTACCTACTCAGATACAGCCTGCACCTTTATCACTATCTTGTTACTTTGTATTTTAAGCCACTATTTGTAAAACTTATACTGCCACAGCTTTTATAACAACCATCAATGTTTGAGAAACATAATCAATATTCTGGGACCTGTAGTTAACTAGGTTTCTCTCGTCACCATTTTTTCAAAAAAAAGATAGAATTCATTTGATCTCCCTTGTCTGCATTGACTCGTTCCTGATAACCATCAGCACTCAGTCGATTTAGTCTCCAATTTCATTTAACACCCATGGTACATAAATTCCTGGATGGTTATTTGTTTTGACCTCATTTTGACTGTCTAGGGCCTTTGTTCAAGAGATGTTGATATTGTTAAATTTACTTGTCGAGTTACCCTAATTGGTGGCCTCTCACAGGAGTCTTCATGGGTAAATAGCCCTGTAAGCAATTGTTTTGTATGTTAATTAGTTTAAGTGTCCTTAGTTTCAGTCAGTTAAAAATCACACAACACCAGGTTATAGTCCAACAGGTTTAATTGGAAGCACACTAGCTTTCGGAGCGACGCTCCTTCATCAGGTGATCGCTCTGAAAGCTAGCATGCTTCCAATTAAACCTGTTGGACTATAACCTGGTGTTGTGTGATTTTTAACTGTGTACACCCCATCTCCAAATCATTAGTTTCAGTCAAATTATCTAAAATTTTCCAATGGGCAGACTGTCCTGCTTAAACGTTTCCACATTTCTGTCTCTACCTCTCAATTTAAGACAGTCCGTTGTGTCTAGTGTTTTCGTTCCCTGTGTCTAATGTCTCAATTTCAGGTTTTTTACCAAATTTTGTTTTATAATGCTCCTGTGATGCATCTCGGGAGGTTTATTAACTCTATCTATACTTCCCACTGCCCTGGAAAGCAACCAACATAATCAAAGACCTTCCCCACCCTGGTTGTACTCTCTTCCACCCTCTTGCATCAGTCAGAAGGTACAGACGTTTATATACATGTGTGAACAGATTCAAGAACAGCTTCTTCCCTACTGTTAACAGACTTTTGAACAGACCTCTCAAGCATTAATTCTGATCTCTTTCTCTCTCTTGCTGTGCCTTCTCTGGGCTGTAACACTGTATTCTGCACTCTGCTCTGCTAGCCTGACGCACTTTGCATGGTACAATCTGTCTGTACAGCAAAACAACACTTTTCACTGTATCGCGGTACATGCGACAACAGTAAATCTATCAGTAACGTTGCTGTTGTTATTCCACACGAATGTTGTGCAGTTCTGATCAACAGCTCCAGCTGTTCTTAAACAGGGTTTACAGTCAGGGGACTCTTGTGATACAGTACTTGGTTCAAAATGTCAGAAATAAATCAAAGCTCTATACTCTCCACATTTCTTGTCTTCTCATCAACCTCCATGTTCACCACTCTAGAGGTGAAACAATAAAACTGAAACATCGAGGGAGTGCTGCCATATTTGAAAGGTGGAGGCCCCCTCTGTCCTCTTACGTAAAATCATAGGTTCCCTACAGTGTGGAAGTAGGCCATTCAGCCCATACTGACTCTCTGAAGTGCATCACCACAGACCCACCTCCTTACTCCATCCATTGTAATCCTGTCTGTCCCATGGCTAACCAACCTAGCCTGCACATCCTTGAACGCTATGGGCAATTAAGCATGACCCAATCCACCTAACCTGCACATCTTCAGACTGTGGGAGGAAACCAGAGCACTCAGAGGAAACCCAAGCAGACACGGGGAGAATGTGCAGACTCCACACAGTCAGTCACCCGAGACAGGAATCGAACCCAGGTCCCTGGCGCTGTGAGGCAGCAGTGATAACCACTGAGCCACTGTGCTGTCCCTGATGGATGTAAAAGATCCCAAGACATTATTTCAAAGTCGAGTAAAGGAATGTGGCAAAAACGTATCTACAAATAATAGAAGAAAGCTCAGCTAGTGTCTTTGAATGCTTCTTTTTATGAAGAGTTAGGAAGAAATGGGTGGAATGGGATCCATTTGAAACAAAAAAGTTTATATTTAAGTGGATCATTTAGGGAGCAGGAATAGAAACAGAAAATGCTGCAGAAACTCAACAGATTTGGAAGCATCTGTGGAACGAGGAATAGAGTTTACGTTTCAAAGTCCAGCCTGACTCCTTCAGGACTGAAAGGGGTTAGAAAGTGATGGTTTCACGCTTTTGGCAGGGGGTGTGGGAAGAGCAAGTGAAATAGATGCTGAGGGTGGCCAGGGCAAAAGCTAAAGGCAAAAAGTGAAAGCCAACATGGTAAAGGAGCAATGGAGATGCAAAATGGTGTGAAAAGGAGAAAGTGGATCCACTCTACGGCTAGCAGAGTCAACAAGATACACCAGCAAAGAATGGGGCAGGGGAGGGGTGGGAGGGGGGGGTCAAGAATTGGGAGGGAAAAGAGTCTTCAATGCTGTAAAGTCCCGAAACAGAAAATGAAGCATTACTCATCCAGCTTGTGCTGAGTTTCATACAGAAATGGTAGTTTTATTGAAATGACAAGTAACTGGAAGGTCAGGGCCATTCCTATGGACAGAGCAAAGGTGTTACAAAGCAGTCATACAGTCATTGAGTCAACAACCCTTTGGTCCAACATGGCCGTGCTGACCAATTTCCCAAACTAAATTGGTGCCACTTCCCTCTAAACCTTTCTTATTCATGCACCTTTCCAAATGTCTTTCAAGTGTTGAAACTGTACCCCTATCTTACCAAGACTCTTACCAGGACTTTTATAGATGCACCATAGAAAGCAACCTATCCAGATACAACATGGCCTGGTGCAGCAATTGCTCTGCCCAGGACCATAAGAAACTACAGAGAGTTGTGAACACGGCCCAGTCCATCACACAAGCAAAGCCTCCATCCATTGGCTCCATCTACACTCCTTGCTGCCTCAGGAAGGCAGCGACATCATCAAAGGATCCCTCCCACCCCAGTTATAATCTCTTCCATTAGGCAGAAGATACAAAAGCTTAAACACACGTACCAACAGATTCAAGAACAGACTTCTGAATGGACCGCTCAAATTTTCAATGTAATGTCGATCTCACTCTTTCTGCAGCCGTAACACTGCAATCTTCACTCTGATCCAATACCTTGATGCACTTTGTATGGTATGACCTACCTGAACTGCAAGCAAAACAAAGTGTTTCACTGTACCTGGGTACATGTGACAATAATAAATCAAACCAAATTAAATCAAAATCAAAATTTACCACTTCATCCAGAAGGCAGGAAGATTTCAGGATGAAACCGTGCTGTGGGACACAGCTGGGACAGGTGACCTCGCCATCACATAAGTGGGTTGAAGGATGGGGTTTTATTTGACAGAGAGGAGGAGGGGATAGGGTTCAGGTGAAACAAGATTTCCAAATCCAAAGCATAAGGTTGAATCATTAGAACAGCATGTTGATGTGGGTGAGGACAAGCACAGAGCTTTATTAAACTTCTACGTCAGCAAATCAACAAGTAAGTTTGTGACAGGAAAACGTGGTCAAAATTAAACTATTACGTTCTTTACTAGAATGAATAAGCAGCTGTAATATGAAAGGTATACTTGTGACACAGATGGGTAAATGATTAAGAGAAAATCATCATCAGGGAGATGTGGGTGGGTACAGGGTGAAGAAAATATTGGACATCAACATGGGACCACACAATATTGTAGAGGCCGTGTGGGAAAACAGGAGGGATCAACGTAATAGCTAGGGATAATAAAGACATTACCGAGGAAGGATTTGGTCATAGATTATGAAGTGGGATCAGTATGAATGCAAATTAGCAGCAAGAAGTGTTAGAAAACTCAAGTGGGACTGCAGTTAGGCCCCTAACAGCACTGCGTATTAGGCAGGAAATCATTGGGACTTGTATCAAAGACACTGTGATAATTGTGGAGAGTTCAATCTTCACATAGTCTGGAACAATCACATTGGGATGATTGATTTCAAAGAGGGGTTTGTGGAACTTTTCTTTTCAGCATTTGTCAAACAATAAACCCCTCTTCAACGCCCTCTTCCCTCTCACTGTACGGGCTGGAGGTGCTTAGATAGAAGGAAGATGTTCAGCAGCTGGAGGAGCTTACAGTGAGGGTGTACTGTAAGGACTGGAGGACCTAACAGGCTCACTTAATGAGAGGTAGATAACTCCATGGCACAGGGCTACACAGAACAGGAAGATCCCAAGCTTCCTACCTGTCATTTACTCAGTAAGCTGGTCTTGTTGAGATCTGGTGCCAAGTCCCACATACAAGGAACATGAGGTTTCCCAGTTCCTGCTACTCAGGCCCCAATGCAGTAACTCTCAACCAGTTGTATAGGTATTGAGACTGGTACAGACTGACCAGGAATACTGTGTCCTAGCAGAGGTCTAAAATATAAAATTCACGTGATAACTAACTCTACCAAGCAAAAAAAATCCATACTCAGATGCCCTGCTTACACAATCCTATTATTGACATTTTATAAAAACCAACAGAATCCATGAAACTTCTCCGCATGGGGCAGGGTCAGTGCCAAAGGGTTCATTGCCTCCACTTGGAAATTAATTCTTGCTTCTCTCAAACTACTAGGGGGAGAAAAAAACTTACTCCAAACGAAGTATTTGATGAGGCGTGCTCTGGTCAGTCTTCTAGATCTGGAGTTCATCAGATGCACAGAGGGTGCTTTTTACCAGAGCAGCACCAGGTCAGTGTCAGGCACACAGATAGAATGGGTAAACAGATTCACATCTGAACTCACACCTCCCAGCCTGGGAACCTGAAGCTGTACTTAGTCGTTTGAGAAATGAGCTTCAAAACCAACCGAGCATGATCCCAAGCTTGCGCAGCTGCATGTACATTTTGCTTTGGAATCCCATGGTCTGATTGGGAAGATCCGTAATTCAACTCCCCATCCACAAAGTAAGAAAATTGTAACATCCTACAGATTTCACAACCCTTTCTACCTCAGTGAAATCCTACAGGTTTTATAATTCCTTCTTCCTATAGATAGGGAGGTCTGTAGCGACTGGAGTAGGTTTAGTAGAGACACGTGGAGATAACAGAGATATGGAGAGCTGTGGGGGCTGCAGCAGTTCATGGAGATAGGGAGATTTGGAGGGCTGAAACAGTTTACAGAGATAAGGATGTTGGTTGGGATGGGAGTGGTTTACACAGACAGGGAGTGGAGGTGGGTGTTACTGATATAGGGCATGTTATTGAGATAGGAGAGGAGTGGGGACTGAAGGAGGTTTTATAGAAACTGAGTCTTTTAATGGTTCAAGGAGGATTCAGAAAGGAGGAAGGTTGCTGTGTCTGAAGGATGTTACAGAGACAGGGAGTGTTGTAGGGATGGGAGTAGGTTTCAAATGTACAGAGGGATTGTAGAGACGGGAGGAAGTTACAGATATAGAAACTGTTATTGGAGTTAGAGGGATTGAAGACACTGGTCTATAAGACATGACAGAGATACAGTGCTGAAGAAGGAACAGAGAACAGAAAGATCCCAGGCTCAACCACCACCTCATTTAGGAGCAGAGTCGTGTTTATAACTCAATCACCATCGGTGGAAGATGGGTCCATATCCTTTGTTATTGTGCCCACTCCAAGAATATAATAACCTTGGACAAGGCATGGCACAGACTGGACAGACTGACACTGGAGCTTAAAATGTGGGGACAGATTACACAAACTGATAAGAAACAAGTCGGGGGTGGTGAAAGTGTGCAGAGGAGTCACATCACTAAGAATCTGGAACGTGGGAGATGTGCTCTGATATCTTGCTGTCCTCTTCCAAACTTGGGGATAGTTGGGAAGACCAGCAAGCAATGGGTCCTTAATGAGAAACTCTATCACTCCTATAACAGAACAGAGTTGAAAATCACACAACACCAGGCTGTAGTCCAACAGGATTATTATCTAGTGTTGTGTGATTTTTAACTTTGTCCACCCCCAGTCCAACACCAGCATCGCTATATCATAACGGAACAATGCATTCTTTTTCATTTCTCAGCAGCCATGGCTAATTTGATGTTTTTTTTGGTATGTCCACGTACACACACGTGGATCAGTAAATTCAAACCCACTGGAAAAGCAGCAATTCTGGGTGGATCCATTTGTGGGTGTTTTCCATTACATTATCTCCCGCCTCACCCAGCCAGACAACCTTCCTAATGCGAATCCAATGTTTTTCTTTACAACTAACGAATGGTAGATTCAATAAAGAATCAAAGATAATGAAAAATAATCAATTGTTTTTCACTTCTGTCTGGGCCACTCACAGGGCCGCTGGTGATTAGCTTCAGTTCCTGAGGACTCTATGACAATCCTGTCGTTACTGTGTGGCTCTCTCAGTTTCACACTAAACGTGTTATCTCTCGCCATGTGGATTAAGGGTGAGACAGCAGCGAGGTATCTGCAAACTGTTTATCCTTTAACACCACAGCCCGATAATAGTTCAGGCATGTGTAACTCGATGTGAATGATTTATTAATGTACTTACTCACAGAAGACGTCACCACCACTGTGAAGATAGAAGGCGTCCTGTTAAAATCGACATTGCCTTTGTGTTGTCAAGCTAGTGCTCACTTACCTGTTGTAATTTCTAAAGAAATATTAAGTATTAAAAAAGCAAGAATATCCAAGGAAATGCAACTAAGAAATGTGAACTGCAAGGGGCAGTTCATCGTAGCTACAGTGGTAAGGCTACATAACATAAGAATTTTAAAACATAAGAACATCAGAACTAGGGGCAGGAGTAGGCCGTCTGGCCCTTTGAGCCCGCTCCACCATTCAATAAGATCATGGCTGATCTTTTCATGGCCTCAGCTCCACTTACTCACCAGCTCCACTCACAGGTAAGTGAGCACTTGCTTGACAACACAAAGGCAATGTTGATTTTAACAGGACGCCTTCTATCTTCACTGTGGTGATGACGCCTTCTGTGAGTAAGTACATTAATAAATCATTCACATACGGTGGCAACTTTGAGGGATCTATGGACATGTACCCCAAGATCCTTCTGCTCCTCCACACTGCCAAGAATCTTGCCTTCAACCTTGTACTCTGCATCCAAATTCAACTTTCCAAAGTGAATGACTTCACACTTTTCCAAGTTGAATTCCATCTGCCACTGATCATCATGTCAATGTCCCATTGCAACCTACAACAGCCCTCTACACTATCCACCAATCCACCATTGTGTCATCAGCAAACTTGCTAACCCACCCTTCCACTTCCTCATCTAAGTCATTTATAAAAATCATAAAAAGCAGACGTCCCAGAACAGATCCCTGCAGAACACCACTACTCATTGAGCTCCAGGCTAAATACTTTCCATCTACCACCCTCTGTCTTCTATGGGCCAGCCAATTCTATATCTAGACAGCCAGATTTCGCTGTATTCCACGCTTCCTTACTTTCTGAATGAGTCCACCATGGGGAACCTTATCAAATGCCTTGCTAAAATCCATATACACCACATCCACTGCTCTGCCTTCATCACATCCTCAAATAATTCAATAAGACTTGTGAGGCACGACCTGTCCATCACAAGGCCATGCTGACTATCTCTAATCAAACTATGCTTTTCCAAATAATTATAAATCTTGTCTCTCAGAATCCTCTCCAGTAATTTTCCCACCACAGATGTAAGACTGACTGGTCTGTAATTCCCAGGATTATCCCTTTTCTCTTTCTTAAACAAGGGAATAATACTTGCCACCCTTCAATCATCTGGTACTACTCCAGTGGACAGTGAGGACGCAAAGATCATTGCCAAAGGCACAGCAATCCCTTCCCTTGTTTCCCATAGTAACCTTGGGTATATCCCATCTGGCCCAGGGAACTCATCTAATCTCATGTTTTTCAAACTCTTCAGAACATCTCCTTGCTAACCTCAACCTGTTTGAACATAAAAGCTTGTTTCACACTCTCCTCACAAACATCCCCTTCAGTGGTAAATACTGAAGCAAAGTATTCATTAAGGGCGTCCCCTACCTCCTCTGACTTCAAGCATAAGTTCCCTGCACTGCCCCTGAACATCCCTACCCTCACTCTGGCCATCCTCTTGCTCCTCACATGAGTGTGGAACGCCTTGGGGTTTTCTTATTCCTACCCACTGCAGCTTTTTCATGCCCCCTTCTAGCTCTCCTAAGTCCATTCTTCAGTTCCTTCCTGGCTACCTTGTAACCCTCTAGAGCCCTGTCTGATCCTTGCCTCCTCAACCTTAAGTATGCTTCCTTCTTTCTCTTGACTAGATGTTCCACATCCCTTATCATCCAAGGTTCCTTCACCCTACCATTTGCCTCAGTGAGACAAACCTGTCCACCACTATCAGCTTCCAATATTTCTGTTCTACATTTCCCTGAGAATATCTATTTCCAATTTAGGTGCCCCAGTTCCTGCCTAATAGCACTGTCATTCCCCCTCCTCTAATTAAATACTTTCCCATACTGTCTGCTCCTATTCCTTTCCATGACTATAGTAAACAACAGGGAGTTGTATCACTATCACTAAAATGCTCTCCTACTGAGAGATCTGACACCCTCTAAAAGGAATAAACTTACTTTACTTACTCTCTTCCTTTTTTAAACATATCAATAGAAACTCTTGCTATCCATTTTTACATTCCAAGCTAGCTTCTTCCTCTCATACTGAAGTCTCTGCTCTTCTGATTTAAGGTTTTCCTCATTTTCTTCCATTGTTTATATCCTGACCAATCATCTGACTGACTGGGCTCTTCCCCACAAGGGTTTAAAAGACTGGGCTGTCTTGATTGAAGTGCAGGAGATCTTGGTTGCTCTTAAGGTGGATGTTGAAAGAATGGTTCCTCTTGTGGGGCAGCCTGGAACTAGAGGGCATAGTTTTAAAATTGGGGGTCATTGTTTCAAGACACTTTGGGAAATTTTCTTATCCAAAGTGGGTTCTTGAAACACTCTACCTCAGAAGGTGGTGGAGATAGGGTCATTAATAGATGGACTCTTACTGGGTAGGGGAATTGAGGGTTATTGGGATATATCTTGAAATGTGGGAAGGTCTTGAGTGGCAAAATGGAATAGCAGTACCAGTTGGGTGACACGGTGGCTCAATGGTTAATACTGCAGCCTCTCAGCGCCAGGGACATGAGTTCGATTCCCACCTTGGGTGACTGTGTAGAGTTTGCACATTCTCCCTGTGTCTGCGTGGGTTTGTTCCTGTTTCCTCCCACAATCTAAAGATGTGCAGTGGGTGAATTGGCCATGTTCAGTTGCCCACAGTGTTCAGTGCATTAGTCAGGGGTAAATGGAGGGGAATGGGTCTAGGTGGGTTGCTCTTCGGAGGGTTGGTGTTGATCTGTTGGGCCAAGGAGCCTGTTTCCATACTGTAGGGAATCTAATCTCTAATCTAGAACTGGCATGGTTCATTGCCAAGCACCAAATCTGATATTGCCTCCCCTCTACTTGGCCTATCTACATATTGCGTCAGGTTTCCTTCCTGGACACAGCTGACAAAGTCTACTCCATCCAAACTATTTGCACTGAGGAGGTTCCAATCAATATTAGGGAAGTTAAAGTCACCCATGACAACAGCCCTGTTACTTCTGCACCTTTCCAAAATCTGCCTCCCAATCTGTTCCTCCATGTTTCTGTTGCTGTTGGGGTGTCTATAGAAAGCTCCCAATAGACTGCTCCTTTCCCATTTCTGACTTCCACCCATAATGACTCTGTAGACAAACCCTCCTCGATGACCTCCCTTTCTGAGAGTTCCTTCTGAATTAGATCCTCCTAATCCCCCTCTGTTCATGTTTCAACTGCCAGCTGAAACGTCCACTCCATGTCTTCCTAGTTATTCCCTTCATCATTTTATACATTTCTATAAGATCCCCCTCAATTTTCTAAATTCCAATGAATATAATCCCAGTCTCCTCAGTTTTTCCTCATAAGCCAATCCCCTCAACTCCAGAATCAACCAAGCAGACCTCATTCATGTACAGGAACAAGTTAATGCATTTGGATAGGGAGGAGAATATCAGAGTTGTCTCCAAACTAACCCAAATTTGTATAGCACCTTTCATAGACTCAGGACTCTGCAAAATACTTTACGGTTGTAAATGCTGCTGCCAATTTATGCACAGCAGGTTTGCAGTGGTTGTGGGTGTGTTCGCTGAGCTGGGAAGTTGATTTGCAGATGTTTCGTCCCCTGTCTAGGTGACATTTTCAGTGCTTTGGAACATCCTTGTGAGGCGCTGCTGTGTTTTCTGGAATTCATTTGGTTCCGTTCCTGCTGCTTCCAGTTGCCGGTTCTGGTCGTTCGTGGTAGTGGCCGGAATATTAGATCCGGGTCTATGACTTTGTTGATGGAGTCCGTGGCTGAGTGCCATGCTTCTAGAAATTCTCTTGCTGTCCTCTGTTGAGCTTGTCCTATGATCGTTGCGTTGTCCCAGTCGAATTTGTGGTCCTTGTCATCTGCGTGTGGGGCTAGTAGGGACAGCTGACCATGGGGTTTAGTGGCTGGTGGGTGTTCACGGATACAGATTGCTAGACTTCTGCCTGTTTATCCTAGATAGTGTTTTATGCAGTCTTTGCATGTAATCCTGCAAATTATGTTAGTCTTACACAAGATGGGTATCAGGTCTTTTGACCTGGTGAGTTGTCTGAGCATGCCTGTCGGCTTATGGGCTGTCATGAATCCATGTGGTTAGAGAAGTCTAGCCATCAGTTCCGAGACATCTTTTAGACAAAGTAGCATGGCCAGTGAGTTAGGTCCAGGCATGTCCTCGTCATGCTGTTTGTCTGCTCAGCATCTGCGGATGAAGTTGCGGGGATATCCGTTCTTGGCGAAGACTCTGTAGTGCTGTTCGTCTTCTTCTCTTCACAGGTCGGCAGTGCTGCAGTGTGCTGCATTAGGGTCCTTTTGAACAGGGCGAAAGTGAGGACTGCAGATGCTGGAGATCAGAGTCGAAAGTGTGGTGCTGGAAAAGCACAGCAGGTCAGGCAGCATCCGAGGAGCAGGAGAATCGATGTTTCAGGCAAGAGCCCTTCATCAGGAAAGAACCTTCTGATGAAGAGCTCTTGCCTGAAATGTCGATTCTCTTGCTCCTCGGATGCTGCCTGACCTGCTGTGCTTTTTCACCACCACACTCTTGATCCTTTTGAACAGGGTCCTCATGCAGCTTCTCTTGTGTGTGTTCGGGTGGTTGCTGTTGTAGTTCAGGATCTGGTCGGTGTGTGTGGTTGTCCTGTACACTTTTGTGGGTCATTCACCATTCTGTGTTCTTTCTACTACCACCTCCAGGAAGTTGGCTGTTGGTTTTTCCTCTCTGGTAAATCTGATCCTGTGCGCATGGTTTCCACAAACAGTAATGTGATGAGGACCTGTCTTATAGGGATTCTGGTTGAAGGATTTTAAAAAAATCATCACGACCATGAAGAGAACTCTCCCACTCTCCTTTGAAATAGCTCCATGGAGTCTTGTAACTAAAGGCAGACAGGACCTCAGTCTAACAATCTCCCCCAGTACATGACACCTCCACCACAGAGCCATACAGCACAGAAACGGACCCATTGGTCCAACCAGTTCACACTGACCATGTTCCCAAACTGAACGAGTCCCTCCTGCCTACGCTTGGCCCCTATCCCTCCAAACCTTTCTTATTCATGGACTTATCCAAATGCCTATTAAATGTTGTATCTGTACCTGCATCCATCGCTTCCTCTGGAAGTTCAATCCCCCCATGAGCCACTTTCTGTGTAAAATGTTGCCCCTCATGACCTTGTTAAATCTCTTTCCCCTCTCACCTTAAAAATATGCCCCCTAGTTTTGAACTCCCCTACCTTAAGTAAAAGACCTCCACTATTCACCTTATCTATGTCCCTCATGATTTTAAAAACCTCTATAAAGTCACCCCTCAGCCTCCTACAGAAGATAATCCCAGCCTATCGTTTTAAAAACTCAAACCGTCCAATCTCAGCAACATCCTGGCCAATCTTTTCCGAACCCTTTCCAACTTAAGAACATCCTTTCTATAACAGGGCAATCTGAACTGGACACAGTACTCCAGAAGAGGCCTCATCAACGTTCTTTACAACCTCAGCATGATATCCCAACTCCAATACTCAAGGGTTTGAGGAATGAAGGCAAGTGAGCTAACCGATGCCTTAACCACTCTGTCTAGCTGTGATGTAAATTTCAAAGAATGATATACCTGAAACTCTAGGTCTCTCTACCCAAGGCCCTACTTTTAATTGTGTAAGTCCTGTCCTTGTTTGTTTTACCAACATTCAGTATCTTACATTTTTCCAAATTAAACTCCATCTGCCACTCAGCCCACTGACCCAACTGATCAAGATTTCTTTGTCATCTTAGTTAACCTTCTTTACTGTCCATCAATTTTGGTGTCATCTGCAAATTTACTAACCATGCCTCATGCAAATATTCCTCTCCAAATAATTTACACAAGTGACAAACAAAAGTGGACCCAGTACTGATCTTTGTGAAACACCGCTGGTCACAGGCCTCCAGTCTGAGAAACAACCCTCTGACACCATCCTCCGTCTCCTACTGTGAAGCCAATTTTGTATCCATTTCCCAAGCTCACTCGGAACCCCATGTGGTCTAACTTTACGACTTAGTCCACCATGCGGAACCTTCTAAAGGATTTGCTAAAGTCCATGTAAACAACATCTACCGTGTTAACAAAAAACAAAAATTGCTGGAAAATCTCAGCAGGTCTGGCAGCATCTGTGGAGAGAAATCAGAGTTAATGTTTTGGATACTGTAACCCTTCTTCAGGACTGAGAAAGATGGTTGTGGTCGTTGGAGATCAAGAATATCAGCTCTAGGATATCTCTGCAGGAATTGCTCAGAAACAAGAGACAATCTAACCATTATCTGTGGATATTCAATGTAATCAATATCATTGAATTCCCCCACTGTCAACATTCTGGGAACTACAATTGATCAGAAACTGAGCTGCACTATTCATATATTATTGCGACTACCAAAACAGGTCAAAAACTAGGAATACTGCAGTAACTCACTGCTGACTCCCCAAATCCTGTCCATCATCCACAAGGCACAAGTCAGGAGTGATGGAATACTTGTTTGGATGGGTGCAGCTCTAACAACACTCAAGAAGCGTGACACCATCCAGGACAAAGCAGCCCTTTGGTTTGGCACCACATCCACAATCATCCACTCCCTCCGCCACCAACACTCAGCTGCAGCATTGTGTACGGTCTACAAGATACACTACAGAAATTCACCAAAGCTCCTTTGGCAGTACCTTCAAAACCCATGGCCACTAGGATCTAGAGGGACAGGGGAGTAGATACGTGGCATTATGGGTCTACCTACACTAAGTGGACTACAGGGATTCAAGAAAGTGACTTAACCTTGTCTTCTCAAGCACTGCTAGGCATGGGCAATAAACACTGACTCACCCAGCAACACTGTCATCTATGATTGAATAAAACAGAAGTCAAAGGATTGTCTGCATGTACTGAATCTCTGATTCAACCTGAACTTGTTTTCTGGACTCAATTGATAAGAGTACTATTTTATCAGGACTGACTCCCCAATGCCCATATCATGACCAGCTAATGGTGTACATCATGTGTATAGTTACTGATAACATTATCTTCTGAAGTAGTCTCACAAGATCCTTCATAGAAACAGATAGCACAGTAGAGGCCCTTTGGCCCATCAGATGGGAACTGCCAAACATACACTGCTACCTACACTAGTCCCATATTCTCATAGCCTTTAATGTTATAGCACTTCAACTCATCCAAATACTTTTTAGAGGTTGTGAGGTTACCTGCCTCAACTACTCTCCAAGGCAGTGCATTCCAGACCCTCACCACCCTCTAGTGAGAAAGCTTTTCCTCAAATCCTTTCTGAACCTGCTTCCTTTCACTTTGACGTTACGCTTGTTACTGACCCTTCAACTCAGGGCAACAGCTGCTTTCTATTCGCCCTGTCCATGCCCCTCATAATTTTATACCCCTTTATCATGTCCCCCAACCAAACCTTCTCTGCTCCAAAGAAAGCAAACTGAGCTTATCCAGCCTCTCTTCCGAGCCAGACTGCTCCATCCATGTGAATCTCCACTGTGCTCAGTACAATCATATCCTTCCTATAGTACAGTGTCTAGAATTGCACACGTACCATAACTGTGGCCTGATCAAAGTTCTGTACAGTTCCAACAGGACCTCACTGCTCTATAATCTATGCTATTACTGATGAAGGCAAGTGCCCTGTATGCATTCTTAACTATCCTATTAACCTGCCTTGCCATCTTCAGGGATCTGAGGACAAGCACCCTGTTCCTCTGAGCTTCCTAATGTCTTGCCATTCATTGAGTACTCTCTTGTTATTTTTCCCTCTCATTTATCACGGTTACATCCCATTTGCCACTGATCTACCCGTCTGGGTAATCAGAACAATACTTCATCTCCTGCTTGAAATGTTCTAAGTCCTGAATGCTTACCTGCCCATCCTTGGCAGTGTGGGTGTACCTAAGGCGAATCAACTGCCACATTTGAAGAAGACAGCTCACCATCACCTTCTCAAGGGAAACTAGGAATAGGCAATTTTGTATGAACCTTCCACAATAATTCACCAGCCCAAGGAATGCCTAAGCTGTCCAGTACAGACGTGGGAGTTGGACACCTTTGATCACCCTCACTTTATCTTCCAACGGGGGTTAACCCGGTGTTGTTGATGCTGCAGCTCAACTTGGGGTGCCTGGAACATACATTTCTCCCTTCTAAGGTGTACCCTTAAGGTCTATGAACTATGTCCAAGTTCTCTATGTGCTCCTGATTGGTTTTTCCTGTTATTAGCAGGTCATCCAGGTAAATGGCAACCTGGGATAGACCTTGTAAAATGTTCTCCATTGGTCACTGAAAAATTGTCCAGGCTGACGATACCCCAAATGGCAGTACCCTTATGGGTATTAATTGTAGCACACCTCTGGGAATCCTCATCTATCTGCAATTGCCATATGCATGGGTCATGTTCAGCTTTGTGAAGGACAGACCCCACCCCCGCCCCCCAAATCCTCTATGTGAGGGACTGGGTATTTATCCAGCTTTGAAAGGCAGTTTACCGTTTGTTTCAAATCCCCACAAAGGCTTCACATTCTGTACGACTGGTGCTGCCCATACACAGGGTTTGATCATTCTCCTGCTTCCCTGCCTCCTGATTTCTGCCTCTGGTTTTGTCCGTAAAGTAAATGGCACTGGGCGGGCCTTGTAGAATCATGGAATTGCTTCCTGCCAACATGCAAGGGTGGCCTTGGCTCCTCTGATAGTCCTGAGACCTTCCTGAAAAACCTCCGGGATTGAATTAGGATTTCAGTCAGGCAGCCATTTTCTAATCTAAACCTGTTGAACCAATCTACGTGAATCTTTCTCAACCGGTTTCGCCCCATAAAGCTGGGCCCAAGCCTTTTTGCTGCAATCAGTGGGAACCAGCTGCTTCTCCTATGAGACTGGAACCAAAGTTGTCCCCTTCAGGGTTCCCCAGGGTAGGTTCTCAGTCTGGCTGAGGGCTTGTGCAAACTTGAAAGGTCAGAGTCCAGAGTGAATTTTGTTAAAGACAGGTTCTGCAATCGCTGAAACAGCTGTACTTGTATCGACCTCCATGAGAATCATCTAACTAGATGTTTATTGCGATTAGTTCTGTTTGGATGTTGCTAAGCAATGTAACTGTTCCAAACCAGATGGAGGTGGGCTTTCCAGGCTGTGCACCCTCCTGGATATTGGCCTATGTGTTCTCTTACCTAATGCAGAGCTTATGGGACTCTTTTGCTGTCTAGGGTCTGCAGTCCAGCAGCAACTATAATGGCCTGCTGTCCCAGATCCTGAAAAGATTTTCACTGTTTGGCTTTGTTTTGGGGTTTTGCTGTGGGCTGACCTGGAGTCCCTTTGCTCAGGATATATCCTGAGCGAGGCTATGCAATTGCCCTTACCCAAGTGGTGCTCCCCACGCTCAGTCGGACTGGTGAGGGTGTCCACTCCCATCAGCACACCCTGCAATTCATAAGCTCCACTTCTCACATTTTCCCCATGATAAAGCCAATTGTAGTGCCTGTTTGAAGTCCAGTTGGGCTTCAGCTCGTAGGTGCTTTTGTATGGTTACATCATTAATCCCACTCTCGTCACTGCTGAGATAACTCCACAGAGGCCAGTATTCCGTCACCAAGTCGCCCTTTATTTGCACACAGAGAGACTTTGACACTGACCCAGTTCCCTCAGGGACAGCTCTCACGGTGAACAGAACCCCTGACACTCCTGTTTAGATCTGTCAGCCAGAGCTCCCTGTTAACAGGGAACTGATATTCTATGAGGTACACCTGGCTGACCTCATTACAATCACTACAATAGCCTTTTGGGCACAGGAAAGTTACTGGTTTATTACTCAAGTATTACATGAGTGCAGTGAATCAGAACCTAAACCTGTGAGATGCATGCTATAGCAACAGCCTATAGGGCCTTCCACCATTTCCTTTGGCTGCTGGTGGCCATAGGAGAAGATATTACATTGATCTAGCAAAATAGGATATCCCCTGAGGATGAAGAATTCTAGGAATGCGATAAGCCAATCACAGTTAAGCACAGCATCGAAGCAAGAATAGAGTGTGGTGAGTCAAAAGGATTGGTAAAGTTTTAAAAATCAGCAAAAGATGACAAAATGATAATACAGAGAAGATAAACATATATAAATATCCAAACAAATGAGAGAGAAGACAAAGTGAACATCAGTGAATATTGAAGAATGAGATTGGGGAAATAATATGGGAAAAGTGAGGAGTGCATATGTTGGAGATCAGAGGTGAAAAGCTGGAAAATCACAGCAAGTCAGGCAGTATCCGAGGAGCAGGGGGAATCAACGTTTCGGGCATAAGCCCCTCATCAGGAATGTAGGGGGAGTGGGGTCAAGGGGGCTGAGCGATAAATAGGAGGGTGGGGGTTGGGTTGGGGGAAGGTAGGCAGGAAGGCGATAGGTAGATGTAGATGGGGAGGGGATGATAGTGACAAGTCAGACGGGAGGGTGGAGCAGATAATATGGGGAATAATATGGTGATAATAGTATGGGAAACCAGGAAATGGCAAAGTAGTTTAATTAATACTCTGTATCAGTCTTCACAGACACTAAAAACATTCTAAATTACTAAATAATTAACAGGAGAGGAAACCAGTGGAGAAAAAATGCAAATGAAGGTAATGGGGGCTACAACCTGATCAGTGTCCTGGACCCAATGGGATGCATCCCTGGATATTAAAGGAAGTAACTTCAGAGATAGTAGGTGCCCTCATAGTAATCTTTCAAGAATCCTTGGATTTTAAAATGTCCCAGAAGATTGAAAAACTGCCATGTAATACTTTTATCTAAAATAGGAGGTTAAAAAAAACAAAACAGAAGCTAACTATTGACAAGTTGGCTTGATGTCTTTTATTGGGAAAATGTTGGAGTCCATTATAAAATATGTAATAATAGACCAGGTAGAAATACATAGTCACACAGTTATAAAGATATATAGCACAGAAACGTGCCAACCAGATATCCTAAATTAATGTAGTCCCATTTGCCAGCATTGGGCCTCTACATAGTATGACTAAGCAGAGTTAGCATGGCTTCATGGACGAGAAACCATGCCTGACAAACTTTCCAGAATTCTTCGAGGAGGTAACAAGCAGCCACAGGTGTAATATTTTTGGATTTTCATAGGACATCTGCATTTGATAAGGTACCACACAATAGGCTACTGAGGTAAGGGCCCACCATGTTTGAGTTCATACATTAGCATGGATAATGAATTGGCTAACTAATAGAAGATAGAGAGTTGGGATGAGGGGGGAGAGGGGAGGCTTTTTGGCCTGTAACTAGTGGTGTGACACAGGGACCAGTGCTGGGGTCAGTGTTATCTCCAATATATATCAATGACCTGGATGAGGAAAGTGAATGCATTCAAGCCAAGTTTGTGGATGACACAAAATTAGGTGGAAGGCAAGTGATGAAGATGACACAACGAGTCTGCAGAGAAGTATAGAATGGTTAAGGGAGTGGACAAAAACTTGGCAAGTAGAATGTAATGTGGGTGCACATGAGGTTATTCCCTTCGGCAGGAGGAAAGGAGGAGCTGAATATTATTTAAATGGCAAAACTCTGCGGAAAGCTACAGCATGGAGGGATTCAGGAGTAGGAGCAAATTACTGCAGAGACTGGAATCTGTACTGGAAACAAGGAATGCTGGAGATCACAGCAGGTCAGGCAGCATCCATGGAGAGAGAGAGCAAGCTAACATCCCAACTCTATATGACTCTTCATTGGATTCAGGAATATTTGTGCATGAATCACAAAAAGCTCGCATGCAAAGTTCAGTGGGTAATAGGAAAGGCAAATGGAATGGTGGCCTTTACTTCATAGGGAATAGAATATAAAAGTAGTGAGGTTTTCCTAAAACTATACAATGCACGAGTCTGACCACAGTTGAAATATTGTGAACAGCTGTGGAACTATTATCTAAGGTACGGCTTTGGAGGCCATTCAGAAATGGTTCACTTGTTGATATCAGGCACTGTCCTGTAGGGAAAGCTTGAGTAGGATGGACCAATACTCACTGAAGTATGGGCGAATGTGAGGCAACCCTATTGAAACATAAGGTTCTTAAGGGGCTTGACAGGGTGGATGCAGAAAGGTGGGTTCCTCTTTTGGGAGAGTCTAGGATCAGAAGGGCATAATCTCAGAATAAGGAGCCACACCGTTAAGAGAAAGGCGAGGACATTCTTTTCTCAGCGGCCAGTAAATTACTGCAGAGTGCTGTTGCAGTTGGGTCATCAAGTATATATAAGGCTGAGATTTTTAACCAGTAAAGGAATCAAGGGTTATGGGGAAGAGGTAGGAAAGTTGAGTTGAGGGTCATCAGATCAAACATAATCTCTTCGGATGGCCGATCAGACTTGATGGGCTGAATGGCCTACTTCATCTATGATTTATGGTCTTAGTGACCAGCTTGAAGAAGACATTAACTACAGACTGACTAACCTTTCTTTGATCACCTCCCTGGAAAGGGGTCTTCTGAAGAAGTGAAGTTTCTTATCGCACTACCCCTCAGAATATTTAAGGCAACAGCAGCTCTGTGATGCTCTGAGCTACCCCGCTTACCTCTTGTACCTCACCTCTTCTTCCAACTGAAGTCAGCTGCCATCGGACTTGTACCTAGCCTGAGTTATCATTCCTAGGAGGTTGGCTGAAAAGTTTCTGAGGAAATTGGGAGATGTTATTTCTTCACAATCCATTTGTGGTTTAAATGCCACTTTTATATATGAGATTTTTACAGTGGAGATATGGAATTTGATGAAATAAGGAATTGAAAACTTAACCCTGAAGCTCAGAACTGAAATCAGAAAATGATGAAAATAGAGAAATCTGACAGCATTGGGAAAAGAGAAGATGGTTTCCACTTTGAGTGGAGATTTTTTTTTTGCCAGGTTTGACGAAGGGAAAAAACAGGGACAGTACATGTTAAGCATTTAAGGGATTGTGAACAAATTTTCTTTTATAAAGTACAATTAAGAAACACCGCATATTTGTGCTTTTTATTTCACAAGTGAGGAATGCCAACATACTGCTGGGTAGAGAGATATTTCGGACTTTACTTAACATTAATCATCTTCAAAACTCCAGTTTGGTTTTGTGTCCATAACTTGAACACAGCCATCACAAAAGACAGTAAAAGTATGTTACCTTTATTACTGGGTATGGATTGAGCCAATCTGTATTGTCCCTAAAAGGAAAAAACCCACTTGCCCTTCCCAAACCCACTGCCAGTGCTTAATGTTTTTGAAATGTGTAGTCTTGAGTGAATGGCTTCAGTTGCTAATTGGGTATCTGTACAATAATTGGAAAAATAGATAAAAACATGCTTACCTACAATCTGGGAGAAGCTAACTAATAGTTTTTAGAAGGCCTGAAGAACATGCCTTAGCTCAAAAATGCACTACTGGGAAACAGCCACATGTCGAGAGATCATTTATCAAGACCTCTGATACAAGGGATGGGACAATTTATTACATCATTTCCTGAACTATAGTAACATGAAAATGTTTATACACTCGGTTATGTGGGTCTTTTCAGCTTTGTTACAGCTGATAGACTAAATCTGTCGGTGCAGTCTTGTTACGTGTCTTCATACAAATATTGCTGGCTTTTTGATAGCTACAATCCCATTTGTGAGCCATGTAATACATAATTCAGGAATCCTGGTTCATACATTTCATTAAGCATTTAAGTAGTATGTATGCCGTGAGGTAAGGAATCACCAAAACATTGTTTCTCAGTTGTCCAGCTTTTCTGATATATTGATATAAATCGTGCATGATATCTCTTTTTATTGTCCTTGCAGAAACACTTTGACTGTGAAAGCTACTCTGTAGCCCTGAGCATACATTTAAATAAACAAAATACATTGGTATTCCTGAGCAACCATCAATAATGCAGCCCTGAAAACTTTCACCTGTTATTAACAGAAAAATGTGGCCATCCATTGTGAGTTATTTTGCTTCCTTTTCACCAACTAAATCCTTTGCAGTTTCCTGCCTAGAACATCAGGGTGGAGTTTGCAACGCTGTGTGGGTACTGCACTATATGTGTCAGTTTACAATATATTTGACTATTGTAAAGATATACAGAGGCTGAATGATGCTGGTTGACTCCTGCAAGCTAAACATCTAGCTTCAGTTCCCACACTCCAGCTGCCCTCTGAATGTCAGGGACATCAGACATTTCCTCATCCTCTAGTAATAGCCTAGAGTCTTGTATTTACCAGAATGTGTTCTGTATAGGGCTCTGTGCTGATGGAGTTTGGAGTGGGGAAGGCCTCAGTGTTACATCCTCTGAGACCCACGACTGATTCTCCTAAGAGCTATGATTTGAGGGTCTGATAGAGTTGGGTCTCTTCTTCTTCTGTCCTGCCTTGGGATTGGGATCTAGCAGCTGCATCGAAAAACGTTAAAAAATTGTTTGTGTCATGAGCTGCCAACCTTACCAAGTTTTCATTCATGGTGCTTGATGCATAGCTAGAAATAGCAGATTAGAGGCCTTTTCCCATCAGATAGTTCAGTCTGATGATTCAACCTTCCCTTCAGTACAGGCATATTCCCCTTGCTCTGTTGACAGCTTGGTTACCCGTTACTTAAAGTGGGTCAGGAGCCTTTTGTTAGGCATATTCATAGAATCCCTATATAGTGTGTGGAAGCAGGCCATTCATCCCATTGAGTCCATACTGACCCTCTGAAGACCATGCCACCCTATTTCTATAACCCTGCATTTCCTGTGACTAACCCACCTGATCTGCACATCCCTGGACACGACAGGCAAATTTAGCACAGGCAATCCACCTAACCTGCACATCTCTGGACCGTGAAGCCTTCAGAGGAAACATACGGGGAGAACATGCAAACTCCACACAGACAGTAGCCCGAGGGTGGAATAGAGCCAGTGTCCCTGGTGCTGTGAGACAGCAGTGCTAATCACTGTGCTGCCCTTCTGCTGAAAGCGACAAGTATTAAGAGACAGTAGGATGGGTACGGCGGCACTATATCTATATTAATAGGTCTAGACAGAGATGTCAATCCTCCAGGGCTATGATTGTCTGTGTTCGCCCCTCATATGGAGATTAGAGTTATGGGGAAGTTATGCGTTGAAGGGGTCTGAATGAAATCAGCTCAATGTCATCAAAGAGCTACAGTTTATGAAAAATAATGACCATTATATGATACACATGTCTGACCTAGCTGTGATATGTTCGTCGCAAAGATACTTTTTGTGGTTATGTCAAGCAAGATTTTGGTGAAAAGCTGTCATTGTGTATAATCACATAGTTGTGAAGCAAGATCAGCGAGCTGATGGTGAACGCTGGGTGTTGTGTTTAAGTGTGAACTCTGGCAAATATGAGAGATACAGTATCACTGTGTGCAGGTAGTGCTATAGATTAGCTGCAATTGAGCGATAGACCTGAGGCATGTGATGGAGACACCTGGCACCCAATCTTACGTGTAACAGTCTTCTGCAGTTATAACCTTACAGCGCTAACTCACACTCATACCGGCCTGAAGCTGTCTGAGTAGACAGTGATAAGTGCCCTGGCTGAGCACAGCAGACGTTCATAGAATACCAACAGTGCAGATAGAGGCCATTCAGCCCCTCGAGTTGGCACCAACCCTCTGAAGAGCATCCCACCTGCAACTCTGCATTCATCCAGTAATGAAGCCAGATTTGCCTAGTCAGAGTGCCCGCTGTTGATGCTCAATTGTTGTGGGTTGGAAAGTATTTCATTTCCCAATTCTGGCCTACTTTTCCTCAGAATTCATCTCTAGGTTTGTTATCTTTGTGTTTGCAAGGCCAGCATTTATTGCCTACTCAAAGTGAAGATGGTGGTGAGCAGCTGCAGTTTGTGTGATGGATGTACACTTGTCCTGCTATCATGGCTGAATGTTGGGTCCAACAACAATGAGGGAACAGAGGTACATGTCCAACAGTGAATAGTTTGGTAAGACCTGGAAGACAACTTGGATGTGATGTTGTTATCTTGCTCTCGGTGGTAGAGGCTAGTAAACACAAAGCATAAATCACCAACAGTACCACCAGCAATAACACACTGGCACAGAATTCACTAAGTTGTGGTGTCTCAGTGCACCTGGTGGAGTTTGATTTGGACTCTACATCACAGAATTGTTATGATGCAAAATGACGACATTCGGCCAATTGTGCTTCCACCCGCTCTTCAAATGAGCAACATTACTTCATTCCAATCTCCAGGTTTTGTCCCTAAACCCTTGCACACTATTTTGATCCGAATAATCATCCAATGCTTCAACTGAACCTGCCTCCACGACATTTCCAGGGAGTGCATTCCATACCAAATTACTTGCTGAATGAAAAGTTGTTTTTTTGACTCACGTCACCCGTTGCACATTGCTTTGAATCTATTTCCTCCCATTTCTTGCTCTTTTTAAGAGTGAGGAAAAGCTTTGCACTATCTACACTGTCCAGCCCACCTATGCTTTTGAAAACCACTGAATCTCCTCTCAGCCTTCTTCTCTCCAAGAACAGTTCCAGCTTCTTCGATCACTCCACATAAGGGAAGTTTCTCATTCCTGGAACCATTCTTGTCAACCACTCTTCTGGATGCTCTCCAACGCATTCACAGCCTTCCTATGATGTGGCGGCCACAACTGTATACAGTACTCTACCCGAGGTTTAACACAGAGGAGAAAGTGAGGACAGCAGAGGCTGGAGATCAGAGTTGAGAGTGTGGTCTGGAAAAGCACAGCAGGTCAGGCAGCATCCGAGGAGCAGGAGAATCGACATGATGAAGGACTTATGCCTGAAATGTCGATTCTCTTGCTTCTTGTATGCTGCCTGAACTGCTCTGCTTTTCCAGCATCACACTCTAGACTCTGAGGTCTAACACATCCCTTGTACAAGTTTAACATCATCTCCCTGCTTTTATACTCTATGTCCCTTTTAGTAAAGCCCAGTACATTGTATGCTTTATTAATTGAATTGAATTAGCTTTAATGGCACATGTACCCACGTGAGTACAATGAAAACTTAACAAGTCATCACTTACGGTGTCATCTTAGCAACAAAAGTACCTAGGTACAGATTCTGGAGTACAAATTCTTAATTTTCTTTTGTAAGAAATAAAACGTCTGGTGTTACGGATCTTCTAAACTACCAAATCATAGTAATAAATCAGAAAAATAGAGAAATAAAAAGTTCAGAATAACAATTCTTCCACAGTAATATGATAAAGAAGTAAAAAAAACATTAAGAGAAAGAGAATTTAAGACAAAGTCCACTTTATCCAATTCACAGCTCTGGGCTTGACACCCCCATTGGAATCCCAGTCTGGACCCACCACAACGCTGAAGACAACACCACATGGAGTCACAGACTGAGTGAAGGTGCCATAAGGAGACCCAGACCCATGCCAACGAAAACAGCCGCTGAAAGGATTCCTGGGCCGGATCAGACCAACCAAAGACACCGCAGAAAATCCGGGCCGTTGGGATCCCGGGCGGGGACCCACCACGCCTTCAGCAGCTGCCGGATCAGCCCGGTTCAAGGACCCATCAGGATGTAGCCGTGCGGAACGGCCTGATCCACACTGCATTCTCTGCTGCAGCAGCCTCTCGGTAACCCCTTCCTCACCCAAAGGTGCCAAAAGAAGGTCAGATAAACTTGGTGTGGGGAGGGGAAAAAAAATTTGAAGGAAGAGAAAAAAGGAGGAGGATGTGGTAGGCCTGGTGATAAGAAAGCAGATGGGCCAGGAGCTTCCTACCCTACTGCCGCCATTTTGTCATGTGACTGCTCTCTCCACCTGTCCTAACACCATCAACATTGAGTGGGCAGAGAAAGATCCACTTACTTTGATCCATGTATGTACCAATAATAAAGCGAGAAAGAGGTTCTATATACATGTACGTCCAGGTGCTAATGTACCCTACTTAGAACTGTACCCTGTATTTTATATTGCCTTTTAAAAGTTCTTCCAAACAAATACTTCTCTGTACTAAACATCATATGTCTCCCATTCATCCAATCCATCGCTTGTCATCAACACGGCTCCTCCCTTGCATCTCCCTCATTCTCGGAGGTCACAGAACAGAATCATAGAATCCCCACAGTATTGGTGGACAGAGGTCATTCGGCCCATGAAGTCTGTACAGATCCTCCAAACAGCATCCCTCTGGGATCCAGCTTCCCCGCTACCCTATTCCGTAACCCCACATTTCCCAAGGCTAACCCCCTCTCCCACCCCCCCCCAGCCTGGATACATCCCTGGACACTACAGGGCAATTTAGCATGGCCAATCCACTTAATCTTTGGATTGTGGGAGGAAACCGGTGCACCTGGAAAAACCCCACACAGACACAGGCAAACTCCACACAGGTCCTCAACATTTCACAATGAGAGTAGACCTTAAACTATATCATAGGGTATGAAAATTGGATAAAATTAAAATGTACTTCCTTTGGAAGCTTCCCATCCTGAACCCAGCTGAATGAAAGAATGGGGATCGTGAGGAGAGGGCCCTGAAATGCTGATAGTGGTAACACTTCAGAGGGAAGAAAGAAAGATGAAATTGGGGAAAGTAATTATAATTGTAGGGGCCATTTTGCAGGAGAGCACCTCTTGTCTGAATGATACATCTGCGCAATTTAATCAAAGTTGACAAGAGAACAACATGCTGCTGGTTAAGTAATAACTTTTCACGCAATGGTTAAGTAAGAAAAATCGCAACTTGTCTTTGTGTTTCTAATCTGAGTAACCACTGCCCTAACTATAGAAAGCTACCGTGTATGACTGTAACTTAGATATAAGCGTGGGCCTGTTGCCAACACTTTCGCCTCCAAATTAAGAGTTTGTTGATCAGAGTCTCATTCCGCAGACTTCAGGATTAAATTTGGATTGATATTCCTTGTGTGGCATTAAAGGACAACTGCAATGTCAGATGCTGTCTTTCAAATGAGACCTAAATTGAAGTTTCGTCTGTCCTTTCAGGCAGATCTAATAGGCCCTAATGTCAAGGGTCCTGGCTTCATGCAGCACAATTATAGCTTTTTAAATCACACTGCCGTCTGTGGGAGCTTACTGTGAGCAAATTGGCTTTATATTTCCCTATAGCACGGCAGTCATAGAGTCACACAGTACGGAAATAGACCCTGCAGTCCAACACGTCCGTGCTAGCCATCCATCCCAATGTGAATAGTCCCATTTGCTAGCATTTCATCCATATCTCTCTAAATCTGCCCTTTTAAAAGGCATCTGGATGGCAACATGAAATGTTGTAATTGTACTCGCCTCCACTGCTTCCTCTATCAGCTCATTCCACAGTCACAAAACTCCAACTCCCCACCAAAGCAACTTACTTATCACTAAAGTGGTTCAGATGTCCATAGGTCATGAATTACACCAAGTAAAACAGAGATCAACTGCCCATTTGTAACAGCACAGAATCCAAATAAGTAATGCATGAAAGAATACTTGCTGCTGTTTGTCTTAACATATAAAGTGGCATTAGGAAGAAGTTATACGTAGAAGTTTGCCACACACCGCCCCCCCCAACAATGCCCAGGTTTCATTATGGTTTATAACAGCTGGATCAAGCTGCCATAAACTGCTATGTTCCCATTGTATAATCAGTTCCAGGACTTGTACATTATCTATAACGGCTGCTTTTGATTGCCACAATGCTGTTGGGAGACTAGCCCAGACAGTTGGCATTACAGCTGTCTTTTAAAGCAGGTAAGCACCAGGCTGTTTTGAGGGGGGGTGCACGATACTGTCTCAGACCAATGCTTTACAGTTCAGACAAATGCTAAGAAAATAAGAAGCTATGCATAAAATAGTTATAGAATCATAAAGCACGGAAACAGACCCCTCAGTCCGACCGCCCATGCTGACCATATTCCCAAACTAAACAAGTCTCACTTGCCTGCATTTGGCCCATATCCCAGTAACTTTTCTTTTAGATTAGATTCCCTACAGTGAGGAAACAGGCCCTTCGGCCCAACCAGTCCACAGTCTGAGTAACCCACCCAGACACATTTCCCTCTGACGAATGCACCTAACACTACGGGCAATTTAGCATGGCCAATTCACCTGACCTGCACATCTTTGGACTGTGGGAGGAAACCGGAGCACCCAGGAAAAACCACGCAGACACGGGGAAAATGTGCAAACTCCACACAGACACAGTCACCCAAGGCTGGAATCGAACCTGGGATCCTGATGCTGTGAGGCAGCAGTGCTAAGCACTGAGCCACTATGCCACCCTATTCTGAACTTATCCAAATGTCTTTTAAACATTGTCACTGTACCCGCATCCACCACTTCCTCTGGTAGTCCATTCCACACATAAGCCACACTCCATCTCAAAAGTTGCCCCTCATGTCCTTTTCAAATCTTTCTCCTCTCACCTTAAAAATATGCCCTCCAGTTTTGAACTGCCCCACCCAAAGGAAAAAAATCCTCATTAAGTTTTCCCCTCATGATTTTATAAATCTCAGTAATGTCACCCCTCAACCTCTTACACTCCAGTGAAAAAAAAAGCCACAGCCTTTCCCATCTATTTTTATATCTCAAACCATCCAGTCTGGGCAACATCCTGATTAATCTTTTCTGAACCCTCTCCAGTTTAATAATATCCTTCCTGTAATAGGGCGACCAGAACTGCACACAGTACGCCAGAAGAATTTGGACAACATTGTTCATTTACATAGTGCCTTTAACAGTAAAAAGTTCTAAACCATTTTTCAGAAGCACCATCAGACAAACGCAGTCACCAGATTAACGCAAGGTGAGATCAGAGCAGATGGGCAAAAACTCGGTTGGAGAGATAGATCTTACCAAATGTATTAAAACGAGAAGAGGTAGTTAGACAGCTTTAGAAAGGGAATTCCAGACCTTAGAGACTGGACAGCTGAAATCCTGCCCGTCAATGGTCCATCCGCTCAAGGATATATTACCTGTTTGTGTCCCGAATGCTCTCGGTCAGATTCACCGATGTTAAGCCAGTGTTCTTCTCTGACCACTGCCTCCTGCTGGCCGACTGTCACCTACAGGACGAGCAGCGGGCTGGTAAGGGAACGTGGAAGCTGAACACAAAGCTGTTGACCCCGGGAAACATTGAGGAGCTCAAGAGGGACTACGCAGGTTGGAGAACTGTGAAGCCCCTCTTTGAGTCCCCAGCAGACTGGTGGGAAACAGTAAAAGGTAACATCAAGAGGTTCTTCATCCTCAAAAGGTGTTCAGGAGGCGAGAGAGAGGCGGGGAAAACTGTCTCAACTCCAGGAAAGTCTGCAGAACCTGCTCCTGCTGCAGACGTTGGGGGTCGATGTCACGGAGGACCTCAAGGAGGTGAAGGGCCAGCAAGCCTCGCTGTTTGCCTCGGAGGTCTCCAAGATAACCTTCCATTCCAGGGTCCGCTCGGTGGAACAGGACGAGACGTGCTCACGTTTCTTCTTCCAGAAGGTGCACAAAGAGAGCTCTGTGCTCAGCAGCCTGAAGGAAGAAGACGGCTCGACAACGTCATCTCAGGCTGACGTCATGAGGATCAGTAAATCCTTCTATGCCAGCCTGTATGACGCGAAGCCGACCTTAAGCGGGGCCTCCCAGTCGTTCCTGTCCTCTATCACGGAGGTCCTAGATGACGGAACACGAGAGAGGCTGGACCAGCCGCTATCTCTGGACGAGCTGACCAGGGCCCTCGAGTCCTTCGAAAAAAAATAAAACTCCCGGAAGCGGCGGCTTACCGGTCGAGCTCTATTCTGCTCTGTGGCACTTGATTGGCCGGGACCTGCTGGAGGTGTATGTCAGTATGCTTCGGGCAGGTACCATGAGTGAATCCATGAGGAAAGGCATCATCACCTTCATCTACAAGCGGAAGGGGGAGAGGGAGGAGACCAATCTCACTGTTGAATGCGGATTACAAAATTCTGTCAAAGGTAATCGCCAACCGGGTCAGGTCTGCTCTGGGGTCGGTGATTCACCCTGACCAAACCTGTGCTGTAGCGGGCAGGAAGATCGCTGAGAGTCTCGCACTCCTTAGGGATACGATCGCCTATGTGCAGGACAGAGGATTGGACGCCTGCCTGATCAGTCTGGACCAGGAGAAAGCCTTTGACAGGATATCACACATGTATATGAGAAATGTTCTCTCCAAAATGGGCTTTGGGGAGGGAATCTGCAATTGGATCAGACTGCTCTACACCAACATTGTCAGCGCAGTCTCAATCAATGGGTGGGAATCAGATAGCTTCCCAGTCAGATCTGGAGTCAGGCAGGGCTGCCCTCTCTCTCTTGCCTTGTTTATATGCTTCATGGACTCGGCAAATGGCTCCATAAGGAAGGATGCGAGTCTGAGAGGGGTGACTATTCCTGGCAGCGGGGGCTTGCAGGCCCCAAGGCCTCCCTGTACATGGATGACGTTGCCGTTTTCTGCTCGGATCTGCTGTCCGTGCGCAGACTCGTGCATATGTGACCAGTTCAAACGAGCTTCGGGGGCCAAGGTAAACCGAGGCAAGAGCGAGGCTATGCTCTTCGGGAACTGGGCCGACCAATCCTCGATCCACTTCACTGTCAGGACCGACCACCTGAAGGTGCTGGGGATTTGATTCTGGGGGGCTGGGGCCTGCGCCAAGTCTTGGGAGGAGCGTATCAGCAAAGTGAGACAGAAACTGGGCAGATGGAAGCTACGGTCGCTCTCCATCGTGGGAAAAAAACCTGGTTATCAGGTATGAGGCACTGTCATTGCTGTTATACGTGGCACAGGTCTGGCCTATTCCCAGAACCTGTGCCGCTGCAGTCACCCAGGCCATCTTCCATTTTATATGGAGGTCAAAGATGGACCAGGTCCGAAGGGACTCGCTGTACAAAGGTCTGGGTAACGGGAGAAAAAATACACCCAATGCCACCCTCACCCTGATGGCCACCTTTGTGTGTGGCTGCATCAAGCTGTGCGTGGATCCCCAGTACGTAAACACCAAGTGTCACTACGTACTGAGGTTCTACCTGTCCCCGGTGTTGCGAAGGATGGGCCTGGCCTCGCTGCCGCGGAACGCTCCGAGTAGTTGGACCGTTCTGTATCACCTGTCCTTCGTGGAGAAGTTTATGAAGAAAAACACCTTTGACCACAAGTCCATCAGGAAGTGGTCAGCACGTAGTGTCCTTGAGACCCTTCGGGAAAAGGAGAGGGCGGATCCTGTCAAGTGGTTCCCTGAGCAGACTGTCAGAGCCATTTGGCAGAATGTCTGATCGCCAGAACTTTCCAACAAGTACCAAGACATGGCTTGGCTGGTGGTGAGAATGGCTCTGCCTGTGAGATCCTCTATGCAGGCCCAGACTCTCAGCCGCACCGCACGCTGCCCTCGAAGCAGCTGCGTGGGGGACGAGACAGTCACACACCTCCTTCTGGAATGTGCCTATGCAGAAGTCTAGAGAGGAATGCAGTGGTGTTTGTCGAGGTTTGTCCCGAGCAGCTCCGTGACGCGGGACTCCATGCTCTATGGTCTATTCCACAGGACGCACACGAGACGAACATCAACTGTGCCTGGAGGATCATCAACTCGGTGAAGGACGCTCTCTGGGTGGTCCGAAACCTGTTGATCTTCCAACAGAAGGAGTTGACCCCGACTGAGTGTTGCAGACTGGCACATTCCAAGGTCCAGGACTAAATGTTGAGGGACGCGCTGAAGCTTGGGGCAGCTGCCGCCAAGGCGCGGTGGGGAAAGACCACCGTGTAACATCTGCCTGCCTAAAGAAGAACAGGGGGCCCACGCAGTCATTTGGGCTCTGCTGACGCCTCAGCTAAACACATGGATAGTAAACGTACAGACCTGTATATATGAATGATTACTCTATCTCTGTATACAAAGAAATGGAACGTTTATGTATGTATGTATGGCATAACCAATTGTACAGATCATCAAAATATTTATGAATAAAGTATATTTTTGAAATAAAAACCCAGAAATCAGTGATGTACAAAAGGCCAGATTATAAGAATGCAGATTAGTCAGAAGGCTGTACATCTTGAAGATATTACAGTGAAAGGATAAGGGCAGTCAAGGAGCGCTTTGAACATGGGTATGTATGATTTTAAATTTGATGTTCAACACCAAACCTGTACTGAGCAGAAGGATTGTTTCACGAAATCACAATACTGTACAGGTCACAGGGAACTGAAGCACTTGCTTGTATGGAAATCCTTCACGGCCAAAGTGAGACCATTGTTTTGCAGCTTTCAACAGTAGTGTGGTAGGAATGAAATCGGAAATTGCCAGAAAAATTCACAGAATCCTCACGTCATAAACTTAGAATTTTACCCAACGATGCTGATTATTGAGAACACCTACATCTTCGTATATTCTGGACAATATAGCATTTTTCCCTTCCGGTCAAGGAATGGGGAAACAATCCCTGAGCAGCCATTGTATTTCTTCGAGTAAAAAGGGAGGTCTGCAGATGCTGGAGATCAGAGCTGAAAATGTGTTGCTGGAAAAGCGCAGCAGGTCAGGCAGCATCCAAGGAACAGGAGATTCGACGTTTCGGGCATAAGCCCTTCATCTTAATTCCTGACACATTTTCAGCCATGGTATTTCCCAGCAGTAAAGTAGAATTTGATGTAAATCGCGTTGCAATACATAACTGCCCAATGTTGAGAGGTTTCATATAGATATACACATACATATATATGACAGGGTCTTGTCCAGTTATCTATCATGCCACATAACAATAACATGGTGCTGACTCTCTGGAAGAGGGATTCCCATGCCTTTGCTCCTTTTCTGCAATCTTTCCTTCACAGAATGAAGTTATTTGAAATCAAAAGAGAGAGAATGTTTTAGGCTTTTTTTTCGCGTGCGTTTTCTGAGATTGCCTCATTTTAAAAAATAAAATCCACCCTTGCTCTGGCAAAATGAAACGGTGCTGGGATGTTGAAGGAGGGGAGGAATCCAACCCCTTTCAAAAACTTTAAAATAACAGCTAGTGCTTGTCTATTGAAAGCGAGGTTCCATTGGAATGAAGCAAACAGCGTTCTTTCCTCTGCTGAATCGTCTAATTACACCCAACTACACCCCCCTCCCTCCCCTCCCCTCACCCAGTCTCTTTGTGCAGTGAGGTAGGCCATGAATGGGAGGTTCCCACTCGAACCTTTCACAGGGCCGGGGCCTTACACTGCATTGCAGCTGCTTCGATTTCCTGATGGCATTTTCTGTCTGGGTTGTGGAATCTCTCTTCTGCCTCCCACCCCCCCCCCCTCCCATATTTACCACGCATTCCACCTGCCCCCCCCCCACCCACCTCATCCCCACACCTCCCCCCACCCACCCAAATGAATCTAGGCTGCCTGCAGTACACAAGGGAAGCACAGAAAGCCCCCAAGGCGCTTGCTACAGTGATGCTATTGTGTGGCTTGACAATGCACTAATTGGAAGCGACAACGAGGCACTGAGACCGCTCAAGTTTAATTTGCGAGATCCTCAGGTTTTTCGAAAAATAAAAAAAATCACCCCAGCAAAAACAGCTTGACGATGACAAAAAAAACAGTTGAGTTCACACCAAGTTAAACAGAGGAAACGAAGCGTAGTCAATCACCATCCCCACCTCAAAATTTCCACCTACCTACCCACCCCCACTCCATCCCCGAAACATCAAAAGGGGCTGACAACTCCAATGCATGGGGAACGAACACGGGTACAACAAATGTGCTGAAATGTTAGCCACCTGTGAAGATAAGCTTCCATCAAAGTGGAAAATCCTGATCGTGTGAATCAATCAAAAAATAAATGTGTGAAAAGCAAGCAACGGAAACCAGGCTTTTGAGTTTGAGCATACATTGTTTCATTCTGGAGACACTGTGCATTTTCTGAGGGAATGCGTGATCGAGAGGAGACCATTCAATCCCTTGAACCTGCTGCACCATTCAAAAGTTAGCGAAAGGCCAGCTGAACAAAAAAATCTCCCTTCTGCGCACCCCCCCTCCTTTTCATCTTGGTTTTGAGGGAGTGCAGTATTGTTGGAACAACTGTCTTCTTGATAAAATATCAAACCAGTGCCATGACTATCCTGTCAAGTCGGAGTCATACAGCACAGAAACAGACCCTTCGGTCCAACCAGCCCATGCCAAACATAATCCCAAACTAAACTAGTCCCAACTGCCTGCTCCTGGCCCATATCCCTCCAAACTTTATCAAAATGTCTTTTAAACACTATAACTGTGCTCATATCCAGTTGTAAAAGATCCCATGGCATTATTCTGCAGACCAGGGATGGCATGGTGGAACACTGGTTGGCACTGCTGCCTCTCAGCGCCAGGGTCCCAGTTCGATTCCAGCCTCAGGCAACTGTCTGTGTGGAGTTTGCACATTCTCCCCGCGTCTGCGTGGGTTTCTCCCGGGTGCTCCGGTTTCCCCTCTCAGTCCAAAGATATGCAGGTCAGGTGAATTGGCCACGCTAAATTGCCCATAGTGTTAGGTGCATTAGTCAGAGGAAAGTGGGTCTGGGTGGGTTACTCTTCAGAGGGTCGGTGTGGACTGGTTGGGCCGAAGGGCCTGTTTCCAAACTCTTCGGGAATCTAATCTGATCTAATCTAACAACCAGCTGATGCAAAGATTGAATGCTGGAGAAACTCAGCCAGTCTGGCAGCATCTGCGGAGAGAAAAATAGAGATAACGTTTTGAGTCCGCTATGATTCTTTAGAGTCCATTTCTGAAGGAGGTAGAGATCAACGAAGGTAGCACTGATCAGGGATCAAATTTGGGAATTTCCTGCTTTGCAGCTTCTGCTGAATGACAGCTCTTGCTTGGCTCGGTACAACACAATTCATAAAATGCAAAATACTGGTGTGATAGAATTAAACAGCTTTATTTTCAGATCAGCTTTAGTGGCTCCAACCTTACAAAAATGTATCTCAGGATAATTCCTCCTGTTAAGATGTATGTACATAAATATATTATTATATTATAAAAGCAGCAGACTTCAAATTTAGAGCTTTACCACCACAGCGAGTAATAGATGACAGATAGGAGTTCGCACCTGTCTCTTATAGCCCCTCCACATCTACAGCAGACTCCTTGGTTCGTGTGATGTAATTCTATCTTTGAAAGGACAAGACAAGACTGTGAGTGATCATAAGTTTTTTTTTAAAATCTGAGTGGAGGAGACAATGTCCCACATCTGAAGCAGGCAACAGCATCCCCCAATTTCCCACGCTTACATGGACACAGTCTGCAGCCTAACGTGGTGCGCCAAAATGCTACAACAGTCCCACTTCCAGTTCTTCCATCAAGCTTTCTCTTGCAATCATTTCTGCTTTTCACTGTTTAAGCAGCAATGCCACTTGCTTAATGTGCTCAACAGCACCTTCCACAATAAATGTGCATATTAGTGAGACCAAGGACTTTTGGATTCAAAGCCAAATTCAGATACAGATATAATCTGTTGGAAGGGTTAAGACAGTGGCTGGTGTTGAGTTTCAATGTGATCTCCGCATCCCCTTTCCCCAGTGAACCACCAGAACCTACACATCTCCCAAGCAACTTACTTGGGAACCATATTTCATTGGTACTGCACCTGAGTTACACCCTCATCCAAAGTGGCTACATAACCCACGCTGAAATTCTATATCGACCAGTTGGTTGGATACACCCAAAGGTGCCACGTACAGGTGCCACGTGTGCCATTTGTTACCAGCAGTAGCCAGACTCTGATCCCCTGATCTATAGTAAGTGTTTTGTTTTAATCAGGCTTTAAAAAAAAACAGCTTTTAAACTCACTATGTACCAGATACAAACATATTTTGAACATGGCTAAAAATTCACTTCTCAAATTGAGTTGATCAATTGAGCCTAGTGGAAAAGTGCAATTCTTAGACACCGAGTGAAACAAAATCTCTGCTATGATCCCTTTGCATTTTGGTATCCCTAAATTTCCATTGTTCCCTAAAAGTCTTTGAGTGTGTGCCCACTGTTATCCCAGTTCTTGCTCGGTGTGCATAGTCTAGAGCTCACTGCTAATCACTGTTGGTTCTCTCTCATGTAAGAGTGATTGTGGAGATCTAAACTCCGCCTGTGGGTTCTAGGTTTGCAATGCTGATCAATGTTCCTAGGTGTGCACTGACTCATATCATTTTGTTAACCCTCCAAGAGTCTTACTAACTTATTAAAATAAATTAAAACAAAATTTTACACTGATTCCTGATCAGACTTTTTGAGCTTAAACCCTTTGATTTTCACCCTGTTGCTCACTTCGACCTGTTTTAGTCAACTCCAGCACCATCTCCCCTTTTCTTTTTGATGATTAATCCTTGGAATGTTGCAAGGTTCAAAGTTGTGAGAGCAGGTTCCAAATTTGGTGGCGTGGCCAACAGTGGCAGGGAAAAGGTGAAATAAAACAAATCAACAAATCTGCTGTCCAACCAATTAAGCTTTTAGAATAGATCAGATGCTGCAAGAAAATCGCTGTTAAAATTATTTTTCCCATGCACTGGTTGACCTGTAAGTAATGATAACTATTTATGGATCTTGAATGGTGATTTCATATTTTCCAGAAGAATTGAGAATACAGAAAGGAAACTAACCTGAAGGGAATCCTGGAGGGTCAGGGGTTTGGTGGTGTATACATCCTGTTCCTCTGGGATATACAGTTGATTTAGTTCGAAGGAGAGGCTTATTGCCAAAGGGAAATGGAATGGTTTACCTCTTTGGCACATAGTTCCCACAAATACTTCCAAGGTTGGACACAGTAAAAATGAGGTGCAACGTACAAACCTGGTCTGCTCTGACAAGGGGGTGTATTTTAAACCCAACGTAAAAACACAATGACATCAATGTCACCCCACCCATTTTGCACACAGACTGGAATGAGGCTGGGAATTTGGCACCAAGTTAACTGGAATTCTGTACACCACTGGAAACCAGTCGTGTCACTCAAGTGCTTTTGACTGTCTGGAGGGCCGAGATGGTGGATACATGACAACAAATTCACAACGGATATATTTTAACAGCAACCTACACTGTGCATTATAATGTAGAAGGGGCAGTCTCCTGCACTCAATTTATCTTTCGATACCATGCCTTCTCCCACCTCATCCAGCTTAGTTTAAAATCACCAAAAGATCCCCCTTCAATTCTCTGTGTTCCTGAGCACAAGGATCCGAATGCACCCAGCCCTATTTCTTCGTCCACGAAAGATTAGATTGAGAATTCTATGTTTGAGTGAAGTCTGACCTAGACATCAGCTGTTTGGGCAGGAGAACTCGAAAGCATCGCAAAACTCAAAGTCACCATCCAAGTCCAACGTGCGCCAGAAAGAACGCGGCTTCTTCTGCAGCTCCCTGTGCACACACCGTGGGCAGGGAACACTCCTCGACTTGCACTCAGCGTGGAACACAGCTCCGCAAATCTCACACCTACAGAGAAATAATAAAGCCTGTGTTCACAACCAAATTGGGACACCTTCTCAGTTTATAATCAAAGCAGAAATTAAATCTGATTTCAATAGGGCCCATCCCACCAGCTCAGGATGGTCCAAACAGCTATGCAAACCAATTAAGTACTTAGTGAATGGTAATCACAGTTTTAATCGAATGAACTAAAGGATTTTAATAAGTATCTAATTTAAATAAAGGCAAAATTTAACCCAATACAACAAAACAGCCACTCAGTTCCCTATTCCAATGAAAGTGCCATCCAGTTAGTCCAATGCTTTCCCCATTGCCTGCAAATTATTCCGTTTGAAATATGCAGGCAATTCTCTTTTGAAAGTTGCAATTGAATTTGTATCTGCCACATTTCCACAAACTGCATGTCAATCATAACCAAAAGCACTGAGATGTGAACAACATTCTAAAACGATATACACAACAATTAGTGTCTTCAGTAATTGTTTCACAATTACATTCTGAAGTCACAATTTTATAACATACAAACAGAGGCAATGCCAAGTTGTATGACCTTTATGGCAGTTAATTAAGATGAACAGTACTAAGAACATAAGAAATAAGGAGGGCATTTGGCCCCTCTAGCCTGGCCCACCATTCTGTAAGATATTAGCTGATCTACCCCAGGCCACAACCTACACTCTATCTCATATTTGTGCAGAGCTTGGTTTCATGAACCAGAAGTCGATGTATCTGCACGTTGACTGGGGTGCACGGACCTTCCGATGATCATGCAGCTTATGGGAACATTGGCTTCAACTTCACTCCGGAACAAGCTCCTCATAGCCCTCAACTCCCTGAATGTTCAGGAACATATTTACTGCCTCTTGGAATACTTTGTGTGATTCAGTCCCCACAGCTTTCTGGGGCAAAGGATTCCAAACATTTACTACCCTCTGGGGGAAGAAACTCCTTCACGTTCCAGATTGAAACGTATGCCCCCTTAATCTACGACTAGTTTTCACAGTTCATTGCATTAGTTTTTGATTGGATACTCTCGTTAATGATGGGTAGTTCAGCCTTCTCATCAAGACTCTTGATTGATATCAGAATGAACAAGCAGAAACAAAAGTAAGCTCAAAACTAACACCAAAACGTGCACATGCTTCATTGGAAATGTAACGTGGGAGAGATGTATACTTGCTTGCTGATCCAATACGTTTTACACCCAAATTTAGTCAGGTGCCCAGATATCATGTCACCACACAGTGATGCAGTTGACACCCCCACAAATCAGACAGCTAATGCCAACTTACTTTCCAGTACCACACGTGAAGATTGGGCCTTTAGAAGAGTTACTGGAGTTTGTGGAATTGGACCCCTGTACAGGAAAGTGCAAATTATCTGAAGCAGTAGCAGCAGCAAGAACCTCCCATGACTGGGATTCATTTTTGTTTCTTCACTCCTGTTAGTGATCATTGATGTATGAATAACAAACTGTTCAATAAAAGTCGTTCAACACTCATGACCCATTCATGAAAACCGAGCAAGGCGAAGGATCAAAATCCACCAACTACCTTTGGCGTGGTGTATTTAAAGGCATCAACTCTTTGGGTTAATCATTACTGATAAACAGCAAAACAATTGCTGCCTTCACAATCCTGTATACCAGTGACTGAAGACTCAGTGATTAACTCCCCGACTATTTCTTATAACATAACCTATCAATTTGAAATGCTCAGTACGCTTAGAGTGTGACACCAGATATTAAAGGCACAAAGAAGTGAGCAGAGTGTGAGGCCAGGGCAGAGGTGCTCTCAAACTCCTTGCTAATTCTGTCAGGGAAGCACTCCTCCCTCCTCCAAGCTCCCAAAGTAAAGTTATTTGTTTAAAACCTTATCTTGGCCTCTTCTACCTAGTAGATGCCCATTTCAACACTGGGTGAACCTTTCAATATTCTCAACACAACATCTTATGTTTCTATAACAAAAAAAAGGAGCAACATTAGGCCCTTTGATCCTGCTTTCCGATTCAATAGAATCATGGTTGATCATCTAACTCAGTAACCAGTTCCTCCTTTCGCCCATGCCCTTTAGCCCTAAGAACTACAGTGGAAACTTGATTATCTGAACGAGGTGGGCGGGCACTATTTTGTTTGGATAATCAATTATTCGGAAAATCGATTAAATGCCTTTCCTCTGAGGCTGGGAGTTTTAAAGTCTGCTCTCCATTCAGGAGACTAGCAGCAGCCCCGCCCCCAACCCCCCCATCCATCACTGCGCCCCCTGCCCAGCACTGCCCCCCCCCCCCCCCCAAACCCGGTCCATCCCCACCCACAACTTAGTCCACACCTAACTCGGTCCAACCCTGCCCCCAACTCGGTCCAACCCCACACCCTGACCCCAACCCCATCCAACCCTGCCCCCAGCAAAAACTGCTGCTGCTGCAGCTTCCTTTGTGGGGTAAGTCTCCAAATAGCACACAGACACAGTCACACACACAACCTTTTACTACTAATTTTTGACAGGTTCCACCTTTGCCCTGCACAGGTCAATGTTGGAGAGATTATTCCTGGGAAGCCGGAGGTGGGGGGAGGTCAGTCATTTGGAGACCGTGCCTGTTTAAATCACTGTTGGAAACACGTCTTTGATGTAATGTTTCTATCGGGACCTAGAGATCTCCTTTGAATAATCAAATTTTTGAATAATTGGTATTCGGATAGTCGAGGTTCCCCTGTATATCTAATGCCTTCTTGAAAACATTCAATCTCTTAGCCTCAGTCACTTTGTTACAGACATTCCTACAGGCTCACCACCCTTTGGATGAAGAGATTATGCATCTCAGTCCTAATGGCTGACAGTTGTTAAACTGTGATTTCCTTGTTCTGGTCTCCCCGGTCATCAGGGACATCTTCCCTACGTTTACTCAGTTCAGCCCTGTTAGAATTTTGTCTGTTTCTATGAGAACGCTCCTCACTCTTCTAACAGATCCAAGGCTCTCCTGGATACCTCAGTCCTGTCTTCCCAGAAATCAGCAGGTAAACCTTAACTGCACTCCCTCCTTGGCCAAAAGATCCTTCCTTAGTAAATCAAAACTGTACACTGTTCTCGAAGCATGGTCTCACCTGTACAACTGCAGCAAGACATTCCCGCTCCTCGACTCAAATCCTCTTGCTAAGGTGACCAACATGCCTCTTGCCCTCTACACCACCTATGCACCTGCATGATTACTTTCACCAAATGATGTGTGAGGATGCCCAGGTCTCACTGGACCTCCCCACCCCCAATCTATCGCCAGGAAGGATCTACTTCCTGTTTTTTTCTAACAAGGTGCATAACCTCATGGTTTATCCACATTATACTTCATCTGCCAGGCATTTGCCAAACACCCAATCCGTCCAAATCACACTGAAGCATCTCTGCATCCTCCTCACAGTTCACCCTTCCACCTAGCTCTGTGTGGTCGGCAGACCTGGAGATATTATATTTAGTTCCCTCTCCTAAATGATTAATAATTTGGGATCAGTGCGATTCTCCTGTGGTACCCCGGTAATTATTGGCTGACAATCAGAAAATGATCTGTTTATTTATTTCCTATCCAGTTCTCCATCCATGTCCATACACTAGCCCAATCCCATAAGCTTTGATTTTACATGCTAATCTTCTCATTATATGGGACCCTATCAAATGGCTTCTGAAAGTCCAAGTAAACCACATCTACTGATTTTCCCTCATTAACGCCACTAGTAATGTCCTTGCAATATTCCAATAGATTATTCAAGTGTGATTTCCCTTTTGTAAATCCAGGTTGACTGTGTCCAATCCTGCCACAGCTTTCTGTTATTAAACCTTTTATAAAATGTTTCTAGCATTTTCAGCTTTTAGTCATTTTTAGACTATTTGTCACTTAACAATGTTTAAGACTTTCTTTTGAATATTTATATACAAAGAGAGAACAAAGAAAATTTACCGCCCAGGAACAGGTCCTTTGGCCCTCCAAGCCTGAACCGATCCAACCGTACTATTTAAACCTGTCGCCCAATTCTTAAGTATCTATATCCCTCTGCTCCCCACCTACTCAAACATCTGTCCAGACACATCTTATCCGAATCTACCATGCCTACCCCTACTGGCAACGCCTTCCAGACACCTACCACCCTCTATGTAAAGTGCTTTCTGCGTATATCCCCCTTAAACTTTTCACCTCTAACCTTGAACGTGTGACCTCTCATTATTGAATCCTTCACCCTGGGAAAAAGCTTCTCTATCCACCCTGTTTATACCCTTCATGATTTTGTAGACCTCAATCACGTTCCCCACAATCTCCTTTTTTTCTCATGATAAACAATCCCAACCTACTCAACCTCTCCTCATAGTTAGCACCTTCCATACCAGACAACACCTAATGTAAGCTGAAAATGTGTTGCTGGTTAAAGCACAGCAGGTCAGGCAGCATCCAAGGAACAGGAAATTCGACGTTTCGGGCCAGAGCCCTTCATCAGGAATGAGGAGAGGGTGCCAGGCAGGCTAAGATAAAAGGTAGGGAGGAGGGACTTGGGGGAGGGGTGATGGAGATGTGATAGGTGGAAGGAGGTCAAGGTGAGGGTGATAGGCTGGAGTGGGGTGGGGGCGGAGAGGTCAGGAAGAGGATTGCAGGTTAGGAGGGCGGTGCTAGTTCAAGGGAATCGACTGAGACAAGGTGGGGGGAGGGGAAATGAGGAAACTGGAGAAATCAGAGTTCATCCCTTGTGGCTGGAGGGTTCCCAGGCGGAAGATGAGGCGCTCTTCCTCCAACCGTCGTGTTGTTAGGTTCTGCCGATGGAGGAGTCCAAGGACCTGCATGTCTTCGGTGGAGTGGGAGGGAGAGTTAAAGTGTTGAGCCACGGGGTGGTTGGGTTGGTTGGTTCGGGCGTCCCAGAGGTGTTCCCTGAAGCGTTCTGCAAGTAGGCGGCCCGTCTCCCCAATATAGAGGAGGCCACATCAGGTGCAGCAGATGCAATAGATGATGTGTGTGGAGGTGCAGGTGAATTTGTGGCGGATATGGAAGGATCCCTTGGGGCCTTGGAGGGAAGTGAGGGAGGAGGTGTGGGCGCAAGTTTTGCATTTCCTACGGTTGCAGGGGAAGGTGCCGTGAGTGGAAGTTGGGTTGGTGGGAGGTGTGGACCTGACAAGGGAGTCACGAAGGGAGTGGTCTTTGCGGAACGCTGATAGGGGAGGGGAGGGAAATATATCCCTGGTGGTGGGGTCCGTTTGGAGTTGGCGGAAATGACGGCGGATGATACGCTGTAATCAGAGGTTGGTGGGGTGGTAGGTGAGAACCAGTGGGGTCCTGTCTTGGTGGTGGTTGGAGGGGCGGGGCTCAAGGGCGGAGGAGCGGGAAGTGGAGGAGGTGCGGTGGAGGGCATCGTTGATCACGTCTGGGGGGAATCTGCGGTCCTTGAAGGAGGCGGCCATCTGGGCAGTACGGTATTGGAACTGGTCCTCCTGGGAGCAGAGGCGGCGGAGACGAAGGAATTGGGAATATGGGATGGAGTTTTTACAGGGGGCAGGGTGGGAGGAGGTGTAGTCCAGGTAGCTGTGGGAGTCAGTCGGTTTATAGTAATGTAACCATGTTACATAAACCCTGTTTATCAATATCCAAAGTGGGTTTACTTAATTACTATTTTGGGGTTATTTGGTATGGGCAAATTGCTTGCATTATTCCCTGACCACACTTCAAAAGTACACCTGTGGCAAAGAACATTCTGGAATCATGAAAGGTGCGATATAAATACAAGTTGAATTCAAGTCTCTTTTTCCTTTCTGATTTCATATATAACCAGATCACTTTTCTGCACCATCCCCGGTACAGTGCCCCTCTGTGACAGTTTCTAAGCTGAAATGCCTTCCATTTGGTTACAAAATGGAGAAGGCAGCTGCACTGGCGCGACACACCTTTAACCAACGCAAAGGATGTGGTTCACCCAGCCAGCTGGGCTTCGTTTCAAAAGAAAATGGGGTGTTGCTGATGGACCACTGATCCAGCCAGCCACCTGCACTCAGCTGTTTCGGACTTGTTTGTAGTTTTCGTGACTTTCAGAAGAGTAATTGTTGGCCTGTGCTTGGTGAATCACACTTGCTTTGAAGAGAAGCGCAACATAGAAACACGAGAGAGAGAAAAAAAGCCTGGTTCAGACTGTTTAAACAAACATTAAGTAACAGTCTAGTTGATGAGGTGTAAGAAGTTTGCCCTGTGCTAATACTACCAATTCATAACAGACATGAACAGGCTTTACAAAATAACCAAAATCAACTGCTTTTATCATGCCTTTTGTGTTATTTCAGAAGCAGCTATGTCACTAAGGGTAATAATAACTTATTTTTCCTGTCTTACTACTGCTAATCCCCATCAAACCTCCTTGATCTCTTTATTTCGCTCCAGCTCTAATCCAACAATAAATTCTCTGATCCCTTCCCTTTTGTGCTTCTGTGAAGTGACACGGGATGTTCTCCTGTGTGTGAAAACACAGTACGTGCAAGTTGTGGCTCTGTCTTTCCTCAGTCAGAAGGTGCTGGTTAAAGTCCCACTTCACAGACCTGAGTACCTAACCTAGGCTGACACTAGACTGCTATTCTAATGGACAGCTGCACTGTCAAAGGTATCATTCAAATGAGACATTAAATCAGGGCTTCCCAAACTAATTTTTCTTTTTTTGGGTGGGGGAGGAGCAGGACAATTGACATTTCAGGCATGAGTCCTTCTTCAGGAATCCTGAAGAAGGGCTCATGCCCGAAACGTCGATTCTCCTGCTCCTTGGATGCTGCCTGACCTGCTGCGCTTTTCTAGCAACACATTTTCAGCTCTGATCTCCAGCATCTGCAGTCCTCACTTTCTCCTTAGAGGGGTTGGGGAAGACTCCTGTTGGGCTCAGCAAACACCTTTTGGCTGTCGTCAGCTTCAATCCACAATGACTGCTGTGTAACTCCAACTAGTGCCAATGGCCCCTTTACATTTTGTATAGTGAAACAGCCTGATGTTGGAGGCCTGAACCCTGTCACAAGTAACTTTAATTGGAGATTTTAAACTAAAAAGCAATCGGATAAAACAACTCTCCAGCATCCAGCATCCCCGGCCCCGCCCCCCACAAATTAACACTCCCCTCTTCAAGACTCCCACCCGCACCGAATTCTCACAGGTAACGTCAATCAACCCCTCCTCCCCACCTCCGTCCATAACCCATGCCCAATCACTCAAACATTTCACCCTCCTTCCGCTAACCGAACCCCCCCCCATCCCCTCTCAGGTTGGGTCACCACCCAACCCCCACTCTCGTGTGGGGCTCTTGACTATTTTGCAAAAAACAAAGTGGGGTCACCATAAAAAAAATCTCTACAGTGCAGAAAGAGGCCATTTGGCCTATCAAGTCTGCACTGACCCTCCAAAGTAGCATCCCACCCTATCCCCATAACAATGCATTCATGAAGACTGAATTTTAATTTTGATGAATGCTGACAGGGTACCGTGGTTTTCCCCGAATTACTGGTGCATGAGCACGAGTATGAGGCAGGATGACCCAAGGCCCTGTTATCTCTCTGTGGTGAATGTGAAGTATGAAGAGCAGGGGTGATTCCCTTTACAGTCTGGCCTCCCTCAATTAACATCACTAAAGCACAATATCTAGTCACTGTCACCATGCTTTTTGTGGACGCTTTCTGTGCACGAATTAGTTGCCGTGCTTTCATTACAATAGAGACTACACTCCAGAAGAAACATTAGTTAGCTGTGAAGTGTTGTGGGTGTCCTAGGTTTGAAAAGCTACTGTGTGAACGTTTAATATTTTGAAATGCAAGTTTTATTCTTCTCTTTTCTCATTCCTTTGCCCCAAAGTTACTTACACTATTCTAAAATTTCGCAGCACTGTTCAGTCAGTCACATCGCAGAGCCGTTGGTCCCAGTCAGATGCATTAAATTCACCAGCAATAGATGCGAGAAGATAGGAGGAAAAGACCATGCCACAAGTTACAGTGTTGGCAAAGCCCCCTCAGGGTCTGCAATCTGTTCAGCATTGGAACTAAATAAACCAAAAACAGCAAAGTCCCACTTTTCACCTGTGACCTGGATTGAGTTAGTTATGTCCTCAGTTAGATTAATTGTCCTTAATTCTGAGCACCGCACTTATAGGAAAGTGTTACGGTGCTGGAGAGGCTGCAGAGAATGTTTACTGGAGTGGTACCAGGGATTAGGTTCTTCAGTTAAGCAAAAAGGCTGCAGGGTTCTTTTTAGGGCGATGGAAGCTAAAGGGAAATTTAAATTTCCTCTAGAGACTTTGGTAGATTACATAAGGAGAAGCTGTTGCCACAGACAGGAATAGGAGAAACTAGAGGACAAAAATTTAAGGGAACTGGCAAAAGAGATTTGAGCAGGGAATGAGAATGTTTTCAAATGTACTGAATGATGGTGATCATATTGCATCCATGATGTAAGCAGGTTCAATAGTAAAGCTCACAGGAAATCAGAAAAGTAGTTTAAAAGGAATCATTTACAAGGCTAATGAGAACAGAACAAAAGGAGTAGGAATGATCACCCAGAAACCCAGCACAGACATACTGGGCTGAATGACCACTTTAGGCATATAGTGCTTTAATTTCATAATTGCAAATAATGACTCAGATTCAACTTGCTCCTTGCTGAGTGTCGATTTGTTATGTAGCATGGTTATAAAGGTAATTGTCTGAGTTTCACAGAGAATGGAAATAGGGTCATTTGTTACACAGCCTAAGGTAGTGGCCAATTTTTGAATACAAAGATTGAATAACAACTACTAAGTAATTATTTAATCTCATGATTTAGAGGTGCCGATGTTGGACTGGGGTGTACAAAGTTAAAAATCACACACACCAGGTTATACTCCAACAGGTTTAATTGGAAGCACACTAGTTTTCGGAGCGCCCCTCCTTCATCAGGTGGTTGTGGAGGCCACAGATGTAAGACACAGAATTTATAGCAAATTTTTGTTATAAATTCTGTGCCTTACAATTGTGGCCTCCACAACTACCTGATGAAGGAGGGGCGCTCCGAAAACTAGTGTGCTTCCAATTAAACCTGTTAGACTATAACCTGGTGTTGTGTGACTTTTAACTATTTAATCTCAGTTAGTGAAGATTAATCACGGAGTAAAGGCAATTATGATTAAGACAACAGAATTTTGGCTATAGTACCCATGAGAACTCCACCGATCTTCAAAATAGCATCACTAGATCTTTTACACCCACCATACAGGCTTCAGATTAATGTTTTAGCTGAAAGACACCATTTTGCACAAAGCAACAAGTAGAGGTCCAAAGGTCTTCTCCAAAAATCAGCTATGGACAGTCAGCTGCATGCATCTCTCAGGCGATGTGCGGTTAATATACGCGATTTAATATATAGTCCTCAGTACTGATCAGCAGTAGCTTTTCCATGTGATCTCCCTGATCTCCAATTGTTACATCCTGACTGTATCCTCCTCCAGCTCTTGATGACCTGGTGGTATTGTCGCAAGATTGTTAATCCAGAAACTCAGCTGAGGTCCAGGGGTCCTGGGCTCAAATTCCAGGAGATGGCAGAATTTGAATTCATGAAAGCATCTGGAATTAAGGATGGCCACGAAACTATTGGAAAAACCCACCTGGTTCACTTATGTCTTTTAGAGAAGGAAATCTGCCATCCTTACCTGGTCTGGCCTACATGTGACTCCAGACCCACAGCAATGTGGTTGACTCTTAACTGCCCTCTGGGCAATTAGGGATGGGCAATAGATGCTGACTGCATTGTGTGAATAAATTTTAAAAAAACCTTATCTTTCTGTATTCCTCCAATTCGCACCTCACCGTGTGCACCATCATTTACTTCAGTAGCAGCTCGGCCTTCAGTTGTCTGGACTCCAATCTCTGGAATACCTTCCTTAAACCTCTTCCCACTTTTATGGTGTTACATAAAAAGCGATTATTTTGACCAACAGCTCCTTCTGTCGCACAACATCTAATTCCTTGGCGTCAATGCTCCTGCGAAGTGCTTGGAATGTATCACCCTATTAAAAGGTGCTATATAAATGCAAGTTGTTATTTGCTATAATAATATTTAACATCAGCATTGAGTGCACTGACCAAGAGTCAACAGCAGAAATCGTGACAAGAATTTTTTTTACTGTTTCTGTGTTGAAACAGTTCCCTTGTTTGTGATGGAATTAACTCACAATGACCACAGAACTGTGAAATGGAAGGACAGTAAAGAAGCATGCTTGCAAAATGAGTCATGTGGATGAGGATCAGAAACAGAAAGGGCTTGAAACATCAGCTTGCCCTGACATGAAACTCAAGAGACTTCTCAAAGTGCAGCTGAAAGGAACTCGGTTCTACAGGGGAAAAAAATGTTCAAACATAACTCTTAGATCATACTTTACCAGGAAAACCGTGAGGACTGCTGGAGAGTCAGAGTCGAAAAGTGTAGTGCTGGATGAAGCATAGCAGGTCAGGCAGCATCCGAGGAGGAGAGTTAACATTGTGGGCATAGGTCCTTCATCAGGAAAGTCACCGGGGCAAGAACCCATTAAGCATATACTGTACATTCCTTTCATTAAATGCACTGGTCATTGTCTAATTAAGTTACAGCAACTTGAACAGGCATTATTCTAACTATTTAATGTGGTGGAAGGATTGAAAAGATGGAAAAGAGAGAAAATCAGAATTCATTATATATTAGAAGTAAACACAGACTCATCAATCTCTAATTAGTTCATTTCTGAACTCATGAGGCGCCCTATTCAACATAAGTCAACGATGCCACAATAAACAATTCCTCAATTCCCATTTTTAGCTTGGCAATATAAGCCCCTGTTGTAGAGTCACTCCTTTTCACATTAAGCACAATTAAAGATGGAAGATATGCCTAATTAACTGAAGGCTACATATGCCTACAACAGCAGATTCATATTGTTAAGAAGTCCTCCAGCTTGAAAATAAGATAAAATTAATTCATGGCCAAAATTCACTTGTACTTTAAGAGAAGGCAAGCTTACATTGGCAATTGGGATTGAACTTCTAGAGTTATACAGCGAAACCTGTCTATGTTGACCAGATATCCCAATCTGACCCAGTTCAATTTGCGAGCATTTGGCCCATATCCCTCAAAGCCCTTTCTATTCACACACCCATCCAGACACCTTTTAAATTATGTAATTGCACTAGCCTTCTATCGCTTCCTCTGGTAACTCGTTCTACTCACCCTCCCTCCGTGTGAAAAAGTTACCCCTCAGGTCCTTTTTAAATCTTGCCCCTCTCACCTTAAACCTATGCCTGTAGTTTTGGACTCATCCACCTTGGGAAAAGAACCTTGTCTATTTACCCTATCCATGCCCCTCTTGATTTTATAAATCTCCTCAGCCTCCAACGCTCCAGGGGGAAAAAAAGCCCCCAATCTATTCAGCCTCCCCCTATAGCTCAAACCCTCTAATCCTAACAACATTCTTGTAAATCTTTTCTGCACCCTATCTAGTTTAACAACACCCTTCCTATAGATGGGAGACCAGAACTGGATGCAGTATTTAAAAGTGGCCTCACCAATGTCCTGTATAGCCACAACATCATCTTCCAACTCCTATACTCCATGTTCTGACTTTTCAGGATAAAATCCCATTTGCCCATCTAACCTGCCCGTATATATTGTCCTGTAATCTAAAGTACATCATTGGACACAGGCTTCCTGTCACAATCTTTGATCATCACCCTCTGCCTCTGCCAATTTTTGATCCAATTTGCCAAGCTGCCCTGGGCCCTAACCATCTTGTTCAGTTTCACCATGTGAGACCTTGTTTAAAGCCAAAGTTTCTGTCAGAGTATGGGTGCAACGAACATGTTTAATCAAGTAATGTTCAACATCTCAACTTTCTAGGGCTCTCATGGTGCAACAGTAGTGTCCCTACATCTAGATCAGAAGGTCTGGGTTCAAAACTCAGCTGCTACACTTTTGCCACAAGAAAGTTAGTATGGTGAAGATTAGGGAACATTCTACAAATGAGGAATACAACAGGGATGGGTTGTACCCTGGGATAATGGAGGAGCTCCCACGAACAATAATAAACAGCATTTGTTTAGTGACTTGAATGCAGTGAAAACCCCAATGTGATTCACTGGGAGCTATCAGACAAAAGTTTACATTGAACCATGGAAATAACCATATTAAGTCAAGTGAACAGCAGTTTGGCCAAATGAGTGAGTGTCTTAAAGAAGGATATTCAGAGAGGCAGAGAGATTTAGGGGAGGAACCCCAGACCTTATAGCCCATACAGTTGAAGACACAGCTATAAATGGTGGAGTGATTAAATTTGGGACTGCCAACATTTCAGAGAGTTTTAGGGCTGGAGGAAATTGCAGAGGTAGGAGTTGGCAAGGAAACGGAGAATTTGAAAACAAGAATGAGAACTGTAAAGTCCATGTGCTGCCATACTAGGAGCTAATGTAGGTCAATGAGCACAATAGCGAAAGTGATACAACATGTTAACAAGTTTGGACACAAGCAGAAAATTTTTAAGTGAGCTTAAAGTTAAACAAGGATGTTGGAATGCTCAGTAACTCTCAATTCCATTCTCACTGGGTCTAGCCCAATTTGAAAGTGGTCACAGGTTTGCAATGTCATCTCTAATTCTAACTCGAACAATCAGTCCACTGAACTATTTAGATACTGGCAAACTCACCTTTTGGTGGCAGTTCCTTCGAAAGGATAAATGATTTGCCCATTGCTGCAGATCTCACAGATGAAACCTTTCTGGCTGCACAGACTGCAGTTATACACATGAGCACTGGCAAACTTATTGATCTTCATGAGGAACGGAGCAAGTTTCCCTTCAAAGACCTTGGGAAGAAATGGGGGGGGGGGGGGAGAAAAAAAGAAAATCAGAGGCGTAAGAAATACTTCAAAAAGGGGAATGAATCTGTTGCTAAAAGCTCTTTCCATGCCTTTACTATCTTCAGACTCAATTATTCATTCCTGATGAAGGCTTTTGCCCGAAATGTTGATTTCCTGCTCCTCGGATGCTGCCCGACCTGCTGTGCTTCTCCAGCATCACTCTAACCTAGACTCTGATCTCCAGCAACTGCAGTCCTCACTTTCACTTATTCTAACAGTCTCCTGACCCAACCTCCTTCCTTCGACTTCTGTAACATCAATTCATCCAGTAAAACTGCTTCTGATATTCTTCCTCCCACAAAGTACCATTCATTAATCACCCAAGTTTGCTGACCGACACTGGCTATCAGTCCTACAGTGTTGCAAATTCTATTCCATATATTTAAATTCCTCACTGGCCTCATCCCTTCCTATCTCTGCAAAGCTTCCTCAGATCTACGACCCCTAAGGGATCTTGGCGTTTATCCAGTCTTGGTTTCTTGTGCCTTGCATACTTAATTGCCCCATTAATATCGGCTGTGTCTTCAGTTGCCTGGGGCCCAATTTCTACAACTCCTTCCTTAAATCTCTCTGCCTGTTACGATGGTCCCTACAACTTATCTTTTGGCCAAGCCTTAGCCACCTGAAGAATCGCTTCTAACAAGGCTCAGTCTAACAGCATTTCAAGTGAAACATTTCAGGGGGTTTTTAATGTTAACAGTGATAAGTAAATGCAACTTATTGCTGCACAATGACAACCATTTCTTCTCTCCTTCTCTACTCTCCTGAAGACATTACCTCATTGGAATAATGATCGATTGGCCTTGACAGTATCCCACAATCATCCTTCCAAGTGATCATAGGTTGTATGCAAGACCAGACAATGAGAGCTGACAGGTCACTCAACTGCAAAGCTGGATCCCATCTTTAGTCAGGAACTTGCATTAGGTTCCACTTTCTTAACCCTGGGGTGGCGAAGCCAACATGAAGCCATGATCTCCTGAAACTGAAACTGAACTGAGAACAGGGTCTCAAAGATTTTTATCCAACCTTTTGAGCTTGGCAACAGAAACGTTTGCACTGCCTCTCCTGAATGGCCTCTTGTGAAATTAGAAAACCATGGTAAACTATTTCCTCAGCTTGGCAGAGACCAACCTTGGCTCGTGCTAACATTGCGTGTCTCTGAGTCACAAGATTACAGGTTCAAGTTCCATTCTAAAGACCACAGCACAAAATCCCAGATTGACACTCCAGTCCAACAGCGAGGGAGTGCTGCTACGGAGGAGCTCTTACTCTTGGAGCAAGGTATTAAATTTAGATCCTGGCTTTTTTCTCAGGTGGATACAAATGATGACATTTTGTCGAACAACAGTAAGGGTATTTTCTCCAGTGTTATCCCTCTACTGATACCAGTAACAAAGTAAATTATCTTGTCATCTACACATGGTTGTTTGGGGAAGCTGGCTGTGTGCAATCGGCTGTTACATTTCCAACGTTTGCAACAGTGACCATATGTGCAGGTCAGGTAGATTGGTCGTGCTAAATTGCCCATAGTGTTAGGTGCATTAGTCAGAGGGAAATGGGTTGGTGTGGACTGGTTGGGCCGAAGGGCCTGTTTCCATACTGTAGAGAATTTAATCTAATCTAATCTAATCTAATCTAATGTCAAAAATACTCAATTGGCTACAATGTGCTTAGATACCCTCAGGTCATGAAATGTGCTACAGAATTCAAGTCAGTATTTCTTCTGTCACTGCAACCTCCTTCAGCACTATTTTCATGATTCAGACTTTCCCACAACAATTTCAACATGTTTATAGCAGATTGGTGATTTTCCTGATCTGTCCAAGACTCCTTTTTAACATAAATCCTTACATATACCATGAATAATTAAGTATGCTAGGAGCCAATGAATATAATCCTAGTCCACTCCATCAAAGAAAGCACAGGCCCAACCCATGTTCCCCTGGCTCCTCTAAAATATACGAGTAAAAAAATGAGGTCTGCAGATGCTGGAGATCACAGCTGCAAATGTGTTGCTGGTCAAAGCACAGCAGGTTAGGCAGCATCTCAGGAATAGAGAATTCGACGTTTCGAGCATAAGCCCTTCATCATGGTCCTGATGAAGGGCTTATGCTCGAAACGTCGAATTCTCTATTCCTGAGATGCTGCCTAACCTGCTGTGCTTTGACCAGCAACACATTTGCAGCTCCTCTAAAATATACTTGGGTAAAACTAACAACCACAACTCTCATGTTCTCTGGTTACCAACATTCTTGCTGGTGGAAATAGCCAGTCTTTCACTTCAATTGACTCCTTTACTTTTTAAGTCCTCTGTTAAATGTCCACTGCACCCTCACTACTTGAGGAACAGCTTCTCCAATTTCTTCACACAATGTTATTAACTCCAGTAAATGTTCTGCACACTCTCCAAGGTCTGGTCATCCTTTCTAACATGCAGTTTCCAAAATTGGGTACCATACTCCAGCAGAGCCTGAATTAGTAACTTAAAGGCAAGGGTAACTTGCTCAATTTTATCGGCTATTCCATCATTAATAAAGCCAAGCCCGCATGCCGTCTTTTTTGAAGCAGCCACCCCAGCTAACCCTGCCACCTTCACAGATCTGAATGCAAACTCCAGCTCTTTCTCCTCCTGCTCCCCATTTTAAAATTTTAGAATTTAGTGTGCCTTGCCTCTCCAGTCTCCCTCTCAAAGAAATTGTTCTGAATTAAAGAACATCTGTCACTGTGCAATTTATCGATTTGCTCATGTCCTCCTGACATTTGCTCCTAATCTCTTCAGTGTTTATTACACTTGCAAACCTTGAGTCATCTGAAAGCTCTGAAACAAATGCCCTGCATGTCCAAGTAGAGGACACTGATCTAATCATCCTGGTGGACATCATTGCATACAACCCTCGAATCTGAAAAATAACCACCCACCACTAATCTCTGCTTTCTACCTTTAAGACAAATTTATGTTCATGGTATTACCTACTGTGGAATTACCTGGACTTGGTTTTACAAGTCTACTATACAGTACTTTATCCAATAAACGTGCACCTAAAAAATACTCCAAAACTAGTAATTCCACAGATTCTGAGTTTTCAAAAAGATTCCTTACCCAACAATGCCTTTCACAGAGTCCCTATTGTACAAAACAAGCCATTTGGCCCATCATGTCTGCACTGACCCTCCAAAGAGGATCTCCCCACTCTACCCTACGCCTATACACCTGTTTTTCCTATGGTGAATCCAGCTAACTTGCACATCCCTGAACACCATGTGCAATTTAGTATGGCCAATCTACCTAACCTACACATCTTTGGACTGTGGTGGGGAAACCGGAACACCCAGAGGAAGCCCAGTAGACACAGGGAGAATGTGCAAACTCCATACAGTCAGTCACCCAAGGGTGGAATCGAACCTGGGTCCCTGGACTGAGAGGCAGCAGTGCTAACCACTGAGTCGGTGTGCCACCTTTTGAACAATCAAAATCCTGAATGTTGTGACAGATTTATGTAGGGATACAATGGACAGAGGTCCATTGCTTAGCTCAGCTGACCCCAACTTACTTATTTTTAGATTCTCTACAGCACGAAAACAGGCCCTTCAGACCAAGTCCACACTGGCCCTCCGAAGACTAACCCACCCAGACCCACCCTCCTCAATCACCCAACTAATGCACCTATACTACGGACAATTTAGCATGACCAATTCACCTGACCTGCACATCTTTGGACAGTGGGAGGAACCCGGAGCACACGGAGGAAACCCACGCAGACACGGGGAGAATGTGCAAACTCCACACAGACAGTCGCCCAAGGTGGGAATAGAACCCGGGTCCCTGGTGCTGTGAGGCAGCAGTGTTAACCACTGAGCCACCATGCCACCCCGTAAATTAAGCAAGCTTGGCTACAGCACAGTTGCCCATAGATCTCAAATGTGATGTGGGACAAGGGAGTTCAACTTGCACCATGACTTGGCTTTAGTATGTGCATGGGCCTCTTGTCTGACCTATACAAAAGCTCAAATGTTAAATGCCATTCACCCAATCTAAAGGCGCAGTTATTAGCAGCCTTGCTAGCATCAGAGGTCCCAGCTTACAGTCCCACTCCAGAGACCTGAGCACACAATCCCCATGGAAACTGCAGTAGAGTACTGAGGGAAGGCAGCACTGTTACAGGTCTTGTATCTCTCATGTGACATTACACAGAGGACCCAACGGCCATCTTAGGTGGACAGAAAACATTCCTTGGCACTATTTCAGAGATGAACGTGGGCATCCTCCCTGGTAAAATGTATCCCATAAGCAACTTTTTTTTAGCAACGGTGGTTGAATCACTATTATGCAGTGTGTGAGAGCATGCCATGTGCAAACTGCCTGCTGTGTTTCCTGTGTTACAACAGGGACTACACTTCAAAAATACTTAATTAGCGGTCAAATATTTGGAATGCTTGGAGGCTGGCTTTCCCCTTTTCCTCTGATGGATAAAATTTCAGCCCTGTTGTTAAGAGAATCCACATCCTGCGCTGACAGAAGAGCAGATCATGTTGCAAGTTCATATTCTGATAGGACAGGTAAAGTTTATGCAACCATTATAGCAGAACATAGATACGGGGTAAACCACTAAGGCCAGTATTTGATGAACCCAGTACAGTAGAAAACATAGCTGCAAAAAGGTGCTTAAACAGAAGAGAGTTGATCTTATCCTGACCTTCCAGGAATATTTGCATTATTGAGCATATTATCTACAGCTTTACTATACTTAAACATTAGTTCTGGTCAATATGTGAAGAAATGATTCCAATATATACACCAGTTTACAAATAACGAAGCATTTCTGAGGAGCAGTTACTGCTCTCCAAATATAAATTGCAACATACATTGGCACACAGCAAGATTAGCAAAACATCAATGTGGTTAAAACTAGATTACCAGTTTTAGTGATGTTTATTGAGAGATAAACATTGGCCAGAATACTAGGGAGAACTCCCCTTTTCTTCAAATGGTGGGACGTAATCATTTACATTCACTTGAGCAAACAAATGGAGCCTCAGTTTAAAGTTCCACTTGTATTACAACAGCTGCAACAGTGCAGCACTCTCTCAGTACCACACTGCAGTTTAAGCCTGGGTTTTACATTCAAATGACTGGAGCGCTGCTTGAATCCATAACTTTCTGACTTGGGGCAACAGTGCTGGTTTCTGAGCAACTGGCCAACAATAGGACATTGCACCTTTCCATCTTCATACAAGAACACAAGGAAAAAGAAAGCAGGAGATTCAAAGTGAAGGGTAAAGTTATATGCCAGTCAACTGCGAGACTTTGAGTGGCATCCTGTAGGTGAGGTTTTGCTTATAAAAGGCGACACATTGGCCAGACTCCCACTCCAATTAATTATTGAAAAACTAAACAGTCTGCTTGTCCTCTCAAATGATTAATAGCAAATTCAGTAAATTAATGAGGAAAAAGTAGACTCCTGCCTCTCGCCAGGTTTTATTAATTGGTTAGCAGCATAGTTGAATCCTGATGAAAGTGTAATTGGCGAGCCAAGAAATGTTACGCTTGAACAAGGATCCTATAAACTGTATAATGTAAAATAAAAACAGGCAATTTGTAAAATTTTGTAACAAAGTCTATTTGAATAAATAATTAGAGGGAGCAGGATAGTCTCAGGCTCAGTCTTCGGCTTTACTGGGGACATGCCAAGGACACAATAGTTTATTTTCAGCTGGAAAGAAAACCAGTCGGGAGTCTTGTTCCAAACTGCTCTAACAGGGACACCCTTACACGACTACACAAGTGGATCAGGATCAGCTACGGCACCTCACACCAACCATCCTGTCAAACATCATTTTAGTTTCTTCTCTGCCCCGTAACCATTTTTAAAAAAGTACCCCGGGACATTTTCCAGTGAAAAAGACACAATAAAAATTTAAGCTGTTTTTGGTGAATGGCTTATTGACACTGAATTTCAACCGTCATTCATGGGATTGGGGTGGGGGTTGAGGTGGTGGTGGTGGTGAGGGACCTGTTAACTGTTTGTAACACCGAACTCCAACAGATAGCCAAGGGATTCAGGGGAAACACTGGAATGGAGAGCAAATTTTATTTAGATACTTACTGCAAACTTGAGAACTAATGATCTTTTCAGCTAGGTATCCAATGTGTTAATGCTAGCATTGTGTCCCCAAATTAACATGGAGAGGAATGCGTGACGGTACCAAGGGAGGTTCCTTACAGGTGCAAGGAGACTAATCTTTTGAAAAGGGAACAAAAAGACTCAAATTCAAGTATAAAGCAGTTGTTATTCAGCACGGAACTCATTGCTCGACAGTTGCACCCTCCATTGATGAATCACACAGCAAACCCTGAGTAATCACATTCATATTCACTCCAGTTTGTTTTTATTCAGCCTTTTTTTTAAATAAAAAAAGAAAAACCAGGCCTTAGCAAATCCAGGCAGGTTTATTTTCCAGTTGTCGGCAGCTGCATGAGATCTACTGTCAGCAACCGACACCACACGTACAGCTCAATATGAAAGCAGCTTTAAAGAATTTGGCCACTTTTGATCCCAGTTTTTCCTCAGCCCGCCATGGCAGCATGCCATCAGTTTGCTCGACCCCTACATTTTGCAATTCCCTCCTTACAACACTGCCTCTCTCTTCTAAAAACCTCCTTAACAAAAAGTTTTTGTTCACCTATCCAAATAACCTTTGTAGCTTTAAATGACAAATTTTGTAGGATGATGTTCTTGTGAAACCAACGGGGTCGCTTTAGGCCTTTAGAGGCTACGATAACTGCAGGCTACTGCTGTTAGAAGTCCCTTTAAATTTTGTTCACTGAATGCACATAATGAGAATCTTCAGTCAACTCTAAACACTAACTTGTTGTTATGTCTGGTAGAATAATTGTGATGTGGACTCTCATGCACTGTGGTTCTGTGAAGTAAAGACAGTGTTACTGGAACAAACTGTTGTGATAAAGTAGGTGATCTTCAGTTCCTGTACATCTTAAGTTAAACTTCTAGGGGAGAATGACTTTTTTTTACTTCTCAGACTTGGAACCTCTTGCTGGATAAAAAGTCAATTATGATTTAAAACAACAGCAATCAAATTTAAAACAAACATAACTTTAGTCAGGATAGACCTATCAGACGAAAAAAGGAAGGAACACAGGATGTTAGAGTTGAGAGATGGAGTACTAGGATAAGTCATTTACAAATAAAATTAAAAAGGGACCTTTTGTAGAGATATTTTACAATGTTTCTGGGATATACAGAAATACCTTTGGTTTTAAAAAAACCCTGATATCCACACTCAGGATAACAAAGAAAGCACAGAAAAGAAACAGGCCATTTGGCCTAAATGGTGTAGGCCACACATAAACCTTGTCCTTTTCCTCTTACCTAACCCTGTTAACACAACCTTTCATCCCTTTGTACCCTCATGTCCTTACCAAGGCTCCTCTTAAAGGCAGCTATGCCATTCACTTTACCTACTTGCTCGTTAAACTAGTTCCATCTTCTCACTTCTCCTTGGGGGTGAAGAAGTTTCCCCGGAGGTCCTTTAAATTTAATCAGTAGCTTGTAATCTTGGCCTGTGGTGCTGCAAAACAGTACTTCGGTGTCTACCCTAGCCGACATGTTTCATAGTCCTGAATACCTCTATTAAATCACCTCTTTTCCAGGGAGGGGGGGGAAAAAAAGCCCCAATTTATTTAGCTGGTTCCAGCAGCTGTAACCATTCTGCTCTGGTATAATTCTTGTAAAAGTTTGTACCATACTGATACAGCAGAAGAGTTGCAACAGCAATAAAATCCCACCCCTCCAACCAATATAATATTTCAATACAACCTCGTTCCCTGCTCATACCCTAATGCAGCTTCTCCTGCGTGCGATACAGACATCCTTTCAGCTCAAAGCTGACTAGGTCTGCAGAACGCCTTGGGGAGCCAGCAATGGGTAAAGTGAATAACAACAATTGTTCTAGGGGCCTGTCAAGCATTGCTTTTCTGCCTGTTGAGTTTGAATTGCTGTAATTAGTTATCTTGCCTTGCAAAGCAGGTTTTGAGTTGTTGATAATGAAGTTACAGTGAAGGAAAGGGAGGGTGGGTGGGTGGGTGGGGAGGGGGAGGGGGCATGGAGAAAGACAGACACAGACAGGGAGAGAGGGAGGGAGAGAGGGAGAGAGAGAGAGCGAGAGTAATGTCAAAAGACAATCCCAGGAATACTGCTGCTCTCAATGTATTCAACAGAAGTACGTGATGGGTGTGGGAGAGCTTTGCTGCATCTGACAAAAGGGCCAAAAGTCGCACAGAACCTTGATATATTATGGAGGAGGATCAAGCAGGAATGTTTCAAGTGAAAGTCCTGTTGCTCCTCCTCTTAGGCAATCCCTCGGGACGTAGGATGACTTTCTTCCAGTCTGCTGTTGTGGGTCCTGAGGTGACCAAACAGTCTGATGCTGGATCCACACATCCTGCCAAAGGTGGAGCAGGTGACTTCGCTAAAGGGGGTGAGAGATGCTGGACTTCCCACACATTCCTTCTGCTGTTTGCACTTTGGCCCTGTTGAAGATGCTCAAAATGGTCGGCACCATCATAGATGCTTCTTCTCTGTATTTGGTGGCTTTGGGGGAAGAGGATCCTACAAGTTGGTGGACACACCATATTTTATTATGGAGGCTTTAAGGACGCTCTTGACACACACCGTCTTCCTTGTAACTACCTACCGTGAAGAAACCAAGAGTGGGGAGTTTGTTTCGGAAATTGAGTCAGGCACGTAGATGATGTGGCTTACCCAACATAGCCGACTGACAGTAACTAGTGCCTGGATGCTGGCCTAAAAGAGGACACTGACATTGGACTGCCTACCATGCCATCAGATTTGCAGGATTTTGCATAGGCATCACTGAAACTTTCTCCAGGGACTGGGGACATTTGCAGTAAATTGCCCATGTCTCTAATGCAGAGAGAAGGGCAGTTAACACTACAGCTCGGCTGACCAAGAGCTTGGCACAAGGTTTGAGGCACCAACAAATACACTGCTCCTCAGAAAGTCTTATCCTCTATAACAGCAATTACAGGCTGAAGGTACATTTGGAGTGAAAATGACCACGTAAACATGTCCTGAATGAGCACCAGTGGAGACCCACCCTTTGACTTGTAGTGGATTCTGTTGATGTATATTCAGAACAGGGTACTTTATTGCAGAAGACCATTCAGTTTATACACAGACTGACCTAAAGATATCATAATAAATGTTGCCAAGCCCTGCTTTTATACCTTGGTCCTGTGGTCTTACAGCTCCAGAGTAGCTTCCATAAGGTCAGAGTCTGCCCTGATTAAACTGCAGACACACTAGGACAGCTCAGGATTATTATGAAGCTTTTTTTTTGGTTTAATTCAAAGGATTAAAGCTGGCACTTAAACTATTCAGCTCCTTTTGTGACAAGAGATCTTATGTCACTGGGAAAGGGAACCAGCCAGACTCCTGCAAATACTCTGCCATGTAGATATAGGAATATGATTTAAAGCAAGGCCCATACAGAAATTACCTTTAAGTGACCATACCAAGATAGTGAAGAATAGCTTCATAATCTGGGCATCAATTGGATATTAGAGGAAGTGAGGATTGCAGATGCTGGAGATCAGAATCGAAAAGTGTGGTGGTGGAAAATCACAGCCAGTCAGGCAGGCAGCATCTGAGAAGCAGGAGAATTGACGTTTCGAGCACAAGCTCTTCCTGCTCCTTGAATGCTATCAATTGGATATGCCCACACTGAGATAAGTGGTCAAAAGAAAAACAGGCCTGTAAACTCAATGGATCCCTCAGTTTTCCTTACTTTTCCTGCCCAGTCCTGATTATCAAACCTGGATGGGTGGGGTGGGGTAGCTTCAGTGGAATTCCATCCACAAGCCTTGAAGATTTGCCTTAAAACCTACTTCCATATGTAGAATATATGGAACAGAAACAGACCAGCTGCTCCATGCCAGTGTTAATGCCCCATTCGTGTTTCTTCTCATCAAAATCTGCAGATCCAGCATAACCAGTTATTCCCTTCTCCCTTAAATGTTGGTCTTCCCATTACTGCACTCAACCTGTTAATCCTCTCCTGAAACATATACTCACCCATTATGGTACTGTCCTTGTGAATCTTATTTGCACTCTCTCGAGTGCCTCTATATAATTTTTGGATGAGAACAACTAGAAATACACACAGTACTTTAAATGCATTCTAACCAGTGTTCAATACAGATTTTACACAACTTTCCTACTTTTCGGTTCTGTCCCTCTCGGAATAAAACCTGATACCTGGCCTCTATTTCTCATGGTCTTGCTATTTGACACAATTTTCAGTAACTGATGTCTTTACATGCTGAGATCCCTGTGCTCCTCTGGACTTGAGCCTGCCAAGTGGCAAGTATGATTCCAACCAAGATACACTACATCTCAGTTATCGGTGTTGAACTTCATTTCCATGTCTTTGACCATTTATTAACCTCCTGTAATTTGCTCCAATCTTCATCGATGTTGACATTTTAGTGTCTGTCATCTGCAAGCATGGAGAGAGGTCCCAGGATACTTTAATTCTCCTCCTTTTCTTCATAATGTCATAGGATCATTGATTAAGACCTTAAGTATAATGTTTCAATATATAGATGGACTATTTCAAATTGCAGTGCTACTTTAGTGTCGGCCTAGATAATGTGCTCAGGTCTCAAGTGTTTTTTTTGAGACTGCTGCTAAGGGAGGAATCAAGTCAGTCAATACAAATGCAGGAAACTGGAGGTCTACCATTAATCTGCTGTCGATGATTCTGTGCCACCTAATGACAAGCTGAAGGATTGGCGAGAGGATGGCAGAAGCAGCACAAGAGGGGGAGGGGCAAATAAAAGGGAAACCATCAAGGGACAAAAAGGAAGAGAGAGAAAGACAGTGTGTGGGAGAGGGACGGCAGTGTTAGAATGGGAAGGAGAAGGGACCAGAGAGGGGAAGTGAACAAAGTAAAAACTGCACACTAGGTATTTTTCTTACTCCTGTTACTGGGAATTAGTTGGTACATAATACAATTGATAGCATTAATGCGTGACACTTGCAGCACTTTATTTGAAACAAAACTGGATGTTAATGTTACTGTTTCCACATTAAATAAAAAGACTTCTACTTATACAGCATTTTTCACAGTCACTGGATATCTCAAATTGCTTTACATTCAATTAAGTACTTTTGAAGCATAGTCATTGTTGTAATGAAGGAAAGGCAGCAGACAGAATGCCCACAGCAAACACTCACAATGTGATAATTACAAGATAAGTTTTTTTGTGGCGTCACTGAGGGATAAATTATTGGACAAGACACTGGGGATAATGCCCCAGCTCTGCATCAAAGTTGTGCCAACTTATCTTTAACATGCACAAGACTGGGCAGATGATTCAGTTTAATGATTCATCTAAAAGCTGGTATCTCAGACAGAACAGCTCCCTCAGTACAGAACTGAAGTTTGCAAGACTCAAGTTTAAACCCAAACCTTGTGAATCAGACTCAAGACTCAGACAGACAGACATTTATAGCACAGAAACGCCATTCAACCCCTCACCTATATTAAAAATATCCCTGTTAAAGTCCGGCCTTCTTTTAGAAAGGTGAGGAAAGAGAGAAACTCTATTTACATCTCAGTTTTTTTTAAGGTCTCAATAAAGTACCTCAAAAACCACTTTCCTGCCTGTAAGGCACTTCTGGAAGGATACTCACTATTGTTAATGCAGGGAACACAGCCAAGATTGCAACAATTGGCTTTGGTGGCCCTTGATTAGGAAGGAGTAAAAATAAGCCGGAGTTGCTGCTCTGCGCCGTGTCCAGCCAGACCAGTTGGAGAAGGACAGCTTTGGGTGAAAAACTGACCAGGTTCTGCCTGTGTGACCTCTCGTGGTTGAATAAGCTGCCAACAGTCACAGGCAAAACTCGCGTACACACTGATAATGGACAATGGCATTGGTTGCCATCAAAAAAAAAACAACACCTGCAGGAGGCAAGAAAATTGGCAGGAAAAATAAATAACCGTCAAGAGAGTGGAACAGCTTTATTTTAAAAATGAAGGATTACTCTGACTTTCTTTTTAATTGCACTGATTGTTCAGACAGGATCTGGACATTAAATCACAAGAAAAGCTAGTTTATTTTAGTTACGGTGAACAGCTACCTTCAATGGAACTCTCTGCTCTGGGGACTGCATGTGCCACATCCTACGTCCACAAGCTGATCTGATCGATTGCCTCGACTCAGGTCATGCTAAACCACACAATCTACTGGGACTGCTGAGGAACAGGCTTGAGCTTGTTTCCCAAATAAGCAATTTGACAATCTGAACACATGAGAGGACAGGACAGCCCAGAGGGTTTTCAAAAGCTGTTGAAAGAATTCTGCATCTACTAAATAACATTTCCACCTGATTAGAGCCACTTATTGAACTGCAATCCCAATCCACAGGCTTTCTGTTATCATTTACTGGTTTTCACATCAATCACACGCCAAAGTACTAGAGACAAGCACTGTGCTGCAGAGCGGACACGACAACCCTTTACTGCTGTGTATTCACCTTGTCCCATGATTGGCAACTGCCCAGGCTGAGAGCTTTGGAATGTATTCCCGAACCCTCTCTGTCTCTACCCATCTCTCCTCTGATGCGAGAGTGAGGATTGCAGATGCTGGAGATCATAGACTAGATTTAGAGTGATGCTGGAAAAGCACGGCAGGCCAGGCAGCATCCGAGGAGCAGGAAAATCCATGTTTCGGGCAAAAGACCTTCATCAGGAGTGCTGGTCTGAAAACACCCTCGCTCCTCCTGTCAGGTCCATCTTAAAACCCACACCTTTGAACCAAAAATTTGGTTACGTGGGCTAATATTACTTTATGCGGTTCAGTTTCACATTTTGTCCAAATGCACTCCTTTGGACCATCCTGAGATGGCTTATTTTATTAAATGTGCTACATAAATTCAAGTTGCTGGTGTTGCATAATACTCTACTTGTATCTTGTGGCTCCATGCGTGCCAGTTGCAATGGACATGAATTTACTTCCAACTATCCAGTGAACACAACATGTATACGCATGCACACACACGTAATGCACATTTACATTGCGTCTGTCAAGTAATAAAGCATCCCATAATTACAGGAGCTTTACCAAACAAAATTTGACAACGTTAAGGCAAGTCAACAAATGCTCGGTTAGAGCTGTATATTTTAGGGCACATCTTAGAAAAAGACGAAGGCGCAGACACCATTAGTTGGGAGATGGATATCAGATTTTGGGGTGGAGCGGGGTGCGGGGTTAGGGTGTGCTCATCGGAAATGGGCACCTGATATTCTCCTACTGAAGCAGACAGTAAAACAGCTGAGGAACGTTGTACACGCCACTCTCCTTGTGCCCCAGCTAAGCATGGCTAACACAGCAGACAAGCAACAGAGCATAATTTGGAACAGATTGGATTATTTTTAACAGGCACCGTGATGAGGAAATTCGAACGAGTGGTCACTGTATTACATACCTGCTGAAGATCAGCTAATGAATACAAATGCACGTGCTGCAGAATGTATTCCCTGGGAAAAATCCTACCGAGAAAAAGACAAGCGAAATGTTAGAACCTTATTTTGCTATCATTGAATTGCAAAGCTAAACTTGAAGCTTGTAAAATAGCAAGCTTTGCCATTGCGGCACTACAAAGCAGTGTCATGAAATTCTATATCCCACTTCTGATTCGACCTAGCAGCTGTTTCTGCATCGTGCTCTCACATTCCTGAAAGCGGCAAAACTTGTTGGAATTGACAGCACAGGGAGATGATGGCTTAGTGGTATTGTTACCGGACTAGTAATGGAGAGACCAAGCTAGCATTCTGAGGACCTGGCTTCAAGTCCCACTGTGGCAGCTAGTAGAACATGATTTCAATAAAAATCCGGAAGGAAATGCGTACTGATGATTGTTACCATTTTGTACTGTACACTTTAGAGAAGGAAACTGCCGTCCTTACCTGTCTGGCCGATGTGTGACTCCAGACTCACAGCAGTAAGATTGAGTCTTAACTGGCCAATCAAAGCCATTCAGTTGTATCAACCAATAGGAAGGAAATTAGGAACGAAGTGAGATGGATCTTGAACCCCTTCCGAGGTCCCCAGCTTCATAGATACCAGTCACCAACCAAGTCGGTTCACTCCATGTTATGAAGCGCCAATCACAATCTCAGGATGTCCCAAAGGCATACTTTTGACAATGTGGTCATTGTTGAAGTGCAGCAACATCTGCACTAGTATGCACACAGCAAGATCCCACTAGCCACAATGCAATGACGACAAAACAATTCCAACTTGAGTGTTGGTTGGGACACAGAAGGAAAGTCAGCCATTCCTTTTCAATTAGCGTACCAGATCTTTTACGCCGAATCAAGGACCAGTCTGGTGACTGCATCTTCTAACAGTGCAGCACTCCTCAGCACTACACTGGGTATGCCAACCAGGCTTGTGAAGTGAGAGCGCTTCCAACTGAGATACATTATAGTGGCAAAATCTGTTAACTCCGCTTGGATCAGAGAGCGAAAATCATCTACTGCACCTATGCACTAACCACATGGATTTTTAAAATGGATCCTCATGATAAGAAGTGCCTTATAGAAAGGGTATTTATTTGGTTGAGGAAACAAAACCCAGAACAATAGTTTCAGATGCATCAGGGCATTGCAATAAGTGATTACATGTATGGGAGTGCAAAGCTGAAGGATCGAATTAACATTTGCATAGCATCTTTCACAACTTCAGGCTGCAAGTTTGCAAATGGCACAATAAACTCCCACAAATAACAATCAGCTGTTAGCAATATCCAGAAAATTCATTTCAGTTGTTGGCTAAGCTAGAAATGTTGACCATGTCATTTAGGTAAAGACCCTGCTCTTTAACACTAACTGGACAGCACTGAAATAGGTCACATGGCCCAAATGGACTTTGAAACAGTGCAGGGGAATCGCCAATATCTACCTGAGGGGGGGAGGGGGTGCTGGATGACAGTGCTCCAGCAGAGCTGCACCGCAGCGTCAGCCTGGAGTTTGTACTCTGGTTTCTGGAGTGGGACTTGAATCGACAATCTTTTGTCAGAGTAGTAAAAGGACTACCCAGGGAGCCAAAGCTGAAAAGTGAGTGCTGAAGCTATTGACCATTGCAATAAGTCTACTAGCAGGATTTTTTGGACAGGAATCAGTCATGGGAGCTTCACCTTGAAGATACACAAGTTAATAACAGCACCCCTCACTGCACTCTGTGACTTTCGTATGGTGCAGGATACTGCACTGTGCTAGTTGTTGCAACTAGGGAAGCCAACCAGTTGGGATTCATCTTTCAAGTCATTCATTTGGGACTCAGTGCTTCATTTGTGTTTAACATGCCCCTTTGAGGAAGTGGAGACATTCGGCACTCCTGATGCGGACAGCAGTCTCTGAGCCTGTCAATTCCTGATTGGTTCACATAAATGTAGGCATTGAACCAAATGGGCTGCTATTGCACTTATTCATTTGGAGGTAAACCCCATTTTCAATTTTTTGTCAACAGAAGTACAGATCTCCGAGCTTTCCAAAAAAAAGAGTTCAATCATGAAAGGTGGCACCAATCACAGGAAACAGAAGAGACTGGTGTCAGTCTGAGTACCACTCTCCAGGGAGTGTAAATTTGCCCCTAAGATTCACAAGCACCTTCTATCCATTCATCCTCATGGACGGCTTAAACAACTAAAAGCTGCCCTCAAAATGTGGGACTAATTGAGAACTATTACAACTACCTAAATTTCCCTAGCATCCCCAGAACCTAGCTCTCTTCCACGATGCACTCAGATCAGCTCACTTTGCTGCACAAAAATTGTATTCTAAAATACAACTGATTTCCTGGAGGATTTACTATTTAAATATTGTTTCAGTGTTTAAACACCTGCCACAGATACAGACAGCTGCTTATCCCCTGCAAGGATCTCAGTCCATGGCTGCTGATAATCACAGTGTCTATAACAGAGAGGAAAATCAAAAACATGAGCATCACAATCCATCCTGGTGGTCTGTGCTATGTTAACTTGTATGAGCCAGGAAAGTAAATAGTAGGTGCAAATCATTGCTCATTGAAAGCACATTACCTCAGTGTCAGAAGATCTCCCCTCCCAAAAAACAACACAAGCACAAAACAGAGGCTCCAGCATTGAATGTGTTGCGATGTGCTTTTAGATTAGATTAGATTCCCTACAGTGTGGAAACAGGCCCTTCGGCCTAACCAGTCCACACTGGACCTCCGAAGAGTAACCCACCCAGACCCATTTCTGACTAATGCACCTAAAACTATGGGCAATTCACCTGACCCGCACATCTTTGGACTGTGGGAGGAAACCGGAGCACCTGGAGAAAACCCACGCAGACACGGGGAGAACTTGCAAACTCCACACAGACAGTCGCCCGAGACTGGAATCGAACCTGGTGCTGTGAGGCAGCAGTGCTAACCACTGAGCCACTGTGCCGCCCCTGGAGATACCATCTTTCAAACGAGAAGCAAAACTGAGACCATGTCTTTCCCCCTGTGACAGATGTAAATATGCTTTGATAAAGAACTGGGGAGTTCTCCTTGGACAATATTTATCTCTCAGTCAAGAGGTAAAAATAGATTGTTTGGTCATTTCCATGATGTTTGAGAGATCTGACCGGACACAAATCAGCATTCGCATTCCCTACATTGCAATAGTAACTTCAAAAGTACTTAATTGGCTATAATCTACTTGAGGAGATACAGGAGTGTCAAAAGTCATGAGAGAAATGTAAGTTTGCCTCTCTTTCCTTTAGAACAGAATACTTTGATTGCAGACTTCTGCTCTCAATTACCATTTAGCAGGTAATCAGGTTCATGGCATGACTGTGATAACTTGTAATCAAATTATTAGCAAGCAATACGCTATGTTGCTTTCCAATAAGAGGCACGTTATTGAATGCTAGTAATCCAGCTGCCTCAGACTGCAGGCACTAATTTGTGGTCCAAGCTGGCATTCCTAAAACTAATTCAGCTGCTGCTGCAGCAGAGGCTCTGAAACTTTGTGCTCGACTTCTCTCCTACTCTTTTTTTAAAAATCTAAAACATCACCTCCAGTAGCCTCACTCAGACCAAGTCATACCCTGTGCCTTCCCTGGCTTACCTTAGCTGTCAATCCATTAATATGTCAAACATTAAATGCTTAGCCTTATCCCATCCCCGTAGTGGCCTCACCTCACCATAACTCTTAACCTCCTCCAGGCTCAGAACCATGGGAGAACCCTGCATTCCTGATGAAGGGCTTTTGCCCGAAACATCGATTTTCCTGCTCCTCGGATGCTGCCTGACCTGCTATGCTTTTCCAGCACCACTCTAATCTTGACTTTAATTTCCAGCAACAGTAGTACCCACTTCCACCTATTCCTTTAATCTGGCCTCTTGGGCATGAGATGACAGCAACTAGTAACACTTTCACTCAGAGTGACAAGGTTCTGGGTTGAAGACACCCTCTCCAAGGCTTGATCACAAAAATTTCCGAAGCAATACTAAGGGAGCACTACAATGGTGGAGGTGTCAACTTTTGTATGAGACGTGTGAGAAAGAAGCGCTTCAATAATTTTAATCCGAAACAAGATCGGAAGCAATCAGTATGTTTATTATATGCTTGCAAGTGTGGTGCCTAGAATAGACACCCAGAGTTTAGCAAGTACATATAAGATTCACTACTCCAAACCTGGTGCCCATTACTATTGTTCATCTCTTGCCTTCTCCGGCCTTGTGCATAACAAAGTACAAGTTTTGCTTGGCCATTTCACCACATCCTGCTGTGGTCCATTGTTAGGGGGCGGGACAGGATGGGGGCAGGGAGGGACAGGGCAGGGAGTCAGGGGGATGCCACACAAATTGGAGCAAAAACACCTCATCTTTCGCCTGGGCAGTCTATAGCCCTGAGGACTCAACGTGGAGTTCTCCAATTTCAACTAACCTCCCTTCCCAACCTCTCCCCCTCCCTTCCACTCTTACCTGTCACCTACCAGATTCATTCCTCCCATTGACTGACCAGGTCGTACCCTCTACCTATCTTTACTTACACCCACTTCACCACCCTGCCCCTAGCTCCCCCTTACACCCACCATCAGCCTTGAAGAGTTACACCCGAAACATCTACTTCTGCACCTCCTGCTTGCTGTGTTTCTCCAGCCTCCTGTCTGTCTATTATGTGTTTCCTGCAAGGCAGTAGTGACTACATTACAAAAGGCACTTTGTTGCTTGTAAAGCACATTGTGACTATTTTCATATAAATCTAATCTTCCTATCTTTGATTTCATTACTCCAGCACTTGAGATGTTTTCTTACTCTTGTTCAGCTACTGAGGACGTAACACTTGTTGAATTTCTCTGTGTTTTAGAAGCTTTTTAAATACCAAACCTCTTTGGAATGTCATGGGGACACAAAATGCTCACAATACATGCAGACTCTTCTAGCTTCTTGACCTTATTAAGTTTATATGCATGAGGGTAACTTAAATTTATAGACCAGAATCTCCCAGACTGTGCAGACTTAGATAATCTCCAGTAAATTCAGCATTCTCAGTGAGGCAGGGACTGGTTGAAAATAAAAAGCCAATTGGGTCACATTTCTGATCACTATTTTGTGGCTCCTGCCATGAAACAGAGATAGACTTAAACAGAGAACATTGTCAGATCTGGCTACAACACCAGCCCCATTACTACTACTACTACTGACCCCGTGGGATTGAATGGATTCTTGGCTACCCAGGCTGTTAAACAGAAATGTGTCACCTGGGCAAGGTGCCAAGATGGTGCTGACAAGGGTGGAACCGCACCACATCAGGAATTCACGCCTTCAGGACACATAAAGAAGACAGTAGGTTGGACACAGTTGGGGGATTTAAATATTCAGAGTCAATTGCAGACATTCCTCAAGCCCTTGAAACATTTGACACAAGCTTGCAACTGTCATGATTTATCTCCTTATCCACTTCTGTCAATCAACACAAATCACATACACAGTAGGACTGGCTGCACCTAACAAGTATGGTTGAGCAACAGTGCAGTACAAAGTCTTCCATTATCACCACAATTAGTCACCCTCCCTGCAATTAAGTAGATGATTGACTGGCAGGTATGTTTGGAAATGAATTAACATGACAACTGCTGTTAAGTGCATGCAGTCCCAAAACACGTTACTGTAACAATTGATTGTGAGGTCCCAATTCTTCAGGCTAGTCTGCCAGATAACATTAGACCTTTAGATAGGCTGCGGCCGTTTCTCAAGAGATGTCAGATTATTTTCAGACCTACAAATTGGCCAAGTGATACTTTCAGAACTTGATCCTACTGTCAGATAACACAGGGTCATAAGTGACACATCCCTAGCTACATAAAGCGAGCCTTTCTTTCTATGATGGGATCTTAAGATTTAAGTGTAAGGAAATATGAGCTGGATATCATAAGCTGTATAACTGACACTGCATTATGATGAAGGTTCATGATATAGTTTCCTTATATTTGGGCTTTAAAATAGACAGAACCAGGAGGTTTGATTTGAATTTCTTCATCGTCTATGTTTAGAAGGAGTAGCGTAGTTTAATGTTCGTTGCTGTGAATGGTATTGGGTTGCCTGGAAATCTGTTTGCACACATTTAAATACAGCTTTAAGAAACACTCGAGGTGAATAGCTTTCTAAAGCACTGAACAAGGATTGAAGAGAGGAAACAGTATTGCGCTATTGCCTAGAAACATGGTGTCTTACAGCACAGAGAGACAAAAACAGAAACAAGTTTCAGAAAGAGAGAGAGCTATCCAGGAATCTCAGTGTGAGCAAGCAGATCATAGAATCCCTAATCATAAAGACTGGCTATTCAACCCAAGTCCACACAGTCTCCAAACAGCATCCACCAGATCAATTCCCCCACACTATTTCTGTAACCCTGCATTTCCCCTGGTTAATCCACCTAGCGTACACATGCCTAGATACTATGCCAGTGTAGCACAGCTAATCCAGCTAACATGCACATCTTTGGACTGCGGGAGGAAACCAGAGCACCCGGAGGAAACCCACTGAGAGAATGTGCAAATTTCACATGGATAGTCACCCAAGGGTGGAATCAAATGCAGGCCCCTGAAGTTGTATGACAGCAGTGCTAACCACTGTCCCAGGTCATTCAGAGGGAAAAAGATCTGTACCATCAACTGTGCTGTTGAGCAGTTTCCACAACAGTCAGAGCAGAAGAAAGGAAAGCCTAGTGTTTTATACGTTAGTAAGAAAAAAAAGCTCCAGAAAAATAAGGCTTTAAGGTGTCAGCAAAAAACTTCCGACAAGGCTGTTTAGGGAACACCTGTTACGTAGTGAGATGTGTTAGCAGCTTAAGGGTCACTTGAAGTACCATTAACTATAGAAGACAGCATTAAGTAAATGTGCAATGCTTGCTGGAAAAAAAACAAGTACAGCCATGCCAAATCAATTGGGATCTTTGAAGTGGAAACAGGAACATTCACTGAGGTGAATATATATAAGAATATTGACAGAGAAAAAGGGCTGAAACTTTATTTGTGATACAACAGTTTCAAATAGCTTGAGTTGGAGTCAGAGAGATGTTTAGCATGGAAACAGACCCATCGGTCCAATTCGTTCAGGCTGACCAGATATCCGAAATTAATCTAGTCCCATTTGCCACCACATGGCCCATATCCCAATTTGTAGATCTGAAAATACTCTGACATCTCTTGAGAAACAGCTCCAGCCTATCTAACGGTCTAATGTTACCTCTCTCATTCATATACCCATCCAGATGCCTTTTAAATGTTGTAAATGTACCAGCCTTCACCACTTCCTGTGGCAGCTCCTTAGGTCCCTTTTCAATCTTTCCCCTCTCATCCTGAACCTATGCCCTCTAGTTCTGGACTTCCCTCACCGCAGCAAAAATATCTTGTTTATGTACCCTATCCATGCCCCTCATAATTTTGTAAACCTCTAGCAGATTCCCCCCCCTCAGCCTCCGAAACTCCAGGGAAAACAGCCCCAGCCTGTTCAGCCTCTCTCTATAGCTCAAACCCTCCAACCCTGGCAACATCCTTGTAAATCTTTTCTGAACCCTTTCAAGTTTCACAACATCTATTTGTACATGCTCTATTTGGACACATACCCCACAAAGGCACCACCAACAGCAGCAGTATTGTTTAGATTACTTACAGTGTGGAAACAGTCCCTTCGGCCCAACAAGTCCACACCGACCCTCCGAAGGGCAACTCACCCAGACCCATTCCACTACATTTACCCCTTCACCTAGCACTACGGGCAATTTAGCATGGCCAATTCACCTAACCTGCACATTTTTGGACTGTGGGAGGAAACCGGAGCACCCGGAGGAAACCCACGCAGACACAGGGAAAATGTGCAAACTCCACACAGTCAGGCGGGAATTGAACCTGGGACCCTGGTGCTGTAAGGCAGCAGTGCTAACCAGTGTGCCACCTCGTGGTGTCCAGTCTGGCTGCCTCAGAGAGGGGGCGGAGGCAGTGTTGGACAGGGTGAGGAGGGCAGTGCTGGACAGGGACAGGGGTGGGGGTGGGTGTGGGCGTTTTTAGATGGGGTTGGGGGCAGGTGGGGGGTGGGCGGTGTTGGACGGGGGCAGTTTTGGGGGAGCGGAGGGCGGTGTTGGACGGGGCAGGGGGAGGGGGTGCAGGAGGTGGAGTTGGCCGGGGTGGGGGCTCGTGCACTGTGCGTTTCTGCATTTCCTAAACGGGAAGCAGACTTTAAAACCCCGAGCCCCAGAGGAAAGGCATTTAATTGATTAACCGAATAATCGATGATCTGAACGAAATAATGCCCGCCCATCTCGTTTGGATAATCATTCTATCCAGTCATCAAATCTGGGCCCAGTATGTGGGAAGAACGTGTTACTTTTTTCCAGGCAAATGACATTGGGTCAGACAAAAGGTAATGAGTAATTCTCCTGACAGCGTGTGGACCTGCAGCTTTTTTGGTTATTAGAAGCCTAACTTTCCTAGAGGCACCACACACTAAAACCTTTGACGGATTTAGCTGAGGAACATTAAAGCTCCGAGCCTGCTCTAACTCTAAGATGCTATCTGTTTTACTTGACAGTTTGTGAACCGGGTGAATCATATTGGGATTTTTGACAAGGTTCAGATCACTGGCAGAGGCATACGACTTTGGTTTAACCCCAAGTGAGACGCTGAGAGACTGTTTGGTCTGTGGGATTAATCAGGTAACCATACAAAAGTGCCAATTAGCCGAGGCCCAACTGGATTTCAAACAGGCACCATAACTGGCTTTATCATTAGAAAATGCAGCAAGTGGAGTATATGAGTTACAGGGTATTCTGATGGAAATGAATACCCTCGCCAGTCCGACGGAACTAAGGGAACATAACTTGAGTGAAGGTAATCGCAGAGCCTCACTTAGGATATATCCTGAACAGAGGGACTCAGCCCACAGCTAAACCCAAAAACAAAGCCAAACCTCAGTCAAACAGTTAAATATTCTTCAGGATCCAGGCCAGTAGGCCATTGCAGTTTCTGCCAGTATGCGCACTTAAGAGTGTAACAAGAGTCCCATTAGACCATGGAGTAAAATAGCTCATACACAGGTATTCAGGAGAATGCACACCCTAGAAAGCCCACCTCCATCTGGTTTGGAACAATTAAATTGCTTAGCAACATCCAATCAGAACTGATCACAATAAACATCTGGTTAAATGGTCACCTGGTTCTAATGGAGGTCAATACCAATACACCTGTTTCACATCAACTTCTCAGCCCTCATCAATCCTCTTTGTTACGCCTTCAAAAAATTCAATCAAGTTTGTGAGACATGATTTCCCACACACAAAGTCATGTTGACTATCCCGAATCAGTCCTTGCCTTTCCAAATACATGTACATCCTGTCCCTCAGGATTCCCTCCAACAACTTGCCTATCACCGAGGTCAGGCTCACTGGTCTATAGTTCCCTGGCTTGTCTTTACCGCCCTTCTTAAACAGTGGCACCATGTTTGCCAACCTCCAGTCTTCCGGCACCTCACCTGTGACTATCAATGATACAAACATCTTAGCAAGAGGCCCAGCAATCACTTCTCTAGCTTCCCAGAGTGTTCTCGGGTACACCTGATCAGGTCTTGGGGATTTATCCACTTTTGTGTGTGTCAAGACATCCAGCACTTCTCCTCTGTTAGATGGACATTTTTCAAGACGTCATCATCTATTTCCCTACAGGCTATATCTTCCATGTCCTTTTCCACAGTAAATACTGATGCAAAATATTCATTTTGTATCTGCCTCATTATCTGCGGCTCCACACAAAGGCTGCCTTGCTGATCTTTGAGGGACCCTATTCTCTCCCTAGTTATCCTTTTGTCTTTAATGTATTTGTAAAATCCCTTTGGATTCTCCTTAATTCTATTTGCCAAAGTTATCTCATGTCCCATTTTTGCCCTCCTGATTTCCCTCTTAATTATACTCCTACTGCCTTTATACTCTAAGAATTCATTTGATCTATTCTGTCTATACTTCCTTATTTTTCTTAACCAAACCCTCAATTTCTTTAGTCGTTCAGCATTCCCTACACTTACCAGCCTTTTCTTTCACCCTGACAGGAATATACTTTCTCTGGACCCTCGTTATCTCATTTCTGAAGGCTTCCCATTTTCCAATCTTCTCTTTATCGGTGAACATCTGCCTCCAATCAGCTTTTGAAAGTTCTTCTCTAATTTAGAACTTCAACTTTTAGATCTGGTCTATCTTTTTCCATCACCATTTTAAATCTAATAGAATTATGGTCGCCGGCCCCAAAGTGCTCCCCTACTGACACCTCAGTCACCTGCCCTGCCTTATTTCCCAAGACTAGGCCAAGTTTTGCACCTTCTCTAGTAGGTACGTTCACAAACTGAATCAGAAAATGTTCTTTCATACACTGAACACTATGGGAGTCCCAGTCTGTGCGGAAGTGGGTACTGCAGATGCTGGAAATGTACATCAGGAAATTTTCCTGGTCTCGGATGCTGCCTGGCCTGCTGCGCGTTGCCAGCACCACTCTAATCTTGATTCCCAGTCTATGTTTGGAAAGTTAAAATCCCTTACCATAACCACCCTATTATTCTTACAGATAGCTGAGATCTCCTTACAAATTTGTTTCTCAATTTCCCTCTGACTATTAGGGGGGGATCTATAATACAATCCAATATGGTGATCATACATTTCTTATTTCTCAGTTCAACCCAAATAACTTCCCTGGATGTAGTTCCAAGAATATCCTCCTTAAGTACAGCTGTAATGCAATCCCTTACCAAAAACACCAATCCCCCTCTGCTCTTGCCTCCCTTTCTGTCCTTCCTATAGCATTTGTATCCTGGAATATTGAGCTGCCAATCCTGCCCATCCCTGAGCCATGGTGCTCTAATTGCTGACATTCCAGTCCCATGTTCCTAACCATGCCCTGAGTTCATCTGCCTTCCCCGTTAGGCCTCTTACATTGACATAAATGCAGTTTAATTTATTAGTCCTATCTTGTTCTCTGCTTTGTCCCTGCCTGTTTGACTCACTTCTGTTCTCAACTGTACCTGTCTCAAATTGATCTCTTTCCTCACTATCTCCCTGGGTTCCACCCCCTCCACCTTACTCATTTGAGTCCTCCTGAGCAAATCTTCCTGCCAGTATATTCGTCCCCTTCCAATTTAGGTGCAATCTGTCCTTCTCGTACAGATCACTTCTACCCCAGAAGAGATTCCAGTGATCCAAAAATGTGAATCCTTCTCCCATACACCAGCTCCTCAGCCATGCATTCATCTGCTCTATCCTCCTACTCCTGCCCTCACTAGCTCGTAGCAGTGGGAGTAATCTGGATATTACTACTTTCGAGGACTTCCTTTTTAAATTCCTGCCTAACTCTCTACATTCTCCTTTCAGAATCTCATCCTTTTCCCTTCCTATATCGTTGGTTCCAATGTGGACAATGACCTCCTGCTGGCCCCTCTCCCCCGTGAGAGCATTCTGTACCCTCTCAGACATCTTTGATCCTGGCACCAGGGAAGCAACACGCCATTCTGAATTTTTTGCTGCTGGCCACAGAAACGTCTGCCTGTGGCTCGGACTAGAGAGTCCCCTAACATAATCAATCAATCTCTTGGATCCCAAAGTACCCCTCGTTGCATTAGTCAGTCTCGATACCAGAAACTTGGCTGTTTGTGCTAGATTCCTCTGAGAATCCATCATCCCCTTCATTTTCCAAAACTGCATACTTGTTTTAAATAGGATAGCCACAGAAGATTCCTACACTACCTGCCTACCTCTCTTACCTTACCTGGAGTTAACCCATCTATGTGACTGCATCTGCGACTTTTCTCCCTTCCAATAACTGCCATCCATCCATCCCCTTGCTCTTGTAAATTCCTCATTGCCTCAAACTGTCTCTCCAACCGAACCATTCGATCTGATAGGATTCGCAACCAATGGCATTTATTGCAGATATAATCCTCAGTAACATGTAAACTCTCCCTAAACTCCCACATCCAACAAGAGCATATCACTCCAAGGACCATTTTCGCTTCTTCCAACCTGCAGACCCGGAAAGTAGCACCTTCTTAGTGCTCTACAAAACACTGCTTCAGGCTAACTTAATACTTCTGGCTTTATGTTTAATCAAGAGACATATCTCAATAAAACATAATCAGGAAAGACTCCACTCGACTCATTATTGTAGATTTACAGCAAGGCCACACTTAAAACTATTCACTTATCTGTTTCTGTGCTGTGACCTCTCCCAAACAGGCTCCTCCAAGATCAGTTGTGAATTTCACTTAATTTTCCTAGACACACTCCAATGTCCAGTGTTACATGAATTCAACAGCAAAAAAAAGCCATTATTTTGACTTTTTCTTTCTCCAAAAGTTCCAAAGCAATGCAACAGCATATAAAACAGTAATTGCTGCTCCTGGAATTTAAGGAAATCACCTCCAAAACCTAAAATACCTCAAAAAAGAAAGAAGCAGCCTGTTACAGCCAGAAATTTTTCCCATCCTCCATCTTGGATTACCAAGAAAATTCCACCACAGAACATCCCAGATGGCCTCCTTCTTCAAAGACAGCAATTTCCCCTCCCACATGGTCGACAATGCCCTTGAAGCTTATCCCCTCCACTTCCTGCATCTCCTCCCTTGAACCCTATCCCTCCAATTGCAACAAGGACAGAACAGCTCCCTCTCCCCCCACCAACCCACCCTCCACTCCAGGCACCTTCCTCTGCCACTACAAGAGGTGTAAAACCTGCACCCACACCTCCCCGGCCCTCCCCTCACCTCCATCCAAGGCCCCAAAGGGATCCTTCCACATCCGACAGAGATTTACCTGTACTTCCACACGTCATCTATTGTGTCCACTGCTCCCGATGTGATCTCTTCTACAGTGGGGAGACAGGACGCCAACTTGTGGAACGTTTCAGAGAACATCTCTGGGACACATGCACTAAATAACATCACCGCCCTGTGGTTGAACACTAGCTGCCCTCCCACTCCACCAACAACATGCAGGCCCTGGGCCTCCTCCACCACCAGATTCTAGTCACCTGACGCCAAGAGGAAAATGCCTCATCTTACTCCTTGGGACTCTCCAACCAGACAGGATCAATGTGGATTTCACCAGTTTCCTCATTTCCCCTTCCCCCATCTTATTCCCAGATCCAACCCTCCAACTCAGCACCACCATGTTGAACTGTCCTACTTGTCCACCTTCCATCCACTTATCCGCTCCACCCCGACCTATCACCTTTACCCCCACCTTCACCTACCTATTGCATTCCCAGCTACCTTCCCCACAGCCCCACCCCACCCTCCCATTTATCTCTCAGCCCCCTTGGGCTACAAACCTCACTACTGATGAAGGGCTTATGCTTGAACGTGGACTCTCCTGTTCCTAAGATGGTCCCTGCCCAGCTGAATCCGATTAATAGCCCCAATCAGGGAGCCCTAGCTGACAGATATAAACAGGAGTGTCAGAGGTTCTATTCACTCAGAGCTGGCTCTGAGGGAGCTGGATCAGTGTCACGGACTCTCCCCACGTAAATAAAGGGGGACTTGGTAACTGTGGAGTTACTTCAACCCCAATTTGGAAACATGCCACTGCTTGTTCATTGCGGAGTTAAAATGCTGATAGGAGTACCTTCACCACATGGACTGGAACAGGTCAAGAATGTGGCACACCATAACCTTCTCAGGGAAACTGGCCAATACATGTTGGCCTTACCAATGATGCTCACATCCACTGAGTGAAATAGGAAGTTATTATATAGCAGTTTCACGTCAAAACTGGGAATAGGTTTGAGGAGCATACCTTCTGCGCAAATCCTCTGCCACAGAGGCCCTGCAGCTGAACAGGTATGCTCTCAGCGATTTGAGCTGCTGGCGTAAGCGGAGAACATTGGCCAATGCTTCCACGTGCTCGTACAGATGTGGATTATCCTGCCGGATATCAATGAGTGGCTCTTCGGATATGTACTCCAGGAATTCTTTCGCTTGTTTTGAAACCTACAGAGAAAGAGGAAGTTTGAAAACAGATGCTTTGTGGCAGAAAGAATATGGTCGGGTAGGGTTTAGGTTACTTTACTATTAATCCAACTAACGGAAGTTTGAATCATAGTTGAGGAACTGGAATTCGGTTCCTAAAATCGGATTGTTGTATAAGTCTACTGCTTGATGCATGTCCAGTGGGGTATGAAACCTGCTGTCCTTAAACCACCCAGGCCTTTGAGAGACTCCAGGTCACACTAACATAGTTGACTTTTTAAATTCTCTTTTCCAGCACCTACGCAAACCACATACAGTTACATCAAAGTGCTTCAAATTCTCAAAGCGACTAGGAATAGGTAATAAATACCGACCTGTCCAACCACCAACACCCACATTTTGACAATGATTTCTTTTCTTAAAATTGAGAGACAGTAATTGTAGAAGGTTTCAGTCAAAATAAAACAACTTCTATTGTAATCAACAGACTCTGTACGTAGCACTATGGCCTCTAAATAGGAGGTCTTGGCTTGAAGTCCCACTTGGAAGGTAGGAACATATTTTAGGTGGACAGTGCAGTGCTGAGGGAGTATGACTCTGATGAATTGTCACTTTTCAGACGTGGCCTTAAACTTCAGCCACTTGTCTCTCCTGGGTTGATTTGAAAGATTCCAAAGCATTCTCTTGAAGAGGATGAGGGGAACTCTGCATGATGTCCTGGCTAAAATGTCACCCTGAACCAAAATGATTAATGAAAAAGAATATTTGGTCATTATTACAATGCAGTATGTGAAACCTGTGAGGAGGCAGAAACAAATTGCCTGATGCCCTGGTCATGCTAATCCCTCAATCAGAAACGTTCAAGAAAATTGGTCACTGCTGCTGTGGGATCTTCTGAGGTTCCAAAAGCGGCCAGACTTCAGAAAGTACCCAAATGGCTGGAAAGCAGTTTGGGGTGTTGAGGTTGTAAAAGCTGCTGCTATCTAAAAGCGCCTTTTCTCTTTCTTACAAGCTGATCTTATTTTGAAACCCAATTCTCCTGGATAGCTGCACAGCACAGAAGTCCGGAGTCTTAACTTTGCATTCTCATTGTTTCACATCAATGAAATATCTGCAAAGCCAGTGGGGTAGAGGCACGGTCACTGGACTAGTCATACAGACACCCAGGCTAATAGTAGAAAGTGAAATTTGAATTCAATTCATAAATGTTGAATTACAAAACTAGATTAATATTGGTGGTCATGAAACCACTGTCGATTGCTGTAAAACCCATCTGTTTCACTGCTTTCCTCACCTGGTCTAGTCTAGACTCTCAGCAAATGAACTGACTCTTAAATGTCCTCTGAAATTACCTAGCAAATCACTCAGTTGCAAATACAATGGTTCAAGGTGGTAGCAATTAGGAATGGGCAGCAAATGCTGGCTTAGCAGGCAACACCCACAACCTGTGAATGAATAAGAAGAAAAATCTAGTAATCCAGAGGCACAAACTAACACTCTGGGGACATGGGTTCTAATCCTACCATAGCACGTGGCAACATTTAAATTCAGTCACGAAAATATGGAACTGAAAACTAGTTTCATTAATGGTAAGGCAGCATCCAAGGAGCAGAAGAATCGGCGTTTTGGGCACAAGCCCTTCATCGGGAAAGGCTTATGCCAGAAACGTCAATTCTCCTGCTCCTCGGATGCTGGCAGATCCGCTGTGTTTTTCCAGCACCACTCTCTCAACTCTGATCTCCAGCATCTGCAGTCCTCACTTTCTCCTTCAGTAATGGTAACTTTGACAATGAAGATCGATTGTTGTGCAAACCCAATTGGTTCACTACCATCCTTCAGGGAAGGAAATCTGCCAACCCTATCTGGTATGATTTACATATGACTCCAGACTTACAACCATGTGGTTGACTCTTAATTATCCTCTCAAGTGGTCCAGCATGCCACTCACATCAACGGTGTTTAAGGATGGGCAACAAACTTTGGCCATAAATATCAGCAACACCCAATGGCCATGAAGAAACAAATTTTTAATTACAATTAAAAGGAATGGAAGGACAGGATGTACATGTATTTGGAAATACATGTCCAACCCATCCATGCTGACCAGGTATCCCAACCCAATCTAGTCACACCTGCCAGCACCCGGCCCATATCCCTCCAAACTCTTCCTATTCATATACCCATCCAAATACCTCCTAAATGTTGCAATTGTACCAGCCTCCACCACGTTCTCTGGCAGCTAATTCCATACATGTCCCACCCTCTGCATGAAAAAGTTGCCCGCAGGTCTCTTTTATATTTTTTCCCCCTCACCCTAAACCTATGCCCTCTAGTTCTGGAATCCCCGATGCCAGAGAAAAGACTTTTTGTCTATTTATTCTATCCATGCCCCTCATAATTTTGGAAACCTCTATAAGGTCACCCCTCGGCCTCCGACGCTCCAGGGAAAACAGCCTCAGCCTGTTCAGCCTCTCCCTGAGGATCAGCTCAGATCCTCCAACCCTGGCAACATCCTTGTAAATCTTTTCTGAACCCTTTCAAGTTTCACATCTTTCCGATAGGAAGGAGACCAGAACTGCATGCAATATTCCAACAGTGGCCTAACCAATGTCCTGTACAACCGCATCACGACTTCCCTAGGACCTTACCTAGAAGTGTGTAAGTCCTGCTAAGATTTGCTTTCCCAAAATACAGTATCTCGCATTTATCTGAATTAAACTCCATCTGCCACTTCTGAGCCCATTGGCCCATCTGGTCCAGATCCTGTTGTAATCTGAGGTAACCCTTTTCGCTGTCCACTACACCTCCAATTTTGGTGTCATCTGCAAACTTACTAACTGTACCCCTTATGCTTGCATCCAAATCATTTATGTAAACGACAAAAAGTAGAGGACCCAGCACCGATCCTTGTGGCACTCCACTGGTCACAGGCCTCCAGTCTGAAAAACAACCCTCCACCAGCACCCCACTGTCTTCTACCTTTGAACTAGTTCTGTATCCAAATGGCTAGTTCTCCCTGTATTCCATGAGATCTAACCTTGTTAATCAGTCTTCCATGGGGAACCTTGTCGAACGCCTTACTGAAGTCCATATAGATCACATCAACTTCTCAGCCCTCATCAATCTTCTTTGTTACGCCTTCAAAAAACTCAATCAAGTTTGTGAGACATGATTTCCCCTGCACAAAGCCATGTTGACTATCCCGAATCAGTCCTTGCCTTTCCAAATACATGTACATCCTGTCCCTCAGGATTCCCTCTAACAACTTGCCCACCGGTCTATAGTTCTCTGGCTTGTCTTTACCGCCTTTCTTAAACAGTGGCACCACATTTGCCAACCTCCAGTCTTCCGTCACGTCACCTATGACTATCAATGGTACAAATATCTCAGCAAGAGGCCCAGCAATCACTTCCCTAGCTTCCCACAGAGTTCTCGGGTACACCTGATCAGGTCCTGGGATTTATCCACCTTTAACCATTTCAAGGCATCCAACACTTCCGCCTCTGTAATCTGGACATTTTGCAAGATGTCACCATCTATTTCCCTACAGTGTATATCTTCCATAACCTTTTCCACAGTAAATACTGATGCAAAATATCCATATAGTATCTCCCCCATTTTCTGTGGCTCCACACAAAGGCCGTCTTGCTGATCCTCGAGGGGTCCTATTCTCTCCCAAGTTACCCTTTTGTCCTTAATATATTTGTAAAAACCCTTTGGATTCTCCTTAATTCTATTTGCCAAAGCTATCTCATGTCCCCGTTTTGCCCTCCTGATTTCCCTATTAAGTATACTCCTACTTCCTTTATATTCTTCTAAGGATTCACTGATCTATCCTGTCTATACCTGACATATGCTACCTTCTTTTTCTTAACCAAACCCTCAATTTCTTTAGTCATTCAGCATTCCCTATACCTACCAAACTTCCCTTTCACCCTGACAGGAATATACTTTCTCTGGATTCTTGTTATCTCATTTCTGAAGGCTTCCCACTTTCCAGCCGTCTCTTTACCTGCGAGCATCTGCCTCCAATCAGCTTTCGAAAGTTCTTGCCTAATACCGTCAAAATTGGCCCTGATGGGACTAAATATTCCAATTCATATTCTCAGAGGATACAGCACAGAACTACAATACCAAATGAATTCAAAATGCTGATGTCAAGACTTGATTATCACCCTAGTACAATGGCTCATACAATGTTCTCTCAAAAGAAACTGTACAACTCGGTTTTGACAAAGGGTCAGTTAGACTCGAAACGTCAGCCCTTTTCTCTCCTTACAGATGCTGCTGGACCTGCTGAGATTTTCCAGCATCTGCAGTAATTTGCTTTTATTTTGTACAACTCTCCTGATAGCTTGGCATGTTTCAGAAGAGTTGGAGATAAATCAGACAGACTAGACCAGAGATGTTCCAGGTTCAATAACCAGTGATGAGTCAAGGAGGAATTTCTTCGCCAATGGAGTGGGGAGCCTGTGGAATTCTTTGCCACAAGAAACTGTTGAGTCCAAAACAGCTTAGACTTTCAAGAAAGAAGTAGATATAGCTCTTAGGACTAAAGAGATCAAAGGGTATGGGGGAAAGCAGGAACAGGCACTGAGTTAGATGGTCAGCCGTGACCATACTGAATGGCCACCATCTGCTCCGATATTCTATGTTTCTGTGAACATGCAGTTCAAGGGCAATTAGGGTTGGGCCACAAATGCTGACCTTTCCTATATACGCAGATTCCACAAAAGAGATGAAAGCTAAATCACGAAAAGCTGATGAGGGAATTAGGAAATGAATAGCAAAAAAAAAAGCACCTCGAGAATTAATAAAGCTGCTATGAAATTTGATACTGCCTGTCCTGAGTCCATGCAGCCATTGCTAATATTCTCAGTGACCTGCACTAGGGCCCAAATCAGCACAGATTTGATTTTTAAAATTTTCAGCCTTGTTTGCAAGTCCCTCTATAAACGTGGCCATCCTTAGGACTGTAACAAACCATACAGAAAAAAACCATTGAACTGCCTATGCTTCTCCACTATGGGTCTCTCGTATATCCTAGCATTGCCTACCACTCCATCATTGCTGATTGTGCTTTGTATGCCTTGGTACTACGTTGTGGAAATGCCTACTTAAATCTCTCTTTCTGCCTCTCCACCTTTCAGATTCTCCTCCACACACTTCCAAGCTTTTGCTCACTTGCCATATCTCCCGAAGTAGCCCAGAGGAAATATCTTGCAGAGTCTTTACATTAAAAAGGTGCTATATAAATGTGAGTTGTTGTTGCAGCTCAAGAAGGAGCAACGCACCTTGTGCTTTGCGGTGTCCCAGTTGTGAACCAGTCGAGCAGGGATCAGGAACACATCATCGACATGACAGGCTTGGCAATAGTACCAACCACTGTAGGCACATACCTTTGCGTTCCCATAGGACAGGCCCACCGGTCTCTGACAGCCTATTGAAAACAAAAAGAGAATTCTTGCAATGCAAGTTGCCATAATGAAAGGAAGGGATTTATACACTTAATGGTAAGGTCCTAGGGAGTGTTGCTGAACAAAGAAACCTTGGAGTGCAGGGTTATAGCTCCTTGAAAGTGGACTCGCAGGTAGATAGGATAGTGAAGGTGGCTTTGGGTATGCTTTCCTTTATCGGTCAGAGTATTGAGTACAGAAGTTGGGACATCATGTTGCGGATGTACAGGACATTGGTTAGGCCACTGTTGGAATATTGCATGTAATTCTGGTCTCCTTCCTATCAGACAGATGTTGTGGAACTTGAAGGGGTTCAGAAAAGATTTACAAGGATGTTGCCAGGGTTGGAGGATTTGAGCTACAGGGAGAGGCTGAACAGGCTGGGGCTGTTTTCCCTGCAGCGTCAGAGGCTGAGGGGTGACCTTATAGAGGTTTATAAAATCATGAGGGGCATGGATAGGATAAATAGACAAAAAGTCTTTTCCCTGGGGTCAGGGATTCCAGAACTAGAGGGCGTAAGTTTAGGGTGAGGGGAGAAAGATATAAAAGGGACCTAAGGGGCAACTTTTTCACGTAGAGGGTGGGACATGTATGGAATGAGCTGCCAGAGGAAGTGATGGAGCCTAGTATAATTGCAACATTTAAGAGGTATTTGGATGGGTATTTGAATAGGAAGGGTTTGGAGGGATATGGGCTGGGTGCTGGCAGGTGGGACTAGATTGGGTTGGGATATCTGGTCGGCATGGATGGGTTGGACAGAAGAGTCTGTTTCCATGCTGTACATCTCTATAACTCTATGAAACACAGAAAGACAACATGCACTGACAAATCTCGCAAACAGCAACAGCATAATGACCAGATTATATTTTCCAGTGATATTGGTTGCTGATCAACCAAGATACTATGGACAACAGCCTTTATTTAAAATGGAACACTTTACATCTACCCAAGGTGGTTAACAGGACCCAAGTTTCATGTCTCATCTAAAACCTGGCATGTATGGCAGTGTGACCATCTCAGCATTGCAAAGGGGAGTTAGCATAGACTTTAAACTTAAATCTCTGGAGGTGAGCCTCGAATCCACAACCTTCAGACTCAGCTGTGAGAATGTCACTCTGTTGAGCTACGAGTGTCAAGACATTTCTGCTATAACACACATTTCATTGAAGCGAATTTGCCATAATGTGATTGACGAACTGGGGACACTGTTTCTAAAGAATGAACTCTTAGAACAGTATTGGCTGTAATACAATTACATCGCCAACACTTTAAGCATTGTTCCTAAAGTGTGATTTTTCTCTAATGCAGGGTTTCACAATAACACAACTATCATGCTGTGGAAGAACTACATGTATCAAATGTTGAAGCTGCTAACTGTTCGGAGAAAGTGGTGAATTGGATGTAGAATCTACAGGTTTTCTAATTTACTACCATATGCAATTTTCCTTTACAAAAAAGGAGCAATTATTATGCATCCACAGGAAAATATGTCAGTTTGGTTTTATTCACAGTTCACTGTACAGTGATCCAGTCATGCACCCTGGTGTTGTCAAAATCAGAACCCTGCTTTTTCAGGTTCCTGCACCAGCGATAGCTTTGTACAACTTTGCCAACTAGCTCCAAATTGGGAATGGCCTTTATACCTATTGGAAACAGGATTTATACTGCCCCTATGAAGTTAATACACAAGTCCACAATAGATTTCAACACAGGTCCCGGAGGTGAAAGGCTAATGTGTCACCAAATATCTCCATGACTGCTATAATATGTAACACTGCACCAACTAACAGCTCACCTCCCTCAACAAGGTCACGCTAATAACTGCATCAATCCCATTTCAGTCACTGTGCCACCAAAGGCTCCGAGCTGGATTCATACGGGATGGATGTGCAATTAATTGAACAAGAGCAGAGCTCCACAGAGGCATTTTGAAGACAGCTTTGTGGAAGGCTGCATTTGCAAAGAGATATTCCAAAAAAAAAACCAGTCAAGTGCATGCACCACTCTTCAGTGCCCCTGTCCCAAAAACACAAAGCTTTGAACCATCAGTCGAAATAGCAGCAACAACAGGCCAAACCTCGCTTGCTCACTCTTCTCTCCAGTGCAGTGACAACATGAAGTAATATCAGGATCTTGTACCACAAACTCTGTCCACAAGTGAGCATTTGTCTTTGTAACAGATTGTGCAGCAATGGTCAGGAGAGGATTATTATCGCTGGACTAGCAATTCACAGACCAAGGTAATGTTCTGGGATGTGGGTTTAAATCCCACCACAGCAGATGATAAAACTTGAATTCAATAAAATCTGAAATTAAAACTTTAATGGTGGCCATCAAAACATTGCTGATTGCCATTAAAGTTCACCTGCTTCATTATTGCCCTGTAGGGAAGGAAAACTGCCCACCCTGACCTGGTCTGGCCTACATGGTGATTGCTGACACACAGCAATGAGACAGCCAGCAGCTCCACGGACTGATGGGTCTACGGAAACTTCACTTTTACATGTCATTCTAGATCCACCATAACATGGTTGATTCTTTATTGCCATCTGAAATAGCCTACCAAGCCACTGAGTTGCTACAATTGCTAAAATGCCAAGTCTATAGCCAAACTGATTCACTTCACGTGATATTAAGAAGTAGGAAGGGTTTCGAAGGATATGGGCTGGGTGCTTGCAGGTGGGACCATATTGGGTTGGGATATCTGGTCGGCATGGACAGGTTGGACCGAAGGGTCTGTTTCCATGCTGTACATCTCTATGATTCTATGACTAACTGGGTGGGGACATGGGGGAACTTCAGGATCACGTTCAAATAATGACCAAAAATCGGTGAGTGGCGAAAATAGCCTCTTTATTCAGCAATCCCAGCACAAGTTTGAGCCCCTTTATACACTGTTCTTACATATATTAAAATTCCACTACTATGGTGTTACATTTTTTATCTATAGTACACAAAGGTTTGAAGGGCTTCTGCCCTGGGAGACAGAGATGGGTTAAAATGTGCTAAATGCTGCCTGCTACTTCTGATGGGATTAAGAGTGTCTATCCGGTCTGCTTGCATAATTAAGACGTGTTAGTCCTTTTTGTCTTTTAAGTTAGCAAATATTAGTAAAAATACTAAGCCTATATGCTCTAAGTAAATTAGAAACTATACCTATACTTAATAAGAATAAAGAATATTAAACTAGTTACTGGAGCTGGGTTGAGAGATTTATTTAATATTTGCTGATAGGTGTTTCAAGCATTCATGCAATTTCATGGAAGTGCTGTTTTGTTAGTTTCTTCCAGGGATAATGGCCCAGTTAAAAGGTACTTAACAGGTACTTACTAATTGGGAAATCTATTCAGGTCCAGGAGATGGTTGGTAAAGGCTGATTAATATTATAATGTTTTGTGGACAGCTGATAGGGATGGTATTGTTCTCCATGCTACACTTATTCAGAGGTAAACACTGCTGGTAAACAAGGACTGATAAGGTGTGGAAATACAGTGAAAATAGCAAGCTGGTATGTGAGCTAATAAAGATTATCTATAACACAATATCTCACAGCAACTTCACCTTTACATGTCATTCGAGATCCACCACAATGTGGCTGACTCTTAACTGCCATCTGAAATAGCCTAGCAAGCCATTATCGACTGCTAAAAAGCCAGTCTATATATACCCAAACTGATACCCTTCACATGATACCAAGAAATGGTTGGAGACACTGGATACTTCAAAGACTCTTGGTCCTGTTAACATTCTGGCAATGGTAGTGATGAGGTGTGCTCCAAATTTGCCACACCCCTAGCCAACCACTTCAGTTCAACTATGTCACTAGCATTTAATTAACAATGAATCATAGAACCCCTACAGTATGGACTGACTCTCCAATCAGCATCCCACTCGGACTCAACCCCCACTATCCTATCCCTGTAACCCTGCATTTCCGGTAGCTAACCTACCTAGCCTGCACATCTCTGGACACGATGGGCAATTTAGCATGGCCAATCCATCTAACATACATTTCTTTGGACTGCGGGAGGAAACCAGAAAATCTGGAAGAAAATCACACAGACAGAAGGAGAATGTGCAAATTCCACACAGACAGCTGCCTGAGGATGGAATTGAACCCGGGTCCCTGGCGCTCTCAAGTAACAGTACTAACTAAATAGCCACCATGCCATCCTGTGCGGAATGTGAAATATTGCCCAGTACGTCCTATACACAACATTCAAACAATACCCCATCAGTCTTCTCTTGAGCATTAGCAATGATATAAGAGTAAAAGATTGCCCCAGGAAGCAGTGACCATAAAATGGTAGAATTTAGTATTTGGTTTGACAGGGACAAACTTGGGTCTGAAACAACTGTCCTAAACTTAAATAAATGCAATCACAAAGAATGTGGGGCAGAGCTGGCTGGAGTGGAGCAGGAAAGTTTAGCACCAAAGACGACTGAGAAATTGCCATCAATGTTTAAGAAAATAGTTCAAGATTCACAGCAAACATATATTTTAGTGGGGACAAGTGCCAGCCATCACTAATCAGTGAAGTTAAGGACAGCATCAAATTGAAAAGAAAAACATACGTGGCAAAGATTAGTGGTAAGCAGAGGATTGGGAAAGTTTTAAAATCCAAAAGGTGACCAAATAAAAAGAGAAAAAATAGGTTTTGAGGGCATACTTGCAAGTAACAAAAAGACTGACAGCAACAGTGTCTTTAAACATATGAAAAGGAGCAGAGAAGGCATAAAAGAGACCCCTTAGAGAATGAGGCTATGGCAATTGTAATGGGTAATAAAATGGCAGGGGAGTGGAGTAAATAGTAGAAGACATTAATAACATTCCAAAATTATCAAATAATCGAGGGGCAAAAAGAGGAGGAAATAAATATAATTACGATCACAAGAGAAAAAGTGCTTGAGAAATTAACGGGGCGAGAGACCTCGAAGTACCCTGCACCCGCTGGGATGCAGGATATTTATAGGAGGCAGCTAAAGAGATAGTGGATGCACTGGTAGTAATCTTCCAAGAATACTTAGATTCTGGAAAAGTTCAAGCAGTTTGGGAAATTGCCATTGTAAAACTCTTGGATTTCAAAAAGGAAGGAGACAAAAATTAAACAAGTAGGAAAGACACCACTGAGACTGGGACAATAGATCCATCCTAGGATAAGCCAAACAGAGACATGCACGAGAATTCAGAGAAGCATGGCATTCCAACCAGAACTCTATCGACAAATACATTGACTTGGATCCGATTTACCACCCCCCAGAAAAAGAACGGAAAGGACATCACCAAAGTAAATGATGTCCCCACAGGAAATGACATCACCAACCCAAGGAAACCCAAACACAAATAGAAAGCAGGCTCCACCACCAGTGCTTCCTCTGGAGGCTCACTGAAGATGTTACCGGATATGGTGACAAAACATCTGAAAATGAACCTTCCAGCTCAGCGGGCAAACCTATATCCAAAACAAGTAGCTATTGACCAGTTCACTTGCCATCGATTACTGGAAAAATGTTAGAGTCTATGATTAGAGATGTGATGACAAGGCAACAGAATATGATCAAGCTATATCAGTATGGCTTGATGAAGGAGAGATTATATCTGACAAATTTACTAGAGTTCTATGCGAGGGTAACAAATAGGATAGATATTATGCAATTCAGATAAGGTTCATAGGTATGAGCCACAGTGTGGAGGGATGGTCTTATTAGCAAAAGGCCTAAGAAGTTCTGATCTGTTCACTGGAGTTTAGAAGAATGAAAGGTGATCTCATTGAAACATATATGATTCTCAATCGGCTTGAAAGGGTAAATGCACAGAGGATGTTTCCCCTTGTGGGAGGGTCGAGGACCAGAGGACAGTCTCAAAATAAAGCAGTGCAAATTTAAGACTGAGAGAAAGAATCTCTTCTCTCAAAGGGTTGTGTGTCTTTAGAACTCCTTGCTGGTGGGGGGGGGGGGGGGCACGGTCCTTGTGCATATTTATAGCTGAAATAGATAAATTATTAATCAGTGGGGGAATCAAAGGTTCTGGAAAATGGACAGGAAAGTGGACATGAGGAATGTCAGATTAGCCATAGTCCTATTCAATCCTATTAAGCTCGAGGGGCCAAATGGCCTAATTCTGTTGCTGATTCTTATGGTCTTATATGGATTAAATTCTAGATTAATGGTGCTGGAAGAGCACAACAGTTCTGGCAGCAACCGAGGGCAAAAGCCCTTCATCAGGAATAAAGGCAGAGAGCCTGAAGCGTGGAGAGATAAGCTAGAGGAGGGTGGGGGTGGGGAGAGAGTAGCATAGAATACAATAGGTGAGTGGGGGAGGAGATGAAGGTGATAGATTGGGGGCAGAGGGAGGGTGGAGTGGATAGGTGGAAAAGAAGATAGGCAGGTAGGAAGGACAAGTCATGGGGACAGTGCTGAGCTGGAAGTTTGGAACTAGGGTGAGGTGGGGGAAGGGGAAATGAGGAAACTGTTGAAGTCCACATTGATGCCCTGGGGTTGAAGTGTTCCAAGGCGGAAGATGAGGCGTTCTTCCTCCAGGCGTCTGGTGGTGAGGGAGCAGCGGTGAAGGAGGCCCAGGACCTCCATGTCCTCGGCAGAGTGGGAGGGGGAGTTGAAATGTTGGGCCACAGGGCGGTGTGGTTGATTGGTGCAGGTGTCCCGGAGATGTTCCCTAAAGTGCTCTGTTGGGAGGCGCCCAATCTCCCCAATGCAGAGGAGACCGCATCGGGAGCAACGGATACAATAAATGATATTAGTGGATGTGCAGGTAAAACTTTGATGGATGTGGAAGGCTCCTTTAGGGCCTTGGATGGAGGTGAGGGAGGTGGTGTGGGCACAGGTTTTACAGTTCCTGTGGTGACAGGGGAAAGTCCCAGGATGGGAGGGTGGGTTGTAGGGGGGCGTGGACCTGACCAGGTAGTCACGGAGGGAACAGTCTTTGCGGAAGGTGGAAAGGGGTAGGGAGGGAAATATATCCCAGGTGGTGGGGTCTTTTTGGAGGTGGCAGAAATGTCGGCGGATGATTTGATTTATGAGAAGGTTGGTAGGGTGGAAGGTGAGCACCAGGGGTGTTCTGTCCTTGTTACAGTGGAGGGGTGGGGTCTGAGGGCGGAGGTGCGGGATGTGGACGAGATGCGTTAGAGGACATCTTTAACCACTTGGGAAGGGAAATTGCGGTCTCTAATGAAGGAGGCCATCTGGTGTGTTCTGTGGTGAAATTGGTCCTCCTGGGAGCAGATATGGCGGAGGCGGAGGAATTGGGAATATGGGATGGCATTTTTGCAAGCCGTAGGGTGGGAAGAGGTGTAATGCAGGTAGCTGTGGGAGTCAGGGGTTTGTAAAAAATGTCAGTGTCAAGTCGGTTGTCATTAATGGAGATGGAGAGGTCCAGGAAGGGGAGGGAGGTGTCTGAGATGGTCCAGGTAAATTTAAGGTCAGGGTGGAATGTGTTGGTGAAGTTGATGAATTGCTCAACCTCCTCGCGGGAGCACGAGGTGGCGGCAATGCAGTCATCAATGTAGCGGAGGAAGAGGTGGGGAGTGGTGCCGGTGTAATTACAGAAGATGGACTGTTCTACGTAGCCAACAAAGAGACAGGCATAGCTGAGGCCCATACGTGTGCCCATGGCTACCCCTTTGGTCTGGAGGAAGTGGGAGAATTCGAAGGAGAAATGGTTAAGGGTGAGGACCAGTTTGGCCTAACGAATGAGAGTGTCCGTGGAAGGGTATTGTTGGGGACATCGGGAGAGGAAGAAACGGAGGGCTTGGAGGCCCTGGTCATGGTGGATGGAGGTGTAGAGGGATTGGATATCCATGGTGAAGATGAGGTGTTGGGGGCCGGGAAAACGGAAGTCTTGGAGGCGGTGGAGGGCGTAGGTGGTGTCTCGAACGTATGTGGGGAGTTCCTGGACTAGCGGGGATAGGACAGTGTCGAGGTAGGTAAAGATTAAGGCGAGCAAAAGCTATAATATATTTGGATTTTCAGAAGTCATTTGATAACGAATCACACAAGACTACATTGGAAGATAAGAGCACGTGGTGTTGAAGGGGTGGTATATTTGCATGGATAGGGGATTGGGCTAACTAACAGGAGAGATAACTGGGAGAAGAACGTACATTTTCGGGATGATAGTCTGCAACTACTGAAGTGCCAGAGATCATTAAAATATATTGTAAATAATTGTGGCCCCAATAATGATTTGGATGAGGAAAGTGAATATACTGTAGTCAAGTTTGCAGATAACACAAAAATAGGAGGAAAGGCAAGTGGTGAGGATGACACAGTCTGCAAAGCAATGTAGGCACGTTAATCAAGTGGGCAAAAAGTTGGCAGACTGAGTATGTGATCCTGCCAGGCCTGGTTAGCTCCTGACCTCATTACATCTTGGTTTAAACATAGACAGAGGAAAGGTGAGAGGGACCCCCCTCAACATTTGACCATGTGTGGCATCACAGAGCCCGAGCAAGATTAGAGTCAATGGGCAAATTCACTGGGGAAACTCACTGCTAATTGAAATCATACCTAACACCAATGAAGACGGCTCTGATTGTTGAAAGTCAGCTTCAGGACATCTTTACAGGGGTTGTTTAGGGTAGTTCCCTTAGCCCAATCATCTTCAGCTGCCTTATAATGATTTACCTTCCGTGATTGTGTCAGAAGTGGGGATGATTACACAAGGTTCAGCAGCACTCAGATACTGAAGTTGACCATACCCAAATGCAGCAAGACCTGGACAATATTCATCTTTGAGCTGACCAGTGGCAAGTAACATTCACATCACATGTGGGTGGCACGGTGGCACAGTGGTTAGCACTGCTGCCTCACAGTGCCTGAGACCCAGGTTCATTTCCCGGCTCAGGCGACTGACTGTGTGGAGTTTGCATGTTCTCCCCCGTGTCTGCGTGGGTTTCCTCCGGGTGCTCCGGTTTCCTCCCACAGTCTAAAGATGTGCAGGTCAGGTGAATTGGCCATGCTAAATTGCCCATAGTGTTAGGTAAGGGGTAAATGTAGGGGTATGGGTGGGTTGCGCTTCGGCGGGTCGGTGTGGACTCTAATCTAATCTAATTGCCAGGCAATGATCATTTCCAACAAGAGAGAATGTAACTATTGCCTTTTGGTATTCAATGGTATTACCATCACTAGATCTCCCATTATCACCACCCTGGGGGATTTAGCATTGACCAGAAACTGAACTCGACTAGTCATGTACATACTGTGACTACAAGAGTAAAGGTCTGAAGCTAAGAATCTTGCAGCAAAATCTACAAGGCACAATTGTCGCGTACTGTGGAATACTCCCCACTTGCCTGGATGAGTTCAGGTCCAACAACATTCAAGAAGCTTGACACCATCCAACAAAAATAATCCACCTGACTGGCATCACATCCACAAGCACCCACACCCTCCATCGCCACCATCAGCAGCACGTACTATCTACAAGGTACACTGCAGAAATTATCACCTTCCAAACATATAACAACCACCATCTATAAAGTAGAAGGGCAGCAGATACATGGGAACTCCACCTGTAAGTTTCCCTCCAAGCCACTCACCATCCTCACATTGAAATACATCGCTTCCTTTATGCTGGAATGAGAATGGTGAACCTCCCTCCCTGACAGTATTGTGTACACAGTCACCAAATTGACTGCAGCAGTTCAAGGAGGCAGCTTCCTGCCACTTTCTCAATAGGAACTAGCAAAGCTAATAAATGCTGCCCAGCCAGCAATACCTACTACCTATGAATGAATTTTAAAAAGCCTTAGGTGGCCTCACATCTTAACCCAATTCAGTTTTCATGGAACATCTCCACATCTTGCACATTACAGTGTTCAGAAGTTGGCAGCTGGAACCAGGGTTTTTCACCGCCTTGTTCTGACCAGCCCAGAGATAAAGACATCAGGACAAAAACCTGAGACTCAAATGATTGATTTAAAGTATAATAAACTTGAAAACATGGGACATATTGCATATCCAAGCAAAGAGGTGAGATTGACTTAATTGAAGACAAGCTTGTTAATAACTTCAGCTCCTCACAGACCATGTGAGGGAGCTCGAGCTGGATGAACTTCAGATCATTCGAGAGGCTGAGGGGGTGATAGAGAGGAATTATAGGGAGGTAGTCATACCTAAGTTATAGGATAAAGGTAGCTTAGTGACAGTTAGGAGAGGGAAAAGGAATAGGCAGATAGCGCAGGGACCCCCTGTGGCTGTCCTCCTCAACAATAAGTATACCGTTTTGGATACTGTTGGGAGGGGACCTACCAGGGGAAAGCCTTTGCGGCCAGGTCTCTGGCACTGAGCCTGGCTCTGTGGCTCAGAAGGTAAGAGGGGGAGAGTAGGAGTGATAGTGATAGGTGATTCAATGGTGAGAGGAACAGACAGCAGATTCTGTGGTTATAAACGAGACTCTTGGACGATACGTTGCCTCTGGGGAGCCAGGGTCAGGGATATCTCGGAATGAATCTACAGGATTCTCAAAAGGGGACGGAGAGCAACCAGAAGTTGTGCTACACATTGGTACCAATGAAAAGGGATGAGGACCTGAAAAGGGAATATAGGGAGTTAGGTTGGAAGCTAAAAGACAGGATGAGCAGACTAGTGATCTCAGGATTGCTACCGGTGCCACGGGCTAGTGAGGCTTAGGAACAGAGAGCAAGTGTAGGTGAACATGTGGCTGCAGGGCTGGTGTAGGAAGGAGGGATTCAGATATGTGGATCATTGGGATATCTTTTGGGGAAGGTGGGACCTGTTCAAGGAGGATGGTTTGCAGCTGAACTGGAAGGATGGCGGTGGGGGGGTGGGGGGTGGGGGCGTTGGATTGCTAGAGCCTCTGGGAGGGTTTTAAATAGTTTGGCAGAAGAGTGGGGACCACAGCAATGGATCAGAGGATGGAGTAGTTAGTGAACAGCCAGAAACAGCATGCAGAGAGTCTGTGAGGAGGGCTAGACAGTTGATAGGGCAAAGGTGCAGTCAGTGTGATGGGTTGAAGTGTGTCTATTTTAACGCAGTAAGTATCAGGACTAAGGATGATGAACTCAGAGCATGGATCAACACTTGGAAACGTGATGTTGTGGCATGACAGAAACTTGGAAATCACAGCGGGAAAGAGTGGCTGTTTGGATGTTCCAGGATTTAGGTGTTTCAAAAAGAATATTTCGGGGTGGGGTGGAGGGGGGGGGGGTGAAGAAGAGAGGAGGGGGGTAAGAGATGGAGGTGTGGCATTGCTAATCAGGGATAGTATCATAGCTGCAGAAAGGGAGATTGTCGAGGAGGGTTTGTCTACAGAGTCAGTATGGGTGAAAGTCAGAAACAGGAAAGGAGCAGTTGGGAATTTTCTACAAACCCTCCCTGCCAATAGCAACAGAGACCTGGAGGAGCAGATTGGGAGGCATATTTTGGAAAGGTGCAAATGTAACAGGGTTGTTGTCATGGGTGACTTTAACTTCCCTAATATTGATTGGAACCTCCTTAGTTCAATATGTAGATAGGCAGACGAGAGGGTTTGGTGCTTGGCAATGAACCAGGCCAGGTGTCAGATCTCTCGTTGATAGGGTTCACAACTCCCTAACCTTTACTATAGTCATAGAGAGGGATAGGAGCAGGTGGTAGGGAAAGTATTTCATTGGAGGAGGGGAAGAGGAAATTACAATGCTATGCGGTAAGAACTAGGGCACTTAAATTTGGAATACATGTTCTCAGGGAAATACACAACAGAAATGTGGAGATTGTTCAGAGAGCACTTGCAGATAGTGCTGGACAGATTCGTCCCACAGAGGCAAGGAAGGGATGGCAGGGTGAAGGAACCTTGGGTGACAAGTGACACGGAACATCTTCTCAAGAGGTAAAAGGAAGCTTACTTAAGGTTGAGGCAGACCTTAAGGATCAGACAGCGCTCTAGAGGGTTACAAGGTAGACTGGAAGGAACTGAAGAACGGGCTTAAGGAGACCTAAAGAGAAAGCTTTAACGAGTAGGATTAAGGAAAGCCCCAAGGCATTCTATACTCATGTGAGGAACAAGAAGATGGCCAGAGTGAGGGTAGAGCTGATCAGGGATAGTGGAGGGAACTTATGCTTGGAGTCGGAAGTAGGAGAGGTCTTTAATGAATACTTTGCTTCAGTATTCACTACTGAAAGGGATCTTGTTGTCTGTGAGGACAGCATGAAACAGGCTGTTATGCTCGAAAAAGTTGATGTTAAGGAGGATGTGCTGAAAATTTGAAAACTATAAGGACAGATACATCCCCTGGGCCAGACAGGATACACACAAGGTTTCTATAGGAAGTGAGGGGAGAGATTGCTGCACCTTTGGCAATGATCTTTGTCATCGCACTGTCCACTAGAGTAGGAGCAGATGACTGGTGGGGGACAAATGTTATTCCCTTGTTCAAGGAAGGGAATAGGGATAAACCTCGGAATTACAGACCTGTCAGTCTTACATCAGTGGTGGGCAAATTATTGGAGAGAATTCTGAGAGACAGAATTTACAATTATTTAGAAAACCATAGTTTGATTAGAGATAGTCTGCATGGCTTTGTAGTGGCAGGTCATGCCTCACAAGCCTCACTGAATTCTTTGAGGATGTGACAACATACATTGATGACGGTAGAGCAGTGGATGTGGTATATATGGATTTGAGCAAGGTGTTTGATAAGATTCTCCATGGTGGGCTCATTCAGAAAGTAAGGAGGCATGGATACAGGAAAATCTGGCTGTCTGGATACAGAATTGGCTGGCCCATAGAAGACAGAAGATGGAAAGTATTCAGCCTGGAGTTCAGTGATCAGTGATGTTCCACAGGGATCTGTTCTGGGCCTCTGCTTCTTTGTGATTTTTATAAATGACTTGGATGAGGAAGTGGAAGGGTGGGTTAGTATGTTCGCTGATGACATGAAGGTTGGTGGAATGATGGAGAGTATGGAGGGCATTTGTAGGTTGCAATGGGACATTCACAAGATGAAGAACTGGGCTGAGAAGTGGCAGATGGAATTGAACCCGGGAAAGTGTGAAGTGACTCATTTTGAAAGGTGTAATTTGAATACAGAGTTAAAGGCAGGATTCCTAGCTGTGTGGAGGAACAGAAGGATCTTGGGATCCTTGTCCATAGATCCCTCAAAATTACCACCTAAGTTGATAGGGTTGTTAATACGACGTCTGGTGTGTTGCTTTTCATTAGCAGGAGTTTGAGTTTAAAACCATGAGGTTATGCTACAGCTCTACACAGCCCTGGTTAGACCACATTTGGAATATTGTATTCCGTTCTGGTCGCCTCATTATAGGAAGGATGTGGAAGCCTTGGAGAGGGTGCAGAGATATACCATGATGCTGCCTAGACTGGAGGGCATGTCTTATGGAGAAAGGCTGAGGTAGCCAGGGCTTTATTCATTGCAGCAAAGAAGGATGAGGGGTGACTTGATAGAGGCTTACAAGATGGTGAGAGGCATAGATAGAGTAAATAGTCAGAGAGTTTTTCCCACGGCAGGAATGGCTATCACAAGGGGGCATAATTTTAAGGTGATTAGAGGAAGGTTTAGGGGAGAGGTCAGAGATCGGTTCTTTACACTGTCTGTGGTGGGTGCCAGCAGTGGTAGTAGAGTCAGATACATTAGGGACATTTAATCGAGTCTTGGATAGGTAAAATGAAGGTTATGTAGCTTAGTTTGATCGTGGAGTAGGATAAAAGGTCGGCACAACTTTGAGGGCTGAAGGGCTGTGCTGTACTGTTCCATGGTTTATGTTTCACTTCTGTCATCTATTGATGGTAATAAAAGTGTTCCATAGCCTGTGTCAGCTTGAATGTCAAGCTGCACACTGACCACAATACTGTATTGCCGAAAGGACCAACTATGTTTCTGCTTGACATGCTATACCTTCCATTATTTCGTCAATTTTAATTTCAGCTTTGGAGAGTAGCATGGTATGATTTCTTAATAAAAACCAGAAAGAACTGCGGATGCTACACATCAGAAATAAAAACAGAAGTTGCTGGCAAAGCTCTAAGTCTGGCAGCATCTGGGAAGAGAAATCACAGTTAACATTTCGAGTCAAGTGACCCTTTCTCAGAACATGGTGGCATGGATTCTTGTTACCCTGCTAGCTAGTGATCCCTGACACCATAATGTAGACAAGGTTCCACTATAAGAGCATATCCTTAACATCATCCATGACAAAGCAGCTCACTTGATCAGCACAACATCTACCAGCTTCAACATTCACTGTAATATCAGTGGACTAGATCCAAAATGCTCTCGAGTCTAGTGTTTGAAATTCACCTCAGCAGATGGTGAAATCGGAATTTAAGAAAAATTCGCAATAAAAATGGCAACCTGAAACCACTGTCCATTGTCATAAAAATCCATCTAGTTCACTGATGTCCTTTAGGTAAACAAACCTGCTGTCATTAACTAGTCAAGCCACATAGGATTCCAGCTCTGCGGCACTCTGGCTGACTCTTAACTGCCCTCTCGTTAATTTGGTCTGGACAATAAATACTGGCCTAGCTGGTGACACCATCATCCCATCAATGAATAATTTAAAAAATCATTCACTACCTCACTATACAGTGGCGGCGAAATGTAACATCCACTAAATGCACTGCAGCAAACTTACCAAGACTCGTTCAATACTGCCTTCCAAAATGGCAATCTCTAATAGCCAGAAGAACAAGGGCAGCAGATGTATGGAAGATCCACTATATACAAGTTCACTCCAAGCCACAGACCATCCTGACTTAGAGCCATATAGCCATTCTTTCACTGTCACGGGAGAAAGTGAGGACTGCAGATGCTGGACAGTAAGAGTCAAACAAAAAAAAAGTGTTTTTTTCCCAGTGCCACACTTTGACTCGTCACTGTCATGGGGTCAGAATCCAGGAACTCCCTTCATAACAGCACTGATGCAAACCTACACCGTGTAGACTGCGGTGGTCAAATGGTCACCATCTTAAGAGTAATTAGGAATAATCAAAAATAAATGATGGCCTTGCCAGCAATGCTCATCTCCCAGGAATGATTCAGAAAAATTGCTCTGTTGCTTTCTGTACAGAACATCATGGTAACATTTGCCATCAAGGCTCAGAAATAGAGTCACAGAAACATACAGCAGGGAAACAGACCCCTCAGTTCAATTTGTCCATGCTGACCAGATATTCTACACTGATCTAGCCCCATTTGCCAGCAGTTGGCTGATTACCTTCAAAACCCTTCCTATACACGTACACATCCAGATGCCTTTTAAATGTTGTAACTGTACCAGCCTTCACCACTTCCTCTGGCAGCTTGTTTCATACACACACCACCCTCTGCATGAAAAAGTTGTCCATTAGATCCTTTTTAAATATTTCCCCTCTCACTTTAAACCTACGTCCTCTAGTTTTAGACTCCCCTATCCTGGGGAAAAGACCTTGTCTATTCACCCTATCCATGCCCCTCATGATTTTATAAACCTTTAAGATCACAAATGGCTGCCCTTTTTGAAGAGATACTGGAGGTTAGTTGGGGAGTATTAGGGAGTTATTCCCAAACATGGGGTTCAGCTGGAAAAATGCAAAAAACAAAATGAAACAAAACACAAAGAAGTGAGAATTTATCCACCAGCTTTTAAACTGATCAATGACCCCAAGGCCAATTTCTCTTTGTCACAGTGTCTAACCCACCCTTCCACGCTCCTTAGTGCTATGTCCTTTAGGCTGGTGGAACACACCTGGGTGGAATACTATATGATGTGTACACAGCATCATCAGCCAGAGTTGTAAAGGATGACTGCATGTCCAAAGGACATACTACTCCACCTCAGGTGACTCAGTTTTGCCAGCTGGAAATAAAAACAAGTAAAATCACGATGGCTGTCCGTTGCCACAGCAACTGCGCAATGAGAGATAAAAACTAGGTCTCAAGAAAGGGGAGTGAAAAAGCTCTGTTGAAAGTGGTCACTCAAGACACTGTCTAACAAAGATTTGATGTTTTTGTCTCAACCCAAAAGATGTCAGCTTCAGGTTGATGCTGGTATTGCCTTCCTCAGAAAGGCTGTAGGTTGTAGAATCTTTAAATATTTTTAAGGAGGAATTATGTGGATTCTTGATTACCAGGAGGTCAAAGATGATTGGGAACATGGGGAGCTGTAGAATTGAGACTCAAATCAGAACAGCCATGATTTTATTGAATGGCAGAGCAGGCTCAGGCAGCCTAGTCGAGTGTGTGTTGCTAAAAAAGCGCAGCAGGTCAGGCAGTATCTGCCTCACTCCCAATTAAGGGCTCTGGCCCGAAACGTCAATTCTCCTGCTCCTCGGATGTGCTTTTCCAGCAACACACTCTCGAATCTAATCTCCAGCATCTGCAAACCTCACTTTCTCCTCAAACAGCCAAGTGGCAGACTCCTTTTCCCCATTTGTGTGACTTAACTGATTCCACTGTGTGAGTGACTAGCGAGTCATTACAGAGCTGCCTCAGCAACCCACCCGATTACCAGCCCGGGCTAGGGAGGGCAACAAAACGAAAACCAAAGAGCAACACCTCCTGCTTTATTCCACTACCCAGTGCCTTCTCATTGGTAAGTGGATGGAGTCATGACCGAACTGACTTGCATGGAGAGAAGACCAATATTATCAAGATAAGGAAAGTGATGGAATAGGGTACTTAGAGGCTGCTGGGTTAGAAAGGATGGAAAAGTGGCACAATTTTCACAGTATGAAGCATACAGCACATAGACCGAATGGCCAATTGTCCCCTTGCCAGCTTTTTTTGAAAGACTGTCCAATTAGTCCCCCTCCACCTGCTTGTATCACATTGCACTGCAACTATATTTCCTTTTTAGAGATGTTATCCAAAGCTTCTACTGAATCTGTTTCCACCAACCTTTCAAGTAATTCATTACAGATCACAGCAATGCTGTGGAAAATATTTTTGTCCCACAGCTTGCCTCATTTCTCCTCTGGTTCTTTCACCAATGGTCTCAAATCCACAATAGATTTGTACTTATGCACAAAATTTAAGCTGACACACCCGTTGTTTTGCACTGCTCTGTCCTGACTAAAATCCATCCTACAATCAAAACAAATGATTGACACAGATTATCTGAGCATCAGCAGTTTGTTGAATCTTGTGTGCAATTTTGCTGGCTGCTCCTGCAGTCCAATAGTTAATACAATTCAAAAGTACTGTATTAGCTGTAAAGCATTTTAGGGGAACCGTGAGGTTGTGAAAGGTGCTGTATAAACACGTCCTCCTTTCCAATGTGGAAGAATCCATTTTCATGGAACTTCTCAGTTAAAACCTTGATGTCTCAGTCTAGGCATTCTCTGTGAGAACAGTGGACTGGGAGACACCGGTGACTGGGAGACAAAGAGCTGACCGGCAGGCTTGCATTATTTGACTTTAATCCCCTGAGCAAGGAGGACATCTTTTAGGTTCCACAGAGAAAGTGCTTAAAACAGAAAATACCACTGTTACATCAATGGAAGAAATGAACCACATAGTGAGTGTCAAGGAGAAAGGGCATTCAATGCACTTGTGCCACGGAGCCTCTCCTTCTGCCAGGAATTTTTTGTTTTTCTTTGGGTGGGGAATGTGAACATGCACTTTGAAAACAGCCTATAGAGGAAAGACAAAGATTTCAAAAAAGTAAATTATAGCTTACATGGAAGCCATTTGGCCCAACTAGTCCACACTATCTTTAGATTTCAATCCTTTCTTCCATCTCTCTTCACCTACTGTTGTCAGTAATAGAATGTGGATGCAGAAAGAGTACCCCATCTGTGATGTGCTGTGAAGATTTTACTTCAAGGGGATCATACATCTGTCTGCTGTCATTTTGTTCTTGTCCGCTGGGTTATTACAGAAGCATGATCTGCAGCTTCTCCTGAGCATGGATGGTAATGCAGAGCTTGAAAAGGATCCTTCTCTTGATTTTGCAGAAATGACAGTGGCAAACATATGCACTATTTCTACACTGGGGTGCCTGTAACTGACAGGAGACATACAGCTCTACCACATTTTCACAGACTGTACTTGAAACTGAGGATTGCATAGCCACAATAGCTTTGTAAAATTTCAGTCCATCAGATCAGAAATGAACACTCCAAGTTACTAAATCTAATACATTTGCCTGTATCCCACAGGGTTGCACGTGGTGTTACTAGGTACACGGGCCCCAGTGTTTATCTAGCGCACTCAGTGTTACTGAGATACAACTGTCTTCAACAGTTTGAATTATTGCTAAAAAGTTTTTAAAAGTTCCAAATATTGCTAAAGAAGCATTTGTCTTGGGCAAATGCACAGATGCAACTGGAATACCATCTGAGGCACTGATGCAAGTGAAATTAACCTTGGAATTGTTCAGCTGGAATGTGTTTATGACTATTATGATCCTTATTCAATACGGATCACGCTATCAGCAGAGCCAACAGCCCATTCCAGATGCCTGCTCGTGAGCTGTTCTGGAGTGACATTGTTATTGAGTGGGTGGAAGAGGACCATCCCACAATGCCTCAGGGATCTCCTTCCTCTCCTCTCTCTACCTTCCCATTCCACCCTGCCCCCAACCAAATCCGGTCACCACTTCACCTCCCATCAGCTCTGGGATTGTTCTAACTCGACTAACACAGATGTTGCAGGATTCCTTTTGATAAAGGTAGAGTTATTTTATCTCAAGCGATCGAAGAAATGTATGCCCTGGGTCTCAGTAGCGCTTACTCTATTCAGCATTCTACGCCATGCATCACAGTATTTCAATAATGCGGATAAGTTTTTTTTGGTACTACCATGTCTGAATTGAGTTATACAATTACTTATTTACATAGATCTTGGAAAAAAAAAAGAGAACAAAAAACCACAAAAGGAAGTCGTTCCTTTGATGTTGTATTCAAAAGCGACGCGCAATGAGAAATGTATTCACTCTCAGGCACTAATTAGTCCTGTTTGTTACATGAATGGGAAGTCTCAGTACCTCACCAACAGGAAGACAGTCTACCTACAGTGAAGAGGCTGCAGAGTGTGCACTCCCTGTCCAGACCATACAGCCCTTTGTCATACTTCCCAGGGTCAGGGTTTGACTAATGCTAAAGAATAGAACATTCAATCAGACTAAAAAACAAGGGAGGGTGAACGTGGTAGGTTGGCGTTGGTGTTAGTGTGGATGGATGGGGTGGGGGAGGGGGGGATGGATAAGAAATTGGGACAAAGCTTTGTTCATTCAAAGCTTCATTTTGAAACACATTGGCTTCAAAAGAAACATGTTTTAACCTTATATCCTTCACGGTAACATCATGGGAGGGAGAGTTGCCTTTCTCCCATCCATATCCTTTTACAGCATTTCTTAAGGACTCACTGTCAAAGCAGTCTTAAGCAACCACATTAGTTTTTTTGCAGGGGGTTTGCAAAATCAGATGAGGGAGTAACAAGAAGGGACCGAAAATATTATGATGCCCACATATTAAAAGTTCCTCTATTAAGTGAGAAAGAAAAATTATGGAGATATATCAGCTTCATCCACATGTACTTTGTAGTTGCAATGAACTGCAACATTTCACATTCCAATCTGTTGAATTGTACTAGATACTTATTGCTTCAGCAAGTATTGTGGCATTTGCACTGGATTAAAGGTCTGCCTCTTACACATTGCACAGTTTTACTGGTCACTGGCACTTTCCAAGTACAGCGATCATACATCACATAATTCCAAACACTGAGACAGGAAGGCCTGCAGGTTTGGTTGACATCCTTATTTAACACCCCAATTCCCATAACAACTGTGCCTGCAGGAACCCCAGGGTGCTTCATGCACCTTGGGTAGCCACTTGTGGAAAGTGGTTCCGCACTTCTGAAAAATAAGCTTGCACATCTGCAGGGACGCAGCAGAGGATTGGGACTGACTGGAACACCCTACAGAGAGTCTGCGTGGATTTAATGGGCCAAATGGCCCTCTATACCATTGCTTTAGAGGTTGAAGTGTGGGAGCAGTCACTTCAGCGCAGACAGTACAAGAATCCTCTGGAAATATGGCATTCTCAAATTGACTTCAGCACGGAATAACAGTGAGGGTGAAAGCACATTGGGGAGCACAGTATGGAGCGCATTCACCACATTGTGAAGATATAGAAATGCAAGATTTTGCAATTATCACACCAATCCCACAGTGGCATTGTCTCTGGGACCAGGGCAAAGGACGTCAGTGAGAGAATGCAGACCATTTTGAGGTGGTAGGTGGTGATGAAAGCAGTCAGATGTCATGGTCCATATGGGAATTATCATTGGAAGGCAAAGAGTTGAGGTCTTAAAGTCAGGAACTAGGAACTCTTCAAAGTTGGACAGAGGCAAATGAGACTGTGGAATCATGGAACTGGTATGGCGCAGTTTATTGGGTCCATTGTGCTTGCACTGGGTTCTATTACCTAATGCCAATCTCCTGCCTTTTCCAGAGATCTCTGTGTACTATTGCTATCCAAATAATCACTGAATGCCCTCTTGAATCTGTCAATTGACCCTGCCATCACCACATTTCCTGGTAGTGCATTCGATATCCTGGCTGGGTGAAATAGATTTCATCATAGCACCCTTACTTCTTTTGTACATCACTTTAAATCTATGCCCTCTGGTTCTCTTTTCTTTCATGAGTGGGAGCAGTTTCTCCTTATTCATATAGTCCAGCTCACCTAGGAGCTGAAAATCTCTATCAAATCTCCTCAGAGCCTTCTCGTCTCCAAGAACAACAATTCCAGCTTCTTCAATCTACCCTCATGACTAATGTTTCCTATTCTGGTAACCATTCTTGTGAATCACTTCTGTGTGCTTTCCAAAGCATTCACATCTTTACTATAATAGGGTGACCACAACTGTACACAGCACTCAAGGGGAGGTTTAACAATATCTTAAACAAGTTCCACATCACCTCCTTGCTCTTGTACTTTAAGTCCCTATTCATGAAGCCAAGAACACTAGATATTTTCTAATCAACCTGTTCAGAGATGTTATTACAAACCTCCGGAGCTGATGGGCTTGAACCAAGGGCTTCTGGTTGAGAGGTTGGAACAGAACCATTGGTGGAGAAAGTGAGGACTGCAGATGCTGGAGATTAGAGCTGAAAATGTGTTGCTGGAAAAGTGCAGCAGGTCAGGCAGCATCGAAGGAACAGGACGTTTTGGGCGTAAGCCCTCCTTCAGGAAACATTGGTACAGAACCATTGGTACAGAGCTCACAAAACGGAGAGTACCATATGCTTTATTAACTGCTCACTCCACCTCTCCTGACACCTTCAATGATCTGTGCACACTTACACCTAGGTCCTGTACCCCACCGAGAGCCTGTCTGTGTGGAGTTTGCACATTCTCCCCGTGTCTGCGTGGGTTTCCTCCGGGTGCTCCGGTTTCCTCCCACAGTCCAAAGATGTGCAGGTCAGGTGAATTGGCCATGCTAAATTGCCCGTGGTGTTCGGTGTGTTAGTCAGGGGTAAATGTAGGGTAGGAGTTTGGGTGGGTTTCTCGTCGGAGGGGCGGTGTGGACTTGTTGGGCCGAAGGGCCTGTTTCCACACTGTAGAGAATCTAATCTAATCCGTATCCATTACTTTATATTGCCTTTCAATGTTCTTCTGACTAAAGCGCATCACTCCACTTCCCTGCATGAAAACCTCATGAGGGGCTTATGCCTGAAACATCAATTCTCCTGCTCCTCAGACGCTGCCTGGCCTGCTGTGCTTTGCCAGCACTACGTTCTCAACTCTGATCTCCAGCATCCGAAGTCCTCACTTTCTCCTATTGTTCCCTACAGGCCAAGATTGAAACATGAATATATATCAGGAGTAGTAAACGTTCCAATATCAACGGCTGGGGAAGCCCTGGCAAACTTTCCTCCAGGCCAAAAAACATCTATTGCCTATTGCACTCTGTTTACAATCACTTCGCCAATTTTGCATCCATGTGGTTGCTGACCTTATACCATGACCTATGACTTTCCACACAAGTCTGCCATGTGGCATGTTGTTAAAACCCTTCTGAAAATTCACCTACAACACATCAACCTGGTCCAATGCTATGAAAATCTTTTTCCCCTTGGCGTAAGAGTCAGTTATCGAGGGCACAGATTTAGAGGGGATGCGAGGAAAAGGAATTTCACCTAGATAGTGGTGGGAATCTGAAACTCATTGCCTGTAAGGTTTGGAGAGGCAGAAATCCACTAACATTTAAGGACTATTTAGATACACCTTGGCATGACAAGTATACAAGGATATACGCCCAAATACACGAACATTGGATTACATAGTTAGGTGGCTGTTTTTGACCGGCATAGACTCACCGGACCAAAAGAATTTTTTTCTGTGCTGCATACCGCCATGAGTCTAATGACAGGGCATGTGGGAATTACAGATGCAAGGTAGAAAATAGAGTCAAGAATAAGAAGCATACTATAGTTGCAAGGTGGTATTCTGAAGGTGGTATCTTCTTTAAAAAAAAGACCTGCCTTTAAAATGTAGCATGAGAGAACTGTTAATAAAATGTAAGCAAAAATACATGATTTTCATTGCAATAATTGGATAAGGGACTTCTATTTAACTGTTAATCTTGGAGTCGCACTTCAATGCTCCTAAAAGGACCCAAAGGCATTTGATTGGAGCAATACAGAAAAGCATTAGGAACATGGAATGTCTCATTCACTTCACAATACGGAACTATCAAACCAGAACAAACAGCTAAATACGTTGTTTAGCCAAGGCAGCAAAAGCCCTCAGGTATTGATGTTTGAAAGATACTCGGCAACAGCCTCTTACAAATTATTCTGGGAACTGAGCAACATTACAGTTTAGAGCACTCAGTGCTGCAGATATTGGACATCTAAAATTTTAAGAAGTGCTGGAGAACCTCAGCAAGTCATTCAGCATTTCCGGAGAAAAAAATATTTCATGTTTCAAATTCATTGAAACCAATTTCAATTATTTGTCTCAAAACATTTAACACTCACTCTCTCCACCGTACCCTCCCCACTCCAACGCACAGATGCTGACAGACCTGCTGAGTTTCTTTAACACTTTCTGTTTGTAATTTAGAGCACAGCCAATTAAGCTTTAGAGTTGGGGGTATGACTTCACACTAAACCAATGCAATGGAACATTCCCCAATCTACTGCCAGTAAGCATCTTCTGTAAAGCGCTGAAAGTGAGGACTGCAGATGCTGGAGATTAGAGACGAGTGTGTGGTGCTGGAAGGGCTGATGAATGGATTGTGCCCAAAACGTCGATTCTCCTGTTCCTCGGATGCTACCTGACATCTTCTGTATTGCCCCCAATTTTATGCTGGACGCATATGCACAGCAGGACACCGCTTTTAAAATTATTCTTCTGTTGAGTGTGCCAGTTCTCTTAGAGGTATAGTTTAATGGTTGCTGAAACCTTCTAGTATTTTGATTCATCTGGGCATATTCAATTGCGAGAATTAGGTGTTTGCCAAACTGTCCAAGTGTTACAGTCTAACTGTTCCCTCAGCCTTGCAACTCCAACCAGAAGGCAATGGTTAAAAGCAGGAAATTTAGTGGTGATGTCCTCCAGGGTAGACTAGTTCACGACCACTTAAGCTCAAGGTCAACTTGTGAAGAATGGCTGAGAGAATAGCTGGCTTCTAAAAGCCTGCATCCCAGCAAAATCACTGACTTCAGGAGAGGAAGGCAAAAATTAATTGCAGAGAATAATTGGGGAGAATTGCATTACACTTCCAACAGATTGAGCAAACTCACCAGAGAGAGATGGTCCTTCAGCCTAAAACAAAATGAAAGACTCTACAACTGCTTTGAGTGGGGCAGGAATACAGCACAAATTCAGTAGAATGTCACTGGGACTGAAAGGCCAACATTATGAGGACAGGTTGCACAAGTTTATATCCCCTTGACTGTGGAAGATTGAGGGGTGACCTAAGCAGACCTGCTGCTTTTAGATCAGTGTTAAGATTTATAAAAGAAATTGATGGAGTAGAAAGCACAATGTTTTTTCTCTACAAGGCAGTGCAACACAAGGAGGCAAAACCTTAACATTAGGGCAATGCAATTCAAAGCAGTGATGGGAGGAAGCAGTTCTTAATACAAAAGTAGGGGAAATCTGGAACGCAATCCTCTAAAATACTGGGTCTTGCATCAACTGAAAATTGATTTTTTGTTTTTATTCTGCTATGGGCATTGCCAGCTCAATTCGCATTTATTGCCCATCCCTAGTTATCCTCGAGAAGGGGATGATGAGCGGAGTTCTTGAACCATGCAGTTCTTCAGACTCACGTACTTCTACAGTGCCATTCGGGAGACAGTTCCAGGAGTTCAAGCTACAGAGATACAGTTCCAAGTCAGCATGGTATGTGACTTGGAGGGGAGCTGGAACGTGGTGCCCCTCAATGGGTTTGCTACCCTTGCCCTTCCAGATGGGAGGAGTCACATCTTTGAAAGGTGCTGTAGGAGCAGCCTTGGTGAGTTGCTGCAGTGTATCTTGCAGCTGGTACATTGTGTTACCCTGTGCATCAGGGCAGTGACTATTGAAGGTGGTGGATGGGGTACCGATCGAGTGGGCTCCTTTGTCCTGGATGGCATTGAGCTGCTCCCATCCAGGCAGGTGGAGACTATTCCATCACACTCCTGACTTGTTCCTGGTAGATGGCAATAGTGAGAAAGGCGAATTATTCCACCACAGTATCCCAAACCTCTGACTTGCTTTTATAGCCACAGGTCAATGGTAACTCCTGAATGTCAGCAGTGGGGGAATTTAGTGATGGCAATCCCAACATCAATATACCTTTTAGATGTCAGAGGAACAGTTCTCTTTTGGTGAAGATGCACATTGGCTGATACTTGTGCAGGTCATGTTGCAAATGTACAAGGAGAGTTTCAACATCTATGATGTTGTGAATGGTACTTAATATTGTGGAATCATCTGCAAATATCCTCACTTCTGACTTTATTTGGAGGGAAGGTCAACGATGAAGCGGGTAAAGATTGTTGGGCCTGGGGATATTACCCAAACTGAATTAGGGCTCCAGCAGGGCAGTGGTCGAGTCCCTACCCCCGAGTCAAGTGGCTGCAATTCATGCCGCAATAGCCTGAGACTGAGATGATTGGCCTCAACCAGCCATAATCCTCTTTAAATGTGCTACATATGACAAATTAGCAGAGAGCACACCCCGCCGCCTGATTCCTACTAACTTCAGTTTTGCTAAGATTTCTTGATGCCACCTGGAGCGTCAGAGTCTGAGGGGTGACCTTATAGAGGTTTACAAAATTATGAGGGGCATGGACAGCGTTAATATACAAGGTTTTTTCCCTGGATTGGGGGAGTCCAGAACTAGAAGGCATAGGTTTAGGGTGAGAGGGGAAAGATATAAAACAGACCTAAGAGGCAACTTTTTCACACAGAGGGTGGTACGTGTATGGAAGGAGCTGCCAGAGAATGTGGTGGAGGCTGGTACAATTACAACATTTAAAAGGCACCTGGATGGGTATATGAATAGGAAGGGTTTGGAGGGATATGGGCCGGATGCTGGCAAGTGGGACTAGATTGGATTGGGATAACTGGTCGTCATGGAGGGGGTGGGCCGAAAGGTCTGTTTCCATGCTGACTCTATGACTTAGTCAATTGTTGCATTGATGTCAAGGCAGTCACTCTCCCTTCATCTGTGGAACTAAGCGCTTTTGTCCATTGTTGGACCAAGGCTGTAAGAAGTAGCCATTGCTGAAAACAAACTTGGCATTAGCAAGGTTTTAATTGCTGAGGTATCATTTGATAGTACTGTAAATGACCCCTTCCATGACTTTATTTTCTGATGAATAAGAGTTGACAGGACAGTAATTGGCTGTGTTGGATTTGTCCTGTTTTTCATAGACAGGATAACCTTGGACAATTTTCCACCACGTTGTGTGGATACCAGTGTTGTTGCCACACAAGAGCAGACGGATTAGGGATGCAACTAGTTTTTTTGGTACACAAGTCTTCATAACTTATTGTCTTACATTGTCAGCACCCATAATCTTGAAGTGAACAACTGGGAGTTGAAGAATGTCATCTGTAATGCTGGGTATCTTGGGAAGAAGCTTAGAAGGATCATCAATATGGCAAATGCTCCAGCCTAACCTTTTGCAATGATGTACTAGGCTACCCTATCATTTGAGGGTAAGAATATTTATGTAGCCGTCCTCCTCCGGTTAGTTGTTTAATTGCTCACCTTCTTTCACAACTGGATGTAAAACTTAGATCTGATCCTTTGATTGTGGGACCACTTTGCTCTGAACTCTGTATGCGGCTTCTGCTGTTTTGCATGTAGGTAATTCTGTTCTGTAACTTCACCATGTTGACACCTCATTTTTTAGGCACACCTAGTACAAATCCTGCATGCCCTTCTGCACTCTTCACTGAACCAAGGGTTCGAGCCAACCATTCCGAAAAAGTGTCGCAGGACCTGAAAGGTTAACTCTGATTTCTCTCCACAGATACTGCCAAACCTGCTCGACTTTTCCAGTATTTTCTATTTTCGTTTCTGATTTCCAACATTTGCAGTTTTGTTTGGTCCCAAGATTGGTGATAGTAGAGTGGGCCAGAACATGAGATTATGACTGTGGCTGAATACAATTCTGCTGATGATACTGATGGCCCTCAGCACCTAACAGGTGCCCTACTTTGACGCGCTGGAGCCGTTCAGAATCTAATCAGAAATTAGTAACTTGCTAATGTGACACAAAATGACGTAGGATTGCCTCAGTGTGAATTCAGAACCAAATCTCCACAAGCACTGTGCTGTGGTTACAACTGTCAATAATGTCATCAAAAAAATCAGTCTGTAGCAGGTAGATAAGTGAGAATGAGATCAAGTACGTTTTTACTTTTTGTCAGTTCCCTCACTGCCTTCTGCAGGCCCAATACAACGACTCCGCTCTTTAGGATTTGGTCAGTGGTGCGCTATGAGTTAATCAGTGATTAACATTGAATTTCCTTACTCAGTACATTCTGTGCCTTTGACCTTCTCCATGCTTCCAAGAGATGCTCAACATGAAGGAGTACTGATGCATCAGCTGAAGGACCAGTACAGGACATTGCAGTATTCCAAAAGTGGCCTAACCATTCAGTTATGGTCTCCCTGCTTTTGGCAGGATGTTGCGAAACTTGAAAGGGCTCAGAAAACTTTTACAAGGATGTTGCCAGGGTTGGAGGATTTGAGCGTAGGAATAGGCTGAGGCTATTTTCCCTGGAGCATCAGAGGCTGAGGGATGACCTTATCGAAGTTTATAACATCATGACAGGCATGGGTAAGGTGAATAGGCAAGGTCTTTTCCCCACGGTGGGGGGAGTCCAAAACAACAGGGGATAAGCTTAAGGTGAGAGGAGCAAGATCTAAAAGAGCCCTGAGGGGCAACCTTTTCACGCAGAGGATGGTGCATGTATGGAATGAGCTGCCAGATGAAGTGGTGGAGGCTGGTACAATTACAACATTTAAAAGGCCTCTGGATGGGTATATGAATAGGAAGGGTTTACAGGGATACATGCCAAATGCTGGCAAATTGGACTAGATTAGTTGGGTCTGTTTCCCTGCTGCTGTACATCTCAATGACTGACTCTAGATAGTAATCAGCAAGTTTGCTTACTTAGGTTTTACCTAACACCATGAAACATCTTCTGGAGACAATTTCAAAGGCTCCCAAGGCAACTCCTGCCCAACACTGCACTGCCACCTCTGATTTGGAGGTGCCGGTGTTGGACTGGTAGACAAAGTTAAAAGCCACACAACACCAGGTTATAGTCCAACAGGTTTATTTGGAAGCATTAGCTTTCGGAGCTCCTTCATCAGGTGGTGGTGGTGGAGGCCACAATTGTAAGACACTGAATTCATAGCAAAAAAGCCTACAATGTGATGCAACTGAAATTATACATTGAAAAATACCTTGATTGTTTGTGGAGTCTTTCATCTGTTCGAATACCATGATTGTTTCACTTCTTTCATGTGTATGTCACAAAACTTTTTTTTAAAATGTTACATTCTCAGTTAACTATTACAGTATAATTTCAGTTACATCACAGTGCAGACTTTTGCTATGAATTCTGTGTATTACAATTGTGTGTCCTCCACAACCACCTGATGAAGGAGCGTCGCTCCGAAAGCTAGTGTGCTTCCAATTAAGCCTGTTGGACTATAACCTGGTGTTGTGAGATTTTTAACATTGCTACCTCTGATAACTGAACTGAGGTTGATCTATTCTTTTTTACATAGGAAATAAAAAGTAGGCTATTCAGCCCCTGAAGATTGCTATGGCATTTAACTTGATCATGGCAGAATGCCGATATCAACAGTATCTTCCTGCACCAGTGCCATATTCCATTGTATCTTTAATATGTAGCGAAGTATATACAGGGAATTCAAGGGCTACAGAACCAATGGAGTTAGGCAGCGGATCAGTGATTGTCTTATTAAATGATGGAACAGGTCCAAAGAACAAATGGCCACCCATTTCTATGAGTTACTTTAAACACACAGCATAAAAGTTAGTTAAAAGTAGCTCAGCAGCTTTAATCAGACCAGCCTGCCCAGTTCAGTAAACACAGATGTTACCTTAATGTGTATGCAGCTTGCAACCCCTCGATTCTCCTCCTCAGGTTCTGACAGCCCAATTCAACAGCTACATACACAAAATAAAAGCAACAAAACACACCGGCCCACATCCTGCCACTCTACATTTGTAATAGCATTTAAGCGTCAATCAATTAGCTGCCAGGGACAGGGCCCACACATCTTGTATTACAATTTAAATCGCTTTTACTAAATAAATAACACAGGCCCTGAGGTGCAGTGGCTGGGATTATATGTATTTAGAAAAACAAAAGCTTTGCCATCCATTGGCCTGGTCGGACCTTGCAGAGCAAGACAGGGTTATTACTGTAGCTTTAATGGTCTTTCTGGCACTTTCTTTTAATTTCCACACTGTCGCTGCCACTTTCTGGCCTCAATTTGTCAAGCTGAACAATGCAGGATTTGTTTGGTCAGTAAGGTCTCAATTAGACATGGCTTTTGGCGCATTATTCGCTATTCAGACAAGGACAATGGGAGTAATTACGGGAATCTGTGCCGAGGGGCTGAGGAATTTGCTGTTAAAAGAAAACTTGTTTTTTTTCCCCCCCTCCCCCTTTTCTCCCCAAACCTAAAAAACAGTCCCACACAATGTAACTGTGGCTGCCTCCTCACTTAATCCATTGACAAAAGCAACAGGGCTGCTCTTGTCAACTGCTGAGAGTTCAAGTGACAAATAGGCACGGGGTGTGCTGGGTGTATTCAGGTGATGACCTTGGGTCACCAGAGCTACGGTTACCTGACCACGTCCAGTCAGGTGTGTACGAAAGCACAGAATATGTAACCGACGCAAAAGGAAAATTAAGTAGCAGGCAAAAAGTCTCCGCTCTCATGAGCTTAAAGCTTCGGTGATTGATCGACTGGTTGGTTATAAATCATAATAAGTTCTTTGGTATGAGGTACAACTAACTGCACTGAAACTTGGTGCAGCTGACAGGCCCTGCATTAGTTAGTATCAAAGCAACAGTCAAAGTTCATAAATAACATAATTCCAATTTCACAATCAGCAAGGGGAGATTTCATTCCAAGGTCTATTCTGCTGATTAGTTTTTTTTTTGGTTGTGTTTTATGCTTCATAGTATTAAGGTTAATGCTGAGTAGGAGAAGCACTTTTGTTTCCTTCTACTTACATACTCCTTGCACTGAGGTGCCCAGACTCACTGTGGGATACGAGCAATTGTTGGAACTCTTGTTTTTAGTCAGAAGGCTATCCCCCTCTGCACATTCGGTGGTGCCACTTTTCTCGAATTGTTAAGGCCACTTCAGCTGGATTTTAAAAAGTTCCCACAGCATTACTGCAAAGAAAATTAAAGGAATACACCCTGATGCCCTGGTCAATATTCATTCGCCGAAAGCTAAATGGATTGGATTGGTTATATTCCTGTTTGTGGAGAATGCTGTGCACAATTTGGCATTACCTGCACTACACAGTGTGCACATTTGAAATGTACTTCATTGGTTGCAAGATGCATTATTAGTCCCCGCAGATTATAAACGATACGATGTGATGTCAGTGCAAAAACGTGCTCTTTTTGAAAAAATAACAGGAGGCAAGGCAGAATAGGAAGTAGCACTTATAAAGCTATTCAAAATGCAAAAGATTCCTCAGTCTGAAGATGCCCCATTCATTGTCCTGTTGACAAGGATATTCAATTTCGGAATAACATGTGCAGGATTCCCTCTGGTCTGTACCAATATGGAACTTTAAGCTCTGCCTCCCTAGAGCAGCCCCTGCTGTATCAGACTGGTATTGCTAACAGACACCATTCATCCTCTGGGTTGATATGAATCATAAACTGGACTTGTGGGTATCTTAAGCAGTAGCTCTGTAATCACTTGGAACTGCACAACCTTAGTTCACATTGGACCCTCACAATATTGACTTGCAATCTGTGCTAGGCTTGCATAATTGTCCCAAATATGAAACACCAGTATTCAATTGAGATGCACTAATTTTCACCTCACCAACTAAACTGATTTTAATCATCTTTGGTATTACAACTTCACAAATATTAGGGAGGAGCCCACAATAAGAGTCAGACTGCCCCATCACACCATCCCTCCACTCCAGAACAGAGGTTGACAGCCCCACTCAGGATGGACCTATGTGGAGTTAGGACCCTCAGGGCATGCCTATAACAGGAATCAGGACCCCCAGGGTGAGCCTACAATGGGATCAGGGCTGCAATGAGAGTTCACAATAGGGCTCTGACCACCCAGAACAAATTAACACAATTCAATAAATTATAGCCTAAAAATAGCCAAAATCATATCATTTAATTAAATAATAATACCAAGATTAAATTCGATGTGGATATTTGAGATCACACTGCTTCAACTTCACTCACTTCTCCAGAAGATCCTTGACTGAAAGGGATAAACAAACTGAAGTTTACTCTAACATTAAAACATACCCCAGTGACACAACCCCAGGAGGCATGTGAAATATTTGGCCAGGAAATGAAATGAATACAAATTTTGAGAAAGTTATTATGTAAGATTAACTTAAAGCAACTTCACTGGATCATTAACATTGGAATTTGTTGCAACTGTTGATGAGTGTGATGTGTGAAGTTACTAGGGTATTTTGGTTCTTAGTAACCTTTTCTTACGAAGGCCAAAAACAAACAGGACACAGGAGATAGCCTCTCAAGTCCATCATTGCCATGTTTCAACTGAAACAGACATCTAGACTATCCCAAATTCTTCACTGTCAGGACAGATTACCTGAAGGTGCTGGGACCGTAGCATGCGTCAAAACGTGGGAGAAGTGTATTCCCAAGGTGAGGCAGAAAGCAGACAGTTGGAGACACCATTGCTCCCTCTCTGTTGCGGGTAAGGTGTGAAGTACTGTTGGTGCTGCTGTATGTGGTACAGGTCTGGCCCATTCTCACAGTCTGCAGCACAACAGCAACCGAAGCCATTTTCTTTTTAATGTGGAGGTCAAAGATGGGCTGTTTCCGCAAGACACCATGTACAAACCCCCAGATTTTGGTGGGGAGATGAGGGTGACGGGGGGGGGGGGGGGGGGGGGTGGAATTTAACACTGATCTCATCCTGATGGCCACTTTTGTGTATGGCTACATCAGCCTATGCAGAGAGCCTCAGTACACAAATACTAAATGTCACTGTGTACGGAGGCTCTCCTTGTCCCCGGTTTCGTGAGGGTGTCTGCCCTCATTGCCGCTGAACACTCCAAGTAGTTGGACTGTTCTCTATCACCGATGCCTCATAGAAACACTTGCAAAGAAAAACACCCTTGATCCATCAGGCCGTAGTCAAAAACAACTGTTCACTCCTCTCCAGCACAAAAATAAGGTGGTCTGATTATGGCTAACATTGGATCTTGCACTATCCCTAATTTTCAAAGAAGGGGCCTGCAACTTGGCAAGGAAAAGCAACAGGCCTGTGGGTTGGGAGCTGTTCAGCAATCAGCAAAAGGGACTAAGGGCTTTAGTAAGAAATACAAGAGCAAGATTGCAGGGAATATGCAAACTGGTTGTAAAGCTTTGCTACGTACAAAAAGAGAAAAAAATAAAATTCAACAAATTTAAAATCCCTTACAGTCAGAAACAGGGCAAGTTTAAATGAGAAGACAGACCAATTAAAAGCATATTCTATGTTCACAAAGGAGGACGCACATAACCCCACAACGTAAAAAAAATAGACAGAAAACAGGGAATCGTAGGCATTTAGCTTGATATCGGTCATCGATAAATGCTAGAGTACATTATAAAAAATTAATACCAGAGCATTTGGGAAACAGTGACAGGATTGGACTGAGTCAACATGGATTAGCAAAAGGGAAATCAGCCTTAACAAATCTGAAATAACTCCACAGAGGCCAGTATCCCATTGCCAAGTCATCATTTATTTACATGTGCATAGTACTTGACACTAGTCTGGCTCCCTCAGAGCCACCGACACTCTTGTTTACTTCTATCAGCCAGGGCTCCCTGACTGGACCAGATTAACAGACCCAATCATAGAACTCATGTTCTGAGTCCAACTGGCAAACCTCATTACTATCACTACATCCCTCCATTCCCTCCTCCCACCCAAGTCCACTTGTTTATATTCACCGTACGGTTAATCTTCATATAAATTGTAAACCTATTAATTACCAACTCTCCAACCACTTAAGTCCAAACTGTCAGTACAAACCATGCATAGCAAGGGACTGAATACTAAGCCCTGCAGAACCTAATGGGAAACACTTCCAGTCACAAAAATACCATACTCCTCAGCCTGTTGTCACTGAGCCAATTTTGGATCCTACTTTGCAACTCAAGAGTTTTTAAATTTGATGAACAGCTCCCCCCCCCCCACCACCATGCCCTTTTTATTCCTTCTTTGTGCAATTAACACTGAAGTTTCCAAGTAGGTCTTCTCCAATATACATAATGGAAAACAAATAAAATAGTTTGATGAATTTGGGAAAAATAATTAGTGCCTTCAACCCCGGACTCATGTGGGGTTTGATGAGCGTTGGCATCAGGGACCTTCTCCTAGCATTCAGCACCTGTCAATTTTATTTAAAACCAAAAAGTGACCAACTAGTCAATCGCATTCCATGTCCAATTCCAAGCCAGCAGGTCAGGCTTCCTTCTCATTTAATGTTTGAGAATAGATTGAGTGTGTCTCAGTTCCACAACTGTTAATTATTGATCCTTCCAGATTAAAACTGAATGAGGTTGAGTACCAGTTACCCCAAGGGAAACTTCAAGGAGAAATGATTTGACTGGTCTTCTGTTCCTCTACCCAAGTCAGATAACCAATTTGCACGCTTGGACTGCTCTTGATTTTCCCTATCTGGATAAAGTTTATCATTACCGAGCAGATTTAGGAGGATGAGGAGTTTTGATTTTCCTGCTCCTCGGATGCTGCCTGACGTGCTGTGCTTTTCCAGCACCACTCCAACCTTGACACTGATCTCCAGCATCTGCAATCCTCACTTTCACCCAGATTTAGGGAGGATGATTTGCAGACTGGAAAACTTTAGCTAGGAGGAAAAATTGGATAGGTCAGGGCTGTTTTCTTAATAATAAAAAAGAAGAGTTGTGGCAGGGAAGACTTAATAGAAGTGAGAGAAAAACTCCAAAAGATCTGCATACAATGGATAGGAAGGTCATATTTCCTTTAGTTGAGGGAGCCATAACTGGTGCACAGATATAGAAAAGGCAAACAGGGGTTTAGAGGGGATTCAAGGGAAAATCCCTTCACTCAGAGAGACGGAATCAGAAACTCATTGTCTTCAAGAGTGGTAAAGTCAGGAACCTTCATAGGATTCAGAAAGTCCCTGGGATATGCACTGGAAACTCCCTGTTTGGCAAGGTCACAGATTAGGAATTGCAAATTGGAATTAGGGACAAATGTGGACATGATAGAATAAATGACATGTAAATTCCTGCAATCTCTTAATTCAGACGAGTAATTTTTCAGATATTTCATGTTAATATTTCTAATTATTCAGTCTGGTCACATTAGAAAATTTAATGCAAGCAAGTCAATCTGTGGTCAGGCTGTTGGTATATCAATACACCTGCTAGCACCTGTGGGGCATGTGATCACATCCATATGCAAATGTAATCTTGCCCATGTACATGGCTGTATCCAGCAATCTGCACCAAGCAACTCTTTTTCAGTACACTCTGCAGTGCTTTCATGCCCTTCCTAAACAATGGTGCTGAGAAAATTCCACAATATTCTGGCTGAGCTTGGAGTGATGTTAATAAAGTTTCATCATATCTTTGCTTTTAGGCTCTAAGGCCTTATTGGTAAAACCTAGGGCCACAGATGTGAAATTGTTTTACTATTATTATAATCCTCTGGTCAGACCTTGTTTAGAATTACAGTCAGTCAGTCGTGGCACTCAAGCTCAGGAAGGATATACCGAACTTGAATTGGGTTCAGTCCAGATCACCAGAACGATACTGGGGCTAAGGGAGTTAAATTATCAGAAGAGGTTGCAAAGGCAAATACAGATGATCAAAGGGTGTTCGAATTGAATGTTAAGGATGATTAAAAGGATTTGACGGGCCATAACAACAGAAACAGTTTCCTTTAATGGGGGGAATTCAGAACTGCAAGGCATAACCTTGAAAATAGAAACCATTTGTTTAGTGGCGATATTACTGAGCATTTCTTTTCCACCCAAGGTTGTGGGGAAATTGAGAAATTGCACTTTCAAGAGGTTGGGGGGTTTCTTTCATGAGATATGGATGTCATTCCCCAGTCTTTCTTACTTTCTTAACAGTCGCACTGTCAGGTGCCTCCATCAGATCATTTGCTACCTGCATCCCACCCTCCTCAGTGAGGTTCTATGGGGTGGGGGGCGAGGAGGAGGAGGAAGAAGGAAGAAAGCTTTCCCTGGGATTGAGCTCCTATCACTTTTTGTTTTAAGTTAGTAAAAGGATGTAAACATTCACCTGCACACCTGAAGCTCTGAGCTGTGAGCCCCTTCTCCACTGCAATCACCGTCAGGAGGCTGAGAAAGCTGCTGGTCACAGAGTAGCGCTTATTCCTCTTTGTGCCCACACCGCTGGAGTCCGTGCCTTTGGTCTTCTGACCACTGGCTGAGAAGCACTCGGAGGTGTCAGCCACCTGCTTGGAGTTGACCACAGCTTTGATCGCCCCCAACCACTCCTGAGTCTCTTGTTGGCTGTCGGCCATGAGAACGAGAACCTCTTCAGGAAAAGACACCTTGAAGCGAAGTGCAGACGCCACCGTTGCCTCAAACTGAACGTCAACACTTCCGTTAATCCTGTAAGATTCCAAGGGTTCCTCTTGTAGGTTATTAGTTCGAAAGTACTTGAGTTGACTTTGGCTAAGGACAAAAGTGTAAGAGTTCCACTTGTTCTGAGGCATCAGCATGTGAAGCACCCCAATCCGTAGGGTACCTTTTGTCCGCAATTGGACAGCAGTAGGCTGGATGGTTTTTACTTGATAAGTCCCAGGATGCCAGTCTGTTGGTGGTGGGGTCCTGCTTGGCAGACTCAAGGGTTGCTGCAGGCCGAGGGCGAGTGTTTGTGCCAGGAGGTCCTGCCTCCAGTCTTCAGCCTCCTGCTGGGAACGTGCTTGCAATTGCAGCTGAGCGCCGTTGGAGAAGAGAACCTCCAGGACATGGTCACCATGGTTGTTCGACACGGTAATACTTTGGCAGTGGCTCAGGTAGTACACGTTACAGAGGTGGCAGTCATCTTCAGTCCCCACGCTGTACAGACACAGCTCACGGGGACAAAGCTCAACATAACACTCCTTCCACGGGCTGGCATGATCCTGCCTTCTGGCCAGGCTTCCCTTCTTTATGACATCTCGGCCCAACAGCTGAGGATCTGCAGGATGGGACAGAGAAAGATTTGTACCTTGCTCATCCAGGTCTTTGTCAATTCCTGATTCAAACTATTTTAATGCACAAGTCAGTCTTCCCATCTTCCACCCATGCAAACCTGGCACTTACCCAAAACATTTACTGTTCAGATTCTAACTTGCACAAAGTTCCATTCACCTATCACCCATCCTCATTGATCTATACTGGCTCCCAGTCTAGTCCCGTCTTGAATTCAATATTTCCACTCCTGTTTTTAAAATCCCCTTGTAGCTTCACTCCTGTAAACAGACCCACAACTCTCAGCAATCTGTGCACTCGTTGAGTTTCTGACATCCTATGTATTCCCAGTAAACATCAGCTCTTAACTCATTATCATATTGTTAGGCTGCATGAGCCACACATTCTGGAAATCCCTCCCTAAACTCTTCTTTTTAAAATAAATCACTCCCTAAAACCTACCTTTGGCCAACATTAGATTACCTTATGTCTTTTTCTGCAACTGCAGATCAAAGTATGGCAAAGTACCTCAAGGACTTTTTAATATATCTTAAAGGTTCTTTGTATATTCTGGACACTAAAAAACATACAAATTTGATGTAGTTTTCACAAATTGCACCGACTACTGAGTTATTGGACAGCAATAGTGTTTTTTTCAGAAGCATATCTTATATCCATGAAATTGGAGGAAAACCTTCATGCAGTTCACAACAGCAGCTTGTTTGTCACTGCATTATTCTACGTTTAGCACTCAATTCCAAAACATGCACTTTCTGGACTTTGTTGTAACATTTTCATTCCTTCTGTAACTATGGTCCTTCAAGAAATGTTCATCAACCATCAAACTAAAGGGCAGTTTTATATAGCAAGTTACTGATCCCAGGCAACTAAGTCAAAATTGTTCTAAATTTATTTACTTGAAGATAAAAATGACAATCAAGTGAGAAAAGACAACTTTCCCCAAATTTGAGCATAATTCAAGCTCTTGTCTGAGCCAAAGATCAAAACTCACCAATTTAATTTTCACACTGCTCTCTTCCCCCCCACCCCCTCTCTCACCTGCTCCAACACCTGAAAGATATATGGTTTTCTCTGGGTGCTCCAGTTTCCTCCTACAGTCCAAAGATGTGCGGGTCAGGTGAATTGGCCATGCTAAATTGCCCGTAGTGTTAGGCAAGGGGTAAATGTAGGGGTATGGGTGGGTTGCGCTTCGGTGGGTCGCGCTTCGGTGGGTCGGTGTGGACTTGTTGGGCCGAAGGGCCTGTTTCCACTCTAAGTAATCTAATCTACCTATTTTGTTTGCTCCTCTCCTGACAATGGTGAGACTCAGTAACTCCCTCAGAGCCAAAAGGCTGTGGATTCAATTCTTAATCCAGACATTGGAACAGAAAATGAGCTAACACTTGTCAGAAGTGTCATCTTTCAGAAGAAATCTGAAAGTAAGTCCCTAATTTTCCTTTCAGGAGGACACAAGACACTCCATAAAATTCTGAAGAGCAAGGGAGATTCCCTGCGTCTTGTAACATTCATTTTGCAGCATACAGCATTTAGTATCAGACTGCCTGGTCCGTTTTCTCATTGCTATTCTTGGACTGGCAAATTGCATTTCAGCAGCTAAACAGTGACCACACTTGAAAAGGTTTTTGGGATTTCTTTTAAAAAAAAAGAGGTTTGATCGGTAGACTGGAAGATGTTTCCACCTTTGGCAGAACCGATACAAACGTGCAGTTTTGTAAGTAAGAGGTAGTTCTAATAATTGTTTTCCATCAAAAGGAACTTGCAACTACATGGAGTAGTTGAAGTGAACAATGAGGAAGCTAGAGAACAATGAGGGACACAGGGCATATAGTTAAGGTTAGAAGATCTAGATGTGAATCACTCATGTTGCATACAAGTGCTAGCAAAGACTTAACCTGTTCCTATGATGTGGAGATGCCAGTGTTGGACTGGGGTGGACAAAGTTAAAAATCACAACACCAAGTTATAGTCCAACAGATTTAATTGGAAACAGACTAGCTTTTGGAGCATCACTCCTTCATCCTCTACAACCACCTGAAGAAGGAGCAGCGCTCCGAAAGCTAGCGTGCTTCCAATTAAACCTGTTGGACTATAACCTGGTGTTGTGAGATTTTTAATTTTGTTCTTTTTATGTACATATGCAATGGAGAGATTGTGAAAGTCACTGTATAAATGCAAATTTTTTTTGAGTGCTGACTTGGATCAGTCTGCCTTTAGTACTTTGCCTAGTAATCATTCTTCACAGTCAAGACAGAGAGTGCTGGCTTTGCCAGTAGGGTGTTTCTGAATTTACAGACAAGAGCACCAGAAGCCTCGAGTTCTGTGAACATGCTGCGTGATTCTTTTCTCATCTGTATTGTTCAGTTCGCGACAGGATGCTTACAACAAGGTTGTCCAACCAGCAGTAGGTTAATGAGTAGTGATTGTTTAACAGATTAGCAAACCAGAAAAAGGAAATGGGTGAAGGGTTGACAGTGATAGGCAAGGCACTGACAAACCACAACCCACAGTAATTCCCTTCTTACCAAGAAAACAGTCTGTGCGGTTGGGATGGGTGATACCAGCCAGCGTGATGGCAAGACATTACCCAAGTGTTTGATTAAAGCGGAGCAGTTCAAATTGACAGCTCACTACCATCTTCTCAACAGTAACTCGGGATGAACAATAAATGCCAGCCTTGACAGCAACACTCAAACCCCAGTAATGACCTTAAAAAAAAAAGTTGCAATCAAACATTGCTCAATATCCAGCCATGGGGCAAGGAACAGCCACCAGGATTGGAGAAGTCCAGCAGGAGCTATTCCTTCAGAATTCAGTGGTACTATCCCTTTCAGAGCTTGGGCTGAGATTAGGCTAAATTGGACACTGAGCAGAGGAACTTCTATATCCTAGTTTCAGCACCATACTGGGTAGTGCCTCCATATTCAAGGCAGCTCTCAAGTTTGGTAACACGTCAGTTTTCAAAAGATATGAGATATAGTGTCACCTGGATGTATTTGCGGAGTCAGAATACAGCTTTGAAAAAAAAAGTAAATACCCATTAGAATTCTGCAAGAAGAACTGGTTTTGGAGTGAAAAATGACATGTACAATTGGTTTGATGTTGGAATTCTTCATGCTACAATTCTTTCACAAATCCTTCAACGTGTTAGCATTGAAACCTGAAAGCGAAACAAGCAGTGAAGCATGCCTGCAAACCCAATGCTGCTAACGTAAAGTAGAAACAGAGAAGTCAGAAAAAGCTTAACAGGTTAAACGGTATCTGGGAAGAGAGCCATTTGGAAATCATAGCTCTGATTGAAGGTTACACATCTGAAACTCTATTCAGATGCTGCCTAACCTGCACAGCTTTTCCTATAGCTTCTGTTTTTGTTTTATAGTTCCAGCACCTAAGTTCTGCTGCTATTTTATACGTGGTTTGGGGTGGGGAGGGGGGTCCCTGTGTGTGCGCGCACGCGTGTGCACCCATGTCTTTAGCAGCTGACCTACATTGGCTGCTTAAAGTCTGCATTGTTCATCAATTTCAGTCACTGATCCCCAACATATCTTCACATGGCTCAGTATATTTTAAAAAAACACTCAGATGAAGAGGCCTCGAAACGTTTACGGTGTTAAAAGAATCTATAGAATGACAAGCTACTTTTGCCTCAGAAGCTAACTTCCCATTTTTGCAACGATTTAATTTTTTTTTAAAAAATGAAGACACTAAGGCTCTGCAATTAGCAAAACCAAAACCAAAAACATACTCTTTGCCTGAGGGAGATCTGCACCACCTTCTATTGTGCAAGAAAAAGCCTCATTCAGGCCTGGGATTTTTCTACTTCCATAAAATGCTATTTTTATTTTCTCTCCACTCCTGTCACTTATGGGGAACAAAAGCTAGAAAAAGAGCGCTTCTCAATTAAAGTGGTACAGACCGCATTAGGATTAGGAGGTTGCATTCAGTCGTGCTGGTTCATCGCCAACGAGACAGACTAGATTAGATTCCCTACAGTGTGGAAACAGGCCCTGTGGCCCAGCAAGTCCACACTGACCCTCCAAAGAGTAACCCACCAGACCCATTCCCCTACTCTATAATTTACTCTGACTAATGCACCTAACATTGTGGGCAATTTAGCATGCACATCTTTAGATTGTAGGAGGAAACCAGAGCACCTGGAGGAAACCCACGCAGACACAGGGGGAAATGTGCAAACTCCACACAGATAGCCACCCAAGGTGGGAATTGGGAATTGAACCCAAGTCCTGGTGCTATGAGGCAGCAGTGCTAACCACTAAGCCACCGTGCCGCCCCAACCTCAAGACCCCATCTCCTTCCATCACTTTTCCCCCCAACTACATGACATTAAAAGAACAAAACAAATTTGAAAAAGACATGGAAAGCCAGCGAACAAGATACAAGAGACAAAACTGCAGCAGAAAAAGACCGGTCCTATCATAACGACTACTATAAATGATTCATGATGGCAGAAGCATCAAGCCCACATTTCCCTCCTACAGCTCCACCTCTCCCAGAACTGCACAGCCAGGTATTTTCCTGGGGAGAAAATGAGAGAGAAAAAGCAACCCAGGGCCGATCAAATATACTCTAGAAAATTCCTTTACAATCCAGTCAAGACAACTGAAATCAGTCCAAGAGATCATGTGTACCACTGTACAGTAATCAATGAATGGGCCCCATTCGATAACAGCATTAGATCATAGCTTGACAATTCCACATTGAAATCTTTGGTTTATATTCTCTGGTTGGATAAGGAAATGAAGGGATATAGCAGAAAAATGGGTAGATAGAGTTAAGATGCTGATCCCATATATGTATTTGGATGCAAAGTGTGTACCTTTGCCAATAGATCAATATCAGATGTCAAAAGGAGTTGGAAAAATATTTAATGATCACAGGGAACAGGATGACGTCCCGTCAAACTTCAGCAACAATTTATAAAGCTCCTCTAGCATATTGAAACATTTCAAGGCATTTTCCAGGAACATTACAAAACAGAGTATGACATCATGCCACATGATGAGATTTTCAAATCAGGTGACCAAAAATTTGGTAAGACTTGTGATTTAACAAGTGTCTTAAATGAGACAAGTTAGATATACACGTTACGGATAATATAGAAGGGCAACAGTAACCAGATGACTTTTTATGATAGAGTTCAGAATTAGAAAAGCACAAATAGGATCATAATTAGGTTGGTCTTTTATTCACAAAACTTTTATTGAATTCAAAATCTGAAATCCTGTAACCAGGCCATTAGCCTAGAGTTCTGAATTACAAGTCTAATAACATTACCACTGCCACATCACCCCACACAAAACCGGAAATGCACAAGAGATCAGTATTAGTGGAGTTGCAGGTAGATAGGATAGTGAAGGCGGCATTTGGTATGCTTTCCTTTATTGGTCAGAGTATTGAGTACAGGAGTTGGGAGGTCATGTACTAACTTGAGGTACTAACTTTACATCTTCATCTAAATATCGTGAACCAAGGAATTTGCAAGATGAATATACATAAACAGAGCTTGTTAGAACTCTGCTGCGCCATAGCACACATATGACAAACAGTTACTTCCAAGCCAAGCCATGCCACAAGGCGTCCTTGAGACAGCCAAGAGTACACCATTAGTTAGATCCCATCATTATCAAACTTACTACCTTTAGTAGTGTCCTCATGACTCGTAACATTCATAGCACTGACTATGTCACTGAACACTCCCAGCACGGAGCAAGAGTTTGTTTGAAGAAGTAACAAAGAAGATTGATGAGGGCAGAGCAGTAGATGTGATCTATATGGACTTCAGTAAGGCGTTCGACAAGGTTCCCCATGGGAGACTGATTAGCAAGGTTAGATCTCACAGAATACAGGGAGAACTAGCCATATGGATACAGAACCTGTCTTCAAAAGGTAGAAGACAGAGGGTGGTGGTGGAGGGCTGTTTTTCAGACTGGAGACCTGTGACCAGTGGAGTACCACAACGATCAGTGCTGGGCCCTCTACTTTTTGTCATTTACATAAATGATTTGGATGCGAGCATAAGAGGTACAGTTAGTAAGTTTACAGATGACACCAAAATTGGAGGTGTAATGGACAGCAAAGAGGGTTACCTCAAATTACAACAGGATCTGGACCTGATGGGCCAATGGGCTGAGAAGTGGCAGATGGAGTTTAATTCAGATAAATGCGAGATACTGTATTTTGGGAAAGCAAATCAGAGCCAGACTTATACACTTAATGGTAAGGTCCTAGGGATTGTTGCTGAACAAAGAGACCTTGGAGTGCAAGTTCATAGCTCCTTGAAAGTGAAGTCGCAGGTAGATAGGATAATAAAGAAGGCATTTGGTATGCTTTCCTTTATTGGTCAGAGTATTGAGGACAGGAGTTGGGAGGTCATGTTGCGGCTGTACAGGACGTTGGTTAGGCCACTGTTGGAATATTGCATGCAATTCTGGTCTCCTTCCTATCGGAAAGATGTTGCGAAATTTGAAAGGGTTCAGAAAAGATTTACAAGGATGTTGCCAGGGTTGGAGGATTTGAGCTACAGGGAGAAGCTGAACAGGCTGGGACTGCTTTCCCTGGAGCGTCAGAGGCTGAGGGGTGACCTTATAGAGGTTTACAAAATTATGAGGAGCATGGATAGGATAAATAGACAAAGTCTTTTCCCTGGGATTGGGGAGTCCAGAACGAGAAGGCAGAGGTTTAGGGTGAGAGGGGAAAGATATAAATGAGACCTAAGGGGCAACTTTTTCACACAGAGGGTGGTACGTGTATGGAACGAGCTGCCAGAGAAAGTGGTGGAGGCTGGTACAATTGCAACATTTAAGAGGCATTTGGATGTGTATATGAATAGGAAAGGTTTGGAGGGATATGGGCCGGATACTGGCAGGTGGGACTAGATTGGGTTGGGATATCTGGTCGGCATGGACGGGTTGGACCAAAGGGTCTGTTTCCGTGCTGTACATCTCTATGACACTATTAGGGTTCAGTCAAGTAAACAACAACACTGCAAGAAAGACCATCCTCAGATCAATGCCTGCTGCATCCAGAAAGGAACCAGGAGTTCCTCAACTCCCTCGATTGGACACCACCATCTAAGCTTAAAAATGTGTTGCTGGAAAAGCGCAGCAGGTCAGGCAGCATCAAAGGAACAGGAGAATCGACGTTTCGGGCATAAACCCTTCTTCGGGCCTGAGTAACATCAAGAGTAGGAACATCTGCACAACACGAGACATAACTCTACCCTCACTGTGCAAGGACAATAAATCAGGTGGATGCTGATTGGGCTGAGGCTCATTTGCTAGAAAGAGAGGCCTCATGAACTACAAGCAAGTTGTTAGCGAAAAAGGATTCTTGATGCTCTGAGCTGACGAGTCTCAGTCAAAGGTTCAACATTGGCCAAGACTGCTTGCTGACACAGAGTTTCAACCAAAATTTCAACTCCTTAAAGGCAGAGATCCTCGATCACTACCGAACCTAGCAAGCAGTTGGAAAGGAGGTTGGAGTAACACCTCAAACGCTATGCAATTGAGAACATTCTTAGTGCTGTTTCAGACTTTCCTAGCCTGAGGGCAGCTGGACAATGAACCCACTGCATTAGAACTCAAACATTACCATTTCCCTACATGCTAGGGAGAGAGGGTATCCACGTGAAGTTATCAAAAGTAGAAACCAACATTACTGCAGCATCTCTACAAACTCGACTCTGTTGCAAGGAAATTTAAAGCCCCAAGGTGTGCATGATGCAAATAAAGCTGCCTTGCTCAGACACAAAGGGGATCATATTGATTGCAGTAATTGCCAAGGCATCTCCTTATTAAGAACCATAGGGAAGTTTTCTTTTTATGTTGGGTCTAACCATTGGCAACACACACCTTATTTATTTTTTTAAAAAACACTACTCATATGTGAAGTTGTGCATTTACTGCATCTTTCTGTCCAGTACAAGGCAGCCTTGAAGAAATGTATTACGTGCTACAGAACTGTATTTTTATTATTTTGTATGTTTTGCACACAATTGTTTCAATGTAGTATTTCTCCATCTACAACCTCTCATTTGTACATAGATCATTGATTTCAATTTGAGAAATTTTAAATGACCTTAAATCTCCTTTCTCTTTTAAATCAAAAGAAGCCTTTTTACAGAGAATGAATTGGTGAACTGGGTCTGATCTCCAACTTTGACCATGTGACTGCACAGCATGGTTGAGGCAGCTTAACGATACACTACACCTTCCCTAAGGGCATTAAAACATTTGAGGAGACTTGGAATTCTGCGCTATATTAAGTGTAGGTTTCCTGGTTACCCTCACATCTAAAGATGACAATGTATCTTGGAATCAAGTCATCACTGCTTAACGTCATGAGTCACAACTGGCAAGTTGTTAAATAAATTACGGAGGGGAGTGTAATAATTGGGCTGTTCTTTCACGATTTCTTTTACTGTCAAATGGTAAAACCCTTCTGTTTATGTTTTAGCTAATTCACAACAGATGATCCTCATATATCTGTGTCTGCTGGACCAAACTAGACAGTGTCTTTGTGATTCAAGAGAACAGTTGACCTACAATTACTTCAACTGGCTTTTACTGTACAAGGAAGAAAATGGGAACCCTGGAGAAATCATTTCATCAGAGATTCACCTAAAGGGCTTATTGGAGTCTTTGATTTTAAGCAGTCAATCCAGAATCTCTCTTTTTTTGGTTTGTGCTGACCTATTTTCACTTTTGCACACAGTTTTACCTGCAAATAAATCTGGAGTAGTACTTTAGTCTTGAAAATAAACCCCGAAATCTTTGTGACTTCAGAACTAACAGACGAAACAACTGCCATTAGTTTTTCATTTTGCAAGTTATATGAGAATTACCATGAGCATCAAACATTCTACACTGCTTTCACAGACTTCATCAAGGCCTTCGAGAGCATCAGTAGAGGTGGATGCTTCAAATTTCTGTTGAAAATTTCTGGACCCCATTTCATTCTACCACAAGACTATACACAGCTTTGTCTTTCGCGATGTTGCAATGTCAGAATCTTTCAAGATCAGCAGAAGCAAAAGCAGAGCCAAATTCTGGCATCAACGCAATTGAAGTTTTTAAAATCAAGATTGATTTTGAGAAAAGGGGAAAAAGATTGCATTTATACAGTGCCTTTCATTATCTCAGGATGTTCCAAATTGTTCCAAAGCCAATTAAGTACTTTTGAGATAATGTCGGAAGCACAGCAACCAATGCGAACTGAATGAGGTCTCATAAACAGAAATGGCCAGATTATCCGATTTTGACTGAAGGATAAATACCCTTCAAGGGCAGTGGAGAGGATCCTTTTACACTTCTTCGAAACAGTGGCACAAATTCTTTGACAACTGCAGAGCCAGATGCGGCCTCGATACTGTATCGCAACAAAAAGCCAATAGCTTAAAAATGCAGTACTCTCCAGTATTGCTCTAGAGTGTCAGACTGTCAAAGCCTTAGGAGACCTGAAGCTATAATCTCCTGATTCTGGGATGGGAGTCCTATTGCTGAGCCACAGCTGATACCTAAGGGAAACAGTATTTGACTTGGTTCTGCAGACAGCAAAGGGGTTCACCTGTTATATTTCTAATTTCCCAAACCTCACATCATTTTAATATTTCACTTTTATCTAAAATCAATGATCCACTTGTCCTTCTGGAATTCAATTTCAAACTCCCATGATATCCAATACTACCTTCCTTTGGAACGTTTTCGCTAGTTCTAAACAATTCCTTCTATTATTATTCTATACTATGATAAAATCGTTCATTCCCTTTTCTCCTGAAGGTACCAGTCCAAGTTGGACCCACAGATACCAGGTAGCTTGATAGTTTGCCTAATGTATTCATGATACAAGTCATAACAATGATCACCAAGCTATCAAAGGCAGGATCCTAAGATGATTCCCCTCTCCCTTTCCCAGTATTACGAAGATTAGCCTTTGATGTCATTTGCTATTCAGGGTCACAACCGAAATTTGGAACCATACCTTAGATGTAAGGCACCAACAGAAAGCAGACTGAAGATGTAAAAAAAAAAGGCACAGAGTTAACGAACAAACAATAATAAAAATCTGCAAAGCTGTTATCAAAGGGTGAGCCTGTGTACTTTTAGATCAGTGTCAGTGTCAAAGTTCTGTTGGTAACGTAAATTTTCTTTACTTGGCGGACAAAGGAGAACAGCAGGTGGGACCCCTGCCATTAAACTCTGATTTAAAGTGAGCCTATACAGGAAGTCATTCAATTCATTAGGCCACTTCCACCATTCAACTAGTACTTGGCTTATCTGTATCATAACTCCATTTCCCCACACTGGATTGGATGTTAGGGGTTGCTGAACCAACAAAAATCTACAAACGTCAGTTCTGAGATATTCAATAATACCTGTAATGCCACCACAGATTTTTAGGGAAGTCACAGATTTCCACTAATCTTTAGGGAAAGAAGTGCTCCTGACATTACCTGGAATAGTCCAGCTCTAATTTTAACCATTATTCTGGACTCTTGTACCAGAGTAAACACTTTCTCTCGACCCTATTAAGGAATTGATCATCCCAATGAGCTCTCTCCTTAATTTTCAATGCTAAACAGAATAGAAATCTGGTATTCGCAACTGTTCTTCATAATTTAATCTTTTTGACCCTGGTATCATTCTGATGAATCTGCACTGTACCCTTCCAATGATAATACAATCTTACTAACTTGCAAAGCTCAAAACAGAACCCAGTACTCCAGAAGCAGTCTGATCAGAGCATTTAAATAAATTTAACATAAATCTCCAACCCTTTGAATTCTAATCCACTTGAAATAAAAGTCAACAATCCAGTAGATATCATAGTTGCAATATGACCATCATTTATGGATGTAACAGGAAGGGGAGAGTTGCAGCGTGATGGCTGGTACTTACTGTCTTGGCTTTGACTGGCCACAGCAAAGTTCCCGCCTTTGCCAAGTGTGGATTGGAAAGAGATGCGGGAGGGAGGAATGTCCGAATCCAATGGGCAGTGGGCCTGCATGGGCCCAGACTGTGACCTGCAGTGAGATAGAACAAGGTCAGATTGCGATTGGGAGGCCAGTGACCATTCCTCTGCTGGATTGCCAATTCTGGAGTGAAGTGCTCCATAACTGTTCGAGATGGAGCTGTTTGTGTCTGCACCATCTGACCACTGCTGTGTTGGCCCATTAGCCACTCCAACTGGTTTGCTGGTGGGGGCACTTCTTCTGACTTCTATTTGCTCTGCGTACGCTGATTTGCTCATTTTCTGCGATGCAATTCTGGTGTCATCCGTTTTGTGTGACCTCTCGCCCTTCAACTTGAGGACGTCATGCCCAATTATCACCGGGACCTCCTGGATCCCAAACACCTCCTGTTTTGGGAGATCATTATGTCCTATCTGGTCATCAATGCCACTGAAGAGGAAGAACTCTTCAGTAGCCTCCAAAGCAGGGCTGATATCATCTGCTTCCAGTGCCTCCATCAGCTGCAGTCTTCAGCTCTGGACTGAGCCACAAACAATTAGGCGATCAGTCCAAAATATTTTGATCAAAAAGGAAGCAAATCCAACTCAAGAGTTCAGCAACCCTATTCTCTTCAAAAGGTTCCTTGAATGTCAATAAGTCATAGTCTTCCAACTCATCACCAAACTGTTACAAGAGGACAGTTTCATTACTTACGGATTACGCACTTAAGCTGTGCATCTGACAGCATACTGTAGAACAAGCAGGGTATGTCACTTTGGCAGCTAAACCCACTTGAAGGTAGATTAGATTAGGAGTAGCTCCTTTATTCAGTCTGGAAGAGCTATAAACGGACAAAATGCAAGGGAATACAGAAAGGTGCTGAGCAAAATATCTGAAATTACAGCACTAAAACGAAAATATTGTCATCAGCAAATAAAAGATCTCATGCTGCTCCTCAGCTGGAGGCTTCTTAGGTGCTATCAAAGCAAAGGCACGTTGATGGGCCAGTATGGTCAGAGAGTCAATGTTGAATTCTTCTACCCTTTCAATGCACCAATCTTGCCATTTATCATTGTGCTACAATAGTGTGGAGTGATTGAAGTACATAGAGGTGCTTTTAGATCACAAATCCATCTCGACAAAGTAACGTGCCTGCATCGTAGAGCAAACACCTATCCCGGGAAAGCCAGTGCAGACTGTCAGTTTACAATCAATTAGAACGTTTCTGGGCTGCAGCGTGTGGGATGTTTCTCAATACGTTTAGCACGGACGTTTTTCTCAAAGGCATGCCATACCCATTGTTCAATTGTTGCCCACGCCGTGAGTTGGTTACAGGCATTACAGGTCAACCCCTGAGGGGAGAAGGAAAAACAGATGACTTGCATTCGGTCTTTGCCATTGCAAAAGATACAGCAGACATTAATTTCAAAGCATGCAGGGTAGAGGGTCAACATCAACATTAAAAACATTTTTTATTTGTGTATTAGACATGTGAGAAATAAAGAATTCAAGTCATTTAGACATAGATTAGATAACTAGAAGAGGTAGGCTGGAATCAAATCAAGGTGGTTTAGGTGATTTACATATATGAATTACATGGATGGCTAGTTTGGACTGCAGAACCAGGGCAGGGCAGATGGAAAAGGGGAACAGGATATGGGGACCAAAACTGCACACAATACCATAGGTGAGGTCTCATCAAAGGCCTTACACATTTGCAGCAAAACATACCTGCTCCTGTACTCAAATCCTCTCACTACAATGGCCATATATTATTTGCCTTCTTCACTGCCTGCTGGACCTGCACGCTTACTATCAGCAACTGGTGTACAAAGATACCCAGGAGTTGTTGCACCTCCCCCTTCCTCAAATATTCCCATTCAGATAATAATCTGCCTTCCTGTTTTTTCTACCGATGTGGATAACCTCAGATTTATTCCCATTATACTTCATCTGCCATGCATCTACCAAGGATGTAAAAACATCCATTTTACATTGGCAGGACTCCCTTACTCCGGTTCCCATGTCCCAGACATTATGAGGACACATTTATTAGCTAGACATTATCACGGAACTGTTTGCAGGACCTCTTTCTCCATAACAGGGCCAGGCCTGTGTTTTCATTCTCACATGCTTCCATGCTGCATAGTAACATCTCTAAACCGTTTGATTAGAAAATATCTACATAACTCAGCCGGCATTTTTCCCGACTTTGCAACGTTGACTTCAATGACTGTAAAGGTGCTTCCACTGTCCTTCACCCAGACTATTCACAAACTTGGTATGATATCTAACACCAAGATGAGCTTCCAACCATGTATCCACATCATCAGGTCCATTTCTACTTCAGTAATATCACCCTATACTGCCCTGCCTTAGTTCATCTGCTGCTGAAAGCTTGATCTGGGCCTTACTAACCTTTAACCCTGATTATTCCAGTGCATGCCTAGCTGGCCCCTCACTGCCTACCTCTCTGTAAACATCAGACCACCCAAAGCTGCCTGCATCCTAATTCTTATTAGATTGCTCACCAAACTCAACTTGCTTGCTGATCGAAAATGGCTCCTGATTAAGTAATGTTTCAATTTTTTAAAATGCTCATCCTTGATCCTCTTTATTTTCGTAATGTCCTCCAGTACCATTCCCAGTGCCCCCAACCCCATCCAAGATCTCTAATTCTCCACTTGTACACGACAAACTTTCATCACTTAATCACTGCTCCATCTTCCAGTCTATTTGGTGCAGCTGCTGATTGCCTGCCAGGTATTTCCATATATGGCTTGCATCCAAATTAAGTTTACACTCCTGCAAAGTTTTAGGGATACTGTATCGGGTTAAAGATGCCAGCTAAATACACTGCTGGTCTTGATAATACTCTTCTCACCCTAAGAAACTAAGTCAAAGTCAATGAGGATTTTTGGAGTTTGGTGGAACTGTACATAGGAGTGCAACTCCTGAACCATACAACATTTACACATCTTTCTCAGATTGATTGTGGAGTTTGGATCATTTGTTAAAATTAAAGACAAGACAGATAACATGCAACATGCTGCTTTTTGATCCATGATGCAGAGATAATAGGAATTTGAGACAGAGATAGAGGAATGAGAAATAAAAATATTTAAGGGAAAAGGAAAGAAGGGAATTGTAATTCATTGAATGATGCAGATGAAGCATTACCTATGTTGATTTTTCAATCAAGCTGTCTAATTACTTACACTCAACCAGAGTTTTCTCATGTTTCAACTAGGAGAAAGTGAGGACTGCAGATGCTGGAGTACCAGAGTTGACAAAGGAGGTGCTGGAAAAACACAGCAGGCCGGGCAGCATCCGAGAAGCAGGAGAATCGATGTTTCGGGCATTAGGCCTTCTTCAAGAAATGTCGAAATGTCGATTCTCCTGCTCCTCGGATGCTGTCTGGCCTGCTGTGTTTTTCCAGCACCACATCTTTCCTCATGTCTTCACTTGCTAACCAAGTCAGACTAAATGTTGCCCATTTACCTTAAGAGGATCTTTCCGACAACTTCCAAGCCGAAGTCATGCAGTCCAATCCAGCAATCCACAAGGACAGCAGATTGGATCCCCTACCATTGCTGTATTACATAGATGTAAAGCCCTTAAGCCACGTTGACGACTACTGGAAGGAGGTCAGTATGTAAAACAAAGTGATCTGAGAAGATAGGGTGCCAGGCAGGTAAGGGGATAGAGTCACATAAATCCTAGAGTGAGATATCAAAGGAGACACTGTCAGGTCAGGGGAGAGGCATCACGTCTGCTGAGTGATAAGGAATGTCAGGACCAGAAGGACCATGGGGAGTGAGGGGTTCATCAGTTGTCATTGGTTTAGAAGGGGATTTGAGCTGCACAACAATTCAGGAGTGAGCTTTCATTTTGCTAACAATTCCATGTCATGGTACATTATTTGGAGTTTCAAAAGAAATTCAGTAATGTACTACCCTCATCAACACGCTCCATTGTTTAATCAACTTAGACAAAACAGTTTCACTTTTAATTAATCCATGCAAACTTCCATACATTGCCTGTAGTGATGTTAATTTGCGTATAGACTGCACATTATTGGTAACATGATTTGCTATGGCAGATGAATTCCTGGTGTTTACAACTGTAGGTAGTTCTTCTATAATGCGATAGTTGCATTCTCATGAAATCCCGCATTATAGAAAAATCCCACTTTAGAAACAGCGCGTAAAGTGTTGGCGATGTAATCGCATTGCAGCCAACACACGCTTTAAAAGTTCACATTGTAGAAACAGTGTCCCCAATCCGTCATTCACATTTCAGCGAATTCACGTTAATGAAACACACGTTATAGCAGAACAACCTGTCATGTATTTTTTTCAGTGTAAAAAGTGAGGTCTGCAGATGCTGGAGATCAGAGCTGAAAATGTGTTGCTGGTTAAAGCACAGCAGGTCAGGCAGCATCCAAGGGACAGGAAATTCGACGTTTCGGGCCAGAGCCCTTCATCAGGAATGAGGAGAGGGTGCCAGGCAGGCTAAGATAAAAGGTAGGGAGGAGGGACTTGGGGGAGGGGCGATGGAGATGTGATAGGTGGAAGGAGGTCAAGGTGAGGGTGATAGGCTGGAGTGGGGTGGGGGCGGAGAGGTCAGGAAGAAGATTGCAGGTTAGGGGGACAGTGCTGAGTTCAAGGGAATCGACTGAGACAAGGTGGGGGGAGGTGAAATGAGGAAACTGGAGAAATCCGAGTTCATCCCTTGTGGCTGGAGGGTTCCCAGGCGGAAGATGAGGCGCTCTTCCTCCAACCGTCGTGTTGTTATGTTCTGCCGATGGAGGAGTCCAAGGACCTGCATGTCTTCGGTGGAGTGGGAGGGAGAGTTAAAGTGTTGAGCCACGGGGTGGTTGGGTTGGTTGGTTCAGGCGTCCCAGAGGTGTTCCCTGAAGCATTCTGCAAGTAGGCGGCCTGTCTCCCCAATATAGAGGAGGCCACATCGGGTGCAGCGGATGCAGTAGATGATGTGTGTGGAGGTGCAGGTGAATTTGTGGCGGATATGGAAGGATCCCTTGGGGCCTTGGAGAGAAGTAAGGGAGGAGGTGTGGGCGCAAGTTTTGCATTTCCTGCGGTTGCAGGGGAAGGTGGCGGGAGTGGAGGTTTGGTTGGCGGGGGGTGTGGACCGGACGAGGGAGTCACGAAGGGAGTGGTCTTTGCGGAACGCTGATAGGGGAGGGGAGGGAAATATATCCCTGGTGGTGAGGACCGTTTGGAGTTGGCGGAAATGACGGCGAATGATGCGCTGTATACGGAGGTTGGTGGGGTGGTAGGTGAGAACCAGTGGGGTTCTATCTTGGTGGCGGTTGGAGGGGCGGGGCTCAAGGGCGGGGGAGCGGGAAGTGGAGGAGATGCGGTGGAGGGCATCGTCGATCACGTCTGGGGGGAATCTGCGGTCCTTGAAGAAGGAGGCCTCCTGGGAGCAGATGCGGCGGAGACGAAGGAATTGGGAATACGGGATGAAGTTTTTACAGGGGGCAGGGTGGGAGGAGGTGTAGTCCAGGTAGCTGTGGGAGTCAGTCGGTTTATAGTAGATGTCTGTGTTGAGTCGGTCGCCCGAGATAGAAATGGAAAGGTCTAGGAAGGGGAGGGAGGAGTCTGAGACAGTCCAGGTGAATTTGAGGTCGGGATGGAAGGTGTTGGTAAAGTTGATGAACTGTTCAACCTCCTCGTGGGAGCACGAGGCAGCGCTGAAACAGTCATCGATGTAGCGGAGGAAAAGGTGGGGGGTGGTGCCAGTGTAGTTGCAGAAGATGGACTGTTCCACATATCCTACAAAGAGACAGGCATAGCTGGGGCCCATGCGGGTGCCCATGGCAACTCCTTTAGTTTGGAGGAAGTGGGAGGATTGGAAAGAGGTTATTCAGGGTGAGGACCAGTTCAGTCAGTCGAAGGAGGGTGTCAGTGGAAGGGTACTGGTTGGTGCGGCGGGAAAGGAAGAAGCGGAGGGCTTTGAGTCCTTCGTGATGGGGGATGGAGGTGTACAGGGACTGGATGTCCATCGTGAAGATAAGGCGTTGGGGACCGGGGAAGCAAAAATCATGGAGGAGATGGAGGGCGTGGGTGGTGTCCCGAACGTAGGTGGGGAGTTCTTGGACTAAAGGGGACAGAACCGTTCGAGGTACGCGGAGATGAGTTCGGTGGGGCAGGAGCAGGCTGAGACAATGGGTCGGCCGGGACAGTCAGGTTTGTGGATTTTGGGCAGGAGGTAGAAACGGGCGGTGCGGGGTTGTGGGACTATGAGGTTGGAAGCGGTGGATGGGAGATTTTTTTTAGACTAGCAAGAGAGGAACCAACTAGGGAAGAGGCCATCCTAGATCCTTTACGAAAAAGTGGCTATAACATGATAGAATTCCTCATTGCGATTGAAAGTATAGTATGAAAATCTGAAAGGAGTGTCCTAAATCTAAACAAAAGAAACTACAAAAGTATGAGGGATGAGTTGGCTGCTGCAGACCGCATAGCATCATTAAAAGGCATAACAGTGATACAGAAATGAGTAATACTCAAGGAATGAATGCATGTATTGCAACAGTTATTCATTCCTTTCAGGTGGAAGAACAGCAAAAGTGGCCCAACCACGGCCAACAAAAGAACTTAAGAATAGTATTAAATTCAAAGAGGCATCATATAAAGTTGCTAGAGAAAATAGCAAGCCTGATGATCAGGATCAGTTTATAATTCAGCAAAGGAAGACCAGGAGGTTACATAACAGGGGAAAAATAGAGTAGGACTCTAAATTTGCAAGGAACATAAAAGCAGGCTGTAAGAGCTTCTGTAAGAATATAAAAAGAAAAAAACTACAGACAAATAAAGGGCCTTTGCAGTCTGAGGCAGGAAAATTGATCATGGAGAACAAGGAAATGGCAGAGCAATTAAACAACTACTTTAGTTCGGTCTTCACGTAAGAATTCACAAAGAACATCTAAGAAATACTAGGGAAGCAAAAATTAAAGATGAGTATTAGTTATCAAAAATAGTGCTGGAAAAATTAATTGGATCGAAAGCTGAGAAATTCCCAGACTTGATAAACTATATCCCAGTGTACATTCATGGAAAAAGTGGATGCATTGGTTGTCATCTGCCAAAATTCTGGAATAGTCCTGGTAGGTTAGAGGGTGACAAATATTACCCCATTTAATATAGGAGGGAAGGGAAAAAAAAAATCAGGAAATATAGACTGGTTGGCCTAACATTAGTCATTGGGAAACATTTAGAAAATGCAAATGGGATTATACAGAGTCACTTTAAACTTATTAAAGGGATATTGTGTTTGACAAATGTACTGCAGTTTTTCTTTGAGGACATGACCAGCAGAATGCATGAATCATGGTTGTGGTGCAATTGGATTTTCAGAAAGCTTTTGATAAAGTCTCATAAGAGATTAGTCTGCAAAACCAAAATATAAGAAATTGGTGGTAATGTACTGGCATGAATTGAGAATTGGTTAGCAGACAAAAAACATAAATAGGAATAAATGAGCTGTTGTACAGTGGAAGATGGTGGACAAGGGAATCAAATGAATATTTCCAAATTTGCTGTTGATACAAAACTATGTAGGATTGTGAGTGGTGAAGAGGTGGTAAAGAGGCTTCAGGGTGACTTAGATAAGTTGAGAGTGCGTAAATGAATGGCAGATGAAATATAACATAGATAAGTGTGAAGTTGTCCAATCTGAGAAAAACGTTAGCAGTGTATTATTTAATATCACCCATCTTAACAGACCAAGACATATAAATAGAAAGCGGGACAGTACACCATTCCTACAACAGAGGCTCACTGATGACCTTACCTAGCATGGTGACAAAATGCCTGAGAACAAACCTAGCAGCTCAGCAAGCAAACCGACAACATGCATTCCTGATATTCTGAATTTTCAAACATGAGTACTGCTAACTTTTGGTGTACCTTCTTACCTATTCAACACTGGTAATGTCTCCTTTGATGTGACAGCAAAAGAAAAACAGAGACAAGATACTTATTTAGTACCTCACACGATTCTCTTATTTTAAAGGCCCTCGCCTCCTTTTTCCTTTGAACAATGTGTGTTTATAAAAGGAATTTTGGGTTTCTTTTATTTAGACACAGTTAATCTATTCTTATACTCTCTTTCTGACTTTTGGATGACCATTGATAAATCTCCTCTGTCCCTCCTGTATTCAGCTTGGTAGCGTGAAACACTATCTTTGTTAGATGCATCAATTTTGTGTCTCATTCTAACCTCTACATCTTCAGTACACCAGAGACTGTAGCTTTGAACGCCCTTCTCCGAGGAATTAGTGTATTCTGAAACATTTCCGCTCTGAAGGAACACCCTTTGTCCAATTACTGTTTTGCCAGTCAAGTTTGGATTTGGATCTAAATTCTTTTACAACTCAATGAAGTGAGCCTCCTTTAGTTAGGTTCTTTCATGGTTGATTGTTCCTTTGTCTTTCTGATAACTGCTCCATACCTGATATTATGATCGCTCCTCCTCAAATGATTTCACACTAAAATACGCTTTATTTCATTCTCCAGAACTACTTTCAGCATGGCTTCCTTCCTCAAAACACACTGAAAAGTTCTCTTGTACACATTTCAGAAATTCCTTCCCCTCTCTGCCCTTCACATTGTTGTTACTATCCGAGTCCACATTAGGATGACTATCACTTTTGTGTGGCATTTGAAAATTTCCATAATCTGCAAACTTACTCCAACTCATTATTTGGTGGCCAACTAAATATAAGCAATAGCTCTTCTAGTGTTCCTTAATTCCAACTAAATGGCTACAATATTGGACCCCTCAATTATGAGAAAATTTGTGAGCTGTTCTGACGGACAAATGATGGGGCAGCTCAGCTATTGGTTAAGGATTGAATACTGGACAAGTCACGAGGGATACCCTCTGCTCTTTTTCTTCTAATGCCATGGAGTTTATAAGCAGTTGAGCGAGTGAAGAATTCCTAGCCTTTTCCCCATACTTCTTGAATGCCTTACTGATTAAAAATCTGTCCATCTCAGCCTTGAGCATACTGAACAAGGTAGCCTCCGCAGCTCTCTGCTGTGAAGAATTCCACAGATTCGTTACCCGATGACAGAAGAGATTCTTCCTCACCTTTCCCTCGGCCCTACCCAGAGATTACACCCTCTTGTCATACACTCTCCCACAAAGGCAAAAAAAAACTCTCCACATCCATCCTGCCAAGCCCACTAAGAATCTCCTATGTTTCAGTAAGGCCACTTCCTCATTCTTCTCAATTCCAGTGAGTACAAGCCCAACCTACTCGATCTCTCCTCATGAGAAATATCCTCCGTACCTGGGATCAATCTCATGAACCTGCTCTGGACTGCCTCCAAAGCCAGTAAATCTTTCACAGAAAACTATTCACAATATTCTAGGGGTGGTGAGACTAGTGCCTTGTATAGTTTCACATCTTTTTAAAAAAACTTTATTTCCTTTCAAATAAAGGCCAATATTCCTTTTGCCTTCCCTATGACATGCAAGCTAGCTTTTTATGGCTCATGCACATGGACCCCCTGATCTGTTTTTGCGCCAATGCTTTCTGCACTCTTTCTCTATTTAAAATAAATATTCAGCTCCTATGTTCTGCCTGCCAAAAGAGCATGACTTCACATATTTTCCCTATGTTGTAGTCCACTGCCTACATCTTTGGCCACTCATCTAACCTATCTATATCCCTTTGTAGATTTGTTGCGTCCTCTTTGAGGCCCAGTCAAATCCAAAAGATGGCAGCTCCAACAGGGCAGCACTGTCCTGGAATGACACCCAGGATGGTGTGCCGTAATTTCTGGAGTACGACTTTAACCCACAACTTTCTGGCCCAAGAGGTGAAAGTGTGGCCCACTGCACTGTCGCTGTTACAATAATATCGTAATTGTCAACAGTATAAAAACTCAGACTCTAAAAGCAATCTCAGTTGGTGTAGTTGAAACAATTTCTGATTGTCTGCCAGTCTGCTTGCAGTGTCCCCTGTTCCAGCTTTAATTACTACTTTGCCTATTGTGCTCTATTCATTGTTAATTTTGTACATTGCATCACCAATATTTTAATTCACTCCCTTATTCTTGCAACTCCCACATTGTCGTCAAAGCATCCACTAAGCTTCTCCACTCAGAGTTACCTTTCAGTTGTGACAGGCAGTGGCACTTCAAGCACTACGGGTTCTCTTCCCACGTCCCAGCCCAGTCCTGCTCAGCTGTCGCGCAGGACACACAGTCATCAGCACTGCTGAGGGAGAAACAAAAGCAATGCATCCTCTGGGCCCTGAAGAGGTGACCTCATTGATTTAAGAGTGCAGCAGAGAACGAGCTCTCACATGCAGATTCAGAAGCAAGTTGCAGTGAAAAAGGCTGGCACTCATAACCCTGGAGCATCAATATTTAATGGAGCATTACGTAATGAAAAGCCAATCAAGTGCTGCAACTCTGCATAAAGAGCAGGAACAACAGTAAGGCCCATTTTCAGAAGGGCTCCTACTTCATCTCTAATACATTTCCTCAGGATAAACTGCAGTGCAGACCTTTTTACTGACTGTCTGCTAAAAGGTGCAAACATGGATTCAGAGCTTTTGGCATTTACAGGTCCAGGGGAAATACAAGATCCTGCTCTTTATGCACCTTAGCCACATCACCTGTCTATAAGCCCACAATATTTTCAAGCAATGTGACAAGGACAATTGGCACCATCCTTCTCCATCGCTACCCATTGGTTCCCATTTCCTGTCCATTGGTAGCCAAAGAACCTCTTGGAAAGTCTTCCCACCCCTGCTCAATTCAACAATCTATCTTCAGTACTCTCCTCTGGCGATTCACATGTTGCCCCTTGGCAATAGCATCTGCAGGACATGCTTAGCTATTACTTGCAAAGCTGAGGATACCCAGCTGTATCTTGGTTAAAGGTGGCTTTTTAGTGGTGGGGGGAGGATTCCCAAGGCACCATTAACCCGGCAGTGTTTGCCGAGAAGTCAGCGTGTCCAGAGCGTACAGTGGGGGCATGATGCCCATTTTCACCTACTTATGGTGCTCATTATTAGCTTTTCTTTCTCAGAGTACAGGAGTTGGGAGCTGTACAGGACATTGGTTAGGCCACTGTTGGAATACTATGTGCAATTCTAGTCTCTTTCCTATCAGAAAGATATTGTGAAACTTGGAAGGGTTCAGAAAATATTTACAAGGATGTTGCCAGGTTTGGAGGATTTGATCCGAAGGGAGAGGTTGAATAGGCTGCAGCTATTTTCCCTGGAGTGTCGGAGACTGAGGGGTGACCTTATTGAGGTTTATAAAATCATGAGGGGCATGGATAGGGGAAATAGACAAAGTCTTTTCCCTGGGGAGGGGGAGTCCAGAACTAGAGGGCATAGGTTTAGGGTGAGAGGGGAAAGATATAAAAGAGATCTGGTACAATTGCAACATTTAAAAGGCATCTGGATGGGTATTAATAGCCTGATAGGTATATGAATAGGAAATATTTGGAGGGATACGGGCCAGGTGCTGGCAGGTAGGACTAGATTGGGTTGGGATATCTGGTTGGCATGGACGAGTTGGATTGTAGGGTCCGTTTCCGTGCTATACATTACTATGATTCTATGAGTATACTATTACTCGTCCCTTGGTCTCCCTAACTGAAGAGGACTCCACCTCCTCTCACTCGTCACCGCACCCGCCCCCACCACCAAAATGCCTACAGCTTTAGCATAAATAACCCACTTTCCTAGCTACCATCAGCTCTGAGGAAGGGTCACTGGACTTGAAACATTCTCTGCTTTCTCTCCACAGATTCTGCCAGCAGTTTCTCCAGCAATTTCTGCTTTTGTTCTGGTGTCCTTTCATTGCACTGTTTAGGGATCAAAAGGATAAAGGAGCAGTTTCTCAGATCCCACAATAGCCAATCAAGGGAGTCTTTGGCATCCATCCAGTCGAGTTCTTCCCCCTACCCAAATACCAATGTCCTCCACATGGCACTAACATGGAAGAGGACCTTCAATAGCCCTCCACCCCAACTGACAACCCTCTTCCCAGTTCGTGTGGGGCATTAACAACCTGATTTCCTGGCAAACATTTCAACTTAGGCTAACTTGTTGTGAGAGAAATAGAAGAAATAAATGATGAGGTTCTGCTGTTGAATTCTGCAAGATCTCTGCAGTCCCAGGCAGTTTCTCCTCACAGACGCATCTGCCCTACCTCCTCATGGAGAGTAGCATCTTTGTCGATGACATATCCACTCCCTCGCTGCTGATTTAAACCACAGCCTGAACCATGATCGCTCACATGAAGCGAATTGATATGCTGTCCACCATATCCTCTCAACCTCAAATGTTGCCTAATGTCACTTCCTCCTTTTGCCCTGAGCTCCACCAATCTGCCTCACTTCCTCAATAACTCTCTAACTTCCTCAATAACTCTCTAACTTCCTCATTAGCTCTCCAACTTCCTTCAGCCCTGCAAGTTCCTTGCTGGTACATTCTATTTCTCTGACTCCAGCATCTCCACATCCCCCATCCCATCTCTACTACAGAAATCCCAGGTCATCACTCCAGCATTTAACAGCATTTTAAGGGCAGATTAACCAGCTCTCCCGCATTAATTTATCACCAGCAGTCATAATTCAAGGAAATCAATCAAATCAGACCACAAACTTTTAAAACAGCAACACCAGCTCTTCAACTTTCCCATTAATTACAGACCATGAGAATTCATTGAACGAATGGTATCCTGTACAGAGATGGAAAGCAATTCAGTTCACAACATCCACAATAAAACAGTTAACTACCTCACCTTCGGTGAGAATGGAGATTAATAGTTTTTAAAAATTCATTCACAGGATGAGGGCATCACTGGCTAGATCAGTATTTATTGCCCATCTCTAACTGTCCAGAGAGCAGGTAAGAGGCAAATAAGGGTCTGGAGTCACATGCAGACCAGATCAGGTAACGACAATAGTTCCTTCCGAAAGGACATTTAGAACAATCAACACTGGTTTTAGAATCATCATTAGACTCAATCCTAGATTCTTATTGAATTCAAATTTCACTATTTACCATGGTGGTATTTGAACACGGGTGACCAGAACATTTTTTGGGCTTCTGGTTTAATAATCTAGCAATAACACCACGAGGCCATCACCTCCCTCAGTAACTGTGAGAATGACCGGCTCCGTCTCTCACATTCCTCCTCACCCCGATTATCATGCAGCAACACCTCATCCACAAATTGAGAAAAGGCCATTAGGTCCTAACAAGCTTCTTGTTGTTGCATCAAGCTGTCCACTGCTCAACTAACCGTCTGACTATAGGGCACGCTCAGCAAAGCTGAGAAAACTGGAGGTCAGAGAAGGGAGACTGTAGAACTATCTAGAGAGACTCAGATTCTGGGTAAAACCTGACTGGATCGCTCCTAGTACAGTATTCACAAATTCATCATCTCTCCAAAACTCTTAACAGATTCATTATAAAATACACCTGACAAAATAACAACCGGCTAGACTGGCTACTTTGGGAGAAACTGCTCCTGTTTGTAAATGGGTTTAAAGTGATTTACAAAGAAACTGGGGTACCACAGCCACATCTCCTTCCTCAGCAGACCCCGTGGCTCAACACTTTAACTCTCCCTCCCACTCCACCGAGGACATGCAGGTCCTTGGACTCCTCCACCGGCAGAACACAACAACACGACGGCTGGAGGAGGAGCGCCTCATCTTCCGCCTGGGAACCCTCCAACCACAAGGTATGAATTCAGATTTCTCCAGTTTCCTCATTTCCCCTCCCCCCACCTTGTCTCAGTCGGTTCCCTCAACTCAGCACCGCCCTCCTAACCTGCAATCCTCTTCCTGACCTCTCCGCCCCCACCCCACTCCGGCCTATCACCCTCACCTTGACCTCCTTCCACCTATCCCACCTCCATCGCCCCTCCCCCTAGTCCCTCCTCCCTACCCTTTATCTTAGCCTGCTTGGCTCTCTCTCTCTCTTATTCCTGATGAAGGGCTTATGCTCGAAACGTCGAATTCTCTATTCCTGAGATGCTGCCTGGCCTGCTGTGCTTTGACCAGCAACACATTTGCAGCTGTGATCTCCAGCATCTGCAGACCTCATTTTTTACTCTAATACAAGAAAAACCCTTTTCACTCGATGGTTAGTTAGAGGATGGGATGCTCTGCTTGGAAGTATGGTGGAGGCAGGTTCGATTGAGATATTCAAGAGGGCATTGGATGATTACATAGATAAAAATGTGTGAAGGTTAAGGTTAGGGTAAAAAGCAAGAGTCTGGCATGAGGTAACAGCGCTCATTTGAAGAGCCACTTAAGGAACAATGGACCAAATGGCCTCCTTCTACACCATAAGACGGTGATAAGCTCCAGAGTTAAAAATCACACAACACCAGGTTATAATCCAACAAGTTTATTTGGAAGTACAAGGCTTTTGGAGCCTGATGAAGGAGCAGCGCTCTGAAAGCTTGTATTTCCAAATAAACCTGTTACGACTATAGGCGTTGTGAGAGTTTCAACTTTGTCCACCCTACTCCAACACTGGCTCCTCCACATCATAAGCTGCAGAGTCTAGGGGACATCACATATCTTACACGCTCACTATAGTACAGAGGGAGTGCTGCTTTGTCAGAGCTGCTGTCATTTAATTGAGTGTCTCTCAAATATGAATGCAAGGAACCATGGCACTATTTTGTACAAATCCTGCTCTTCAATTATTTTTCATCAAATCAACATAGAGGCGGCAGTTGCAATCTCACTGTTCTGTTAATCAAGAACCCTTGCAAATGCTTTGGAGACATGGGTACAAATCCCAACATAGCAGGTGGTAAAATTTAAAACGTAATAAATAATTACAACCATTAATTTGTTGCAAAAGACCATCAGGCACAATAATGTCTTTTAGGGAAGGACATCTGTCAAGCTTACGTGGTCTGGCCTACATACTGCTCCCGAGCCACAGCAATGTGGTTGACTCCTAACTGCCCTCTGGGCAATAAACTCCAGCCCAGCCTGAAACTCCCACATCCTATGATTGGATTAAAAAAAGAATCGCAAGATACTGATTAACAAGGTACAGTTTACATTTATAAGCAGTTTGCTGTGCACAAATTATCTGCTGCATTCCCCATCTGGCAATGACTACACTCCAAAGACACTTTGCTACACTAAAGGATAGGACTCAAGACGATGTTTGCAGGAAGGTTTGTTCCTGACAAGGTGGGGGGAGGGGGTCAGGAACCCAAGGTTACAGTCTCAACATAAGAATTAGGCCACACAGGAGTGAGATTAGGAGGAATTTCCTCAATTACAGGATGGCAAATCATTAGAATCTCTACCCTAAAGAGCTGTGGAAGCTCAATCACTCATTTAGCTCAAGACAGAGATTGATAAGAGTTCTAAAATATTAAAGATATCAAGGGAAACTGATGTTGAAGTAGGAATTCAGATTAGATTAGATTACTTACAGTGTGGAAACAGGCCCTTCAGCCCAACAAGTCCACACCGACCCGCCGAAGCGCAACCCACCCATACCCCTACATTTACCCTTACCTAACACTACGGGCAATTTAGCATGGCCAATTCACCTGACCCGCACACCTTTGGACTGTGGGAGGAAACCGGAGCACCCGGAGGAAACCCACGCAGACACGGGGAGAACGTGCAAACTCCACACAGTCAGTCGCCTGAGTTGGGAATTGAACCCGGGTCTCTGGTGCTGTGAGACAGAGCAGGTCCAGTGGTCTGAGGGGTATACTCCTGCCCCTATGTTCTTTGTCTGTCAAATGCTTGGAAATTGCTGAAGTCATCAAAGCCCTACCTAAATGTAAATCCTTCTTGCATTTTAGGGGTAGAAGGGATTCTCAAGCATTTGTGCATCTAACTATAAAAAACAATTCAATCAGACACAGAATGGTGTTAAATTTCTGCATTTTGCTAAAAAAAAACAAGGATTTGAGACAGCATGTTTAAGAGCAGTGCAACAGAATACAAAACTAAGAGTGGAAATTTAAAATATTTCCAACATTTCTGGTTTTTACCCCAATGCAAGAGAATGGTAGCAATGAGTAACTGGTTTCAAACTGTCTTGCAGAAATTTGTTTTATGAGAAATGTCATATTGTAAACATATTAGGAAGTTATCATAGCCTACACAGAAAATAGAATAATTCAGATTATATGTGCAAACAAAACTACAAGACTTTACAATTTAAAGTAAATGCTCTAAAGTTTTCATCTCGAATGGCAAATTGGCCCACTAGGCACAAATAGTCCCTTCCCTCATGTGAAGGGGAGGTTCAATATGCTGTTCACACATGGTAGGCATCATGTATTGGGGGGGGGATGAGAAAAAGAGGGGGGGAGAAAAAGGGGGGGTGAGAGAAAAAAAGAGGGGGAGAAGAGAGAAAAAAGAGGGGGGAAAAGAGGGGGAGGAGAAAAAAGACAGGGGGAGAAAAAAGGGGGGGAGAAAAAAGGGGGGGAGAAAAAAGGGGGGGGAGAAAAAAGAGGGGGGGAGAAAAAAGAGGGGGGGAGAAAAAAGAGGGGGGGAGAAAAAAGAGGGGGGGAGAAAAAAGAGGGGGGGAGCTGAAGAAGGGGGGTGGGTTGGAAGGGGGGAGAGAGGGGGAGAGAGGGGGGAGAGAGGGGGGGAGAGAGGGGGGGAGAGAGGGGGGGGAGAGAGGAGGGGGGGGGAGGAGGAGGGGGGGAGAGAGGAGGGGGGGGAGAGAGGAGGGGGGGGAGAGAGGAGGGGGGGGAGAGAGGAGGGGGGGGGAGAGAGGAGGGGGGGGAGAGAGGGGGGGGGGGGAGAGAGGGGGGGGGGGGGGGGAGAGAGGAGGGGGGGGGGAGAGAGGAGGGGGGGGAGGGAGGAGGGAGGGGGGGAGGGAGGAGGGGAGGGAGGAGGGAGGGGGGGAGGGAGGAGGGAGGGGGGAGGGGAGGGAGGGGGGGAGGGAGGGGGGGAGGGATGGGGGGAGAGAGGGGGGAGAGAGAGGTAAAATGGGAGATGGGGAGCAGGAGAGGGTTGGGGATGTGGGGGATACAGAGGGGGAAGAGGAGAGATGCCGGGTCTGGGGGCAATGAACGGAGATGGGGATAAGCTCTGCCCCCCTCCCCCCGGGGGGGGTTGGTCTGTTGCTGGAGGGGGGGGGAGGGGGGGAGGAGGGGGGGGGAGGGGGGAGGAGGGGGGAGGAGGGGGGAGAGGGGGGGGAGGGGAGGGGGGGGAGGGGGGGGAGGGGGGGGAGGGGAGGGGGGGAGGGGGGGGAGGGGGGGGGGGGGGAGGGGAGGGGGGGGAGGGGGAGGAGGGGGGAGGGGGGGGAGGGGGAGGGGGGGGGGGGGGGGGGGGGGGGGGGGGGGGGAGGGGGAGGGGGGGAGGGGAGGGGGGGGGGGGGAGGGGGGGGGGAGGGGGGGGAGGGGGGGGGGGGGGGGAGGGGAGGGGGGGGGAGGGGGGGAGGGGGGGGGGGGAGGGGGAGGGGGGGAGGGGAGGGGGGGGGAGGGGGGGGGGAGGGGGGGGAGGGGAGGGGGGGGGAGGGGGGGGAGGGGGGGGGGAGGGAGGGGTGTGACCCAACTGTAAACAAACCGCCTCACAGCTTCGCCTCCCCCAGCCCCAGCCCCAGCCCCAGCCCCAGCCCCAGCCCCAGCCCCAGTAAAACACACCGTCTCCAAGTCACTTACACAAACTCCTCTCAGGGCAGCACCCCTCCCCAATCCTCCGCCGCCGCCAGTCTCGGACCCGGGTCGGCGGTGCCCGAATCAACGTTACACACTCCCCATGGAGAAGGTGCGGCACGGTAAACCGTCCCCACCGCTGCTGGATAAACAGAGCCTCGGACGAAAGGCCCGCCCTAAGAGGACGCCAGCGTCACAATCAGGGAGCATGCTCACTGTGGGAGGGAGGATGGTTCCCTTGGAGAACTTAAACATTTCTGTTGAATTTGGACAATTCACCTCCTTTTCCTCTTTCCAGGCTGGAGGACTTACATGGAAGATAAAAGCATAACATAAATCCAGAATTAAGTGCTTCCAACTAATTGACATGCATGAATGAATGAATATTGATGGTGGACCAAACTTATTTTCATAGAATCCCCTACAGTGGGAATTCAGCCCAGCAAATCCACACCCACCCCTCTAAGAGCATCCCTCCTAGACCCACCCTATTCGTGTAACCCTGCATGTCCCATGGCTAACCCACCAAGCCTGCACATCCCTGTACACTGTGGGCAATTTCCAATGGCCAGTTCACTTAACCTGCACATGTTGGATCTGTGGCCAGGAGGAAACCCACGCAGACACAGGGAGAAAATTGCAACCTCCATGCAGTCAGTTATCCAAGGGTGGAATTGAATTCAGGTTCCTGACGCTGTGAGACAGCAGTGCTAACCACTGAGCCACCACAACACCCATTTTCACCAAATTCCTCTTGCTTTTCTACTTCTCCAAGGATTGGTACGTAAGCGTTCTGATATCTCACCCAAAATGGCTATCCTTTTGGACATTTTATAGATTGCAATTATGCCCACTGCATAATGACCTACATAATTGCAGTGATGCAATTTTTAAAACAACTTCTTTGCAAACTGGTTTGAGCTGTTTGTGAATTACATCATTATATATACAGTGTACTGCATGACTTACTGTGGAACCCATGATCACGCTGAGTGGATGAGGTGATAAACATAGATGGGAAACTCGATCTCTAAATGAGAGAGAAATGATTAGAAACCAAAACCCTAGCTGCTCTCTACTCTCACTGGGGCCCAATCACTCACCCGACCTGTGCTCATTGACCTGAATATATTCCGAATTCAATAATATCCCAATTTGAGCAGATTCATTGTTGTTTTGAAAGACCTCCGCACCCTCACCCTTCCTACTGCTGTAACATGCCTTGTCCCTAAAACCCTGTGCTCCTTCAATTGTAGCCCCTTGTGCGTTCACAATTTTCTTTGCCCCACCTCTGGCAGCTATGCACTGAGTTGTGTGGGTCCTAAACCCTAGAATTCCCACTCCATATATCCACCTATCCCATCTCATGTAACACATGCCTTAAAACCCAGCTTGTGGAATAAGACCTTGGGTGCAATCTCCCCAGCCCCTGAACCATATTAGTATTGGTGAGACAATTAGGAAAATGTGGCAAGGTTGGCAGAAATGAAATTCCCATGTAAACAAATCTGTCAGATTCTGCAAATGCGTTTAGACAATAGACAATAGGTGCAGGAGTAGGCCATTCTGCCCTTCGATCCTGCACCGCCATTCAATATGATCATGGCTGATCATCCTTAATCAGTATCCTGTTCCTGCCTTATCTCCATAACCGTTGATTCCACTCTCCTTGAGAGCTCTATCCAATTCTTTCTTAAATGAATCCAGAGACTGGGCCTCCACTGCCCTCTGGGGCAGAGCATTCCACACAGCCACCACTCTCTGGGTGAAGAAGTTTCTCCTCATCTCTGTCCTAAATGGTCTTTTTAAGCTGTGTCCTCTGGTTCGGCACTCACCCATCAGCGGAAACATATTTCCTGCCTTCAGAGTGTCCAATCCTTTCATAATCTTATCTGTCTCAATCAGATTCCCTCTCAGTCTTCTAAACTCAAGGGTATACAAGCCCAGTCGCTCCAGTCTTTCAGCATAAGGTAGTCTCGTCATTCCAGGAATTGACCTCGTGAACTCCCTCAATAGCCAGAATGTCTTTCCTCTTGCAAGACAAGAGGAAATGAGATGAGAACCTTGCTAGTGAGTGGCAAGAAACATGTTTGTATGCATCTGCATGTCATTAGTATCTAATCTTATGTCAATGATATGCATTTTCCTATTCTCTCATGCATCAGAGAGAAACTATACAGAAACAATTCCCAATGTGAAAGAGCAGTTACTTGGCAGTTCCAGATCGCCACTCACTCCTCCTGGCCTCCACCTTGGACAGCAGTCACCCCAGGGCCTGCTTCATGGGAACGAGCCATTGTCTATGGAGTTTGGCATCAGACACGTACTGGTCTCACTGCATCATCAGGGCACATCTCTAACAGTCCTCTATGGCAATGCTGCATTGTACCACAACATCACCTTTCATTGTAGTGCTGATTCCAGGACACTTTGTATGCAGGGACAAGCACCATCTCTTGGATTGAAACAGGCCACATTTCAGAGCTCCTCCTATTATCTCTTAGCACTCCCTTACTTTGCGCCTACTCAGGTGCTCACAATACCTCTGTCTTGACGAGTCTTTCCTTTTTGTACTTTCTTGCTCAGCCAGAGCTCAAAAAGCCCACAGTAGTTCTGTCTTGCCTTGTCTTTTAGAGCAGTCACAATGTAAATGAGCAGCCTGTTGTCTTATTTGTTAGCTTGGTTTTTTTCCTTTTCTTTTGCTGAATGAAGGTGAACATTTTCAACCATTTGAAAGGCTTTCCAGTCTGTGATGGTCACCCATGAGCAATGAATACATGTGCAGCTACATTGGCTGCTCGAAGTAGTATAGCACTCCCTTAGAGTTCTGAATTGGAATGACTCTTGCTGAGATATTTATATCATTGATAGGCACAGGTGAGGTGCCGGAAGACTGGTGGTTGGCAAACGTGGTGCCACTGTTTAAGAAGCGTGGTAAAGACAAGCCAGGGAACTATAGACCAGTGAGCCTGACCTCAACGGTGGGCAAGTTGTTGGAGGGAATCCTGAGGAACAGGATGTACATGTATTTGGAAAGGCAAGGACTGATTAGGGATAGTCAACATGGCTTTGTGTGTGGGAAATCATGTCGCACAAACATGAAGAAGTAACAAAGAAGATTGATGAGGGCAGAGCAGTAGATGTGATCTATATGGACTTCAGTAAGGTGTTCGACAAAGTTCACCATGGGAGACTGATCAGCAAGGTCAGATCTCACAGAATACAGGGAGAACTAGCCTTTTGGATTCAGAACTGGCTCAAACGTAGAAGACAGGGGGTGGTGGAGGAGGGTTGTTTTTCAGACTGGAGGCCTGTGACCAATGGAATGCCACAAGGATCGGTGCTGGGTCCTCTACTTTTTGTCATTTACATAAATGATTTGGATGCGAGCATAAGAGGTACAGTTAGTAAGTTTGCAGATGACACCAAACTTGGAGGTGTAGTGGACAGCAAAGAGGGTTACCTCAGATTACAACAGGATCTGGACCAGATGGGCCAATGGGCTGAGAAGTGGCAGATGGAGTTTAATTCAAGTTAATGCGAGGTGTTGCATTTTGAGAAAGCAAATCTTAGCAGGACTTATTCACTTAATGGTAAGGTCCTAGGGAGTGTTGCTGAACAAAGAGATCTTGGAGTGCAGGTTCATAGCTCCTTAAAAGTGGAGTCGCAGGTAGATAGGATAGTGAAGAAGGTGTTTGGTATGCTTTCATTTATTGGTCAGAGTATTGAGTACAGGAGTTGGGAGGTCATGTTGCGGCTGTACAGGACATTGGTTAGGCCACTGTTGAGAATAGGAATATTGAGTGCAATTTTGGTCTCCTTCCTATTGGAAAGATGTTGTGAAACTTGAAAGGTTCAGAAAAGATTTACAAGGATGTTGCCAGAGTTGGAGGATTTGAGCTATAGGAAGAGGCTGAACAGGCTGGGGCTGTTTTCCCTGGAGTGTTGGAGGCTGAGGGGTGACCTTATAGAAGTTTACAAAATTATGAGGGGCATGAATCGGGTAAATACGCAAAGTCTTTTCCCTGGGGTCGGGGAGTCCAGAACTAGAGGGCATAGGTTTAGGGTGAGAAGGGAAAGATATAAAAGAGACCTATGTGGCAACGTTTTCACACAGAAAGTGTTACGTGTATGGAATGAGCTGCCAGAGGAAGTGATGGAGACTGGTACAATTGCAACATTTAAGAGGCATTTGGATGGGTATATGAATAGGAAGGGTTTGGAGGGATGTGGGCTGGGTGCTGGCAGGTGGGACTAGATTGGGTTGGGATATCTGGTCGGCATGGACGGGTTGGACTGCAGGTAAAAACACTGACACTGACATTTTTTTATAAACCCACCAACTCCCACAGCTACCTGGATTACACCTCTTCCCACCCTCCCTCCTGCAAAAATGCCATCCCATTTTCCCAATTCCTCCGCCTCCGCCGTATCTGCTCCCAGGAGGACCAGTTCCAACACAGAGCACACCAGATGGCCTCCTTCTTTAGAGACCACAATTTCTCTTCCCATGTGGTTAAAGATGCCCTCCAATGCATCTCGTCCATATCCTGCACCTCCGCCCTCAGTCCCCACCCCTCCAATCATAACAAGGACAGAACGCCCTTGGTGCTCACCTTCCACCCTACCAACCTTCGCATTAACCACATCGTCCGATGACATTTCCCCCACCTCCAAACAGACCCCACCATCAGGGATATATTTCCCTCCCCACCTATTTCCGCCTTCCGCAAAGCCCGTTCCCTCTGTGACTACCTGGTCAGGTTCACGGCCCCCATCAACCCCCCTCCCATCCTGGCACCTTCTCCTGCCACCACAGGAATTGCCCACACAAAAACGTGTGCCCACACCTCCTCCCTCACCTCCATCCAATGCTCCAAAAGAGCCTTCCATATCCATCAAAGTTTTACCTGCACATCCAACAATATGATTTATTGTATCCGTTGCTCCCGATGCGGTCTCTACATTGGGGAGACTGGATGCCTCCTAACAGAGCACTTTAGGGAACATCTCCGGGACACCCGCACCAATCAACCACACCGCCCCGTGGCCCAACATTTCAACTCCCCCCTCCCACTCTGCCGAGGACATTCAAGTCCTGGGCCTCCTTCACCACCGCTCCCTCACCACCTGACACCTGGAGGAAGAACACCTTATCTTCCGCCTCAGAGCACTTCAACCCCAGGGCATCAATGTGGACTTCAACAGTTTCCTCATTTCCCCTTCCCCCACCTCACTCCAGCTCCAGCCTTCGAGCCCAGCACGGCCCTCATGACTTGTCCTACCTGCCTATCTTCCTTTCCACCTATCCACTCCACCCTCCTCTCTGACCTATCACCTTCATCCTCACCCCCATTCACCCATTGTACTCTTTGCTACCTTCCCCTACCCTCCTCCCTGATCTACCACCTCTATCCCCACCCCTATTCACCTATTGTACTCTATGCTACTTTCTCCCCACCCCCACCTCCCTCTCATTTATTTCACCACTCTGCAGGCACCCTGCCTCTATTCCTGATGAAGGGCTTCTGCCTGAAATGTCGATTTTCCTGCTCCTCGGATGCTGCCTGACCTGCTGCGCTTTTCCAGGGTTGGACTGCAGGGTCTGTTTCCATGCTGTATATCTCTATGAGTCTATGACTCTATGATTCACCCTCTCTTTTTCCCGCAAGGTCTCCAGAACGCCACGTGCTGATCAATTCCCAGTGGACTTGCAGAATGTTTTCTTTTACAAAGTTTGCCATGAGGGATAGTTGATATGGAACAGTGCATCTACTTGGAGGGTTCCACTGCAGTGAGGCCAGGCCTAACCTTTGCAGCCATCGTAGGGAAAGGCAATAAATGGTTCCTGCCATGAATGGAAAAAGTTGCTTTGTAGCCAGAAAAGAACTTTCCAAGTGTAGTTATTGTTCTAATATATGGCAGCCAATTAATAAGCTCCTGCAAGTAGTGATCATGTGATTCTGGTTGAGCCAGTACAGAATTCCTCTGCACTTTGTCACAGTCATGCTCCAGGTCTATATGAGGGGGTGGAGCCTTGATTTAATGATTTATTTTAAAGATAGCACCACCAACAATGACATGCTTCCTCAGTACTGTGTAATACTTTAGCAGCGGGATCTGAATCAACCTATCCAGAGATGAGAGTGTCATCCCTTAGCTGTGAGGTGAAAGTGAGCTCTAAAACAGTGAGAAACAAAGTGGTGACTTGAAAGCATGGAGCTGAGGAGCCTTGCAAAGGGTTAATGCTTGCACATAATTTCTCCCTCTCACACCACTCACCGGGCCCTGCACCCACTTCCACTCCCATCTCTACACTGCTTGTTTACTTGTTTCTCTTACGGTGAATGTTAAATAGACTAAGAGCCCATTACGACATGCTCCACCGATTCTGCAAATGCTCTCAAGCCACTCGGTCCTGAGTCACTTCAATGGAGCGATTGTGATTGAAGTGGACGTTTACCCAAACACACAGTGAATGCAGGTTTGGGTGATGCTCGGGCCCAAATTCCCACTGAAGCCAAAGCACAGGCATTCTCTCCTAATGGGATTGGCACCGCCGATGCTGGCTCCGCAGAGCATTGTCTGAGTCCCACAGAAAGAGAAACATTATTCAAACATTATTCATACCTCACAGAGGAGGGAGAGCAATTATCACAGCCCTGTTGACAAGTACATCTCTCTCCATTGTCTGCATTTGTTTCAATGAGACTACTAATGGGGGCTTAACTAATGGGTCTAAATAAGCTATTCGGTTTCCACAGTTGGAACTTGGGGCCTTTCGTGGTGTAAGTAGGAAGCTTTCAGAACTGCTTGCTTGATTTAAGGCTGCGGCTGAAACCTAGTATTGAAGCTTTGACACTTTCTTAGCAACATATGCTTGAATCTTGTTTCTCTCTGTGTGTTTGTCTGTAGGGGTCTCTGACTAGATCCCTTTTAGACTCCTGTACTTCATTCAGGACATTGCATCTCAGGAATAATATATTGGCCTTACGTTTGACACAGAAGAGATTGACCTCGATACTCGAGCTAAAGTTACGAGAACAGGCTGCTTACATGCATAGATGCAGTTTGGATTCCCTGAAGCATTTCCGATCAGATTATCAGATCAGCCATGACCTTATTGAATGGTGGAGCAGATTCGATGGGCTGAATGGCCTACTTCTGCTCCTATGAGAAAGTAAGGACTGCAGATGCTGGAGATCAGAGCTGAAAATGTGTTGCTGGAAAAGCGTAGCAGGTCAGGCAGCATCCAAGGAGCAGGAGATTCGACGTTCATGCCCGAAACGTCGAATCTCCTGCTCCCTGGATGCTGCCTGACCTGCTGCGCTTTTCCAGCAGCACATTTTCAGCTTACTTCTACTCCTATGTCTTAGCCTCGAAGTCTGAGGGATAACCTAATCACAGAGTTCAAGCATAGGAAATTGGAACAGGAATAGGCCCCTTCGGCCTTTTGAGTCCACTCCATCATCCACCTGGATCACAGCTGACCTTCTTCCTCAACACAAAAGATTGGGTGGGATATCAGGATAGCATGGACAAGTTGACTGAAGGGGATGTTTCTGTGCTGTACATCTCTATGACTCTATGACAATTTTCACCCCATTATCCCCAAATCTTTTATCATTGAAAAATGCATCCACCTCTGCCTTGAATATAAAGAAGATTAAAGGATTTATGAGAGGAACTGGTACTTCTGGTGGGGGAAGTCCAAAGTATAAGGGGACAATCCTCAAGATTGGAGGTAAACCATTAAAGAGCGATGCACTCTCCACACAAACGTGATTAGAAATCTGGGACTTGCACGCTGTTAGGAGTCTAATGGAACATTTCAAAACTGAAATTGATGGATTATTGTTAGGCAAGGGTTAAGAAACCAAAGCTGGTAAATGAAGATGAGACACAGACCGACCATGGTCTAAATCAGGGGCGTGCGAACTGCGGCTCCATAGCTGCATGCAGCTCTTTATATCTCATTTACAGCTTCCAAGCTTTTCCGGTTAGATCACATTAACATGAAAAAAGCCTAATAAAAATTAATGCATGGAAAGTAAAAGCTGTGTTTTTTTTTAAATCAGGGGATAAAAGGCTGCACATTGTGGATTCAAATAATTATTTTAACAAAATAGATCAACATGCTGAGAATAAGCATGCCTGTGTCGTGTATCTACTCCATGGTTATAAATAATGCCTTTGGTTCGAGAAACAAATTTTGTGGGTGCGAACACTATTGTTTCTAATATAACCAAGATGAGAAATTGCTGTGAATGTGCTATAAGAAGCGGTTTGCTAACGTGGGAATCAGTAAGCAAAAACAGTATCAATTCAAACCATCTTATTTTGCTTTCACATTTGCTTTAAAGGTGACAAAATGACAGTCAAAAAAGTCCAAATGAAAAAATGTGATAGTTCAGGGTTGAGCCTAATTTAATTTTTATTTGTTTCCAGTGGATTTGTAAAGTCAGTACATCTCTTTTGTTCTTTTTATGTGCCAATTACCCATTCTGTACTTGTCATACTGGCACAGATTGGGTTTGAAATGTTGAAGGTTCACCTTGTGATTTCCAATTCACAGAGCATGGAAACAGACTGTTCAGTCCAACTTGTCCATGCCAACCTGATAGCCTAAATTAATCTAGTCCCATTTGCCAGCACTTGGCTCATATCCCTCTAAACTCTTCCTAATCATATACCCATCCAGATCCCTTCTAAATGTTGTAATTGTACTAGCCTCCACCACTCCCTCTGGCAGCTCATTCCATACAAGCATCACCCTTTGCATGAAAACGTTGCCCCTTAGCTCTCTTTTAAATCTTTCTTCTTTCCTCTTAAACCTATGCCCTCTAGTTTTGCACACCACAACCTTTGGAAAAAGACCTTTGCTATTCACCCTATCAAAGCCCCTCGTGATTTAATAAACCTCTATAAGGTCACCCGTCAGCCTCCGATGCTCCAGAGAAAACAGTCCCGGTCTGTTCAGTCTCTCCCTATAGCTCAAACCCTTCAGTCCTGACAACATCCTTGCAAATCCTTTCTGAACCCTTTCAAGTTTCACAATATTCCTCCTATAGCAGTGAGACTAGAATTGAACGCAATATTCTAAAAGTGGCCTAACCAATGTCCTGTACAGCCGCAACATGCCATCCCAACTCCTATGCTTAATATACTTAATATACACGACCTTGTATACCTGTGACTCCACCTTCAAGAAACTATGAACCTGCACGGCAAGGTCTCTTTGTTCAGCAACTCTCTCCCCACGACCTTACCACTAACTGTATAAATCCTATCCTGATTTGCCTTTCCAAAATGCACCTCACATTTATCTAAATTAAATTCCATCTGTCACTCCTTGGCCTATTGGCCCATCTGATCAAGATCCTGTTGTACTTTGAGATAACCTTTTTCACTGTCCACTACACCTCCAATTCTGGTATTATCTGCAAACATAATAACCATATTTCCTGTAGAATCCCTACAGTGTGGAAGCAGGCCTTTGGTCCAACAAATCCGCACCAACCCTTTGAAGAATAACCCACCCAAGACTCATTTCCTTACCCTGTTACTCTACATTTCCCCTGACTATCCTAACTTGCACATCCCTGAACACTGTGGGCAAGATCAGGATGGCCAATCCACCTGACCTGCACATCTTTGGATAGTGGGAGGAAACCAGAGACCTGGAGGAAAAGCATGTAGAATGTGCAAACTCCACACAGACAGTCATCCGAGACTGGAATTCCACCCAGGTCCCTGGCACTGTGAGGCTGCAGTGCTAACCAATGAGCCACCATGCTGCCCAATGTTCACATCCAAATCATTTATATAAATGACAAAAAAACTATGGAGCCAACACCGATCCTTGCAGATCCTTGCTGTTTTTATATTAGGTATTTTTTTAAAATAAAGAGTTTATAGGTTAAAAAAAGTTGCCTTAGCTTGAACAAAATGAAAGGCCATGCAGGCTCATGTACATATGTAGGTCTTGTGGTTCTGTTGCTCTTTAGCTTTTACAGGATGTAAGATCCACTGGTGGCTGTTCAAAGTGTTACTGCAATTCGGAAGCAGCCTCCATCTTTCAAACCCTTGTGTTGAATCTTATTGTTTTTAAGTTAAGTGACAGTTTTGTTGAGTTTCATGGGCAGGGATTGTTTCTCATTGGGTGGTCTGGCTAGATCTCCCGTCATATCTTACCAAATCCATCCCATTATCCCACCCCTACTGTGCACCGCTTGCCCAATTCTAGCCCCATTCTATCGCTCACTGCACCTGGACCAACTCGCCAATACCTGGGAAATACAGGATTGGACTGGCATCTCCGGCACTGGCAACACTGTCAGACGGGAGTTGGTCTGCACAGTTCCTGACATTTCCTCTGGATGTGACAGGGAAGGGAATGTTGGTACCCTGCTTTGTGAGTAGAGATCTGAAAGTCCTGTTGGACAACGTGGTGAAAAGGTGGGACTGTCTCCTTCCTCCAGGACTGGCAACAGACGTCATGCCATCAGACCATGCCAGCCTGGCCTGAGGTTGCCCTCTGTGTTGATATGCTCTAACAGCCTGGAGACACACCCATCACTGTAGGAACAAGGTCAAAGCCCTTCTCCGCTCTGCCAGCGTAAGTACCACCAACTTCTCCCAGATTCCTCACATTTACGCTATCTCTACCACTGTTTCCATTTAATCTCCCACTTAATTATCTGCCTTACTCTCACTCTAGGATGAAAATAGTCCCCTTCCCACCACTGGGCAGAAAGAGTCAAGGTGGGCCTTTTGATCCTCAGCTTTTCATCTCTCATGAGGAATAAATTCTGACCCTGTCCATGTCAAGTGGCTGACTGACCACATCCGAGTCCCTGGACTGGGATATTAGAGACTGCCCTTGACTTTTCGTGCTGGGACCCCCTGACCAATGGCTTGCTCCTCTGACTTGACAACCATGACAAGCTTCCCAGCCTGCATCTGCACCTAACGGTATGGCAATATTACACCACGGTGAGCCTGGTATTGCTGTCAGGGGCACTGTGAGCATCCAGGAAGGTTCATTGTGAGTGAGCACTAAGTGAGCAAGTGAACAACTCAGAAACGAAGCCTGCGCCAATCCATGAGCTTTGTGCATGTCTCTGAGCACACAATGTCCTTGCTGCAGCTTTACTATGATTGTTGTATGTGCAAACCCATTCCCTCCGTTACCTGGGCCCTGGTATGAGCTACTGTGAGTAATTACCCAATTATGTAAGCTCAGGTGAAATAACAACCCTAGTATAAAAGCAACTCACATTCTATGTAGTACCTCTATGTGGTGAAATGTTGCAATGTACTTCACAGGAATGTTACTGACATAATTTGACATTAAATCACATAGGAAGACATTGAGACAAATGACCTTGGTCAAAGGGGGGGAATATTAACGGGACGAATAGAGGGTTGGGTTCTGTTCACTGAGCTGGGAATTTGTGTTGCAGATGTTTCGTCCCCTGTCCAGGTGACATCCTCAGTGCTTGGGAGCCTCCTGTGAAGCGCTTCTGTGATGTTTCCTCCGGCATTTGTAGTGGTTTGTCTCTGCCGCTTCTGGTTGTCAGTTCCAGCTGTCCGTTGCAGTGGTTGGTATATTGGGTCCAGGTCAATGTGCTTATTGATTGAGTCTGTGGATGAGTGCCATGCCTCTAGGAATTCCCTGGTTGTTCTCTGTTTAGCTTGTTCTATAATAGTAGTGTTGTCCCAGTCGAACTCATGTTGCTTATCATCTGCGTGTGTGGCTACTAAGGATAGCTGGTCGTGTCGTTTCGTGACTAGTTGGTGTCACCTAGACAGGGGACAAAACGCCTGCAACACAAATTCCCAACTCAGCGAACAGAACCACAACAACGAGCACCCGAGCTACAAATCTTCTCACAAACTTTGAAGAGGGTTGGGGTTTGGGTTAGGATTAGGGCATTTAGGGAGGATATTCCAGAGTTTAGGTGACTGAAAGTTCAGTCATCATTGGCAAGGTGAAGGAAATTGTAGGCTATTCATGAGGCTGGAAGCAGATTCTCTCAATAGAGCTATAGGAGGAGGTCATGGAACTGTAGACCATAGAAACAAACCCTTCCATCCAACTCGTCCATGCCAACCAGTTATCCTAAATTAATCTAGTCCAGTTGGCCTTGGCCCATATCACTCTAAACCCTTCCTATTCAAATACCCATCCAGATATACCCATCTTAAATGTTGTAATTGTACCAGCCTCCACCACTTCCTCTGGCAGCTCATTCCATACACGTACCATCCTCTGCCTGAAAAAGTTGTCCCTTAGGTCCCTTTAATTTGCCCATTTTAATTCTTTCCCTTCTCACCTTAAACCTATGCCCTCCAGTTTTGGATTCCGCTACTCTCAGGGAAAAAATATTTATGCCCCAAATGATTTTATAAACTTCTACTGAGTCACCCGTCAGCCTCCAACGTTCTAGGGAAAATAGCTCACAGAGAAAGAGTGAAAGTTGAGGTATTGAACACCAGAATGAGAGTTTTAAATTTGAGGTACGTGTTGGCCGGGAGCTAATGTTGTCAGTTAGGATGCATGGCGGCAGAGATTTGGATGAGCTCAAGTGTGAAAGGTGAAGATGGTCAGTCAGCTAGGACACTGTTGAAATAGTTAGGCCCAGAGATACCAATGAAAAGTTTCAGCAGCAGATGAAATGAAGCCAGGTAGAAAAGGGTGATGTTAAAAAGGTGGAAGTGAACAGTGTTATCTAGCTGTGCATACGTTACTAACCCAAATTAAACTGCAAATTATGTTACAATCTGATTGGAGTCCAGTACCTTTCTTTTTAACTTAAAGTAGACAAAGTTCAAATCTCAGGTACTTACTAAGAGAATACGCTCACAAGATTCCATGGTTTTGAACAAATAAGCTAAAAACTTTACTACAGAAGATTAACATAGACCTTAGAACAGTACAGCACAGTAAAGTATGGGCCCTCTAAGATCAAACTAAGCTATGTACCCTTCATCTACCACTTCTCAGCCCAGTTCTGCATCCTGTCAATGTCCTGTTGTAACCTACAACAGCCCTCCACACTATCCACAACTTCACCAACCATCGGCAAACTTACTAACCCATCTTTCCATGTCGTCATCCAAGTCTTTTATGAAAATCACAAAGAGCAGAGGCCCCAGAACAGATCCCTGTGGAACATCACTGATCACTGAGCTCCAGGCTGAATGCTTTCCATCTCCTACCACCCTATGTGGTCTATGGGCCAGCCAATTCTGTATCCAGAAAGTCAAATTTCCTCTGTCCTATACCTGTCACAAAGCTATGCTGACTATCTCTCATCAAGCTATGCATTCCCAAATAATCATAAATCCTGTCTCTCAGAATCCTCTCCAATAATTTGCCCACCACTGACCTAAGACTGACTGGTCTGTTATTCCCAGGGTTATCAGTATTCCCTTTCTTGAACAATATTGGAAAAGTAAAACAAGTCATACTCTCATATTCAGAATTAACATGAGGTAAATATGACTTTCCAGTCAAACTGTGGTAGAATATCCCACAGAGTTCAGCTTAACTGGCCAGCATATTCAAGGCAGCCCTCCCCGAGATATCCGTGGCACGGTGGATCATCAAATATTATCATAACTGGCACCTTTGCAACAATTTCCAATTGCTCACTTTCAAAGATCTAGCCTTGGAACAACTACCAGTATCTTGGTAGCAAGCCCACGTGAAGCTTTTTAGCTATATCTCTTCTATTCCAATCCTTTTAAATCATCATGAGCAACCCTCCAAACAGCCTTTTGCTTTAGATTATGCAGCCATCAGGAAAGGACGAGAATTTTAATTACCTCACCTTCCTAGCTGCTGAACTCTTAAAAGAAACAGGACCCGAACCCTTTAAATGGATTAGACCTCCAGGTGTTTCAATGGCATTTATCCCATTTTATAATGATCAATGTTAACATTGAAACTAAAATATTTTTATTGAAATGGGAGCCTTGAACTCGATATTCAAAATGCATATAAAATGCTGCAAACTTCAAGCTGAGGCATCTCCAATATGGAGACAAGCATCCTAATTTTTAATGAAGCAGTTTGTCTTCCCAGGAAATCTCGCTGAGCGTCAATCATTGAGAAGTCCGGATTACTCTGAAGCATTGCCTCAATTTAAAATATCTTGAGGATATTGGGCTCTCTTCCCTCATGCCCTCAGGGTGTTTGGAAGTGCTTCACAGCCAGTGGAGCATTCTCTGAGGTGTAATGCAGTGGAACTTGCTGCAGCTAATTGCCGCACAGCAAGATCCCACAATCAGCAATGTGATGGCGACCAAGGTAAGATATTTCAACAATTTGCTTGCGGGGTATATAGTGTCGAGGACCCAGTGGTGAGCTCCCCTGCTCATCATTGCCTGCCAAGAAGCCAGACTGAATTAAATATCTGGGCTCGAATGTAGAAGACAGAGGATGGAGATGGAGAATTGCCTTTCAGACTGGAGGCTTGTGCCCAGTGGTGTGCCACAAGGATCGGTGGTGGGTCCTCTGTTTTGTCATTTATATAAATGATTTGTATGTGAATGTAGGAGGTATGGTTATAATTTTGCAGATGACATCAAAATTGGAGGGGTCGTAGACAGTGAAGGTTACCTCAGAGTACAACGGGATCTTGATCAGATAGGGCCGAGGAGTGGCAGATGGAGTTTAATTTAGATAAAAGTGAGGTGCTGCATTTTGGAAAGGCAGGTCAGGGCAGGAACTTATACATTTAACGATAAGGTCCTGGAGAGTGTTGCTGAGCAAATAGACCTTGGAATACAGATTTATAGTTGCTTGAAAGTGAAGCTGCGGGTAGATAAGATAGTGAACAAGGTGTTTAGTATGCTTTCCGTTATCACTCAAAGCACTGAGTCTCGGAGTTAGGAGGTCGTGTTGCGGCTGTACAGGACATTGGTCAGGCCACTTTTGGAATATTGTGTGCAATTCTGGTCTCCTTCCTATTGGGAGGATGTTGTGAAACTTGAAAGGGTTCAGAAAAGATTTACAAGGATGTAGTCTGAGTTGGAGGGTTTGAGCTACAGGGAGAGGTTGAACAGGCTGGGGCTGTTTTCCCTGGAGCGTCGGAGGCTGAGGGGTGACCTTATAGAGGATTATAAAATCATGAGGGGCATGGATAGGGTAATTAGACAAAGTCTTTTCCCTGGGGCAGGGGAGTCCAGAACTAGAGGGCATAGGTTTAGGGTGAGAGGGGAAAGATATAAAAGGAACCTATGTGGCAACGTTTTAATACAGAGGGTGGTACGTGTATGGAAGGAGCTGCCAGAGAAAGTGGTGGAGGCTGGTACTATTGCAACATTTAGAGGGCTTTGGATAGGTATATGAATAGGAAGGTTTGGAGGGGTATGGACCAGGTGCTGGCAGTGGGAGTAGATTGGGTTGGGATAGCTGGTCAGCATGGACGGGTTGGACTAAAGGGTCTGTTTCAGCGCTGTACATCTCTATGACTCTATGTCAAAGTCCACCTTGAATAGGGTTTAAGACATGGGTTTCTGGTTTGGAGATAAGAATGCTAGTCACTAAATCCCTACTGATACCAAGAATACTTCCTACTGGGGGCTCAGATGTCACTGGTTCACCGAGGCCTGTGGATGTCGACCCTTCCCTTTCATACGCTCTGCTTTTAATCAGCTGTTGCTTGTGATAAAGCAGGCAATTTTCCGATGAATTGCATGTGCAAACAAAGAGCGGGGAGCACAATGAGAGCTGCAGTGTTCATTTACTGTAATAGAAGGAAAACACGGACAGCATGCTTGGAAAAATGAAAATGAGGCAAGATTGCCTGGGAGGCTCTTGGCATTCTGTTGTCCTGAAGAAACAGCTGGGCTCACCGTCCTTGTTGGTTCTTTGTTGTGGCTGTGATTGTACACCTATCTCACTGATTGCTAAGTGGGCCAGCGCTGCGATGTGCTCAGTCCTTTCATCTGTTCTTGTTTGCTTCATCACAAAAGGGAGCCAAACCTCTTCAGGCTCCTTTTGATGGCAGACCTGTGTGCTTGTCTAAGTGCTCCCCTTGCCCTGCAAATTTAGGCACTCACGTACCATTGTCCTTGAAATGCATGTATCCTGCCAGAGGGGAGCCTCCAAAGACAGACAAGAGCAAAATGGTGGCCGCAGATGTGTCAATCTCTCGAGGTGGCCAGGACTTATTAAAAGCAGAGGTGGACGTATTTACTATTTATTAGCTGTATTATGTGAATGGCGTAACAGTGCATTAACACTTTAGAAACAAAAACAGAAATGGCTAGAGAAACTCAGAAGGTCTGGCATCTTCTGTGCAGAAGAAGTTAACCTTTCAAGTTCTGAGGGAGGATCACTGGACTCAAAATTTTTAGCCCTGCCTTTTCTCTCCACAGATGCTGGCAGACCTGCTGAGTTTCTTCAGCAATTTCTGTTTTCATTTCAGATTTCCAGTACCCGCAGTTCTCTGGTTTGTTAACACTTCAGTCCAGGTTAAGTTTGAAGCACTGTATAGCTATTGCTGGCAACCAGCCTTTCGTTCTGAGGCCTACCTGCCAGTGCAACCCTCACACCCAATCAACTCTGTCTAAGCCGTGCTACACTTGGACCAGTGATATGCAGAACTCTCACCTCGGGTCAGAACCTGAGAAGAAAGATTGAAGAAGAAGAAGATAGGAGCAGGAGGAGGCCATTTGGCCCTTCACACCTGCTCCACCATTCAGCATAATCATGGCTGATCATTTAACTCGATAGCCTATTCCTGCTTTCTCCCTGTAAACTTTGATCACATTTAGCATAAGTGCTATATTTAGCTGCCTCTTGAATGCATTCAATGTTTTGGCATCAACTGCTTCCTGTGGTAATGAATTCCACAGGCTCACCACTCTTCGGGTGAAGAAATGTCTCCTCATCTCCGTTCTAAATGGTCTATCCCGAATCCTCGGACTGTGACCCCTGGTTCTGGAAACACCCACCATTGGGAACATCCTCCCTACATCCACCTTGTCTAGTCCTGTTAGACTTTTATAAGTCTCTTTGAGACTCCCCCCGCCCCCCCCCCCAATTTGTCTGAACGCCTGTGAAAACAGTCCTAACCTAGTCAACCTCTCCTCATACATCAGCCCCACCAGAACTATGTGGGTTCAACTCACATATTTGAATTTAAAACAGAGACTGATATTCCCAGCACAGTACAGAGGGAGTGCTGTACTCTCAATGGTGTCATTTTTCAGCCAAAATGTTAAACCAAAGCCTCATCTACCTTGAAACCAGGGGTTAAAAGATCCGGTGGCACCATTTCCAAGAAGTGCACAAATGCTTCCCTCGGGTAATGTTTACCCATTTAACCAAAAACGTTAAAAGCTAATTATTGAGCCGCTGTGCAAATTTGGCTTCTACAGTACAATGGTACTGCACAAGATGCTTTGAATGGGAACAGCACCATATGAATGGAAGCCTATTTCCAACTTCTTAACATCGCCCAACTCTGCCTGACTTCAGCTGTCCTAAAGAAGGGTTACACCCGAAACGTCGACTTCTCTACCCCCTGAAGCTGCCCTGGTTTGCTGTGTTCTTCCAGTCTCCTGTCTGTCTGCTCACCTCAGCTTATCAGCTGCTGAAACCCTCATCTGCTTCCTCACTATACCGAGACTTCATTATTCCAATTCTCACCTGAGTAGCCTCTCAACTTCCTCCTCTATAAACCTATCTCAGGGCTTAAGTCAAGCTGCTGTCCATCTCCTAACTTAAAGGAGATCCTGCTTGCCCACCACCTGGCTTATATTGGCTCGCAGTCACACAATAAGACAGCTTTAAAATTCTCATCCATATTTTTGAATACCTCCCATGCTTCACTCCTCCATATCTTTGTAACTTCCACTAAGCTGAGTACCTACCCATAACTTTGCTCCTGTAAATCAGCCTGGTGAACCCCTCCCATGTTAAGTGTCCCACCTGTTGCACTAGGCAGACCCTGAGCTTTACCATTTCACTTCTGAACTCTACTGCCTGACAGTGTGATGGTGACTGAGCCAACCGTGGATTTCAAAAGGAAATTTTTTTTTAAAACAAAAAATAATTTTATTTGATTTGAATTATTGTCCCATATACCTAAGTACAGTGAAAAGTTTGTTTTGCATGCATTAATGGCAGATCATACCAGTAATAGAACAGAGCAAGAAATACAATGTTATGGCTGCAGATAATAGCCAGAGACTTTTCTCCAGTTCAGGATTGACGGGGACGAGAAGTCATAGTTGGAAGATATTAGGAGGAAGGTATAAAGGAGACGTCAGAGGTAGGTTCTTTACACAGAGAGTTGTGAATGCATGGAATGCATTGCCAGCTGAGGTGGTGGAAGCAGAGTCATTGGGAACATTTAAGCGACTGCTGGACATGCACATGGAGAGCAGTGAGTTGAGGGGTGCGTAGGTTAATTTACTATATTTTACATTAGAATTAAATCTCGGCACAACATCATGGGCCAAAGGGACTGTTCTGTGCTGTATTTGTCTATGTTCTATGTTCTATGAAGTGCATATATGGTGAAACCAACATTTAATTTTAACCATTTGAGAAGTCCATTCAAAAGCCTAATAACAGCAGAGAATAAGATGTTCTCGAATCTGTTGATACGTGTGTTTAAGCTTTTATAACTTCTGATCTACATTGGAGGTTGGAAGAGATTATAACTGACGTGGAGACAGCCTTCCCGAGGCGGCTGGAAGTGTAGATGGAGCCAACGGATGGAAGGTTGGCTTGTGTGATGGACTGGGCTGTGCTCACAACTCTCTGGAATTTCTTATGGTCCTGGGCAGAGCAGTGATGGGATGCTTTCCGTGATGCATCTATAAAAATTGGTAAAGTCTTTATGTACAAACCTAGTTTCCTTAGCCTCCTGAGGAAGAGGATTAGCAAAGTTATGGAGAAATGGTGGGAGAGTGGGATTAGCCGAGTTGTTCTTGCAGAGAGCCTGGAGAGGCACAATGTGCTGTGTGGCCTCCTTCTGTGATATGATTATTGTATAACTCTATGATCCTCACTATCTCTTTTCGCTTCATTAAGATGCTCTTTAAAAGCTTTTGAGCTCGATCCTGTGGTCATCATTTTTGGGTCAGTATCAATTTTTGTTTCAAATCTAGAGCACAGCAGGTCAGGCAGCATCCAAGGCTCAGGAAAATTGATGTTTTGGGCAGGTTTGACAGCATTCATGGGTTGCTTAATAAAATTGTTCTGATCTGAGTGAGGCATGCATGCGGAGGGAGAGAGGGAAAAAGTTTCATTTGACATTCCAGTTGCATCAGCATCGATGTTAGTTATTTGTACAGGGAACAGAATTGAGGAACCAGCATGGTAATCAGCCTGTTCATTCCCAACTTGTATATACACTGCCAAGTGAGTGATAAATGGGCGGCATGGTGGCACAGTGGTTAGCACTGTTGCCTCACAGTGCCAGAGACCTGGGTTCAATTCCCACCTCAGGCGACTGACTGCGTGGGTTTCCTCCCACAGTCCAAAGTTGTGCAGGTTAGGTGAATCGGCCAAGCTAAATTTCCTGTAGTGTTAGGTGAAGGGGTGAAATTTAGGGGAATGGGTCTGAGTTGGTGACGGGTCAGTGTGGACTTGTTGGGCCGAAGGGCCTGTTTCCACACTCTAAGTAATCTAATCTAATGTGTACTGAGCTACCAGTTTCTGTAGCCCATATTTTAGTTGGTCTGATGACACTGAAGACTTTTCTTGTCTTGTCACTCAGTAGTGTGTTTTTGTTGTGAAATTGGGTTGCAAAGAAATCTAGGAATAGATGTTCTCACTTCACCTTACCAAATGAACAATTTATTTCAAAACTTGCTGTAAAATGTGGTCAGGGTACTGATGGTTCCCAAAATACCCTTGTAAATATGAAACTTCATAAATATAAAGATGGGCAGTGATATAATGGGATTGGTTTTCATCTATTCATTACCTTTTTTTTATCTGGAGGTATGACTCCTCCGATCTGAATGAAAATAGGGAGAGTGCTATAGAGGATGTGTAATCTATTTCTTCTACCTTCATATCTGTGTGGCACAGTGGTTAGCATTGCTGCCTCATAGCACCAGGGACCTGGTTCAATTCCTGTCTCGGGCAACTGTCTGTGTGGAGTTTGCACATTCTCCCTATGTCTGTGTGGGTTTCCTCCTGGTGCTCTGGTTTCCTCCCACAGTCAAAAGATGTGCAGGTTGGATGGATTGGCCATAGGAAATTGCCCATAGTGTCCAGGAATGTGCAGGCTAGGTGGATTAGCCATGGTAAGTGCAGGGTTATGGGGATGGATTGGGTCTGGGTGGGATGTTCCTCAGAGGGTCTGTGTAGACTTGCTGGACTGAGTGATCGGCTTCCATGCTGTAGGGATTCTATATTTTTAGTAAAGCAGGGACGCTCTCCCCAGTTTCCCAGCCAACAGTTATCCCACAACTAACTTCACTAAAGCAGCACGTTTGCTTGTTTAACCAACTGATTATTTGTGAGATCTTGCTGTGCGCAAAGTTGTTTGTTGTTGTAATGCTGTTTGGGATGAAAGATGCTCTTTGATCTCTCCGGAATTTGTTGGTCTTCCAGTGTGAAGAATTGGGTAATCCAAGATGGAGGACAGGAAAAGATTGTGGATGTAAGAGCTGCTTCTTTTTTGAGGTATTTTGGATGTTGGAGGTGATTTCCTCGGATTCCAGGAGCTGTTTTATAAGCTGTTGCATTGTTTTGGAATTTTTGGGGATAAAAGATCAAAGCAACGGCATTTTAAAAAGGAGAAAAAGAGACAAAGGCAGTGAACATATAGAACTGTAGTCAGAGAAAGTAACGACACTGCTGTCTGACACAGCAGTGAATCTGCATAGCTAATGCCTTTGGTGTTTCCGTTCACGTATCGCTGGACATCGGAGTGCAGCTAAGAAAAATTAATTAACAGCGACATTCACAGCTGACCTTGGAGGATTCAGTCATGATGAAGGATTCATGCCTGAAGCATTGACTCTCCTGCTCCTCAGATGCTGCCTGACCTGCTGTGCTTTTCCAGTGTTATGACTTTTTGACTTTGACCTTGAAGGAACCTGTGTGGGAGAGCTCAGAACATGGGAGAAGCTATGTGTGTGGTTTTTAAGTGTAACCTTGCTGTAAATCCATAATAGTGAGTAGCGTGGGTTCTTTTTTGATTGTACGTCTTATTGAGATCTGCCTCTTGAATAAATGTTTAAAATATAAATCATAGATTCTAAGTGAGGCTACAGCAGTGCTTTTTAGAGCAGTAAGACAGTGCTATTTTCTGGATCTGTAGATTGTTCAGGAGAAAAGATGGCCTTTATGAGAATGATGTACTCTGCCTGTTTGGATGTGGGGGATTAGGGAGAATTTCCATGTTACTGATGATTATGTCAGCAGGAAGTGTCTTTAGTTGCGAATCCTAACAGGTCACATGGATCAGGTTGAGCATCAGTCAGAGGCAATGAGGAATTTACAGGAGCTGGGGGTGTGATGGATGGCAGTTACAGGAAGGGAGAAAAACCAGAGATATAGTCAGGTAGATGGGTTACCTCCAGGAAAGGTAGAAGAGGGAGGCAGGTCGTACATGAGTCTCCATCTTAAACAAGTATGCTGTTTTAGAAAATAAGAGAATGTAGCATGAACAGCCAGATTCCTGGTAACGAGGGGTACATCAGGTTCCATGTGATCAATTGTGATTGGACACTCTTCAGTCAGAGTCACGGACAGACATTCCTGTGACCCACAGCAAGAAATCAGAATGGTGCATTGTCTCCCTGGTGCCAGGATCAAGGATGTCTCAGAGAGAGTGCAGAATATTCTCAAAGCGGGGAGGGATCAGCAGGAGGTCATTGTACACCTTGGAACTAACGACATAGGAAGGGAAAAGGATGAGATTCTGAAAGGACAGTATAGAGGGTTAGGCAGGAATTTAAAAAGGAGATCCTTGAGAGTAGTAATATCTGGATTACTCCCCGTGCTACAAGCTAGTGAGGGTAGGAATGGGAGTATACAGTAGATGAATGTGTGGCTGAGGAGCTGGTGCAGGGGAGAAGGATTCACGTTTTTGGATCACTGGAATTTTTTCTGAGAGAGACATATCCTGTACAAGAATGACGGGTTGCACCTGAATTGGAAGTGGACTAACATCCTGGCAGGGAGATCTGCTCGAGCTGCTCAGGAGGATTTAAACTAGTAAGGTGGGGTGGGGATGGGGGCTGGGCTATGGAAATACTGAGGGGAGAGATCAGACTGAAACTGGTACAGTTGAAAGAGGGAGTGAGTCAAACAGTCAGGGCAGGCAGGAACAAAGCAGAGAACAAAGTGAGACTGATAAATTAAGCTGCATTTATTCCAATGCAAGGGACCTAACAGGGAAGGCATTTGAACTCAGGGCATGGTTAGGAACATGGGACTGGGATATCATAGCAATTACAGAAACATGGCTCAGGGATGGGCAGGACTGGCAGCTTAATGTTCCAGGATACAAATGCTACAGGAAGAATAGAAAGTGAGGCAAGGAAGGAGGGGGAGTGGCATTTTTGAAATGGGATAGTATTTCAGCTGTACTTAGGGAGGATATTCCTGGGAATACATTCAGGGAAGTTATTTGGGTGGAACTGAGAAATAAGAAAGGGGTGATCACCTTATTGAGATTGTATTATAGACCCCCCAATAGTCAGAGGGAAATTGAGAAACAAATTTATAAGGAGATCTCAGTTATCTGTAAGAATAATAGGGTGGTTATGGTAGGGGATTTTAACTTTCCAAACATAGACTGGGACTACCATAGTATTAAGGGTTTAGCTGGAGAGGAATTTGTTAAGTGTGTACAAGACAATTTTCTGATTCAGTATGTGGATGTACCTACGAGAAAAGGTGCAAAACTTGACCTACTCTTGGGAAATAAGGCAGGGCAGGTGACTGGGGTGTCAGTGGGGGAGCACTTTGGGGCCAGCGACCATAATTCTATTAGTGTTAAAATAGTGGATAGACCAGATCTAAAAGTTAAAATTTTAAATTGGAAGAAGGCTAATTTTAACCGTATTAAGGAAGAACTTTCAAAAGCTGATTGGGGGCAAATTCGCAGGTAAAGGGACAACAGGAAAATGGCAAGTCTTCAGAAATGAGATATCGAGAGTCCAGGGAAAGTATATTCCTGTCAGGGTGAAAGGGAAGACTGGTAGGTTTAGAGAATGCTAGATACCTAAAGAAATTGAGGGTTTTGTTAAGAAAATGAAGGAAGCAAATGTCAGGTATACACTGGATAGATTAGATTACTTACAGTGTGGAAACAGGCCCTTCGGCCCAACAAGTCCACACCGACCCGCCGAAGCGCAACCCACCCATACCCCTACCCCTACATTTACCCCTGCCCCTAACACTACGGGCAATTTTTAGAGTGGCCAATTCACCTTACCCGCACATCTTTGGACTGGATAGATCGAGTGAATCCTTAGAAGAGTATAAAGGAAGTAGGAGTATACTTAAGAGGGAAATCAGGAAGGCAAAAAGAGGACATAAGATTACTTTGGCAAATAGGGTTAAAGAGAATCCAAAGAGATTTTATAGATACATCAGGACAAAAGGATAACTAGGGAGAGAGTAGGGCCCTCAAAGGTCTGCAAGGCGGCCTATGTGTGGAGCTGCAAGAGATGGGGAGATACTAAATGAATACTTTGCATCAGTGTTTACTATCGTGAAGGACACGAAAGATATAGAATGTGGGGAAATAGATGATGGCATCTTGAAAAATGTCCCTATTACAGAGGAGGTGTTGCTAGATGTCGTAAAATGCATAAAGGTGGATAAATCCCCAAGACCTGATCAGGTGTACCCTAAACCTCTGTGGGAAGCTAGAGAAGTGATTGCTGGGCCTCTTGCTGAGATATTTGTATCATTGATAGTCACAGGTGAGGTGCTTGAAGGCTGGAAGTTGGATAATGTGGTGCCACTATTTAAGAAAAGTGGTAAGGACAAGCCAGAAAATTATAAACTGGTGAGTCTGACGTCGGTGGTGGGCAAGTTGTTGGAGGGAATCCTGAGGGACAGGATGTACGTGTATTTGGAAAGGCAAGGACTGATTCGGGATAGTCAACATGGCTTTGTGTGTGGGAAGTCATGTCTCACAAACTTGATTGAGTTTTTTGAAAAAGCAACAAAGAGGATTGATGAGAGCAGAGCGGTAGATGTGATCTATATGGACTTCAATAAGGTATTTGAATAGTGGTAGACTGGTTAGCAAGGTTCGATCACATGGAATACAACAAGAACTAGCCATATGGAAACAGAACTGGCTCAAAGGTAAAAGACAGAGCATCAGAGGCTGAGGGCTGACCTAATAGAGGTTTATAAAATCATGAGCAGCATGGATAGGGTAAATAGACAAGGCATTTTCCCTAGAATGGGTGAGTCCAGAACTAGAGGGCATAGGTTTAGGGTGAGAGGGGAAAGATATAAAAGAGACCTAAGGGGCAACTTTTTCACTTAGAGGGTGGTATGTGCATGGAATGAGCTGCCAGAGGACGTGGTGGAGGCTGGTACAATTGCAAAATTTAAAAGGCATCTGGATGGGTATGTGAATAGGAAGGGTTTGGAGGGATATGGGCCACGTGCTGGCAAATGGGACTAGATGAGTTTAGGATATCTGGTCGGCATGGACGAGTTGGACTGAAATTTCTGTTTCTGTGCTGTACTTCTCCATGACTCTTGGAGTGTTACAGACTGGCACATTCAAACATCCAGGGCGACGTGCTGAGGGACGCACTAAAGCTTGGGGCAGCTGCCACCAAGTGGGGAAAATCCGCCATTGAAATCTTTCTGCCAACATACAATGAGGGTCCTTCCAGCTGTCAGACCTTCTCTTAACCTCAGTCTCTATAAACAGTGTCCTGCAATGATAGGAGATGCTTTTGGGTTTTTTTTAAACTACAGGGAATGTCAAATTCCAATGTTTGTTTGTTCTAATTCACAAGACCGTACAGAACTGCTTTTGTACTTGTGTATATAAATAGAGATTCCTTTAATGAATAAAATATATTTTTGTAATGTAAAAAACAATGCTGTGTGGTATGACCTCAGTTCAGGAAAGTAGTTCTGTAAAACTGGAGATATCTGTGTGTGAGGCTGCAGATGGGGAGTCGAGTTACTCATAGCTGTGTGCCACAATCCCCAAACTTTTGACCTCTCTCCACTTCTGCTCCTCTTTTGTCAATGCATTGGGAAAGTCCCATTGTTCTCTTCTTGAAGAGCAAGGGGAGGAACTAACCAACCAGAGACAAGATGCAAACCAGCAAGGGTGCTGCAGTGTTAAAGTTTAATAGCAAGTATACTTTACAATCTAGGGTCCTTGTGGTGCTGCAAATGTGTTGCTGGTCAAAGCACAGCAGGCCAGGCAGCATCTCAGGAATAGAGCACTGAGCCACCGGGCACTGTTTTTTGTCATTTATATAACTTATTCCGATGTGAACATAACAGGTATAGTTAGTAAGCTGGAAGACGACACCACAGTTGGTGGTGTAGTGGACAGCAAAGAAGGTTACCTCAGATTACAGTGAGATGTTGATCAAATAGGCCAATTGGCTGAGGAGTGGCAGATGGAGTTTAATTTAGATAAACGTGAGGTGCGGCATTTTGGAAAGGCAGATCAGAGCAGGACTTATACACTTAATGGTAAGGTCCTAGGGAGTGTTGCTGAACAAAGAGACCTTGGAATGCAGCTTCATACTTCCTTGAAAGTGGAGTCGCAGGTAGATAGGATAGTGAAGAAGGCATTTGGTATGCTTTCCTTTGTTGGTCAGAGTATTGAGTACAGGAGTTGGGAGGTCATGTTGCGGCTGTACAGGACATTGGGTTAGGCCACTGTTGGAATATTGCGTGCAATTCTGGTCTCCATCCTATCAGAAAGATGTTGTGGTACTTGAAAGGGTTCAGGAAAGACTTACAAGGATGTTGCCAGGGTTGGAAGGTTTGAGCTATAGGGAGAGGCTGAATAGGCTGGGGTTGTTTTCCCTGGAGCTTCGGAGGCTGAGTGATGACCTTATAGACATTTATAAACTCATGAGAGCATGGATAGGGTAAATAGATCAGGTCTTTCCCCTGGGTTGGGTGAGTCCAGAACTAGAAGGCATAGGTTTAGAGTGAGAATGGAAAGATATAAAAGAGACCTAAGGGGCAATGTTTTCACTCAAAGGGTGGTACATGTATGGAATGAGCTGCCAGAGGAAGTAGTGGAGGCTGGTACAATAACAATCTTTCAAAGGCATCCAAATGGGTGTATGAATAGGAAGGGCTTAGAGGGATATGGGCCACGTGCTGGCAAATGGGACTAGATTAATTTAGGATATTTATTCTGCATGTATGAGTTGGGCCAAAGGGGTTATTTCTGTGCTGTGACCCTATGACCCTATCTACCCAACAATTTGGGTAATTGCCTAGGTATGGTCTGTACACAATTCAAATGCCACCCCCTCTCCTCTCAAACAAAAACAAAGTGATGGAAGGAGTCATGGACAGTGCAATCAAGTGGTACTTGCATAGAGACAGTATGCTCACAGATGCTCACAGGACAACCCTGCTCCTTGAACTCATTAGGACATTGGTCCAAACATAGAAATAAGAAATTATGTTAAGAAGTGAGGTGTGAGTGACTGCCCTTTCTTTCATAGAATCCCCACAGTGTGGAAACAGGCCATCTGCTTCAACAAACCCACAATGACCCTTGAAAGTGTACCCCACCCAGACCTGTTTCCCTACCCTATTATTCTACATTTACCCCTGACTAATGCATCTAACCTACACATCCCTGAACATTATGAGCAATTCAGCACAGTCAATTCACCCAACCTGCACATCTTCAGACTGTGGTAGGAAACCCACACAGACTTAGCGAGAATGTGCAAACTCCATACAGACAGTCGCTCGAGCTAGAATCGAAGCTGGATCCCTGGCACTGTAAGGCAGCAGTGTTAACCACCGAGCCACCGTGCCACCCCATTAATTTGTTCACTGGATGTGGTTGCCGATGGCTGGCCAGCAATTATTGTCCTTTCCCTTAAAGTTCCCCTTTCTCTGTGTAGCCTGCCAGGCTATTTCAGAGGGCAGTTCAAGTCAATCACATTGCTGTGGGTTTGGAGTCACATGTGGGCTAGACCGGGTAAGGGTGACAGATTTCTTTCCCTGAAGGATCTTAGTGAGCCAGATAGTTTTTTTGTGGCAACTGAGTGTGGTCACATGGTCACCAATAAATTAGTCTTCGTAATTCCAGATAGTTATTGAATTAAAATTTCACCCTCTGCCATGATGTGTTTCACATCCATAATGCCAGGACATCGGCCTAGGGTTCTGGATGATCAGTGCAAAGACATAAGCTTGGCATCAGGGACCATTTTACTGAGTAAGACATCAAGGAGCCATGACAACATCATGGACAGATTTTTACGCAGTGGTGAGGAGAGAGGATAGAGAAAAGTGAGGGCTGCCGGGGAGGGTACGTTTTCTCATTTAAAAAGGGACTTGCCTCAGGGGTCGGGCCTCCATTTTTTTTACAGAGCGGAAAGGAGAGAGGGTGGAGAGAAGCGAGGGCTGCGGCAAGGAGAAGTGATTGTTTTTTAAGTGGGTGAGATCTAAACCCGAGACCTACCACCATAGGGTCCCCCTCCCAGCCACTCCTCTAACCTTAATATGAGTCTGTAAAGAGTAATCAGGTTTACTCTTTTCTTCTCTTCCTTATTTAGTCCTGCGTGGGCTTTCCGATTAGCGGGATACGGCTGAGAGGGCAGTCGCACGTTCCTCCTGCAGAATGTGACAGGTTGGAGACACGACACATGTCTTTGCCCACCACATCTGCGGGAAGTGCACTCAACTCCAGCTCCCCGAAAACCGAGTTAGGGAACTGGAGCTGGAGCCAGATGAACTGGCAGGTCATCCGGGAGTCCGAGGGGGAGATTGAGAGGATGTACAGGGAGGTGATCGCTCCCCAGGCACAGGGTAAGGACAGCTGGGTTAACCGAAGGGGAACCGACGGTCAGAGCAGGGCCCCCTGTGGCCGTTCCCCTCAGCAGTAAGTATACCACTTTGGATACTGCAGGTGGGGACAGCCTACCAGGGAAAGCCTTAGTTGTCAGGCCTCTGGCAGTGAGGCTCAGAAGGGAAGGAGGGAGAGTAGAAAACTGCTAGTGGTAGGGGACTCACTAGTTAGATGGATTGACGGGAGATTTTGTGGTCAGGAACGGGACTCCTGGAAGGCATGTTGCCTCCCCAGTGCCGGGGTCTGGGATGTCGCCGATCGGGTTTACAGCATTCTGAAGGGGGAGGGTGAGCAGCCAGAAATCATGGTACATATTGGCACCAATGATGTAGCCAGGAAAGGGATTGAGGATCTGAAAATTGACTACAGAGAGCTAGGTTGGAAGCTGAAGAGCAGGGCGAGTAGAGTAGTGATTTCAGGTTTGCTACCTGTGCCATGAGGAACAGTGGGGTGAGGAACAAGCTTTGTCTACTGAGTCAGTATGGGTGGAAGTTAGGAACAACAAGGGAGCAGCCATCACACTGGGTGGGGTGGGGGGGGGGGGGGTTTCAAAGGACACTCTAATAGCAGTGGAGAGATTGAAGAACTCATAGGCTGGCAGATGTTGGAAAATGCAGATGTAGCAGAGTTGTTGTTATGGGTGACTTCAACTTTCCCAATATCGACTGGAACCTCCTTAGTGCAGATGGTTGGGATGGAGCTGTTTTTGTCAGGTGTGCTCAGGAGGGTTTCCTTACTCAGTATGTAGACAGACCGATGAGGGGAGAGGCCATTTTGGATTTGGTGCTCGGCAATGAGCCTGGACAAGTGTCAGATCTCACGGTGGGAGAACACTTTGGTGACAGTGATCACAAGTGCCTTACATTTACCATAGTCATGGAGAGAGAAAGGAACAGTTACCACGGGAAGATATTTAATTGGGGAAAAGGAAATTATGACGCTGTCAGACAGGAGTTGGGAAGTACAGATTGGGAACAATTATTCCACAGAAAGGGCACAACAGACATGTGGAAACTGTTTAAGGAGCAGTTGTTGCAAGTGATGCATAAATTTGTTCCTTTGAGACAGGTAAGAAGGGGTAAGATTAAGGAATCTTGGATGACGAGAACAGAGGAGCTTCTCAAAAAAGGAAGAAGGCTGTTTATGTAAGATGGAGGAAGCAAGGATCTAGCACAGCTTTAGAGGATTACAGTCTTACTAGAAAGGAGCTCAAAAGAGAGGGCATGAACAAGGCTTAGATTAGATTACTTACAGTGTGGAAACAGGCCCTTCAACCCAACACTCCGAAGAGAAACCCACCCAGACCCATTCCCCTCCATTTATGGTCAATTTAGCAGGGCCCATTCACCTAACCTGTACATTTTTGGACTGTGGGAGGAAACCCACACAGACATGGGGAGAACGTGCAACCTCAACACAGACAGTTGCCTGAGGTGTGAATGGAACCCGGGTCTCTGGCAGCAGTGAGGCAGCAGTGCTAACCAATGTGCCACCGTGCCACAAGGGTTAGGGAGAATCCAAAGGCATTTTACTCATGTGTGAGGAACAAGAGAATGATCAGGGAGAAGGTAGGGCCAGTCAGGAATAATGTAGGAAATTTGTGCATGGAATCTGAGCAGATAGGGGAAGCTCCAAATGAATTTTTTGCTTCGGTTTTCACTAAGGAAAGGAACCTTGTTGTGAATGAGAACCTTGAGGAGCTGGGAAACCGGCTTGAACAGATCAAGATTGAGGAAGTTGATGTGCTAGAAATTTTGGCAAACATTAAGATTGATAAGTCTCCAGGGCAAGACCAGATTTATCCTAGGCTGCTCCGGGAAGTGAGAAAGAAGGTTACTGAGCCGTTAGTGAACATATTTGCTTCCTCATTCTCCATGGCAGTCATACTAGAGGATTGGAGGGAGGCAAATGTTCCTGTTTTCAAGAAGGGGATAGGGAAATCCCTGGCAATTACAGACCAGTCAGTCTTACATCTGTGGTCAGCATAGTTTCGGAAAGAGTTCTGCTGGATAGGATTTATGACTATTTGGAAAAACATAGCGTAATTAAAAGAAGTCAGCATGGCTTTGTGAGGGGCAGGTCATGTCTCATAAATCTTATTGAGTACTTTGTGGAGGTGACGAGACAGGTTGACAAAGGTCGGGCAGTGGATGTGGTGGACATGGACTTCAGCAAGGCATTTGATAAGGTTCCCTATGGTAGGCTCATTCATAAAGTCAGGAGGTATGGGATACAGGAAGATTTGGCTATCAGGATTTAGAATTGATCGGCTGACAGAAAGCAGAGAGTGGTTGTAGTTAGAAAGTATTCTGCCTGGAGGTCAGTGGTGAGTGATGTCCCGCGGGGCTCTGTTCTTGGCCCTCTGCTCTTTGTGGTTTTTTATAAATGACTTGGATGAGGAGGTTGAGAGGTGGGTCAGTAAATTTGCCATGACACAAAGGTTGGAGGTGCTGCTGACGGTATCAAGGGCTGTTGCAGGCTGCAGCGTGACATTGACAGGATGCAGAGCTGGGCTGAGAAATGGTAGATGGAGTTCAAACTGGATAAATGTGAGGTGATGCGTTTTGGAAGGTCGAACATGAATGCTGAATATAGGATTAAAGACAGGATTCTTGGCAATGTGGAGGAACAGAGGGATCTCGGTGTTCAAGTGCATAGATTCCTCAAAGTTGCCATCCAAGTGGATAGAGCTGGAAATGTGTTGCTGGAAAAGCGCAGCAGATCAGGCAGCATCATAGGAGCAGGGAATTGATTCCTGAAGAAGGGCTCATGCCCGAAACATCGATTCTCCTGCTCCTTGGATGCTGCCTGATCTGCTGCGCTTTTCCAACAACACATTTTCAGCTCTGATCTCCAGCATCTGCAGTCCTCACTTTCTCCTAGAAGATTTTTACCCAAGTGGATAGGGTCATTAACAGGGGGATCAAGTTTAAGAGCATTTCTTCTCTCAGAGGTTGAGAGTTTTTGGAATTGCTGCAGAGAGCTGTGCGGGCAGAGTATATTTAAGGCTGAGACAGATAAATTCTTGAGCTATAGGAGAATCAAGGATTATGGGGAGAGGGCAGTAAAGTGGACGTGAGGAATGCTATGATCCGATTGAATGGTGGAGCAGGCTCGAGAGGCCGAATGGCCTACTCCTGTTCCTTTCTCTTCTGGTCTTGCGGACAGCATCTACAACTTGGGAAGATGAGGACTGCAGCAGTGCCAGAGAATACCACCAGCTGAAAATTTCCTTGAAGCCACACAGCCAACCTGATTAGGTTATACACTGTTGCCTCCCCTCATCCAAGTGCTGTAACTCCCTCCGTTACAGTACTCCGGATGTTCCGACAGTCCCAGTGTTACAATGGTTCAAGGAGGCAACTCACATCACCTTCTCTAGGGCAATTAGGGACAGATAGGCAACAAACTCTGGCCTTGCCAGCAGTGCCTCCTGCCTTGGAACAAATAAATAAAACAAATGTCATATGCAACTATGCAAAGGTTTCCCCAAGCCATTCCCCAAAAGCTCTTCCTCTTACATGATGGCGACCTTACTGTCAGTCAAAAAAGACCCCCAAATTCTGTTATTTTACCTGTTGGAGAAAACACGGATTGTCACCAGGGATGAAAGATTAACCCTGAAGACCCTGCTGTGAGCAAACCTGGGGAAAGATATTTTAGGAACACAAAAAAAATGGTGAATTTACTTTTATTTATTTGAACAATTTGACTTACTCACTTTGTGAAATATTGATGGGGGTTAAAAAAAAGCTTTGATTTACTGGCTGAGAAATACGAGCAACCAAGTGATGCAACCAACCAGAATTGGCAACCGTAAATTTCTGGAACATAACATTTTGCTTTAGAATGCGACACTTGGAATTTGATTTTGTTCGATCTTACCTCGCTGATGCTTTGTTAGCAAGCTTTTAAATCTCAGTATTGCCTTGAGCTTTATTTGTCTGGCTGATAGGAACAGGGCCTCGTTATTTGCAAGTCCATTTGAAACAAAAATACATTTCCTATTTGAAGTCAGAAGGCTTTTAGGTGCATGACAAGTAACTCTTTGATTATTTTTTTCTTTCCTTTATTGGTTTATTCCATTGTGAATTTATGAATATGTTTTTGTGAACACAGGCCTGATATTACAGAGAGCTGACCTATCGTTCATTATTCGATGAGGCCTCTGGTTTGGTCATATGCCTGTTACCTGGCAGCTGCCTTCAGCAACAACAGTTGCCATGGTAATCATCCAATTGAAAGAGCCTTACTATTGTTTGAAACAATAACACACAAAATCAACCCACCTAACGAGATATAAACAGAAAGCTATATTTGACAATGATGAAATGTATTTAATTGTTTGATGGCCTATAGGTAAACACATCACGTAAGAAGAGCTTCAGAGAGATCACACTCTTTTTCTCTCATGTCTTTCCTTGTCACAAACTCTATGCTTGAAGTGGTAAACTATTGTGTTGTGGACTTGGCTTGGCTGCTAGGCTATTCAGTTTTGAAGTAGGTGGGGGTGGGGTTAAAAAAACCCCACACATAGTCTTTGATGTAGGGCTGGGTCAGTTGTTTTGTTGAAGTTTCTGTCCTTGGGATAACTTGGACTTGGGGTAATGTGCGCAAAATGGCTGTCCACATGATAGAGGCGACTAAATATCAGATTCAATCATTGTACACGAAACACAAAACAAAACGAAATGCTTGAGCATTGTGATAAGGTGCTGTATAAACACAAGTGTTAGATCCAGAAATTATTGTTTAAGGCATGAACTTAGTTATATAACTAAGATGTAAATGCCTCAAATGCTGGAAACAGGAATTCATCTACTATCATCTCCGTCGAGACCAGTTATGTTTGAAAGGAGATATGAATTTCCTAGTGACCTACTCAAACGATTGCCCACACCATAAGGCTATAAGACTTGGAGTAGATGTAGGCTATTTGGCCTATTAAATCTACTCCATCATTCAATGGGATCATGACTAATCTGATCATCCTCAACTCCACTTTCCTGCCTTTTCTCCACATCTTAGCCTTAACTTTTTAAGATGCTTACTGTAACACGCAAATTAAAATCACATTAGCCAAACATTAGTAGGTAACATGATACACTGAACTGCAGAAAAGATATTCAGCTTGACTTCCTCCCAAGACCAAAGACTCCAGTTAAAATGTATTTTTTACACCGTAATCTCTACACAATTACCGTCTTTACAGGAATGAGTTAAAAAAGTTACTCCCAGCTTCCAGTAAGCTCACTTCTTCCCAGTGTGCTGAGTCATAACAGTCAATGTCCGTCAAATAAAACCCAAAAGAACTGCGGATGCTGTAAATCAGAAACAAAAGCAGAAGTTGCTGGAAAAGCTCAGCAGGTCTGTGCAGAGAATTCAGAGTTAACGTTTCGGGTCTGGTGACCCTTCCTCAGATCGCTTTCTCTGAGGAAGGGTCACTGGAACTGAAATGTTAACTCTGATTTCACTTCACAGATGCTGCCAGACCTGCTGAGCTTTTCCAGCAACTTCTGTTTTTATGTCCATCAAGGATTGTTTTCCTCAAACCTCTCCAAATCTAGCAGCAATAGCAACAGTCACTCCGTGGCAAATCTATCAGCTTTCCTTAAATCTCCATAAACCCTGCCTCTTTGACCAGAGAACATGTTTCCCAGGGATTCTGCCAGAAGGTGAAGTGAGTGTAGACCTTTCCTCCACCATTCACTGCTGTTTCCCTGAATCTCTGTCCAGGGTCTCTGACTTAGTGCGTCTGCAAGTCTGCCCACAACAAAGCCAGCTTTTCTCTCCTACTGTGAAAGTTGGCACTTGGGTTCCAATACGGTTTGCCCTGCGCCCTATCCCCAGATGATAACCAGGATCCCACTGGGTTTCCACCATGCCAATGAGGAGATCACATATCCCTCTCCATTTTATTTTGTATTAAATGAATCAGTTAAAGTATTGCCCTCTTGGTCATAAAACATCCTCCTGAAAAAAAATAGCCACAATAATAAGCTTTCTACAGCATTGTCAATCCGCAGTATCACAAATACACTATGTTACAATACGATGGTACCATATAATATTCTTTCTTTCCTGTCATATCCCATCATCAAACATGGCAAGGATAAATACATATCATCTAACTGTGTGTGACAGTTTGGATTTAAAGTTTAGTTTGCATTAGTTCTTAGAGTTCCGGGAGAAAGTGAGGACTAGAGCCGCTGGAGAGTCAGAGTTGAAAAGCGTGGTGCTGGGAAAAGCACAGCAGGTCAGGCAGCATCCGAGGAGCAGAAGAGTCAACATTTCGGGTATAAGCCCCTCATCAGAAATGTGCTTACAGTTCCAACTCACTTACAAATGAGAAATCGCTTTGCAAATCATGGCTTCATTTTCACTTAGCTGTTGCAGCAAATCGCCTTTCTTGTTATGTGTAGTTTTTACAACTTCACGATGTCCTTGGTTTGAAAAATATATGGTTGGTTTGTTCTGGCTAACATTGTCAAGCACAAGAGAGGCTGAATTGTACCAAAAATTGGCTAAAGGCCAGGTTCTGAGTCGGTGGCTCGTACCTCTCTACTGGCCACAGCAAGTTTTCTTGCGCAATCTTATGCTGCTCATCTCATTTTGTATGCACCACATTTCTATGGCAACGCTTCCACGCTATCATGATTCCGTCACTGTCAGGACCTTCCGGGATTCCCAGTGCCAGAGCCATATTTAAGCCACAGCTGAGCACCACTGTGCCAGGAGCTGCCCTTTCTAGTTGCGCTGTTGGAAGAATTGTCCTAGAGGTGGCAGACAGAGGCACTCCGTTTTGCCAACGTGGATCTGCAGGTCCTGGTGGATGGAGGGTTGCAGAGGAGGAATGTTGCCTTTCCACAGAACAGCCAGAAGAGGCTGTGCTACCAGACCCTACAGTCTGCGAGAGTAATGCCACCATTTTCCCTTTGCTGCCTCACACTCACACTAACTCTGTCACTGCACACAGACCCCACCAAGGCTTTGGATCTATTATTTTCATCAATGCACTTGGTATCTCCCCTCTATTGTTCTCACCTCCCACCCCTCCAGGACCATTAGTCCTGCAGGCCCTCTGTGCTGCTCACTCGCTCACATGGGACACCCTCAGCACCTCTCCCTCACCCGCATCTGAGTCAGCAAGTTTCTGGTCATCTCCTGTTTATGAAATTGAAGTGTTTCTCTCGATTGAGTTCTAATTTCTTTTCTTATTTGTTCCATTCCAGTTCCTCTTTCTCCCCCTCTTTCGATGTGAAATGTGAAGCCTATTATAAGTTATTTTTTGCGGTTTAGAACTCAAGGCCATTTCTCTTTATTCCCTTTTTCATTTCTTTCTTCAGTTCATACATTCGCCTTTGCCCTTGTCTTGTTTATTCCTTTACTGTTCCATTAACAGCCATTTTGTCTTCTCCCCTCATTGCATCTGTTGTTGAATCGCTCCTGTCTTCCAGTGCGTCTCAGACTTTCCCCCCTCCTCCACCCCTTTTGTCTGCCTCTGCACTTTCTTAAAAACTGTTACATCTCAAGCTTCTTCTCATTCCAATCGAAGGTCATCGACCTGAAACATTAACTTCATTCCTTTCTCCACAGAGATGGCTGAACGTTTCCAGCATTTTCTGTTTTTTTTTACTCCATTTGAGCATGAGTCTGTCCCCACTTGATACCACTCAGAACAAGGGCTTGGGTATAGTATTAGAATTAGAATGAGGTTTTGCTGTCCCAAGTACTCAAGTACAGGAGTACAGTAGTGTACGATGTTGCCATTCCTGGCGTCATCTTAGGTACAAAGGTACCTGGGTACAAAATCTTCAGTACAAAGTAGAAAAAAAAAGAGAAATAAAGTTATACAAGTTTAACATTGCAGTCCTTCTTAAGTGCTGAGCCATGCTAGCCTCCCCATAAGGGCCTGCGCTCCCCACCTGGGCTCCTCCACTGTAATAGGCTCTCTCTCCCTGCCCTGGCTCAATCTCCGCCTATCCCCCACTCGGTGTCACCCCAGTTGCCGGGAGACCTCGTGCTGCCTGCTCTCGCCACCGCCACAGATTCCTGAGGACCTCTCTCACCGCTGCACTGACTCAATCCCCACACTGTACAAACCCGCTCTCCACAGAAGGGATGTCGATTAACAAAAAGAGCAGCAAAGGAAGAAAAAAATAAAATAGAAGCAGAAGGAGGGTTTGAGCTCCGGGCAGGAGCCCTCACGCTGTTACTCTGCCGCCATCTTGAATTCAAAGTGGGATAGCAACCAGGAATATTTAATCATCTTCTTTGTGTGAACTGCCATTAGTGAATAGAGAAAGAAGAAAAGCATTGAACCCACTGATCCCATTCTGCCATTTTATTAGTGATATTGCCTTCAGTTTATCTTGCCAACTCTAACTTCATTTTCCCAACTTGCTTAGATGTCTTTATGTGTTAAGTAACCATCTCCATTCCATCTAAACCTCTCGATTTATTTCACAGCCATAGCCTTCCATGCTGATAACACCACTTACTTCTGACTCGAGTGCAGAAATGTTCCTGAATTTATACCTTGCCAGTGCTGGTTGGATTCTCCACTCCTGTTCTTGCTTCAATTATATTGGGGATTGATTAGACCACACTTGCAGTACTGTGTGCAGTTTTGATCCCCTTATCACAGGAAGGATATTGTTCCTTATCTCAGGAAAGGTATGGTTTCCATTGAGGGAGCGCACCAAAGGTTCTTGTTCTAGGAATGGGAGAAAGTGAGGACTGCAGATGTTGGAGATCAGAGTCGAGAGTGTGGTGCTGGAAAAGCACAGCACATCAGGCAGCATCCGAGGAGCAGGAGAGTCGACATTTCAGGTGTAAGCCCTTCATCAGAGCTGATACAGGAAACATTGATTCTCCTGCTCCTCGGATGCTGCCTGACCGGCTGTGCTTTTCAGCACCACCCTCTTTGACTCTTGTTCTAGGGATGGTGTAACTAAAGAGAAATTGGAGAAACTAGGCTGGTATCCCCTCGAGCTTTGAAGAGTGAGAGGTGATATTGAATGAGACTTGAAACCTAAAAAATACCTCGAGGGATGAACGGTGTTGCTGCAGGTGAGATGTTTCAGCCTGGAGTCTGGTTACTAGTGGTGTGCCACAGTGGGACCACTGCTGTTTGTCATTTTTATAAATAGCTTGGTCGCAGGCATAGGTGGATGGGTTAGTAAGTTTGCAGATGACACGAAAGTCGGTGGAGTAGTGGACAGTGTGGAAGAATGTTACAGCTTGCAGGGGGACTTGGATAAACTGCAGAATTGGGCTAAGAGGTGGCAAATGGAGATCAATGCAGATAAATGTGAGGAGATTCACTTTGGGAAGAATAACAGGAAGGCAGAGTACTGGGTCAATGGAAAGATTCTTGGTAGCGTGGATAAGCAGAGGGAGCTTGGAGTCCATGTACATAGATCCATGAAACTTGCCTCTCAGACTGATAGTGCTGTTATGAAGGCATACAGTATTTTAGGTTTTATTGGTAGAGGGATTGAGTTCTAGAGCCATAATGTCATGCTGCAACTATACAAAATGCTGGTGCGGCTGCACTTGGAATATTGTGTACAGTTCTGGATGCCCCATTACAGGAAGGATATGGAAGCATTGGAAAAGGTGCAGAGGAGATTTACCAGGATGTTGTCTTGTCTGGAGGGAAGGTCTTATGAGGAAAGGCTGAGAGACTTGGGTTTGTTCTCATTGAAAAGAAGAAGGCTAAGAGGGGATTTGATAGAGACATACAAGATGATAAGAGAATTAGATAGGGTAGGCAGTGAGAGTCTTTTTCCGAGGATGATGATGTCAGCTTGTACAAGGGGGCATAGCTACAAATTGAGGGGTGATCGATTTAAGACAGATATCAGAGATAGGTTCTTTACTCAGAGAGTGGTAAGGGTGTGGAATGCTCTGCTTGCCAACTTAGTTATTTCGGCCATATTAGGAAGATTTAAGCAATCCGTGGATAAACACATGGATGATGATGGGATAGTGTAGGGGAATGGGCTTAGATTAGTTCACAGTCCAGCACAACATTGAGGGTTGAAGGGCCTGTTCCGCGCTATATTGTTCTATGTTCTGTGTATGTTCTCGAGGTCAGGGAATCTAGAAACAAGGGACACTCTTCAAAATAAGGGAGAAGCCAATCAAGACTGAAATTTGGAATTTGCCTTTATGCCAGGAGGGTTGTGCATTTTTTGGAATTCCCTACCCCAGTGGGTTGTGGAAGCTCAGTCCTTGGGTGGTTTGAAGTAGAGATTGACAGCTTTCTAAATGCTAATGCTGTAAAGCAGTATGTGTGTAGGGGGTAGGAAGATATTGATATGCGTGATTCACTATGGTCATATTGAATGACAGATCAGGCTCAATGGACAGAATGATCTACTCTTGCTCCTCTGTTTCCCCTTATCGATTTTAACATCAGTCCGGAGAGGGAAGGATTAGTAGTCTTTCTCAAGTACTTTGTGAACTCTGTTTATTGTGTTAAAAGCTTCTGCATTCAATGTGTTTGGGAATGAGAAGTTAGCACTTGATGCATAAGCAAAACTGATGCTCTGTCCCCTCTTAATTTTCGCTTCTGTTAACCTCGATGGAATAAAATATCAGGTGGGATAGAAAGCAGGGTCACTAGTGGTTGCTTGTTCTATTGCTTTTAGCCAATTTCACCCTCTCAACCTTAAGGAACGACACCCACTTTTAATCGATCTCTCATTTTTCTCAAAGCCCCCCAACTACCTTCGACCCTGTCCACTCATCATTCCCTGCCCTCTGACCTTTTGTCCATCCAGTCTCTGCCTCCCTTCTGCCTGTTGGTGCGGCTGGGTCTTCAGTGTCTGATGCCTTTTCTGCAAAAATTCTTCTACCTCTCCAACTCTCTCTCTTCCTCAAAACACAGCTGAGCATGTTTACATTCCAGCTAATATCTCCTTCCTTTAGCCTCAAAGTGCACTCTTTAATGTTTTCAGATCCTGAAGCATATTTAAGAGTAACTTTGGTGAACTTTGGGCTTTTTCCATCCAGAGCTTTCTGCCAGTGGGTTGTTCCTTGGACCATGCCTGAACCTGGTCTGGACTAATATAAAGTGGGAGGGTCTCCTCATTCGGCAACTCCTCAGATCTCTTTGAATGTCAGACATTTCTTCTCCATTAAAGGCACGATGTAGCCTCTTGGATGGTGTTACCACAAGGAATTTGAATTAACTTTATTGTCACCCAATGAGTACAGTGATAAGTTTACGGGTCACCACTTATGACACCATCTTAGTTACAAAGGTACCAAGGAACAGATCCTTAAGTACAAATTCTTTGGGTAAAAATTTGAAAAGTAAAGAAATAAAAGTCCAGTACTACAGGTCACAGGAATCAATTTGAAAAATGAAGAAATCAAGGTTCAGAGTACCAGTCCATCCAGCCCAGTCCACCATGGCTGAGAAACCGCCACACTGGGCTGGGCTTCACCTCAAGGCTGGAAGTCCACACTGAGGCCGTGCTAGGCTGAGAGACTGTCACATTGGACTGCCAAGATACTGCCATGCTGGACCGAGACACCACCACACCAGGCTGAGAGACCACCACACCGGGCTGAGAGACCACCACACCGGGCTGAGAGACCACCACACCGGGCTGAGACACCGCCACACCAGGCTGAGACACCATCACACCGGGCTGAGAGACCACCACACTGGGCTGAGAGACCACCATACCGGGCTGAGAGACCACCACACTGGGCTGAGAGACCACCATACCGGGCTGAGAGACCACCACACCGGGCTGAGACACCACCACACTGGGCTGAGACACCACCACACCGGGCTGAGAGACCACCACACCAAGCTGAGAGACCACCACACCGAGCTGAGAGACCACCACACCGGGCTGAGAGACCACCACACCAAGCTGAGAGACCACCACACCGAGCTGAGAGACCACCACACTGGGCTGAGACACCACCACACCGGGCTGAGAGACCACCACACCGAGCTGAGAGACCACCACACTGGGCTGAGAGACCACCACACTGGGCTGAGAGACCACCACACCGAGCTGAGAGACCACCACACTGGGCTGAGACACCACCACACCGGGCTGAGAGACCACCAAACCGAGCTGAGAGACCACCACACTGGGCTGAGAGAGCACCACACCGAGCTGAGAGACCACCAAACCGAGCTGAGAGACCACCACACTGGGCTGAGAGACCACCACACCGGGCTGAGAGACCACCACACCGGGCTGAGAGACCACCACACCGAGCTGAGAGTCCACCATACCGGGCTGAGAGACCACCACACCGGGCTGAGAGACCACCACACCAAGCTGAGAGACCACCATACCGGGCTGAGAGACCACCACACCGGGCTGAGAGACCACCACACCGAGCTGAGAGTCCACACACCGGGCTGAGAGACCACACACCGGGCTGAGAGACCGCATGCTGGACCAATGGACAGCCATGCCATGCCAAGTGGATGCCATGTTGGGAAGGGAGATCTCCCTGCCAGGATGAGATGACGCCATGTACAGGCCAAGAGACAGCTACACCAGGCCTGCGCGGAGGCCGGGAGTTCAGGACATCGCTGAGAATAAAGAGCAAAGAAAAGAAACTGATCAGCTTTGGCTGGACAGTTCTAATTCACTGCCATCCGGAAACTGCAGGAATACCGTAAAAGCAAGTTGGGGGAGAGTGGCAATTTGGGTTCATTGTGCTTGTGGAAGTAGTATGATGGGGTCTTAATTCTTCCCAATCCTCCCCATTCTTGTAGGTATGTGAATCAGGAGTGGAATAATGCTTAAGGCTTAGGGGAAATAATACATTCAGACCCCCTCAGACAGACAAGACTAGGTCTAGCTGATCACCCCAATGTTACCTTGAAGTGACATGATCTCTACCTCAGTCAGGAGCCAGCCTCGCTCCCTCTTGAAGACAAGGCAAAGAGTCAACATTCGTCACACCAGCCAGCATCACATTCCACTGTCTCCTTACTGTCCAGGGAAATAAGAGGGATGACTCAAAAATCCAGTCTATCTCTACTCCGTCTTACCGGAGACATAAATATCCGAGTGGCTGTTAGCCCTGTGACGTGGCTGTAGAAGTTTGGGTGGTATGATTTGTCACTGAAAAGCAGGGGAGGTCTCTCAGACAGCGAGCATTCCTCCAACAACATCACTAAAGCAAATCATGCCGCTTGCTGTTGCTGGTTCTGCCACAAGTTGGCTGCCGCTTCTCCTACGTTATAACGGTGACCACACATCAGAAAGTTCCTCACTGACTGTAAGACACTTTGGGAAGACCTGGAGGATGGGGTGGCATAGTGACTCAGTGGTTAGCACTGCTGCCTCACTGGGCCAGGTGCCCAGGTTCGATTCCAGCTTCAGGCGACTGTCTGTGTAGAGTCTGCACGTTCTCCCCGTGTCTGCGTTGGTTTCCTCTGGGTGCTCTGATTTCCTCTCACAGTCCCAAGATGTGCAGGTTAGGTGGATTGGCCATGCTGAATTGTCCATAGTGTTCAGGGATATGCAGTCTAGGTGGATTAGCCATGGAATATGAAGGGATCAGGTGGGGGAATGGGTCTGGGTGGGATATTCTTTGGACAGTCAGTGCAGACTCAATGGGTCAACTGGCCTACTTCCAGACTGTAAGGGTGCTGTCTGAGAAGTCAGAATAATCAATACAAGTCATTCCATCTTTTGCATAGTTTACCCTCGGGTCTTCCTCACCTGCTGAACTGGAAAGATGGGAAATCCAATGAGGTTTTTTATTTTTTGAAATCACCTCCTGATTTGTGGTGAAAGCATTATCCAAGCTGGATGTTCCCTTCGACCGGATGGAAGTGGTATTTAAATTGCAATGTACAATATGTACAAAATGTACAGGGTGAGCACTGATTCGCTGCAGTCCAGCTGGTGAAAACAGAGGAGGATTCAGGCCCAGTCAGTGTAGGAGAATCACTTGGTACATGGTCAGCCTTCTCTCACTCAGCGAGGCGAAAGTGCGGACTGCAGATGCTGGAGGTTAGAACCAAGAGTGTGGTATTGCACAGCCGGTCAGGCAGCATCCGAGGAGCAGGAGAATTGACGTTTTGGAATCAGGAATCGATGAAGGGCTTTAGGCCTAAATGTCGATTTTGCTGCTCCTCGGATGCTGCCTGACTGGCTGTGCTTTTCCAGCACCACACTCTTGGTTCTTCTCTCACTCAGCCTTTGGCCATTACCAACAAGTGAGGCATTTACTCACCGAACAACTGGAGAATGGAAACTGCCGGACCTGTACGCCAACCCGAAAGGGAAAAGAACTTGTGTATGGATGGTGGCCTTGAGATGTGTTGAAGCAAGTGAGAAGTAATGAAATACTTTCAAAATGTAGTCACTGTTCGAAATGCGTGAAAGGCAACATGAAGATCTCTCCAACTCTTCAACAAAAGGTGATCCTTTACAGGCACCTGAGAGAACTCAGCTTCATGTCTCGTTCTCAAAATGTCAAGATTGACCATGTATCTTCATTGGCACTGGGGAGGTCTAAGGTCTTGTCAGGATCTATATAAATGCAACTCTTTACTTTCCCCTGAAAGAAGTTACCCCTGACAGTGCAGCACTCCCTCCGTACTGGCAAAGGAGTGTCAGTCTAACCCTTATTTCAGAAGCAGGACTCAAACCCACAGCCATCAGACCCAGAGACTGGGAAGGACTGCCTCAGCCTGAGCCACAGCTCAATACCTTCAGGCGTTATATCTCCACAGCTGCCAGCAATGGGACGCAGGTAACCTGCAAGGTTTAAAACTCAGGCCCTGGCCCCTTACAGCAGACAAGTCAGATAATCACCAGCAACAAGTAACTTTGCAAATTTGAATAGTGCACAAAGAAGGAATTTTAGAGTCCTGAAGTCATAGAAAAGGGAAACAGACCCTTCAGTCCAATCCGTCCATGCCGACCAGATATCTGAAATTAATCTAGTCCCATTTGCCAGCACCCGGCCCATATCCCTCTAAACCCTTCCTATTCATACACCCATCCAGATGTCGATTAAATGCTGTAATTGTATCAGCCTCCACCTCTTCCTCTGGCAGCTCATTCCATTGGCGTACCACCCTCTGTGTGAAAACGTTGCTGCTTGGGTCCCTTTTAAATCTTTCCTCTCTCACCTTAAATCTATACCCTTTAGTTTTGGACTCCCTTACCCTGGGGAAAAAAATCCTTGACTATTTATCCTGTCCATGTCCCTCATAATTTTATAAACCTCTATAAGGTCAGCCCTCACCCTCCGACGGTCCAGGGAAAACAGCCCCAGCCTATTCAGCCTCTCCCTGTAGCTCAAACTCTCCAACCCTGGCAATATGCCTGTAAATCTTTTCCGAACCCTTTCAAGTTTCACAACATCTTTTTCTTTCATTCTCAGGAATAATTCTGTGTCCCCCCACCCCAATCTCATCTCGCCTTTGTTTGCCCCCCAGTTAATGACAAAGGAGTGAGGTCAGGGTAAAGCCCAGGACTGATCCGTAAAAGACTCTTTGAGTCAGAGTCATAGAGATATGCAGCACGGAAATAGACCCTTCAGTCCAACCCGTCCATGCCGACCAGATATCCCAACCCAATCTAGTCCCATCTGCCAACACCCGGCCCATATCGCTCCAAACCCTTCCTACTCATATACCCATCCAAATGCCCCTTAAATGTTGCAATTGTACCAGCCTTCACCACATCCTCTGGCAGCTCATTCCATACCTGTACCACCCTCTGCGTGAAAACATTGCCCCGCAGGTCTCTTTTATATCTTTCCCTTCTTACCCTAAAACTACGCCCTCTAGTTCTGGACTCCCTGACCCCAGGGAAAATACTTTTGCCTATTTACCCTATCCATGCCCCTCATAACTTTGCAAATCTCTATAAGGTCACCCCTCAGCCTCTGACGCTCCAGGGAAAACAGCCCCAGCCTGTTCAGCCTCTCCCTATAGCTCAAATCCTCCAACCCTGGCAACATCCTTGTAAATCTTTTCTGAACCCTTTCAAGTTTCACAACATCTTTCCAATAGGAAGGAGACCAGAATTGCACACAATATTCCAACAGTGGCCTAACCAATGTCCTGTTCAGCCACAATATGACCTCCCAACTCCTGTACTCAATGCTCTGACCAATAAAGGAAAGCATACCAAATGCCTTCTTCACTACGCTATCTAAGTTCTGACTGCAACTTTCACCTGTCTGGGGCTGGCCCAGGATCCGATCTCATTCTGCAGGGATGGTTTCTGTGCTGTGGACACTTCCACCAGATTCCCTAAGTCAGCTGATCTGAGAGCAGGAGGTGAGCTCTCAGACTGCTGGAGCCCTAAGCTCTGTAGCTCCATCCCGGGACCGCTCGGCCTCTGTTTAAGGAACTTCTTAAAAACCCGACTCCTTTGTAGTGCAATATTGGACGGGGCTTTGCTGTTTCTGCCACACGGCCGCACTGTAGGCTGAGTCATGTCTAATATTCTGATTAACCGGTTCATTATACCATTCGACCTGCAGCTCAGACCTAGCAACATGTTGTAGCTTGTGTTAAGGGATAACAGAAGCTTCCATGAGGTGCTAAAAGGACTGTACTTGACCAAGGAGTCAATGTGGTGTGGTGGTCTCAACCCGGAATGACAGTCTCATCCAGGCTGCATCTTCCCGGTATTCCATCATTCCTTAATCGGATTTCCCAGAGCCCAGGAGCCCTTAACCAAATTGTGATGAACTTTGTCTTAATTTAACTTTTCAAAACTTATTATGTATGACTTCTGTCATTAACATCGGCACCATGGTAGGGCAACTTACAAAACCTCGCACTGTATTTTTCATGTACAAGTACACATGACAATAAATTTCTACTCTAATTCCTGCTCTATTCTATGCCTTTGTAGATAGCACCACCATTTGGCAAAAACAAGCACACACAAATAATATATTTACCGAAAGAACAAACCCGCAGTTACATAACATCTTTCACTACCTCAGGCCGTCTCAATTTGTTTTACAGGTAATTAAATACTTGCCGAGGTTGACTTGCTGTTGCAGTGTAGGATTGTGGCAAGCAAATTGTGCGCAGGGAGCTCACCCAAATAATCATACTGTAAAGGCCAGGAAATCTGGATTATTTCAGATTTTGGTTGATGAATAAATGTTTGGTCTCGAAATAAACCCATCTCAAGTCGTACTCGGAACCTTATGTGCACCATTGAGAGGACCTTGATTTAACATTTCGTCTGCACCTCAGATAGTGCAGCACTCCTTCAGCACTGCAGTAGAACGACAGTCTGGAGTTTGTGCATTGAGAATAGCTACCAGAAGGATCCAATTAACATTTACAGTAACTTTAACACAAAAGCATCCTCCGACACTTCCTAAACGTAGGCTTTCTTCAGAAGAAACAATTGGTGAGGGAAAAATTGATTGTGCCAAATATCTGCCTCAGATTCTCTGAATGTCTCAATGACAATCAAGAGATGGGGTGGTTCTCAATCCACTGAATAGACCGTTCGGGCAAGGCAAGGGGCAGTGGGGTCGGCTTCCTGTACTCCACCCCTGGTGCTCAGATATGGTAATCCTGGCAAGTCACTGCTCCCCGGATCCAGAACTTTTGACAGTGAAATGCCATCCATACTACCTGCAGTGTGAGGTTCCTTCTGCTATCCTGACAGCAGTCTATGTCCCAGCCCATGTGGAAGTGGAAGGTGCACTCGATGAAGTATACAGCACTACAAACAGTCTTGAGACGGAATACCCTGAGGCATTGTTCATTGTAGCCGGTGACTTCAACCAGGCCAACCTGAAGAACGAGCTACCAAGATACCACTAACAATCTGTCCTGGTCCACCCAGCTGACATCACAGTCAGGAAAGCAAAACAATGTCCAGAAGGACTCTTACCTTTTTTTATAGATGCAGCATAGAAAGTATCCTATTGGGGTGCATGACAGTGTGGTACGGCAACTGCTCTGCCCAGGACCATAAGAAACTGTAGAGAGTTGTGAACCCAGCCCAGTCCAGCACACAAACCAACCTTCCATCCATCAACTCCATCTATACTTCCCATTGCCTCAGAAAAACAACCAACATAACCAAAGACCCCTTCCAAGCCAGCTATACTCTTTTCCACCCTCTTTCTTCTGGCAGAAGATTAAAAAATTTGTATCCATGTATGAAAAGAATCAAGAACAGCTTCTTCCCTGCTGTTATCAGATGTTTGAACAGACCTCTCAAATGTTAATTCTGATCTCTCTCTCTCTCTCCCTGCACCTTCTCTGAGGTGATAACACTATGTTCTGCACTCTGTTCTGCCTCCCTGATGCACTTTATATGGCATGACCTGCCTGCACATCACTCAAAACAGCACTTCTCACTGTACCTCACTTGTGACAACAATAAATCCATCAATCAAACAATCAGGACTGTATCCCAAAATATAGCAATACCCAGAGGACTGTATTCCAAATCATGCTAACATCCACAGGACAGTATCCAAAAATGTGTCAACACCCACGTGACTGTAACATAGAATCTGTCAACACCCACGTGACTGTAACACAGAATGTGCTAATGCCCATTAAACCCTCAAAAGTATCAATTATCATCGGTCTGTATCATGGCATTAGTGCCAGCAGCTTCAGGACAAAGGACATGAAAATTGAACAAAAAAGCAGAAGCTGAAGCTGATGCTGTGTATCAGTGAAGATCCTCTATTTTGTGAAGCGAGTTGTGCTGAATCAGCCTCAGATTTTCTTCCAAGAAAATCAGGTGTAAGGAGTCCTCTGAACTCAGTCTGCATTCTGCAGTGTGGATGAGAGTAAGGCATCAATAGTTGAGATGGTGCTGAACTAGGTACAGAACATACACTGGATCGCTGGAGCAGCAGCTGTTTTATAATGCATGCTATTCTCATCTTGTGAACCGACACTCAGCAGGAATGGCTGACCAATGACAACATGTGACGCATAGGAAACTAAGGCAATACAGAGTAAAGTATTTTCCTAAGCTATTTTCGCTGCCCAGATCATAACTTGCACCAAGTCCCATTCATCCATTCACCCTGCGTTAGGTACTAACTCATGGTTTCCTCAAGTCACAGCTTTATATGTCCAAACCACTCCACTGCTGGGCCCTCTCCTATATCTGCTGTTTACACCAGTTTTGCAACACTCAGAGATCCCTTCCCTCCTCTCATGAATTGTTATTCCAGATTCTATCACAGTTTTTCTTAAATTTCAAAAATATACTTTATTTACATATCCCATAGTCACAAATTTCGGTTCTGCACAGCAACATATCAAGGAAACAAACAAACATTGGAATTTGACTTTATCCGACAAACAAACCAAAGACATCTCTTGGACAAGGTTAAATTTACATGCGTTTGAGGCTCGGGGTGGGGTGGGGGGGGGGGTCCAATAACTGAACAGACCTCCATTTAACAACTAATTTTTTATTTCAAAAATATATTTTATTCATAATATATGTATATATATAGATACATTGCAGTTTGATTCTGTAAGTATATGAAGGAACAAGGAAACATTGGAGTTTGACTCTGACCAACAAAATAAAACCAATGGCATCTCTTACTTGTGCAGGGTTACATTTACAAATAATCGAGGCATCAGGAGGTTCAGATAACTCAATAGACCCCCATTGTACTCTGGGAGAAAGACCTCAGACAGTGGTGTTTCCCCACTGTGCGTTGGCAGCAGCTGCTCCAGGCTTTAACGCATAACTCAGCACGTAGTCCTGGACATTGGAAGGTGACAGCACATTGTTTTCAGATGGCTTTGCCTGGATTTCCCTTACTGAACCATTTCCCTTCTCTACCCAGCTGCCCTGCCTTAAGACACTCCTTAAAACACTACCGTTTAGATTAAACGTTTGGTTACATGCCCTAATATCTCCTTGTATAAAACGGCATTACATTTTATCTGCTATTGGTCTTCCAAAGCGCCCTGGGACATTTTACTACACTGAAAAGTGTCTATACATGCAAATCATTGTTATTTATTAGAATTAGTTCTAGCCTTGAATGGGAGCACCTATTCAGGTTATCAACAACTATATTTAAAAAGCACTTAATAATCACATTGAATATAAAGGACTCCATCTAAATATAAATTCATTCCTTGTTTTCTTTCTTGACTAAGGTATGGATGGGATGTTCCAGAGTGTGCTGGTGGGATCCATTAGAACATCTCTATTTGGGTCTGGTGACCATTAGAACAAAGGTTTGCATTTATTTAGCACCTTGCCAACACCAAGATGTCCCAAAGTGTTTTTCAGCCAACTTTCAAAATGTAGTCAGTGTTGTTAGTATCATAGAGTCATAGAGATGTACAGCACGGAAACAGACTTAATTTGTCCATCCGACCAGATATCTCAACCCAATCTGGTCCCACCTGCCAGCACCCGGCCCACATCCCTCCAACCCCTTCCTATTCATATACCCATCCAAATGCCTCTTAAATGTTGCAATTGTACCAGCCTCCACCACTTCCTCTGGCAGCTCATTCCATACACGTACCACCCTCTGCGTGAAAAAGTTGCCCCTTAGGTCCCTTTTATATCTTTCCCCTCTCACCCTAAACCTATGCCCCCTAGTTCTGGACTCCCCAACCCCAGGGAAAATACCTTGTCTATTTACCCTATCCATGCCCCTCATGATTTTATAAACCTCTATAAGGTCACCCCTCAGCCTCCGACGCTCTAGGGAAAACAGCCTCAGCCTATTCACCCTCTCCCTTTGGGTCAAATTTTCCAACCCTGGGAACATCTTTGTAAATCTTTTCTGAACCCTTTCAAGTTTCACAAAATCCTTCTGATAGGAAGGAGACCAGAATTGCACGTAATAGTCCAAAAGTGGCCTAACCAATGTCCTCTATAGATGCAACCTCCCAACTCCTGTACTCAATACTCTGACCAATAAAGGAAAGCATACCAAATGCCTCCTTCACTATCCTATCTATCTGCGACTCCACTTTCAAGGAGCTACGAACCTGCACTCCAAGGCCTCTTTGTTCAGCAACACTCAGGACTTATACACTTATCATTAAGTGTAGAAATCCTGCTAAGATTTGCTTTCCCAAAATACAGCACCTTGCATTTATCTGAATTAAACTCCATCTGCCACTTCTCAGTCCATTGGTCCATCTGGTCCAGATCCTGTTGTAATCTGAGGTAACCTTCGCTGTCCAGTACACCTTCAATTTTGGTGTCATCTGCAACCTTACTAATTATACCTCTTAAGCTCAAATCCAAATCCTTAATATAAATGACGAAAAGTAGAGGACCCAGCACCAATCCTTGTGGCACTCCACTGGTCACAGGCTTCCAGTCTGAAAAGCAACCCTCCATCCCATCCTCTATCTTCTACCTTTGAGCCAGTTCTGTATCCAAATGGCTAGTTCTCCCTGTATTCCATGAGATCTAACCTTGCTAACCAGTCTCCCATGGGGAACCTTGTTGAACGCCTTACTGAAGTCCATATAGATCACATCTACTGCTCTGCCCTCATCAATCTTCTTTGTTAATTTTTCAAAAAAACGCAATCAAGTTTGTGAGACATGATTTCCCACATAAGGAAACACTGTCGTCAGTTGACACATAGCTGATCCCACTTGCAGTATGCATTGTGATAATATCAGGATGATATATGGATCAGTGATTTGATCAATGTTGAACGGGACATTGGGGGAAATCTCCAGCTTGTCTTTAAAGCAGTGCTTTAGTGTTTTCTGTAAAAGAGGTTGCAAACACCACCTCTAGGTGGCACACTGAGCACATGTGGCTCCAGTAGAGGCAACCACTTCCTGGACACAGTGGTGGGCTAAAGAAGGCCAACAGTTTTGGGGGATTGAGCTACAGGGTGAAGAAGGGGTATAATGTCAGGGGCACAATGGTCTGATAGGCCTTGTCTGTGCGTGTCCATTTTGGCATTATGGATCTTCTCTGTTTCTTTATATCCACCTGAGGACAGTACCCGACCAACAATGTGGCACTCCTGCAGTTACTGCCTGCCTGGAACTCAAACCTCTGGAGGAGGATGTGAACCCATAAGCCTCAGACTCAACCCTGAGAGTGCTGCCAAGTGAGCCCCAGCTGACTCAGGCTGGGTTGGGTGCTGTGAATTAATCCCATTGCTCATGAAGTAACAGCCCAACAGTTCAACCATGAATTAAGAGATAGAATGCAATGCATTTGGTTGAGTAACAATTTTTACATCACTTTATGACTGGAAAAGGTGCACACAGCCCAGACCAATTACATCACTGTCACACCTCTCTGAGGGTTACATCCCTCGACATTAATCTTGCACAAGCCCTTAATGAAGTGTTAGCATTTACAAACAACCTTGTGTTTGAAACACCAGTCATATCAAAATTTATCTTGCTGGCTATAATTATGCAAAGTTTTTCTGCTCCAGATATACACACACACACACACACACACATACATGCAAACACACAGATGCGCGTGCACGTATCCACACACGCTCTCTCTCTCACACACACACACATCTCTTTCTCACACACACGCACACTCATACACATGCATGCCAACACATACACACACGCATATGCACACACAACACACAGACACACACAACACACAGTGACACACACAGTGACACACACACACACACACACAGTGACACAGACACACACAACACACACAGTGACACACACACACACACACACACACACTTGCACAAAAACAAAAAGTTGTCATGCTTCGCTGGTTGGCTCTTGGGGAATGCGAGACACTGTGATAGCTTCCCAATGGGTTCCAGGCCATTCCTGGAGGATTACTGTGAGATGTTAATTCTATTTCACTGGGTCATGTTTTTATGTCTGAGGGATGTAACAACTCCAGGCTGACGCTTGCTGAGCATGTGCAGCTCTGTTCGAGATTTGATTTGTTATTGTCACGTACACTTAGGTACAGGAAAAGGTTTTGTTTTGCGTGCAGTGCAGGCAGATCAGAGTAAAAGAACAGAGCAAGGAATACGATGTTACAGCTTCAAAGAAGCTGCACAAAGAACGAGATCAGCATTAAACTTGAAATTTGAGAGGGCCATTCAGAAGTCTGATGACAGCGGCACTGTGGCTCAGTGGTGTGCTCTGCTACCTCATAGCGCCGGGGACCAGGTTCAATTCCATTCTTGGGCAACTGTCTATGTGGAGTTTGCACATTCTCCCCGCATCTGCATGGGTTACCTCCCACAGTCCAAAGATGTGTAGCTTAGGTGAATTGGCTATGGGAAGTGTGGGTTATAGGGATGCAGTGGGTCTGGGCAGGATGCTCTTTGAAGGGTCAATATGAACCCGATGAGGTGAATGGCTTGCTTCGACTCCAGAGGCATTCTGTGAAACAGCAGGGAAGAAGCTGTTCTTGAATCTGTTGGTACATGCATTTAAGCTCTTGTATCTTCTGCCTGATGGAAGACTCTGTAGGAGATCATAATCTGGGTGGGATGTTGTTAGCTGCCTGCCCGTGGCAGCAAGAAGTGTAGATGGGATCAATCGTTGACAAGGTTAGCTTGCGTGTTGGACTGGGCTGTGTTCACAACTCTCTCGTTCGTTACAATCCTGGGCAGAGTAATTGGCATACCGAGCTGTGGAGCATCTATAAAAATCAATAGAGTCTTTACAGTCATGCCGAATTTCCTTAACCTGTTGAGGAGGTAGAGGTATTGTGCTTTCTTGACTGTTGCATCAACGTGGGCGGATTTGGACACATTGTTGGTGATTATCACTCATAGGAACTTGACACTCTTGACCATCTCCACCTCGGCACTATTAATGTAAACGGGGCATGTCATCCACCTTGCTTTATGAAGTCAATGACCAACTCTTTCATTTTACTGAAGTTGAGCGACAGGTTGTTATCTTTACATCATGCCACCAAGCACTCTATTTCTTTCCTGTATTCTGTCTCATTGTTGTTTGACATCTGATCTACAGCGGTGGTGTCGTCAGTGAACTTGAAGGTGGAGTTAGGATGAAATTTGACCACACTGCCATGAGTTTATAGGAAGCATAGTAAGAGGCTGAGTATGCAACCTTATGGGGCACCGGTGTTGAGGATTATCATGGAGGATGTGTCACTGCCTATTCTCATTGATTGTAGTCTGTCAGTAAAGAAGTCAAAGATTCAGTTGCAGAGGGCAGAGCAGAGACAGGCCTCAGAGTTTGTAGATTGATTTGGTTGGACTCATGGTTTTGAAGAAAGAGATGTAGGCAATAAGTAGGAATCTGACGTAGTTATCCAGATGTTCCAGGGATGAGAGGTTTTCATTCATTTGTGGGACGTGGGCTTTGCTAGCTGGACTAGCATTGATAGCCCACCCCTAGTTGCTCTTGAGAAGATGGTGATGAGCTGCCTTCTTTAATCGCTGCAATCCATCCGCTGTGGGTTGACCCACAATGCCGGTGGGGAGGAAATTCCAGGATTTTGACCCAATGACTGTGAAGGAATGGTGGTATATTTCCAAGTCAGGGTGGTGAGTGGGTTGGAGGGAAACTTGCAGGTGGTAGTGTTCCATGTATCTGCTGCCCTTGTCCTTCTAGATGGAAGTGGTTGTGGATTTGGCAGGTGCTGTCTCAGAATCTTTGGTGAATTTCTGCAGTACATCTTCTAGATAGTATACACTGCTGCTACTGACTGCTGGTGGTGAATGGATTGAATGTTTGTGGATGTGGTGCCAATCAAGTGGGTTGCTTTGTCTTGCACGGTGTCAAACTTCTTGAGTATTGTTGGAACTGCACCCATCCAGGGAAGTGGGGAGTACTCCATCACACTCCGAACTTGTGCCTTGTAGATGGTGGATAGACTCTGGGGTGTCTTGAGGTGAGTTACTCGCCGCAGTATCCCGAGTGTCAGACCTGCTCTTATAGCTACTGTGTTTATGTGGTGAGTCCAGTTGAGTTTCTGGTCAACGGTAAAGCCCAAGGATGTTGACAGTGGGGGATCAGCGATGGTAATACCGATGAATGTCAAGGGGCGGTGGTTAGAGTGTCTTTCAGTGGTGATGGTCATTGTCTGGCATTGGAAATGTTACTTGCCACCTGTTGGCCCAAGCCAATGTAGGGCCAGGGAGATGGTCGTGGGCCTGTCGTGATGGTAGACGAATAGTGAGGGATCAAGGCAGGTGGTGAGGCTAGAGTTGATGTGAGCCATGACTAATCTCTCGAAGCACTTCATAACTGTGGAGGTCAGAGCCATCAGGTTATAGTCATCGAGGCACACTGCATGAGTTTTCCTTGGCACCAGGATGATGGTGGTCTTCCTGAAGACTTCAGATTGTAGTACGGAAAGGTTGAAGATCTCAGCAAATACTTCCTCCAGCTGATATGCACAAGGTCTGAGTGCACGGCCAGGAACTCCATCTGGGCTAGTCGCTTTCCGTGGGTTAACTCTCAGAAAGGCCGATCTGACATCTGCGGCGGTGACTGAGGGAACAGGCGCATCCGAAACTGTTGGGGCAGATAACATTGTTTCACTAACCTTCTGTTCGAACGAGTGTAAAATGCATTGAGCGCATCAGGGAGGGATGTATATTTGTCCGCTATTCAGTTCCACTTTGTAGCCCATTATGTCATGTAAGTCTTGCCACAAATGACGGGTGTCAATCTGGTTAGTTTGGGTATTGCCTCTTGGCATCTCTAGTGGCCTGACGGAGGTCATACCGGGATTTGCTACAAAGGTCAGGGTCATCTGATTTGAACACCACACAACTGGACTTCAGTAGGGAGTGTATCTCCCGTTTCATCCATGGTCTACAGTTGGGGAAGATTCGATTAACTTCTTTGGCACGCAGTTCTCTACGCTTGCCCACACAGTCTGTAAGGGTAGGTTGGCTGCCAAGTTCTTGAATATGGATCAGTCCACAGTAAGAGCTCTTCTGCTGCCTCAGACCAGCACTGTTAGAATTCAAATTAGAATTAGATTCCCTACAGTATGGAAACAGGCCCTTTGGCTCAACAAGTCCACACCGACCCTTTAAGAGTAACCCACCCAGACCCATTCCCCTACCCTATATTTACTTCTGACTATGGCACCTAACCTACACATTCCTGAACACCATGGGCGATTTAGCATGGCCAACCTACCTGACCTGCACTTCTTTGGACTGTGAGAGGAAACTGGAGCACCCGGAGGAAACCCACGCAGACACAGGGCGAATGTGCAAACTCCACACAGACAGTCGCCTGAGGCGGGAATCAAGCCCGGGTCCCTGGCGCTGTGAGTCACCATCTTGCCCTGTTCTACTTTCTTTTCATTGCCCCCTCTCAGATGAATACAAAAGACCTCATGGTAATGTTGTTTACTAATGCAGGGGAATTCTCTCCAGTGCCCTGGTCACTCTTTGTCCCTCAATCAACATCATTATCTCCTCGCTGTCTGTAGGAACCGGCTGTGCCTAAATTGACTATTGGGTTTCCTACATGATAATATTTTGAAGACATTTTGTTGACTGCACTGTCTTTCAATCATGTCTTTAGTGAACTGAATAGAAAACATTGCTGCCGATATGATCAGTGAGTGGTATGAATCTGTACTGAGTTCATCTCAGGACTCGAAAGGCAAGTACTTAGGCATGTTTTAATCCTAAAGATGAAGGAATCATACTAACAGAATTCCCATTTAATTGATGTCTAAGATGTTGGGCTATTGCTGAATAACTGGAAGGTCATTGGTCCTTCCTCATTTCATATCTTCTGCACAACATTAAAGTGGAAAAGACAACAGCAGACTCAGCTCTCTTGACCCTGCAAAGTCTTCCTTACTAATACTTGGAGGATGCTGCCAAACTTGGGACAGCCTGATTTATACTTGCGGAATCATATCTTGCGAACAGTGTCCCAGATACCACCATCACCATCTCTGGGTGTGTCTCCTGTCCTATCGGCAAGACAGACCCAGCAGAGATGGAGGCACAGTGATATACACTCCTGAGGGAGTCGCTCTGGAAGTTCTCAGCATTGAGCCAAGAGCCCATGAGATCAAACATGGTCACGGACACCTCATGCGTACCATCCCCACCTCAGCTAATAGTTCAGTGCTCCACTATGTGAACACCACTTGGATGAGGAGGCATTGAGGGTGACAAGGATGCAGGGGGACTTAGAAGCATAAGAACATGAGTAGGCCATTCAGCGTGTCTAGCTTGTCCTATCTTTCAATACCATCATGGCTGATCAAACCCTTCAAAGTTTTTCATTCATCCCACAACCCTATATCACTCTTTCATAGTTAAAAAAGACCTTTCAAATCATGATTATCAGAAACGTATCAATCTCTACTTTAAACATACTGAAAGACTGAGCTACCACAGCCCTCTACAGCAAGTGACAGACAGAATTAAGTGATCCCACAACCAACAGATTTTTCTGAGCTCCATTGTGCTGCCACATCCAGCCCTCTGTGATAAACAATTCCACAGGTTCACAATCCTCTACGGAAAAGAAAAATCCTCATCGCACACTCAAGTGACAATCCCCTTTATTTTCAGACAGGCTCGAGATTCCCCAACGAGACGGGAATGTTTTACCTGTATCCACTCTCTCTATTCCTTTCAGTATTCAGTATGTTTCAATGAAATCACCTCTCTATCTGAGCAGTGGAAAGGACACCAGCAAAGTCAGTCCTCGTGAACTTAAGAGAAAACTGGCCGGGTTTGCCATAGGACGGTCCCACTCTCCAGGGACAAGTCTGGTGAATCTGCATTACACTCCCTTTGTGGTAAAAATATCTTTCCTAAGATAAACAGACAAAAACTGCACACAGTCTTCCAATGAAGCTACAAGGCAGCATTACTTGTACACCAAACTACATAAAGCAGCAAGTGATAGACACAGCTAAGTGATCCCACAACCAACCTGAGCTCTGCTGTGCTGCCGAATCCAGTCGCGGACGGTGGTAGATAATTCAACAACTCACTGGAGGAGGAGACTCTACAAATATCCCCATCCTCAATGGGAGAGTACAGCGCATCAGGGCAGAAGATAAAGTTAAAGCATCTGTAACAGTCTTCAGACAGTAATTCCGAGTGGATGATGCAGCTCTGACCCTCGAGACGTTCCCATCATCAAAGGAGCCAGTCTTCAGCCAATTCAATTCGCTCCATGTGAGATCAAGAAGGTTGGAGTCACTGGATACTGCAAAGCCTGTATGGGCCTTGATAACATTCTGACAGTGGTAATGCTTCTGCTCCATAACTTGTCGTGTCACTAGCCAAGCTGCTCCAGTACAGCTCCAACACTGGCATCTACCCACATTGTGGAAAATTGCACAGGTACATCCTCTATATGAAAAATAGGACAAATCCAATGCAGCCAATTACAACCCATCCGTCTACTCTCGATCATCAGTAAAGTGAGGGGAGGGGTCATCAACAGTGCTATCAAGCAGCACCTGCTCAGCAATAACCTGCTCAGTGACACCCAGCTTGGATTCCACCAGGACCACGGAGCTCCTGACCTCATTACAGCCTTGGTTCAAAACATGGAGGGAAGAGCTGAATTCCAGAGGGGAGGTGAGTGTGACAGACCAAGTGTGACATCAAGGAGCCTTAGCAAAACTGGAATCAAAGCGTTTCAGGAGGCAAATTCTCCAGTGGTTGGACTCATACCTGGCACATAGGAAGATGGTCATGGTTGTTGGAGGTCAGTCATCTCAGCTCTAGCACATCTCTGCAGGATTTCCTCAGGGCAGTGTCCTCGGCCCAACCATCTTCGGCTGTTTCATGAATGACCTTCCTTCCATCATAAGGTTAGAAGTAGGGATGCTTGCCAATGATTGCACAGTGTTCAATGCCATTTACCAATCCTTAGGTACTGAAGCAATTTGTGTCCAAATGCAGCACAATCTGGACAATATTCAGGTTTCAGCTGACAAGGAGCAAGTAACATTACACTACACAAGTGACTATGTCCAATAAGACAGAATCTAACCATTGTTCCTTGACATTTAGTCGCATTACCACGGCTGAATCCTGCTCTATTGATATCTTGTGGGCTTACCTTTGACCGCAAACCAAACTACATACAAACTGTGGCTATAGGGGCAGGTCAGAGGCTAGGAATACTATGGTGAGTAGTGGTTGCATGGTGGCTCAGTGGTTAGCACTGCTGCCTCACAGTGCCAGGGACCCGGGTTTGATTCCAGTCTAACATGACTACCTTCGTGGAGTTTGCACATTCTCCCTCTGTCTACGTGGATTTTCTCCGGGTGCTCCAGTTAAACCCCACAGTCCAAAGATATGCAGGTTTGGTGAATAGGCCCTGCTAAATTGCCCATCGTGTCCAGGCTAGGTGGGTTAGCTGTGATAAATTCAGAGGAAACAGGGATAGGGTGGGATGCCCTTTGAAGCATCAATGTAGATTTATTGGGCTGAATAGTCTCTTTCTGCATGTGGAGATTCTATGAGAAATTCAACTTCTGACTCCCAAAAGGCAGTCCACCATCGAGTGTGATGGAATATTTCCCACTTTCCTGATGAGTACAGTCCCAACAATACTCAAGATGCTTGACACCATTCAGGACAAAGCAGCCCGCTTGATTAATGCTAGACCCACACTGCCTGACCTGCTGCGTTTTTCCAGCAACACATTTTTAAACCATAAACATTCAATGCCTTCATTGTCAACACTCAACAGCAGCAATGCGTATGGTCTACAGGATGCACTGCAGAAATTGCTAAGGCCCCTTAGATGACACCTTCCAAACCTAGAAAGACAAAGCCAGTAGATTCGTGGGAATACCATCACCTGCAAATCCCCCTCCAAGTCATTCACCATCGTCATTTGGAAATATATTGCCGTACCTTCATTGTCACTGGGTCAAATTCCTGGAACACAGCCCACCACCAACCAGCACACTGCCCCCGTCCTCCCCCCTCCCCCAACATCCCAGACGCATAGTGGCTCAGTGGTTAACATTGCTGCCTCATAGTGTCAGGGACCTGGGTTCGATTCCACCCTCAGGTAATGTCTGTGTGGAGTTTGCGCATTCTCCCTGTGTTTGTGTGGTTTACTCTGGGTGCTCCAGTTTCTTCTCTCAGTCTAAAGATGTGCAAGCTAGGTGAATAAGCCGTGGAAAATGCAGGGTTAGAAATTAGGGGTTTGTTTCTGGGTAGGATGTTCTTCGGAGAGTCTGTGTGGACTCACTGGGCCAAATGGCTTGCTTCCACACTGTTGGGGTTCTATGATTCAGTGGCATTGTGGATCTACCTAAAGCACATGGATTGCATCAGTTCAGGACAATAGCTACTACTCCCATGAGTGAATAAAAATCAACTTGCTTTGTAAACAACCAGGATATTACCTGTCCATTTCAGGTTGATGCAATCCTCAAATAAAATGATGGAGGGCATTGTACAGAAACTAAGTGGATTTTCATCAGTGTTAGTGATGAGATCCCTCTCCAGCTCCCTCAATGGAGTCAGTTTCAGGCCCATCGCTGTCTCATTGTGGGGTCAGCACAAGGGCACTGGAGGAAGATTGTATTATTCCCACTGCTCCTTGCCTGACCGTTTCCCTCTCTGTCAGCAAATCTTCATCACCATCGGGTCAACACACTTGGGATTTAATCATTTGAATTTACACTACGTTGTTCTGTCTGACATAACGAAATTGCGTAACTGTGAAAGCACACAGGGGGACCACTTACAAATCAGAAGTAACGGTAGGCCATTTCAGGGAAAATCCTCATTCCTGTCCCTAAGAAGGTGACTCTTAATCTTAAAACAATGTCCACTACTTCTAAATTCACCCGCAAGGGTAAGCATCCCTTCCATGCCCATCTTACCAAAATCATTTAGCATCTTATAATCTTCAATCAAATCACCCTTTCCCCTTCCAAACCCCAGGGAAAAGCAGCCTTGTCTTCCCAATCTTTCCTCATAGGAAACCCACTCATTCCAGATATAAATAGAGTTATAGAGACATAGAGATGTACAGAGCAGAAATATGCCATTCTGTCCAACGCGTCCATGCCAATCAGATATCCAGATATCTAATCTAGTCCCATTTGCCAGCACTTGGCCCATATCCCTCTAAACCCTTCCTATTCATGTCCCCACCCAGATGCCTTTTAAATGCTGTAATTGTACCAACCACCACCACTTCCTCTGGCAGCTCATTCCATACACGCACCACCCTCTGTGTGAAAAGGTTGCCCCGAAGGTCCCTTTTATATCTTTCCTCTCTCAGCTTAAACCTGTGCCCTCTAGTTCTGGATTCCCCTACCCTGGGGGGAAGGCCTTGGCTATTCATCCTACCCATGTGTTTAAAGATTCATCATAGCTCCATTCCTTTTGTATTCTATGCCTCGCTCTGTAAAGCCCCCATTTACCTTTTCAACCTTGCTCTTAACCACTTCCCTGTGGGGTTGTACTCTCCTCGGCCGACCTGTTCCTGTGCCCAGCTAGAATTGTACCCTGTACCTTCTAATGGGTCACCTCACCATTCCAACCAAAATGAATCACTTCAGCGCCACATGACTGTCCATTCCACCAGTCTATCTGGATCCTCTCAAAGTCCGTCATTGTCATCCTGAACAGGAGACAGGACGCCAGGTCAGAGATCTCATTGAGGGAGATTTTTGCATGCAGTTTGTCAGCCACGTTTCCTACATTTGAAAAGAAACAACACTTTGAAAGTACTTCTCTGGTCCTGATGATGTGAGAATTTGTGAAGAGGAATAAAAGGGTCTTTCGATGGCCAGTATCACCTATGGGGGGGGAGGGAGCGAGCGAGCAACATTCAGCCAATCCTTTCCTTCGACTCATTTTATTAGGGAACTCCTTTGGTGGTGATGAAGTTCTGTGGGAGGCACTGACAAAAGAGGCAGAGGCAAAATGGGGAGGCACCTGTTTAACTCGTTCTGATCTGGCATGCACTGCCTGAGCAAGTAGTTCAAAAGGAGGTTGAGTACATACCTGAGGAGGAAAGGTAAATCCACAGGGCGGCAGGCAGAGAATAGGATCAATTACCAAGGAGCCAGCAGAGCCACAATGGGGAGAATGGCCCCTTCCTGGACCAAAGAGACCACTAGCAATGACAATCCATCCTCCCACACCAAAACCAGGCAGAAACAGATGGAGTGTTGGAGGAGTGCTGATAGGGCATGAGTCAGCCCTTTTCAGAGACTTCTGAAAGATAGTGACATTTTTTAAAAAGACAGGACTCAGGAAAACCCACTGGCTGTGCTACAGAAGTAAATTATTGGTTGGCAGTGGACAGCTCAGTGGAATTCAGAACAAAAGCAGAAAGGGAGGTGAAAGACTTTAAACAGCCACGTTTTAGCGGGGGTGGGCACCTTCATACTGGTATTAAAGATGTCAAAATAAAGAGGAAACGGTGGATTTTCGGTCCTTCAGTGGTGCTGCGCTCTGTTGGTTTGTGCGTTTGCAAGGCTTAATGCTGATTTGACAGTCGCCCAAGGTCTCACAACAGTACTAGTCAGCTGATCATGATTTATTTGATTTGTTCAAATTGTGCTGAACGAATGGAATAGGTTTCTAAATTTAGCCCTGGCTGCATCGATATGGTTTCAAGTGGGAGTTCAAGGCACCAGCAGCAGCCAATGAGGCCTACAGAGTGAATTTGATCAGGCCAGTTGCCGGAGAGACCCACGTTCAATGTGCAAAGGGTTTCGGTCATTGCAGCACTGAACACAACTTGGAAGGAGTTTCTTGAAATGCAACTAGATGTCACAAACTTGGGTCTATGTTCTGCATCTCAACTCCTTGACCAAGTTATTGGGCATCAGGGTGGCCCAGTGGCTCAGCGGTCAGCACTGCTCCCTCACAGCGCCAGGGATCTGGGTTTGATTCCAACCTCGGGTGACTGTCTGTATGGAGTTTGCACATTCTCCCCCAGTCTGCGTGGGTTTGTTCCATGGTCCGGATTAGGTGGATTGGCCATGCTAAATTTCCTTATGTTGCACAGGCTAAATAGATTAGCCATGGGAAATTGCAGGGTTCCAGGGATAGGGTAGGGGTAGGATAGGGCTGGATCTGGGTGAGATGCTCTTCGGAGGGTCAGTATGGGCTGACTGACCTACTTCCACAGGGATTCTAGATTCTATGACCTGTCTAACATCCCTTTCTCAGGCTTGCTGTCAAGCTTCACCTGCAAACTTGCTTGTGACTCTAAAATGTACACAAGCCAATGGTGGAGATGGTAAGAAGACTGCCCACAACTTATTCGCAACATATTGTCTCAAGTGTTACTGTCTGGTGAAAGAAATACCTCTTCAGAGGCCGGTGTCCCATCACCGATCACCCTTTATTTACAAATGTATAGCCTTTGACCGTACCATTGCCTCTTACTAAGTAAGGCACTAGAGTCTCAGTCACCCTTTTGTCAACCAGGGCTCTCTGATTGGACCAGATTAACAGCCCCAATCTGGGAACTCATATTCTATGAGCTCCAGATGGCTGAACTCATTACAATGCCCCTCTGCAAATATTAACCTGATCTCCGGTTACTCCATTCATACTCAATAATGACTCAGGCACGTTCCTGGGGAAACTTCACAAATATTCAAACAAACAGGAGCCCAATGCAAATAGTAATTCAATCTAAGGGCACCCTGCAACTATAAACCCCATCCTGGGAATCCCGTGCCAATGCTGGCATATACCCGGAGGCTGTCTGCAAATATTAATAGACTCCCAGAGACCCGATACAAATACTGAAACACTTAGAACCTTAATGCAAGCATTAACATGCACCTAGTTCAGTCAGTACATATTAACACCCACAGAACCCATTCAAATTTTGTGCGTGGAGTCCGAAGAGATAGGGGAAGCCCTAAATGAATATTATTTTTGTCAGTATTCACACTAGAAAAGACAATGTTGTGGAGGAGAATACTGAGATGCAGGCTACCAGACTAAATGGGATTGGGGTTCATAAGGAGGAGGTGTTGGCATTTCTAGAAAGTGTGAAAATAGATAAGTCCCCTGGGCCAGATGGGATTTAACATTGAATTGTCTAGGAAGGCAGAAAGGAGATTGCAGAGCCTTTGGCTTTGGTCTTTATGTCATCATTGTCTACAGGAATAATGCCAGAGGACTAAAGGACAGTAAATGTTATCCCCTTTTTCAACAAGGGGAGTGGTGACAACCCTAGTAATTATAGACCAGTGAGCCTTACTTCAGTTGTGGGTAAAGTGTTGGAAAAGGTTATAAGAGATAGGATTTAGAATCATCTAAAAAGGAATAAGCTGTTTAGGGTAATCAACACAGTTTTGTGAAGGGTAGGTCATGCCTCACAAATCTTTTTGAGTTTTTTGAGATGATGACCGAACAGGTGGATGAAGGTAAAGCAGTTGATGTGGTGTATGTGGATTTCAGTAAGGCCTTTGAGAAAGGTTCCCCACGATAGGCTATTGCAGAAAGTACGCAGGCATGGGATTGAGAGTGATTTAGCAGTACGGATCAGAAATTGGCTAGCTGAAAGAAGACAGAGGATGGTGTTTGATGGGAAATGTTCATCATAGACTTCAGTTACTAGTGGTGTACTTCAAGGATCTGTTTTAGGGCCACTGCTGTTTGTCATTTTTATAATTGATCTGGATGAGGGCATTGAAGGATGGGTTAGTAAATTTACGGGTGACACTAAGGTCAATAGCGTTCTGGATAGTACTGAAGGATGTTGCAGGTTACAGAGGTAACAGATAAGCTGCAGAGCTGGGCGGAGAGGTGGCGAATACAATTTAATGTGGAAAAGTGTGAGATGATTCACTTTGGAAGGAGCAACAGGAATACAGAGTACGGGGCTAATGGTAAAATTGTTGATAGTGTAGATGAGCAGACAGATCTCAGTTGTCCATATACATAGTTCCCTGAAAGTTGTCATCCAGTTTGATAAGGTTGTTAAGAAGACATATGATGTATTAGCTTTCATTGAGTTTCGAGCCATGAGGTCATGTTGCAGCTGTACAAAACTCTGGTGTAGCCGCATTTAGAGTATTGTGTACAGTTCTGATCACTGCATGATAGGAAGGATGTGGAAGCATTGGAAATGGTTCAGGGGAGAATTACTAAGATGTTACCTGGTACGGAGGGAAGGTCTTCTGAGGAAATGCAGAGGGACTTGAGGCTTTTTCATTAGAGAGAAGAAGTTTGAGAGGTGACTTAATTGAGACATATAAGATGATCAGAAGGTTAGATAGGGTGGACAGTGAGAACCTTTTTCCTCAGATGGTGATGGCTAGTACAAGGGGACATACCTTTAAGTGGAGGGGTGATAGATATAGGACAGATATCAGGGGTAGTTTCTTTACTCAGAGAGCAGTAGAGATGCCCTGCCTGCAGTAGACTTGCCAACTGAAAGGGATTTAAATGATCATTGGATAAACATCTGGATGAAAATGGAATAGTGTAGGTGAGATAGGCTTCAGATTGGTTTCACAGGTCGGCACAACATCAAGGGCCAAAGGGCCTGTACTGTAATGTTCCATGTTCTATATTCTAAATCTTCACACACTTGTGGTGATTTCTTGCAACTATTAACAAGCACTAAAGAATTTCCTGCAAACATTAATGCACATGCTTGTCCATGAGGAAATATTAACATCTACCTGGAATCCTATGCAAATACTAATGCACTCTTGTGTACTCCATGTATACATTAGTATATTTCCAGGAAACTTGTACAAATATTAATATACTTGTGGGACATTGTATTGACTCAATTCCTGGGATCCCTATTATGACTGCAATTATGTAATGATATAAACTAGGAGGAGGCCATTTATCCCCAATATGTCCATGCTGGTTCTGTCAAGGAGCTATCCAATTAGTCCTGCTTCCCAGCCTTGTATCCTTGAATCTGTGAAAGATGGTGTCAACGTCTGATGGAAAGCAATGTTAGAAATGTCGAAAACAAGGATTATGGGGCACTGCAATGAGCTAGCATTGTCAAAGGTACAGGTGGAGGATAAACATAAAAGTGGAGGAATACTTTAATTTGTTGACAATTACAAGTCACTCAATAACTTTGCTAAAAAGTGACAGGGTGTCAGAGTTTTTTTCTCCTGCTCCTCATCAGGACTCAAACACAAGAAAACAGTTATTAAAAAGGACATAATAATTTATTCAGCATGAGAAGAGGATGCAGATTGGACTGTGATTGGTGTGGAGATGCAACTAGGTAAATTCAAACTTGACTCTGAATGGTCAGAGCATTGCCATGGGGATGTAGCAGGAACTGGATGTCTCCATTGCCATCTCCTCATTGAAAAGGTCCAACAAATGGACATGCTCAATCTACCCACAAAGGAAAGGGCCCTTTGTGTGAATAGATGTACTTTCTATCACATTGATATGAATGATGTGGAGCTGCTGGTGTTGCACTGGGGTGGACACCGTCAAAAAGCACATGACACTGGGTTATAGTCCAACAGATTTATTTGAAATTTAATGGTGGACTATAACCCAGTATCTTGTGATTTTTGACATTGTTATGAATCTCACTGCAAGCCTACTTGGTAATCTTAAATTGTTTTCTAGTCTAATCCTTGGCACAGGAGGAGGTGATGGTCTAGAGGTATTGTTGCTGATCTGTTAATCCAGAGACCCAGGCAATGTCCTGAGGACCCAAGTTCATAGTCCTGCTATGGTGGATGAGGCATTGTGAATTCAGTAACAAGTCTGGAATTAAGAGTCTAATGATGACCATGAATCAATTGTCAGGGGAAACAAACAATCTGGTTTATTACTGTCCTTTTAGGAAGGCAATCTATCATTCTTACCTGGCCTGGACTACATGTGACTTCACAACTGCAATATGGTTAATTCTTAACTACCCTTTGGACAATTAGCGTTGGGCAATAAATGCTGAATAAACTTGTTAAAAGGTTTTCCGTGTCAATAATGCTATCACATCTAAAGTTGGATATGGTGTTCTGAGGTTTGGAAGCATGCTTAGCATGCTGAGTGAAAGGGATGTGTTGTTTTTATGTGGGCTACTAATCACTGGGACATACAGTCCCTTTACTCAGCATCACACAGGCACCGAAACACATCTAACACACAATTCACTTATTTGGTTAGTAGAGCTTTCTTTTGGCTTGATGGCAGCATTCAGTAAGTGAAGAATACCACCCGTATGTTTATTGCAAAGTAGTGGATTAAGGTGGATAGAATTACGTTTTACCCAATTCGCTTGTGGAATGTGACATTGATGGATACAATATGAAGATTGGAAGCAGTCGGAGTGTATCGTATCACCTGTCCCTCATGGAAGGCCATCAGCATGTAACGTCCTTGAGACCCTGTGGTAAACGGAAAGGGGGATCCTGTCATGTTGTTCCCTGAGCAGACTGTCAAAGTCATCTGGCAGAATGCCTCATCACTGGAACTTTCCAACAAGCACCAAGACATCTATTGGCTGGTGGTGAGAAGGGCACTGCCTGTCAGATCCCTCATGTATGCCTGGTCTCTCCGCACCACTGCACGTTGCCCTTGAAGTGACTGCAGAGGAGTAGAGACTGTCACACACCTCCTTCTGGAACGTGCCTTTGGAAAGAAGGTCTGGAGAGAGATGCAATGGTCCTTGTCGAGGTTCATCTTGAGCAGCTCCATGACACAGGACTCTGTGCTCTACAGTTTGTTCCCCAACACACCAAATCCAACATCCACTGCGCCTGGAGGACCTTCAACTCAGTGAAAGATGCTCTTTGGTCTGCCTGAAACTTGTTGGTCTTCCAGACCAAGGAACTGACCTCGACTGAGTGTTGCAGACTGGCACGTTCCAAGGTCCAGGACTATGTGCGGAGGGACACACGAAGGCTTGGGGCAGCTGCCGTCAAGATGTGTTGGCGGTCTAAGGTCTTTGTGCCAATGTACAATGAGGATCTGTTCAGTTCTCAGACCCTCCCAGTGCCTCAAAATGAACAGAAACAGTTCCCTGCACAAGCAAAAAAATACCTTCTTTTGCAAGCGTAGAGAGATCTGAGAAATGTCAAAATTCCAATGTTATGTTTCTTCCTTTTTCTCTGCAAAGGCTGCCGTATGCAGTTGGGGATAAGTTTCATGGATAAAGTAGGTTTTTGAAATCAATGGCAATAAGGTGTGGCACGGTGGCTCAGCAGCTAGAATGCTATCTTACAGCACCAGGAACCTGGGTTCGATCCTTGTCTTGGGTGTTTGGAGTTTGCATTTTCTCCCTGTGTCTGCATGGGTTTCCTCACACAGTCCAAACATGTGCAGGTCAGGTGAGTTGGCTATGCTAAATTGTCCATCATGTTCAGGGATGTGTACGTTAGTTGTATGAGTCAGGGTAAGGTGTAGGGGAATGGGTCTGGGTGGGATCCTCTTTAGAGGGTCAGTGTGGACTTTGGGCTGTAGGGCCTGATCCCACATGGTAGAGATTTTAAAGAAAAGGTCAGAAGTTTGGTCAAAGAGATCCTGAACTGCCTGGAGCTTCTGGCCAATCAGATGTCAGCGCTCACTGGGAGCTGCTGTGGTAGGCTGAGGCTACACAGCCATGAAGATCACAACCATCAGGAAGGTGTATTATTTTGGGGTGATGGGTAATCATGTGGATTGGGGTCATGGTCTGAGTCAAGGACAGCGATGTGGCTTTCAGGAGTCATCCTCCAGCCTCCAATCCATGTTCCCTATATCCCCCCCCTCCGAATGGGGCACATGGAGGCTCTGTCCCATCCTTGTCAGGAAAGCAGCCATCTTTCTTGCCTCTCTGGGTTGAGGCCCATGAATTGTCAAGCTTTTAATGGGTAGCAAGTCAAAAGGATCGCCAAAGAATCATCCACCCAGAATTTCATTGCTGAGGTGGTGGGTATGGGTATGTATCTACCTGATGCCAGTCTGCCCCATTATTTGTCCATTCCACAACCTGCACCACACCTCGTCAGGACAGTGAGACCCTGCCTCATGGAATGCCCCTCCCACTCTGCCCAAGGGCGTGCAGGTCCTAGGCCTCCTCCAACGCCAAACCATTTCCACCCGACACCTGGAGGAAGAACACCTCATATTCCGCCTTGGGACCCTGCAACCACACGGGATAAATGTGGATTTCAACAGCTTCCTCATTTCCCCTTCCCTCACATGATCCTAGTCCCAAGCATCCAATCCGGTCTCCGGACCTGTCCATCACTTCCCCCCTCTGACCTATCACCTTCTCCCTCACCTCCATCCACCTCTCGCTTTCTCAGCTACCTTCCCTCCATTGCCACCCCCTTCCATTTATCTCTCAGTCCTGACCCACAAGCCTCAGTCCTGATGAAAGGCTTATGCCCAAAACGTTGATTCTCCCCGGATGCCGCCTGACCTGCTGTGCTTTTCCAGCACCACACTCTCAACATTGAGCTCCAGCATCTGCAGTCTCCGCTTTCTCCTCATGGAATTATGGCATTGTAGAATCCGATATCAGAGAGAAAGGTCTTTCAGCCCTTTGACCCTTCGAAAGAGTAGGTGTGTGCTTATTCCCACACCTTTGGCATTTGGCTGTAGTTCTCTCTGCCCCTCATCCTCAAGTATCTGCCTAGCTTACTATTAAAATTATATATTTTGAAGCATCCACCACCACCTCAGACCCTGACAAATCTCCGAGTGAAAAAACGCTCTCCTTGTAAAACCTTTCGATATTTCGCTCAGGTTTTGGATTCCATGGCCTGTAGTTACTGAACCACCGGAAGGTACACTCCCTCTTCCATCCACCCCTGTCATAAACTGTCTCTCACACAGATACTCCGGCCAATAGTAATTGGGTTATGTACTGATGTGATGGACTTGAAGCTCAGCCAATGAGTTTTCTTACGTAGCAATTGTGTTCTGATTTGACAGGGTGTCTGAAATCTTTATTCAAATACATACAATGCCATACTGGCTTAGCTGGCTGGGCCAACATCAATTGTCCATTGCGAGTTAAGAAGGCCGGGGTCGGAATATTGAATCAAACACTGAGGGAACAGTGGACTGGTGCAGAATACCGGCATCAGGACCAGTATCAGTTTACTGGGAGTTCACCTCGATCTGCAGAGGAATGGGCGCACGCTAGGTGCTCATTATTGAGTGAATGGTAACCATGAGACTGTGTCTTAGCATTGGGAAGCCGTGTGGCTCTAGTTAAGGATACCCAGCGTCATGGGGAATGTGACTCTCCCGGCCAAGCCATGTGACTGGCCCCTTTTGGTTCAGGAAAAGGGCATTGCACTGCCCCCTTCTGTCAGAAAGGGTGCCAGTCGCCTCCTCTGTGCAGCGGTCGATGGCGCCCTGAGAGAAGCAGCAGATTTCAGCTGCCCTAGTTCGGAAGGACCCGGATGCAAAAGAGGTCCATGCAGATGGTCACCTTTTCTATCACCGGCAATGCTGTCCTTGCCCTGCTCTGAGGCATACAGAAGATAGAGCTCAAAAGAATGCGAGGTGACTTCAATGACACGTTTCGGATTCTTAAGGAGATTGACAGGGTAAGGGCTCAGAGAATGTTTCCCCCTGACCAGACGGCATTGTCTCAGGATAAGGGGAGGCAAAGAAGATGAAGAGGAATTTCTTCTCTTAGAGGGTTGTGAGTCTTTGGGCCTACTTGCCACAGAGAGCGGTGGGGGCAGGGTCCTTCTTTATGTTTAGATTCTTGATCAATAGAGGAATCAAGGTTTACAGGGAAAGGGAAGTAAAGTGGAAGCGAGGAATGTCGGAACAGCACTGATCCTACTGGCTCGAGGGCTGAACGGCCTACACATGTTCCTATTTCTTATGCTCTTACGGCCAATTTCTCTCAGCACCTTCTGAATGAGCAGCACCAGTGCACACATTGCTCCTGCCTTAGTTTGAGGACATAGAGATGCTCATGTTTTATTACTCTGTGTTATTAAGCCCTCCTGTTGAGACTGCCAGTCCACCTCCCCCTTCTTCAACCAGTGAGCAGCATCGTCCCTCTCTGTGCTGCCTCTGCGTGTTGCCCTCCTGTAGCATACACGGGGTTAGAGCCCTCTACAACCATGAGTGAGAGCAAATGGTCTGGCCGGAACATTTGAAGTCAGAACCACGACTTCTGTAACATATAGCTCTACTCTCTCTGGACTTGGCTAACTTTAAACTGTTCTGAAAACCACAAAGACTTTTTGAAATTTCAGACAGAGACAGTATAAATGAATCAGCTTCTAAGCTCAGCCTAATTGATGTTCTTTCTCAGTAAAACTGCTGATGGAAGCATTTTAATTTTTACAGATTTACAGATTTAAGTATTGGCTTGAACAGCAAGGCTGAAGGTGGGAGTGCGGATGTCTCCCTATTTCTAGACCTCTTTCTCCTTCAGTCTCTCCCTGCCATTCGAACTTAATAACAAAAGGAATAGGAGCAGGATTAGCTGCAACTCCCAACAAATATGGAGACCAAATCTGTACGTGGTACTCCAGGTCTGGGCTAAGCAATGCTCAGTAAAATTGGAGCAAACGCTTCCTTATTCACACATTCCTATCCTTTACATGATCTGTTATGATCTGTGTAGTTGCAATACACTGTCTTAACACCCGCACCCCTGACTTCCATAGATTGACATCAGGCAGCAGTCATGCCAGAGTTAGGCACATTTTGGGACTGAAGTGGTGCTGGAACTATGAGTGCCATGGAGCTACACCTTGTGACCACCCTCTCTGCCGATTCAACAGGTTCACTTCACATTTCTGCATACTGACTGCCATGTGTTTGCCCACTTCATCATCTCATAGCTCCAAACGATCCTCATCATGATCTTAATTCAATTTTTACTTATTTTGCAGATGTTAAATTGCTACTCCCCAAATCCACATTGTTCAGAAAGATGGAAGACTAAGGGATTCCAAGATGATCCTTGGCGAACATCACAATAATCCAACCTCCCAGGCCGAACACCATCCACCATGCTTTGTTTCCTTTCACAGAATCCACATGATCACTTTCACCTTAACCCCATGGGTTTCCATCTTCTTATTAAAATTCCTGTGTTCTATTTTGTCAAATGCCTGCTGGAGATCTACATAATCCAGCAGGGAGGAAGATGGTGGCGGTTGACGAAGACCAATCGTCTTATTCCTACTTGGTATCTTGGCAGCAGCCCCTCAAAGTAGTGTCCGAGGTCCAACCATCTTCAGTTGCTTCAGCAATGACCTTCCCTCCATGATTAATTCAGAACTGGGATTGTTCATTGATGATCACACAATGTTCAACACCAATCACAATCCTTCAAATGCTACAGCAATCCATGTTCATGTGCAGCAATATTTGGACACATCCAAGCTTGGGCTAACAAATGATAAGTGACATTTCTGCCACACAAATGCCAAGTAATGAGCAGTTCAAGTGAGACATAATCTTCCCTTGATATTCAATGGCATCAGCTTGCAGAATTGTCCACTATCAACCTACTGGGGGAGGGGAGGGGGGGGGGGGGTGGGTGCGTGTTTCCATTGACCTGAAACTAAACTGGACAAGCGGCAGAAACAATATGGCTGCCACAGCAGGTTGTCAAGAGCAACTCATTTCCTGTCCACCACCTACAGGCACAAGTGAGGAGCGTACACCTCACTTGCCTGGGTGAATGCAGCTCCTACAACACTCAAGAAGCTTGACATCATCCACAACAAACTGACCTGTTTGACTGGCATTCCAACCACTGCATTCAACATTCACCTCCTTCCTCCATCACCACGCAGCAGAAGCACTGTGAATATCGACTGCAAGATGCACTGTGGTTGCTCACCAAGGCTCCTTTGACATCATCTTCTAAATCCATGATCACAACCATCTAGAAGGTTAAGGGCAGCAGATAGATGTGTACACCAGCATCTGTAGGTTCCCCTCCAAGCCATTCACCATCCTGATTTGGAAATATATTGCTGTCACTTTACTGTCTCTGGACAGAATCCAGGAAGTCCCTCTCTAACAGCATTGTGGGTGGGCCCTCAAACCCCACCTCTGCAGTGTTTCAGGAAGACAACCTTCTCCAGAGCATTTAAGGCTGGACAATAAATGCTGGTTTGTAAGCAATGCTCATATCCAATTAACCAAAAATTTAAAAAAATTACAATGATGACTTGATCTGCTCTGTAGTTACATCAAATTAATCAGACTGGATTCGCCTCTAACAAATTCCTGTCTCCTTGATGAAAACTTTCCAAAGATCAGTTTATTTTGTCCTTGGCAATAGTTTCCTGTGACCTCCCCATTATTGATGTTGGACTGTCTATCTGTAGTTTGCTGGTTTATCCTCTCCTTTTTGGGAGTAGAGGTTCCGTAACAAAATCAGCAGCCGTCCATTTCTCCAACACTATATCTCTGTTCTATTCTGGGCCCTGTTTGAGTCATGTCTGACATAATTCCATGTGATAACTTGTGCCTGCCGCTCATCATTATGCCACAAGCATTGGAGAGTGTACAATTTAATACCTCCATCATCTCCTCAATCCGCTTCTTGCTATTTTTGGGATACTTCTAACATCACAGCTGTTTCTGGATCTCTTTCCTCTGACCTCACAGCTGCTGTTCTCTGTCATTTTCTAGTTTCCTCCCTCTAACATCTTGGCTTCAGCTCTGGCCAATGATATGAGTTAAAGTCCCAGTGAGACTGTTGGGCTCAGCACTGTTCCTGGGACAGGGTCTCAGCAAGGAACGCCTAAACCAACCTGCCCATCTTCTACAAGTGCTCCATCCCGAGAGGCCACAGGATCGCATCACTCTTACGGTGCAGAAGGAGACCATTCAGCCCATTGTGCCTGCTCCCCACCCTACCCCCAGCAGTGTTCTCCCAATGTCCTAGGAGTCAGGACTCTCTCTTTCCTGCACCAATTCTCCAGCCAGACTTTTGATGGACGATTTTCTTACTTTTGCACTCATCAGTATGTGGCCTTGGGCATTGGATTGAGATCACTGACTTTGAGTTCCTGTTTGTAATCTTTCCCATAGCTCCTGAAACGCTGTATGTAGGACCTCCACCCTTTCCTTACCTATGCCATGGGATCCAACATGCACCACGATTAACTCCGTGAGAGCGGCCACATAAGTGGATAAGGTGGTAAAGAAAGAATATGGCATGCTTCCATACATCGGTCAGGATATTTGAGTATAAACATTGGCCAGTCACATTGCAGCTGTATGTAACTTTAGTTCAGCCACATTTGGAGCGTGGTGTGCAGCTCTGGTTTCCAAATGATAGAAAGAATCTGGAGGGCTTTGGAGAGAGTGCAAAAGAGGTTTACCAGGATGTTGCCTGGATTGGAACATAAGGAGACGTTGGACAAATTTGGATTATTTTCACTAGTGTTCAAGGCTGAGGGGGGACGAGGTTGAAGATGAGATAGAACATATAGAACATAGAAGGATACAGCGCAGTACAGGCCCTTCGGCCCTCGATGTTGCGCCGACCGAGTCCTACCTAACCTATACTAGCCCAATAACTTCCAAATGCCTATCCAATGCCCGCTTAAATGAACATAAAGAAGGAGAGTTCACCACTGATACGGGCAGGGCATTCCATGAACTCACAACCCGCTGTGTGAAGAATCTACCCCTAACATCTGTCCTATACCTACCACCCCTTAATTTAAAGCTATGTCCCCTAGTAACACCTGACTCCATTAGCGGTAAAAGGTTCTTAGTATCTACCCTATCTAAACCCCTAATCATCTTATACACTTCTATCAGATCTCCCCTAAACCTTCTCTTCTCCAATGAGAACAGCCCCAAGTGCCTCAGCCTTTCCTCATACGATCTTCCTACCATTCCAGGCAACATCCTGGTAAACCTCCTCTGCACTCGTTCTAAAGCTTCCACATCCTTCCTATAGTATGGCGACCAAAACTGCACACAATACTCCAGATGAGGCCTCACCAGAGTCTTATACAACTGCAACATGACCTCAGGACTCCGGAACTCAATTCCTCTGCCAATAAAGCCCAGTACACCATATGCCTTCCTCACAGCACTATTTACCTGGGTGGCAACTTTCAGAGATCTGTGTACATAGACACCAAGATCCCTCTGCTCATCTACACTACCAAGTAGCCTACCATTAGCCCAGTAATCCATCATCTTGTTATTCCTACCAAAGTGAACGACTTCGCACTTAGCTACATTGAATTCCATTTGCCACATTTCCGCCCAGCTCTGCAACTTATCTATATCCCGCTGTAACCTACCACTTCCTTCCTCACTATCCACAACTCCACCGACTTTCGTGTCATCCGCAAACTTGCTTACCCAGCTTTCAAGTCCTTCCTCTAGATCATTTATAAAGATAACAAAAAGCAATGGTCCCAAAACAGATCCTTGTGGTACACCGCTAGTAACTGCGCTCCAAGATGAACATAATCCATCAACTACTACCCTCTGTCTCCTTCCAGCCAGCCAATTCCTAATCCAAACGTCTAATGTATCCTCAATGCCATACCTCTGAAGTTTTAGCATTAGCCTACCATGGGGAACCTTATCGAACGCCTTACTAAAATCCATATACACAACATCTACTGCTTTACCCTCATCCACTTCCTTAGTCACCTTCTCAAAGAACTCAATAAGGTTTGTGAGGCACGACCTGCCCTTCACAAAACCATGCTGGCTATCCCTGATCACGTTATTCCTACCCAGATGTTCATAAATCTTATCCCTTACCATTCTCTCTAAGACTTTGCCCACCACTGAAGTCAGACTCACTGGCCTATAGTTACTAGGGCTATCCCTACTCCCTTTCTTGAACAATGGGACCACATTCGCTATCCTCCAGTCCTCTGGTACTATTCCCGTTGACAATGACGACATAAAAATCCAGGCCAATGGCTCTGCTATCTCCTCCCTAGCTTCCCATAGGATCCTGGGGTAAATGCCATCAGGCCCAGGAGACTTATCTATATTCATCCTTTCCAATATTCCCAAAACCTCTTCCCTGCATATTTCCAGGGCATCCATTCTAATTATTTGTGATTCCATATTCACATCAGCAACAGTGTCCTGTTCCTGAGTGAATACTGATGAAAAGTACTGATTTAATGTCTCTCCAATCTCCTCCGCCTCCACACACAACTTCCCACTACTATCCTTGACTGGACCGATACCTACCCTAGTCATCCTTTTATTCTTGACATACCTATAGAAAGCCTTTGGGTTTTCCCTAATCCTACCAGCTAAAGACTTTTCATGTCCCCTTCTCGCTTTTCTTAGCTCCCTCTTTAGCTCCTTCCTGGCTACCTTATAACTCTCAATCGCCCCTACTGAACCTTCACGCCTCATCTTTACATATGCCGCCTTCTTCCCTTTCACAAGGGACTCCAATTCCTTACTAAACCACGGCTGCCTCACAAGGCCCTTTACACCATGCCTGACTGGTACATACCTATCGAGGACACGCAGTAGCTGCTCCTTGAACAATCCCCACATCTCATTAGTGTTCTTCTCTTGAAGCCTGTTTTTCCAATCCACACAACCTAAGTCATGCCTCACTGCATCATAATTTCCCTGCCCCCAGCTATAGCTCTTGCCCTGCGGCGCACGATTATCCCTCTCCATCACTAAAGTAAAAGTCACCGAGTTGTGGTCACTGTCCCCGAAGTGCTCACCTACCTCCAAGTCTAACACCTGGCCTGGTTCATTACCTAGAACCAAATCCAATATAGCCTCCCCTCTTGTTGGCCTGTCGACATATTGTGTCAGGAAACCCTCCTGCACACATTGTACAAACACCGACCCATCTAATGAACTCGAGCTATAGCTCTCCCAGTCAATATCTGGGAAGTTAAAGTCCCCCATAACAACCACCCTGCTACCTTCACTCTTTTCCTGAATCATCCTCGCAATATTATCCTCTACTTCTCTAGGACTATTAGGAGGCCTGTAGAAAACACCTAACAGGGTGACCTCACCTTTCCTATTTCTAACCTCAGCCCAAACTACCTCAGATGGCAAGTCCTCTTCCATCGTCCATTCCACTGCTGTGATACTGTCTTTGACAAGTAATGCCACGCCTCCCCCTTTTTTACCCCCATGTCTGATCTTACTAAAACATTTGAACCCTGGAACGTGCAACAGCCATTCTTGTCCCTGTTCTACCCACGTCTCTGTAATGGCCACAACATCGAAGTCCCAGGTACCAACCCACGCTGCAAGTTCACCTACCTTATTCCTTATACTTCTGGCATTGAAGTATACACACTTCAATCCTCCTTTCTGGTTACAGGCACCCTCCTCAGAGATCGCTGCATTATTCCTAACCTCCCTACACTCAAGGTCCTGTACCCTAAAGCTACAGTCCTGGTTCCCATGCCCCCGCGGAGTTAGTTTAAACCCTCCCAAAGAGCACTAGCAAACCTCCCCCCAAGGACACTGGTGCCCCTCAGGTTCAGGTGTAGACCATCCTTTTTATAGAGGTCCCACCTTCCCCAGAAAGGACCCCAGTTGTCCAGAAACCGGAATCCCTCCCTCCTGCACCATCCCTGTAGCCACACATTTAACTGCTCTCTCTCCCTATTCCTCGACTCTCTATCACGTGGCACGGGTAACAAACCAGAGACTACAACTCTGTTTGTTCTAACTCTGAGCTTCCAACCTAGCTCCCTGTAAGCCTGTCTGACATCCTCACCCTTCTTCCTACCTATATCGTTGGTGCCAACGTGGACCACGATCTGGGGCTGCTCCCCCTCCCCCTTAAGGACCCGGAAAACACGATCAGCGACATCACGTACCCTTGCACCTGGGAGGCAACATACCAAACGTGAGTCCCTGTCGCCCCCACAAAACCGTCTGTCTGTACCCCTCACTATCGAGTCCCCAAGAACTATTGCTCTACCTTTCTCCACCCTACCCTTCTGAGCAACGGGGCCAGGCTCCGTGCCAGAGGCCTGAACCTCGTTGCTTGCCCCTGGTAAGTCATCCCCCCCACAAGTATCCAAAACGGTATACTTGTTCTTGAGGGGAATGACCGCAGGGGGTCCCTGCACTGGCTTCCTCCTCCCACTCCCCCTCACTGTCACCCATCTATCTTGAACTTTCGGAGTAACTACTTGCCTAAAGCTCCGATCTATGACCTCCTCTGCCTCCCGAATGATCCGCAGTTCATCCAACTCCAGCTCCAGTTCCCTAACACGGGTTTGGAGGAGCTGGAGATGGGTGCACTTCTTGCAAGTGTACTCAGCAGGGACGCTAATGGCTTCCCTCACCTCATACATGTTGCAAGAGGAACATTGCCCTCTCTGCACTGCCATCCCTCTAAAAGTAAGCTTTCCTTAAAAAAAACAACAAAAACCAACTAAATCTAAAGAAACAAACAAGGAAAATGCAGCACTTACCCGCTAGTTACAATTGGTCTTATTATTAGGTTAGAGGAGGTGGAAGGGTGGGAGGCACTACTCGTGGAGTGCCTCGGGTGACTCGCCTACGCCTTTAAATAAGGGGAGAAAAAAAAACCTTACCCAGGTAACCTAGCGCGCCTTCCGGGTCTGCTACCGCTTTTTTTAAAAAGGAAAACTTTAAATTTACAACTATTAAATAAGCGACCAAACTTACCCACCAGTCGTCGCGAAGTCTTCCGAGAGACTGAGATGTGGAAAGTTTAAAGGAGATGTGCAAGGCAAGTTTTTTTTAGCCGGGGTTGGTAGGTGACTGGAGCACACTGACAGAGGAGGTGGTAGCAGCAGATACAACAACAATGTTTAAGAGGCATTTGAACAGACCCATGCCCAGGCAGAGAAGAGAGGGAAATAGACTATGTGCAGACAATGAGGTTAGAATCGCGTCATGGTTGGTACGGACATGGTGGACTGAAGGCATCTGTTCCTATGCTTTATTGTTCAACATTCTGTAATTTCTGTCTGACCTCAATCTCTGAACAAAGTGTCCTTTACTCTGACATCAGGAACAAAGTACAATTCAGGAACCAGGTTTACCATTGAATTGAATTGAATTGAATTGAATTTATTGTCACGTCTACCAAGGCATAGTGAAAAGCTTTGTCTTGCGAGCAATACAGGCAGATTACAGAATGAGTAGCATAGATAAGCAAATAATAGGTAAACAGTGGCAAAAAGCAAAAACACAGGTACAGGCGAATGTTAAGAGCTTGTGAGTCCATTCAGTATTCTAACAACAGGAGGGTAGAAACTGTTACAAAACCAGCTGGTGCATGTGTCCAGGCTTCTGTACCTTCCCCCCGATGGTAGGGGTTGTAGAGAAACATTGCCAGGGTGGGCTGAACAATGTCCCTAACTATCGAATCTCCATGGTTATTGCATTGCAACTCTCCCTTTATTCGCCTGTGCACAGTCATGGTGCTGGTGGTTTGATTCTTATTGCATTCGTGTGAAGAGCAGTCTCCCTCTCTGGGAATCAAAATGGAGAATTAATTAGCGAGTGCCACAGATTTGGATGAATTCCTGCACTACCTGTATCGCTCTGCAGTCCCACAGAGCCACTTTCATTTGTTGGCATCTTACACCGTCATCCCATTAACTGGAAGGACAATGCCAGCCTTGTGAGAGTGCCATCACGCTGAGGACCCACTCTAGCCTGATTCAGAAATGTATTGCCATTAGGTCATTGTTTCTTCCAGATCCTGAAACACCTTCCCAGGAGCCTTGTGATTAGACCTACACAACATGGGCAAGAAATCCAAGAGCTGAAAATGTGTTGCTGGTTAAAGCACAGCAGGTCAGGGAGCATCCAAGGAACAGGAAATTCGACGTTTCAGGCCAGAGCCCTTCATCAGGAATGCTCTGGCCTGAAACGTTGATTCTCCTGTTCCTTGGATGCTGCCTGACCTGCTGTGCTTTAACCAGCAACACATTTTCAGCTCTGATCTCCAGCATCTGCAGACCTCATGTTTTACTCCAAGAAATCCAAGAACCAGACTTAAAATCGCCTTCTCAAGGGCAATTAGGAATGGACAATAAAGCTCTCCAATGATGTCCTTATCCTAAGAATTAATTAGAAATAGGTCTGGGTGTTACAGATTGTGAATTTAGAGGCAAATTTATCTCCACAGTTTCTCCAATGTTCTGAAAGCAGATTGTGATTTAATTTTCCTCTTTTTTTATTTCCTCTCATTTCTCCCTCTCAATCTGTTGGTGGACTCTGACTTTGTAAAGACTGCAACAAAACTATGTTAAATTTAAGCCAAAGGTCGGGTTTATTTCACACACTTCTTAGACCCTGAGGAATCCATTGCAACCCGGGTGCATGCTGACAGACACACACAGAAGTATAGAGCCAGCAAGGATGTGGAGATTATTCAATTAGTAATGACTGAAGCAAAAATCACAACTGAGATGCGCCTTGCTTTTAAGGTGGAATCCAATCATGGAATTTGCAAACTTTGTAGAATTACTGAATCCCTATAGTGTGGGAGCAGGCGATTCAGTCCAGTGAGTTCACACTGACCCTCCACAGAGCATCCCACCCAGACCTACCCCACTCCCCTAGAACTGGGCATTTCCTAACTGGCACATCACTGGACAGTATGGGCAATTTAGCATGGTCAATCTATCTAACCCGCACATCTTTGGGACTGTGGGAGGAAACCGGAGCACCCAGAAGAAACCAGCACACCGTGCTAGGGAAGCTCATCAGTGAGCCGCTGATGAAGCGCTGGTGTTCTGTCCTGCTTGCTGTTTAGTGTCTTGGTCTGTTGTGGTGGGTGATATCACTTCTTGTTCTTTTTCTGAGAGGTTGGTAAATGAGGTCCTCTTAGACACAGAACTGGAAGTGATATCACCCACCACAACAGACCAAGACACTAAACAGCAAGCAGGACAGAACACCAGCGCTTCATCAGAGACTCACTGATGATCTTACCTAGCAGGGTGACAAAACTTCTGAGAACCAATCTACCAGCTCAGCGAGCAAACGTACAACCTGGTCCACAGATCTGCTCCAAAATCACAAACCCACGCAGAACGTGCAAATTCCACACAGACAGTCACCTGAGGGTAGAATCGAACCCGGGTCCCTGACGCTGCGAGGCAGCGTTGCTAACCACTGAGCCACTGTGCCGCCCTTTGTGGGGCTCTTTGATTGGCTAGCCAGTGGTTGAGGAGTTTCAAACAGTTTCTCCTCTTTAAAGTTCCTTTGGAAAGCCTTCTGAAGAGGCTTTCCTGAAATGTGACTCCGACTTCTCTGTTTTGACAGAAGTGAGTTGTCCTGGTAAAGAGCATAAATACAGGTTCTTTGCTGCCCTTGGTAGGCTAGAGGCTTTACCTGTGTAGGTGTTTGATGGAATAGCGCAGATTCTGCTATCTCAAACTTTTAAAAAGAGGTTGAAACTAGTATTGTGGGAATCATATGACTCAGCCTCACACAAAGCAGTGAACCAAAGGGTCTGTTTCCATGCTGTACATCTCTATGACTCTATGAGACATTCCTGACAACCAACTGTCTATGATACGTTCCAATGGAAAGTCATGAATCCATCCTACACAATGGGTGGAATTTGCCTGGCTGGCAATACCTTCTGAGAAGCTCCTGGAAGGTTATTGCCAAGACTAGTCACGTGACTATAGCAGGCAACTTTGTTGGTGAAATAACTGCATAGTGGCAGGTATCCCACCACTAAGTCACCTTTCATTCACACGTGCACAGTAAATGGATTGTGAGCAGCCAGCTAAAAGTCAGTCCCTAGATTGAGGAGACTCTGAATCTCCTGTTTATATCAGTCAGCCAGGGCTCCCTGATTTGCCCAGGTTAACAACCCCAATCAAGGATCTCATAGTCAATGCGATCCAACCAGCCCTCGCACCAATCACTATATTTGAGCTGTTTAATGTTCTTTTAGTGAATATATCTATGGATATGTTTTACAATTGATTTTTACCACATTCTTGACTCTGAGGTTGGGTTCCTTCACAATGAAGAAGGAACTATTCTGTTGTTAGCATACAGACTGGGAATAAATGATCCACACAGTCCACGGTCCAATTGAATTGATTAAAAATGTTCAGCATTTGACTGTTCTTCGGAAGTACTTGGGGATGGACTTAGGTTATGAAAAGCACTACATAACTGCAGTCCCCTGAGTTGCATTGCCTGCTTTGACTATGCAGGCCTTCCAAGGAACTTAGTATAATCTAACTTTCAGTAAAACATACCGCCAATGATATATTCTGCAAGCAATTACAAATAAGCGATTGAGCTTAATCCAGTCAGTGACAATTCAGCATAAAAATGACAAGCATGGTTTTTGTGTTAGATTGGCAAAGTGCAGGATTGAACCATTGAGTTGTTAATGCAAGGGGAAACCTCTTCCTCCATTTCAAGTTGTACAAGGGCTCATTTATAGGAGGGGATAAGGGGTGTTGGTTAAACATCTCATCTGAAATATAGAATTAATTGGCCGAAAGAGAAAATGTGTGGTTAGTTCGTATGAAGATTCACAAAACAACTGGTATTGGTGCCCTTCTGATTCTGATCTACATGAATAAGGTGCATTGAGGAACACAGAGCACATTGCTGAAATCTTCAGGCAAGACTAAAGAGTGGGGAGGATAGGAGAGCAATTAAGGGTGGACGCTAGGAAATTTTTTCCGTTAGGCGAGGAGACTAGGACCTGTGGACACAGCCTTAAAATTAGTGGGGGTCAATTCAGAACAGAAATGCGGAGACATTTCTTCAGCCAGAGAGTGGTGGGCCTGTGGAATTCATTGCCACAGAGTGCAGTGGAGGCCGGGACGTTAAATATCTTCAAGGCAGAGATTGATAGATTCTTGATGTCTTGAGGAATTAAGGGCTACGGGGAGAACGCGGGTAAGTGGAGTTGAAATGCCCATCAGCCATGATTGAATGGCGGAGTGGACTCGATGGGCCGAATGGCCTTACTTCCACTCCTATGTCTTATGGTCTTATGGTCTAAGTTAATACCGCAACCACAGATGGATTTGCCAGAGGCAGAGTTACCGTGGGTGAGTTTCCGTAAAGATAAGCCCAGTGGGTACCGTATTGGGATAACATCCTGAAAACAATCTTACTCAATCAGTGTGAAACTTGTCAGAGAGCAGACTGAAAAGTGTTAGGAAAGAATTTACCACATTGCATTAAAGTTGACTCCGTTAATATTGCTTCACTTTAAAGCCGTTAATCAGCTGGTAACATTCATCTGTTTAATATTGTGAGTTTGATTTTCGCAGTTTTTGTCCTGTTCTGTGACCTGCCTGCTCACTAGACCTTTTCCCCATGCTTTTGATTCTGCACTCAATCCCTATATTCTAATGGCTTTCCTCCTGTTCTTGCCCAGCCTTCAGACCCACATTCCCACCTTCCCCCAGATCCATTTCCTGCTCTTTGCCTTTAACTTTAAAGTTTCTAATCACCAGGCCCCATTCTGAACTTTTCAAACAATCCATTCACAGGGTAAGGACCTCACCTGCATTTAGTGCCCGATGGCAGCTAGGAGTCGACCACACTGCTGTGGGCCTGGCATCACAGTTAAGCAAGACCAGATAAGTGCGGCAATTTCCTTCTCCAAAGGGTATTCGTGAACAAGGTGGGTTTTCTCCCCTGGGAGAAAGTGAGGACTGCAGAGGCTGGAGATCAGAGTTGAGAGTGTGGTGCTGGAAAAGCACAGCAGGTCAGGCATCATCCGAGGAACAGGAGAATCAACGTATCGGGGATAAGGCCTTCATCAGGAATAGGCCTGTGGGCCAGCGTGGGGCTGAGAGAGGGGGGTGGGGTTGGAGGGGAAAGTTAGCTGAGAATGCGATAGGTAGATGAAGGTGGGGGAGAAGGTGATTGGTCAGAGGGGAGGGTGGAGCAGATCGATGGGAAAGGTGATGGACAGGTTAAGAGGGCAGTGCCGAGTTGCAGGCTTGGGACTGGGATAATGTGGGGGGAGGGGCAATGAGGAAACTGGTGATCTTGTGTGGTTGCAGGGTCCCAAGGTGGAATATGAGGTGTTCTTTCTCCAGGTGGCCGGTGGTAACGGTTTGATGGTGGAGGAGGCCCAGGACCTGCATGTCCATGGTGGAGTGGGAGGGGGAGTTGAAGTGTTCAGCCACGGGTCAGTGGGTTGGTTGGTGCGGGTATCCCAGAGATGTTCTCCGAAACAATCCACAAGTTGGTGTCCTGCCTTCCCAATGTAGAAGAGACCACATTGGGTGCAACGGATACAGTAGATGACGTGTGTGAAAGTACAGGGAAATCTCTGTCAGATGTGGAAGGATCCTTTGGGACATTGGACAGAGGTGAGGGGGGGAAGTGTGGCCACAGCCTTTGCATTACCTGCGGTGGCAGGGGAAGGTGCCAGGGGTGGGGGTGTGGGCTGGTGATGGGGTGGGGGCGTGGATCTGATGAGGGAGTCGCGGAGGGAATGGTCCCTCCGGAACACTGGTGGGGTGGGTAGGGATAAATGTGGTGGTGGGATCTGTTTTTCGGTGGCGGAAGTGGTGGAGGATGATGCGATGTATGCGGAGGTTGGTGGGGTGAAAGGTGAGGACCGGGGTTGGGGGGGGGGGTGGGGTTCTGTCCTTGTTGTGTTTGGGGGATGGGGTTCAACAGCTGAGTTGCGGCAAATGGAGGAGATATGCTGGAGGGCATCGTTGACCATGTGGAAAGGGAAATTGCGATCTTGGTAAAAGGAGGCTATCTGGGATTTTCTAAGGTGGAATTGGTAATCCTGGGAACAGATACAGTGGAGGCAGAGGAATTGGGAATAAAGGATAATGTTTTTTCAGGTGGTAGGGTGGGGGGAGGTATAGTCCAGGTAGCTGTGGGAGTCTGTGGACTTGTAGTATATGTCTGTGGTTAGTTGGTTGCCAGAGATGGTAATGGAGGGGTCCAGGAAGGGGAGGGAGGTGTCCAAGATGATCCAAATTGTGGACTGGTTTCCGGTGAGTGACGCCACTGGTGGTGGAAGTGACGTAGGTGAAGGGGTCATCCACGTCCAGGTGAGTGACATCTTTAGGGGTGGAACTGGCTGCAGCAACGGCAACTGCGGGGACAGAAGGGACGTAGGTATTGCGTCTGTGTCGGAGGCGGTGACTCTAGTGGTGGCGGGGGATCCTGCGGTGGTTGGGGAGATGGCCGTCTTCCTGGCAATCGCGGAGGCGGTTACCTGGACGGTGATCGCGGAGGTGGTGTGGTTGGCAGTGGCCGTAGTCCATGTGGTGGCAGGGGACGGAAGTGATGTCATAATTCGCCATGGCAGTCGTTGAAGGAGTGGTTGCATGACTAATGGTGTCTAAGCAGTTCCAGAGTCAAGGAAAAGGCTCAGAAATGGTCAAGGAAACCCATGTATTAAGGTAAGTATATGCAAGTTTGTCAGGGGCTTTATCTCCTGACAGTCAACAGTGCATTCATGGCCATCATTAGATTCTTAATTACAGATTTTTAAAAATTGAATTTAGAATTCTACCATCTGCCGTGGCAGGATTTAAACCCTAGCTTCCAGAACATTCTTGGGTCTCTGGATTAACAGTCCAGCAATAATGCCACTAGACTATTGCCTCCCTGCTCCCCCCCCAATAGCTCCACCTAATGGCAGTCAATGGTTATTGTAGATAATTCTGGACTTCAGCGGCAATCACACCAAAACACTTATGTCAAGAGATGGAGTTTGGCCAATTAATACTTTATCAAGTGAGTATAATCTTAGCATTTATTTACTGCACTTTACATTTATATTGTATTGCATCTGTTTTTTAAATCTATCCTGTCTTATGAGTTATTTTACTTATGAATGCAGGCATTTAGGAAACGACACCGTTCCAAATTAGTAACATTTATAAGTTGTTTCCTCCTGAGAAAGATTCTGACGTACCTAACTGAATTGTGTTTCTTTTATATTTAGCGACTTATTTTATTTTATGGGCTATTTCAGTTAAGACTGCCCCGTACTGCGTGCATAATGAATAGCATGACAAAGGGAGGGGATAGCCTCGGGCTATTATTATGAGAGCATTAATTCAGAGGTCCAGGTATTATCCTGGAGGCCTGAATTTGAATGCCATTGTGGCAGATGGTGGTATTTGAATTGAATAAAAAATCTTGAAATAAGAGTCTAGTGAAGCTGTTGTCGATTGTCAGATAAAGCCCACCTGGATCACTCATGTCCTTTAGGGAGTAACTCTACTATTCTTACCTGCATTGGTGTACATGTGACTCCACACCCACAGCAACAGGGTTGACTCTTAACTGCCATCTGGGCAATTAGGGAAGTTTATCAGATGGAAATGATATCCTGGCATGGATTGAGAATTGGTTAATGGACAGAAAGCAGAGTGTAGGAATAAATTATGGTAGTCTGTGATGAGTGGGGTACCACAAGGATCAATGCTTGTACTTGAGCTTTTCACAATCTATGTCAATAGTTTGGATGTGGGGACCGATACAAAAATTTGCTGATGACACGAATCTATCGTATTGCGTGGTGTGGCAAAGAACCTTTATTGGGAATTAGAGAGACTCAGTGACTGGGCAAGACTGCACTGTGGCTGATAGAATATAATGTCCAAAAATGTGAAGTTACCCACTTTGGCAGGAGAAATGGCAATTCAGAGTAACTGACAGAGCCTCTCTACATTTCTAGAGGTAAAGATATCAAGGGATATGAGAGTAATATGGGAAAATGGCTTTGAGGTAGATGTACTGGATGGTCAACGATGCCATCCAGCACATCTCCTCCACTTCCTACAACTCTGCCCTTGAACCCCACCCCTCCCAAAGCAACAAGGACTGAACTCCCCCAGGTCCTCACCTTCCACCCCACCAACCTCCGGATACTCTGTTGAGGCAGCTATAATCTAGATGAGTAATTGAAAAATATTGATATCAAAGTGACCAGGATGTCCTTGTCATGAATCATTGAAAGCTAACAACCAGATACAGCAGATAACTAGAAAGGCAATTGATATGTTGGTCTTTACTGCTGAGGGATTTGAGTTTAGGAGTAAAGATTCCTTGCTGGTGAGATTGCTAAAGAGCCTTGGTGAGATTGCAACTGGTGAATAGAGCAGAGTTTTAGTCCCCTTACCTCGGGAAAGACATATTTGCCATAGAGTGAATGCAATGAAGATTCACCAGAGCAGGATGGAAAGCTGTCCCATAAGAAGAGATTGAGGAGACTGGTTCTGATTTCCTGGTGAAGGGCTCTGGCCTGAAATGTCGATTTTCCTGCCTGACCTGCTGCGCTTTTCCAGCACCACACTATCGACTCTGATCTCCAGCATCTGCAGTCCTCACTGTCTCCTGGTTCTGTATTCTCTAGAGTCTGGAAGAAAGAAAGGTGATCCAACTGAGACATACGAAATGTTTCCAGGGTTTGTCAGGGTAGATGCAGCAAGGATGTTTCTGCTAGGTGGGGGATGTCTAGAAATAAGATGTGGTTGAGTTTAGGGTTGAGTTGAAGAGGCATTTCTTAACTCAGAGGGTGGTGAATCTTGGAATTCTGTGCCCTTGAAGATGGAGGCTCAGTCATTGATCAGAGCTCTCTACGTTTTGTTGGGGTGTTGGGGTAATTCATTACTGGGGTGCCTTAGGTTGGGGTTAAACAATGTGCTATTAGTACTACAGCAGACATTGTTTAACCCCAACCTAAGGCACCCCAGTAATGAATTACCCCAACACCCCAACAGTTTCTAGATTTAAAGATATCAAAGGATGTGGGGATAATGCAGGAAGATAGGGTTGAGGTAGCAGCTCAGCTATAATCTAGGTGGATGGCAGTGCAAGGTCGAGGGGCCGAATGGCCTAGTCCTGCTTCTATTTCCTTTGCTCCGAGCACTGTGAATGGACCTAAACCACATGGAATTCAGAGATTCAAAACTGAAGGTTCATCTACCACCTGGTCTGTAAGTAGGGTTGGGCAATAAATATTGACGTTGCCAAATAAGAGAAAGAACAAAAAATATCAGTGTCAGTCTATGTTGAAAACGGTAACCTTCTGCAATCAGGGTTTAAATCAGAAATAAATGGCTGACGCAGCTCATGCTCCAGACTCTTTGAATTGATTCAAAACTCCACTTTCATGAATTTAATTGACTATAAAGCACTCGGAAATGTCCTTAGTTTGTGAAAGTCGTCATCTCATGCGTGTCCTTGTTTTTTTTCTGTCTGTCATGAATATGTAACCCTTCAAAGCATAATTTGCCTCTCAGGAATGCACACTGCTCAGTAATACTTTCTACAGTTAATTCCAAATAATTGAACAAATTTGATTTATCCAGTGACAATTCATCATGACACAGGAGTTTCACTGGTGGGGGATCAGGACTGAAAGTGGCTGGGCTGGCGTGAAGAGAGAAACTCCACCTTATCGACTTCACATTGTGCTCAGAGATGCTTGTCCTGAAAGGGCAGGCAGGTATCGGTTTAGACCTTCATCGAAGAGATGACAGACTGAATCTTATGTGTCAGAGGCTGGCACATGCCAGATGTCAATGTCTGTGGCTGGTGCCCCTGAAGAGTGCCCTGAGATGTTGGTGCCCAGTGCCCAACACTGAACCCGGTGAGTGACAATTGCAAGGTGAAGTCACCAGGCACCCTCTCTGACTTCCCCATCGAGGATTCTCGAAGTCTAGCTTGTTCAGTGCAGAATATTAATGAAGCAAGCTGTGGCATTAATAAGGCATTAGATTAGATTCCCTACAGTGTGGAATCAGGCCCTTCAGCCCAACAAGTCCACACCAAACCTCCAAAGAGTAACCCACTCAGATCCATTTCCCTCCGACTAATGCACCTAACACTATGGACAATTTAGCATGGCCAATTCACCTGACCTGCACCTCTTTGGACTGTGGGAGGAAACCGGATCACCCAGAGGAAACCCACGCAGACACGGGGAGAATGTGCAAACTCCACACAGTCGCCTGATTTGGGAATTGAACCCAGATCTCTGGCGCTGTGAGGTAATAGTGCTAACTACCGAGCCACCATGCTGCCCTAGCCCATTAACACAGTAATAATCATGGACACTTGGCATACAGCTTGGCATACAGTTGCAATACACTGCCATACAGCTTAGACCCTGACAAGATCCTACCAGACAGGTTTGGCTGAGTGGTTTTCCCTCTGTCCTGCAATGGGAGTGTCAGCAATGATTTTGTACACAGGGCTCTGGTCTGGGACCCAGGCCAACGACCTTCCAACCCTGAAGCAAGAGTGGTTTCCACAGGCTAACCCACGCATAGAATGTCGAGTTGGGTCAGGGATTACATGGAAGAAAAGAAGCAGCTTATGTACTAGAAAGGCGAGTGACGTCAGGTATGGAGACTTACTAAGTGATTGGTTTGTTAAATCCCTACTGTGTAGAAGCAGGCCATTCAACGCATTGGGTCCACAGTGACCCTCCAAAAAGCATCCCAACCAGACCCACCGCCTCACCCTCTCCCTGTATATCCCATGGCTAATCTACCTAGCCATGCACACCATGCAACAATTTAGCACGGCCAATTCACCTAAGCAGCACATCCTTGGACTGTGGGAGGAAACCCAAGGAAACCTACATAGATGTAGGGAGAATATGCAAACTCCACACACAGACAGCCAGCCGAGGCTGAAATCGGTTCCCTGGTCCTGTGAGGCAGGAGTGCTAACCACTGGGCCACCGTACTGCCCCAAGGTTCTCACTAACCCCAACAAATTGCATTCAGAAAACCAGTGCACGTTTGCTGAGGTGTTTCGGGAGTGGGAAAAGGAGACGCTGAAGTTATGAAGAGCGTGTGAATGGCAGAATCATGCTGAAATTCAGTCTGAAAAAGCCCAAATTGTTTCATATGGGCTTCAACATAATGGGCACATTCTTGCTGAATGAATTAGGGTTAAATATTTTTAAAGTTGAAGCTGAAAATAGACAGAGATAGAAAACTCACAATTTAGCAGACATGATCATTACAGAACGATAATTGACCAAACAAGTAGACTGCTGAGCTAAATTGCTAGTTAAGTGGAAGAAAAACTTGACAGTTGAGCAACCAGCAGTGTAATGGCCATCTCTGACGACAGTTTTAGAGAGGATGCCCTACACTGCTTGGCAACACTGATTTCCATCAATATCCTGAGGGTCTGATCAGACACTGTACTGGACCAAGGCTGCCAGAACAGGCCAGAGTTTGGATTTACTGCGTAGATTACCTCACTTCTGACTCTGCGAAACCTGCTGAGATTTGCAAAGCACAAGCCACAGATGTACTGGAGCCACCAACACTTTACAGCTCCCCCAACAGTCCAAACTATCTCACATAATCCCCACACTGAGTCTAAACATTCACTAACTGAACAATTGGTCCATCATGTTTGCAGGCTGTGCTATCTACAAGGTGCACAGCAGGAATATATCCAGGCTTCTGTGGTCAAACAATCTAAATTTCAAGGCTGTGTGTGTGTGTGTGTGTGTGTGTGGGGGGGGGGGGGGGGGGGGGGGGGGGGGGGGGGGGGGGGGAGGAGTGGGGGGGGGCATATTTTTAAGGTGAGAGGAGAAAGATTTTAAAAAGACACAAGGGGCAATTTTTGTACACAGAGAGTGGTTTATGTGTGGAATGAACTTCCAGAGGAAGTGGTGGACGCAGGTTACAGTTACCATGTTGAACCATGTTGCCATGTACGGTTACCATGTACAGCTACCGCCCAGACAGCTAGGGGCAGTAGGTGTATGGGAGCATTTTCACCTCCAAGTGTGCTCCTAGTCTCACACGTTTTGATGTGGACACACTAGGGGCAAAGATCCTGGGGCTTCTTACCCAACATCCCGTGAGCACATGGACCGCAATGTGTAAGAAGGTGGCCATTTATCATCATCCCAAAGGCACAGTGAACAAACAACCTTTTACTAGCGTGAAATAATGGGACCCTGATGCTGTGCGTTCCAAACTCTACACTGTCCGAAAACCTAATTTCTGAATGCATCTTAAAAATACCTCATTGGCTGGAAAGCTCCTCAAACTGTTCTTAGATCATAAAAGAGTTGCATAAACGTACATCTTTGCTTTTTATTGCATGCACTAAATATGTAACTGTCTAAAGGAAGGTAACATAATTTAAGTCCCAGTATTGCAGACGGCTGATATCATTTTCAGCAATAAATTATAAATAAGTGAATCAGCTTAATTCACTCAGTGACGATTCAGCATAAAAATGATTGGCATGGATTATATGTTATGTTGGTGGAGTCCAGTATTGGCTGATTGAGCTGGCATTATGCTGTTGGGTCTTTTATGTTCACCTGAGAGGTTGGCTGTACCATCAAAACTGGTGGTACCACTGACAATGTAGCTTTCCCTTGGCCCTGTACTGTGAGTGTCAGCCTAGCTGAGGATTGCATGCCTGCAATCTTTTGACTATGAGATGAGTGTGTTACCCAGGCAGCACCCCACATGTAAAATATGAAGTTGGGGGCAGGGGAGGTGGTGTGGAATTGTCTAGAAGAGGAAAAGCAATCGGAATGCATTAGGGGGAAGTGTCAGGATTGGAAATGCGGTGAGTGATTGGCACTGTGGCCCTTGTTGATTGAACTTATGTGAAGTCGATGCAGTCTGAGAGCAATGCACATGCCTGAAGTGTATAAGACATGGAGAGGAGGAGGAGGTGCTTTTACTCAGCAGCTGTGGAAGTCTAGAAGGATTTGAAGGTGGAAGACTGCAGGTGAGGTTCAGTCAATATAGGGCTCCATTTTGGGATAAACCTGTCCTTACTTAGTCTGTTGGTCTTGAACTTGTTAAGGTTAAGCTGGGGAGAGAGAGGGTATATTTTTCTTGCATGCCCAATCGATCAGCTGCTTTTGAAGACACGCCTTCTGGAATGTTCCTTTGCAAAGGCAGTCTGGAGGGAGATGCAGGGGACTCTGTGCTCTACCGTCTGTTTCCCCGTGATGAACACCAAAACAGACATCAACTGTGACTGGAGGACCACCAACACGGTGAAAGACACTCCTTGGTCTGCCCGAACCTTGCTGGTCTTCCAGAGGAAGGAATTGACCTTAACCGAGTGGTGCAGACTGGCACATTCCAGGGACCAGGACTACGTGCTGAGGGACACCCTAAAGTACTTTCTGCTGAAGTTAAATGGGGATCTGTTCAGTTATCAGACACTCCCGATATCTCAATTATTTGTAAAAATAATCTTCCACAAGTAAGAGATACCTTTGATTTGTTTGCTGGATAGAGTCAATCTCTAATTATTGTTTATTTTCTTCATGTGCTACTGTACACAACCGAACTGCTTCAGTGACTATGTATCTATATAAAGATATGTTATGAATAAAGTATGTTTGAAGTTAAAAAAAGGTTTTCCTCATCAAGCTGTTATTACCCATCTCTGGAGTAGGTGAGACCTAAACCTGAGTCTCCTGGCTCAGAGGAATGGACACTACCACTGTGTCACATGAGCTCTGGGAAGTGGGAGTGATTCACAATTTGCTGTAACCAGTCATGACAAAGCTGCAATTAAAATAAACAGAATACTGAGCTGTATTGTTCATTCAATCAACAAAAGCCGACACTGTGCATTAATTGATTTTCACAACATCAGAGCAGTAATCATTTCCAATAAGTTTGGGAACAACCAAATGTCCTGGGAGTTAAATGGGATCATCATCTTCACACCGTTAACATCCTGAGGAGGGTGTTCAGAAACTGGGCTGGACCAGACAGCGGAAGCTCAAGGAACAGTACCTCATTTTCCACATGGACACCCTGCAACCTCTAGGACTCAATATCGAGTTCAAAAACTTTAAACCCTGATTCCATTCTTCCGTGCTTTTACCCTCCCCATGCCCGGTCCTGTTATGACATTTTAACACAGTTACCCAATCTCATGCATTTCGAGGTTCATTGTCATTTTATATGGTTGCATTCAACTAACCCATTTTCTTAGTTTTAGCTCTTAATATTTTACTCAGGTTGGCTCCAGTGGGGTGACACAGTGGCTCAGTGGTTAGCACTGCTGCCTCTCAGAACCAGGGACCTGGGTTCAATTCTAGCCTCAGGCGGCTGTGTGGGATTTGCATATTCTCCCTGTGTCTGCATGGGTTTTTTTCTGGGTGCTTCAGTTTCCCCCCACAATCCAAAGATGTGCAGGTTCGGTGGATTGGCCGTGCTAAATTGCCCATAGAGTTAGGTGCATTAGTCAGGGGCAAATATAGGGTAGGAGAGTGGGCCTGGGTGGGTTACTCTTTGGAGGGTGGTGTGGGCATGTTGGGCTGAAGGGCCTGTTTCCATACTGTAGGGAATCTAATCTTTAAAAAAAATCTAATCTCCTTGTTTATCTAACCCTTTCATGTCTGTCTCTCTCTTGGCTCCTTCCCTTCCTATCTACTCACTTCACCCACCTCCCCACTCCCATCACGGCTTCAGCATAAATCCCAGTTTTCCCGAGCTAATAACAGTTCTGATGAATTCTGCTTTCTTCCCACAGATGTTGCCAGGCCTGCCGAGTTTCTCCAGTAATTCCTGTTTTTGGGCCAGCCACTTAAAGCAACACGAAAGAAAGCGGGTCAGAGGTGCCGGCCTAGTGGTATTATCACAAGCCTATTAATCTAGAAACTTAGCTGATGGTCTGGGAGCTGGGGTTCGAATCCCACCATGGTAGAATTAGGAACCTACTGATGACTGTGAATCAATTGCCCATTTGATTTTGGGAAATCTGCCATCCTCACCTGATGTGGCCTACACTGGCTGACTCTTAACTACTCTCTGGCCAATTAGGGATGAGCAATAAATACTGTCTTAGCCAGTGACACACTTGTTGATTGAATAAAAAAAATGGCTGGACATACTGCAATGAGTACCACTCACCTTCTGGCTACCCAGAATCTGTCCATCATTTACAAAGCACAAGTCAGAAGTGTGATGGAAATCTCTTTACTTGACTGTGAAAGCAGCCATATTAACGTTACCCGTGGCAATGTGTTCTGCTGGATTGGCATCCATGTACTGCCTTAAACATCTGTTACTTCCACTCTCAGCTTGGCAGAGCTACAGAGTGAGCTGTCATAATCTAAAGATGCACTAGAGAATCCCACAGTGTCTGCGTCCATGGTAAAGAAATGGAGTGTCCCAAACCCAGGCAATCTCCTGTGAAGGGTAAGAGCAGCACGTACAGGGGAATCCCACCACCTCCTTGGTCCCCTCACACAAAGTCCTGAATTTGAAATGTATTGTTGCTGCTCCATTGTCACTGGGTCAAAGAGCCCCCTCCGAAACAGCGCTGTGGAGCACTTTCACCAGCCATTCAACGACACAGTGCCACATTCTCAAGAGAAACCGGGGCTGGGTAATAAATGAAAGCACTGCCAGCGATGCTTCTGCCCTGGGAATGAGATTAAAGATACCTGAAGCAGTGTTACTTCACTGGGGGAACATTCTGGTGTTACGGAATAGACTGGAAATAATTCGACAGACCCAGCCTTTGCTCCAGATTCTTTGAATAGACTGAAACCTTTCTGTAGACAGCACTTAATAAAGCACTTCGTAAAGACCTTAAGTCATGAATGGTGCTGTCTAAAAGCATGACCTTGTTTTTTATTGTCTACCAAGAGTATACGACCCTTCACAGGGTTATAGCATAATTTAAACCTTAATAATTTACGTGGATACATATTATTTTGAACCATCAATTATAAATAAGCAAATTAGCTTGATTTATTCAGTGACAATTCAGCAGTAAAATTGAGGAACAAGGCTTATGTGTTGCATTTGTAGAGCCTGGTTAGACCAGTGGAGAGTGCCAACCCAAATACTTAAATAATCCCCATAAAGCCATCTGAGAGGGCAGGTGGAGCCTCTCAAATCTGGAAGGAATTGTCCGAAGTGGAGGAAATAGGCATTAGTTAAAGGCACAATGTCAGGTTGCGAGATGTACTAAGTAATTTGTAGTCTAATTCAGATCTGTACAAATAAATCACATTCAGAAAAGCAATAGATGAGACTAAACTGGGACAAGAGAGAAAGTACAATTGAGTTTCTGAAATTGCCAAGGAATTACAGATTGATATCAGGCAAAATTCAGTAGAGATGAAGCTAAAGTGTTTCATGTCAGGATAAATTATGAGAACATTCTTATTTAATGAATTGGTTTTGAACTTGTTAAACAATAAACAGTAAAGTGGGTATGATAACCTACACAGATGTTGCTGTAAATAGTCATTACAGAACAGGTTACTCAGCTTACCAGATCAGGACAGCAGCAGCTAACATACGGAGGCAAGGCAATGATTCGGGCAATGACCATGTCTAACAAGAGATATTATGACCAAATCCTATTGAGGTTAAATAGCATTACCAACACTGAGGATGGAACCTTGTGAGTTCCTATATGGCACGTTTGATGACAAGGGACATTTAATTAGGTGAACAATATGATTACCTGTGTGGTGTTGCTTGTGGGTTCTGGAAGGGTTCCTCCTTCAAAGACACTCAGTTCCCCCTTTTTGAGTAGGGCCTATTGAGAGTCATGTCCATATGCTTGCCCCTGATTCCCCTCCCTTGCTCTTCTTGCAATTATCCCATGTCCCACTTTCACTCTCCTCTGGCCTAGCATTCAGCAACAGTCCTGGGCCTTGGAAGGAATGGGAGCGAGGTGTCTTTCAGGCATTGCCCACTGGTGGTGCTGCTAATCAATGCAGCAGCCTGTGGCCAGTATCTCTGGATGGGCAGAACTTCTGCTGTCACTGTCCTTGATGCTGGGAGGGAAGGGCAGCCCTTGGTTTCTTGAGTGACCGAGTGCCATAGGAGCTGGGAAAAAGGCTGTGCATGGCACTTGCTGGCTCTCCAACTGATATTTGATACTTCTATCACCTCTACAAGATTTGAGCCCCAAGTCCCCCACTAACAGTATTCTGACTGACTTGACTGGCCCAGCCACACAACACACCTCGCAGCAGCTCGGAGGCTGTGGATACTGCAGTGAATAACTCATCACCCTTTTCTCCAAAGCCTCTCTAACCACCTACATAAGGTAAGACAGGAGTATGAAAGGATGCCCTCCACTTGGACTGAATGGACGTAGCTTCATTATCCATAACAACACCATCCAAACACAAGTTTGCATAGGATATACACAGAGGAACAGACCATTCAGCCCAACAATTGGGGCAGTATTTATGTTCCAATTGAGTCTCTTGCCAACTTTTCTTATTTAAACCCTGTATGTTTTTCTCCCTCAATCTTGTTTCCAACCACCTCGATACTATTTGCATCATAACTTTCACACTATCCCCACTGTTTGGGTGAAGAAAGGTTTTCTGAATTCCTGTTGGATTTTCTGATGACTATCTTATACTAATCTGTGGGTATTCTACTGGCCACAAGAAGGAACATCCTTTTAGTATCCACTCCATCAAAACCTTCTAGAATTTTAAAGATCTCTACTAGGTCTCTCAGCGTGTTTATAACTGTGAAGCGACCCAGCCTGCTTATCCTTTCTTAGATGAATCTCTGCCGTAATCCTTGTGAATCTGCTCTGCTCACTCTCTACTGCTTTTTCATTCTAAAATGGCCACCAGATCTGCCCGCAGTATGTAAGTGTGGACTAACCAAGGTTTGATACAGGTTTAACATAACTTCTCAACTTTTGCAACCTATCCCTCCAGAAATAAAAGTAGTTTGTTATTTTTAAGGCCTTGCTAAATTGTGGTGTCACTTTTATTGGTAGGCACGTCTGTACTTGGAGAATCCTTTGTTCCTCTTCCCCATTGTCAAGTAACAAGTGACCTCTCTATTCTTTCTTATCTGAATGCTTGATTGACATCTCTTCTTCTCTGACTTAGACATTCACTGCCTCCACCATCGGCACTGAACTGCACAATATCTACAAGGTGAACTGTAATAACTTACTGAGGTGTCTTGGACAACACCTTCTACCATTGCCATCACTACTGGAAATGGCAAGGGTTGCAGCAATCTGTGAGCAGGATCACACACACACACACACACACACACACACACACACACACACACACACACACACACACACACACACACACACACACACACACACCCCCTGACCTGGGAAATATGTTACAATTCAGGCGGTGTCACAAGGTCAAAACCTGGGAACTGCCAACCTAACAGCACTGAGGGTGCACTGTCCTTCCACTGTAAGAAGTGGGGACGATCACTGATGATTGCACAATGTTCAACGCTATTTGTGATTCCTGAGATAATGAAGCAGTCTGTGCCCACGTGTAACAAGACCTGAACAACTTGCAGGTTTGGGCAAACACCATTTGTGCCACACAAGTGCTAGGCAATGATCATCTACATCTAGAGAGAATCTGAACATTGCCCTGATGGCTATACCCCCCTATCAACATCCTTTGGGTTATCATTGATCAGAAACTGAACTGGATTGACCACATGAAACCACTGGAGCATACAAGGCCAAGTGCTGGAAAATGGGATTAGATGACGACTGACTCACCTCCTGTCTCTATAAAGCCTAAGGGCAATTGACATCAGGAATTCCTGATGAAGGGCTTATGCCCGAAACGTCGATTGTCCTGCTTCTCAGATGCAGCCTGACCTGCTGTACTTTTCCAACACCACACCCTCGACTCTGAGCTCCAATATCTGCAGTCCTCACTTTCTCCGAAAGGCCTAACCCCGTTCTTCAAGGCACAAATCTGGAGGGTGATAGCCCACTCCCCACTTGCCAGGATGGGTGCAGCTCCAACAACACTCACACAGTTTGACACTATCCAGTACTAAGTAGCCTGCTTAATAGGCACTGGATCCTCAAATATTCAGTCACTCCACCCCTGGCGTTTAGCAGCATCAATGTGTACCACCTACAATTGCCAATATTCACCAAAGCTCCTTAGATAGCAACTCCCAAACCCATGAGCACTTCCATCTAGAAGGACAAGGACAGCAAACATATGGGAACAGCATCACCTGCAAGTTCCACTTTAAATCCGTCATCATCCTGACTTGGAAATATATTGCCGTTCCTTTACTGTTGCTGGGTTAAAATCCTGGAACTCTCTTCCTGGTGGCATTGTAGTCAACCCACAGCAGGTGGACTGCAGCGATTTAAGAAAGCAGCTCACCACCACCTTCTCAAGGGCAACTAGGGACGGGCAACAGATGCTGGGCCAGCCAGCGATGCCCATGAACAAATAAAAAGAAACGTAAATTGCAGTGCTCAAAGGACACTACCATCTCCTTAAAGGTAACCAGGGATGGACATCAAATTCCAATGACTCCCAAGTCCAGAGATTGAAGTCTTGAATATCTGTTTCAGGGATTCTGCACGGTAGGCTTCAGCACACCCTGGTGTTATATAAATCAGAAACAGTGGGCTGAATCTTCTTCAGCCATGTAGGGCTTTCAGATGAACAGGAAATGGGAAATTAATTGGGCAGGAAGCAAACACTGAGCTTCCCAAGGCTGGGGTTTTCAGGTTTGGAAGACGTTCTCAGAACTTGGAAGTGGGTCAACTTTCCTGATGTTTTTTGAACTCTTACGCATGCTATGAATACTCAGCAACACTCTTGCCCCATGGCATTGCATTTTGTCAGACAACATCAAAACCGCCTTTGTTTTATTTTTATGAGGTGTGTACTGGCTGAGGTGGACCTCTTACTCCAATTGCCACTGAGGATATTGTCTCCTTTCTAACTACTTCTTTTTTCCCAGCGACTCTGTGGAATTCTCTGCTCCAGAGGGCTGTGGATGTTCAATCATTGAGCATGTTCCAAACAGGAAGCGATAAATTTCTGGCGATGAGCCACATCTAGGGATGTAGAGTTGGTAGGAAAGGGGCATTGAAGTGAATGATCAGCCATAAACTCCATGAAGGACAGATTAGGCTTGATGAGCTCAATGGCTTATCCTGTGACCTTTGACTCCACTTTTGACACTAATTCAGAAGTGATCTGATGGTTTGAAGCACTTTAGATTGCCCTTAGGTCACAAAAGGTGTGAGATAAAAACATGACCTTGTTCTTAATTCCTATAAGATTAAACAACCCTCCAATAGACTGTGCAATCTTAATAATTCACACTGCCTGATATTATTTTGAACAATCAATTATAGATAAGCAAATTAGCTTGATTCATTCAATGATAACTCAGCACAAAAACTGGCAACAATGGCTTTGAAGTTGTGCTGGTGGAGCTGAGGATCAACTGACTGCAGCTGGTGAGGAGAACAAAACAAACCTTTCTCCGCTGCCCCCTCAACTCTATTTTAAAATCAGCAACATGCATTGCTTTTCTGAAAGCTTATTCATGGGTAGAGAATTGAAGTTCGACCCCCAGCACCAATCAATGAGTACGCAGTCCAGTCAACGTCGCAACTGAAGGGTGGCACCTTCAGCTGTGCAGCACTCTGTCAGCACTGCAGGAGGTGTGTCAGCCTAGACGATGTGTTCTAGTCTGTGGAGTCTGATCTGAACCCAAGACCTTTTAGCCTCAAGGTGAGAGTACACGCCACACTGTGGAGATGGAGTAAAGAATTGTATGACAGCAAAGAAGCAATGAATATTAGGGAGTGACTTTACATTTAGAAGTGATTTGATTTGATTTATTTTTGTCACATGCACCGAGGTACTGTGAGGAGTTTGTTTTACATGCAGTACATACAGATCATACCGTACAAAGATCATAGGGTGAGAGAACAGAGCGATGAACAATTTTACAGCTGCAACGTAGGTGCATAAAAGACAAGATCAACATTATATTTGAGATTTGAGAGGTCCATTCAGAGGTCTAATAACAGCAGGAAAGGAGCTATTCTTGCATCTGTTGGTACGTGTGTTTAAGCTTTTGTATCTTCTGCCTGACAGAAGAGGTTGGAAGAGATTATAATCTGGGGTGGTAGAAGTCTTTGATGATGGTGACTGTCTCTCCATGGCAGCGGGAAGTATAGATGGAGCCAATGGATGAGAGTTGGCTTGCGTATTGGGCTGGACTGCGTACTCATTGATTGGTGCTGGGGTCCCAACTTCAATTCTAATCCCGCGAATAAGCCTTCAGAAAAGCGATGCACATTGCTGAAATTTGAACCTGACACACAGTTGGGCGAAGGGAGTATTGAAGACATTGAACTTATGAAGTTGCTGAGGAATCACAGAAGGACACACAAGTGGTAAAACAATGGTAGGTAACATGCAGTACAAGTAAAACCATAGCATTTAGGGGTGGCACGGTGGCTCAGTGGTTAGCACTACTACCTCACAGCGCCAGGGACATGGGTTTGATTCCAGACTCAGGCGACTGTCTGTGTGGAGTTTGCACATTCTCTCTGTGTCTGTGTGTGTTGTCTGCGAGTGTTCTGGTTTCCTCCCAGAGTCCAAATATGTGCAGGTCAGGTGAGCTGGCCATGCTACATTGCTCATAGTGTCCAAGGATGCATTGGCTAAGTGGGTTAGTCAGGAATAAATACAGATCTGGGTGAGTTACTCTTTAGAGGGTCGGTAAGAACTTATTGGGCTGAAGGGTCTGTTTCCACATTGTAGGGACTCTATGATTCAAACTGAGCTGAATACCGAGGACATTTCAGTTGATCAATTGTTGTTAACGGATAGGTTGAAAAATGAAAATGATGGAAAGCTGAGAACTGGGGCCCGTGTTCCCTTAATTGCCCTCTGGCTGGTCTGCCACATTCTATCCTCCATAAACAGCAAGTCATCCAAAACTCTGCTGTCTCTTTCCTTCTACACTTGATGTGTCACTCACCCACCATCCGTCTGCCTGCGGACATGACCAGACAATGCCTTGTTAAAATTCTCATCCTTTTTTGAAATCCCTCCGTGGCCCTGCTCCTTTACAATCTTCTCTCCTCACCATCCCCCTCCTCAAGCCCTACCACCCTCCAACATCGGCGTGTACCTCTAATTCTGAGTTCTGGAGTATCCTCGATTTTAGATTCTCTACCATGAATGATTCTAATGGCATGCCCCTATCTTTGGAATGCCACCTCAAAATCTCTGCACCTCTCAATTTTCCCTTAAAATCTTATTCCTTAATCATTTTTTTGACCATCCGCCCTCCTCTTGCCTTATATGTCTGCAAGTCAATTTTGTTTTATGACGTTCCTCTGAAGTGACTTCGGAGATTTTAGCACAATAAAGGTGGATACATAAAAGCACGTTGTTGTTGTTGCCACCTTTAGTCAATACAGCGTGGCATTTGACCAAATAAATACAGTACCGAACTATCTCTATTGCAATCAATTGAGAAAACTTGACCCGATGTATTAAGTAACATTTGCAAACATCAAGCAATGAGCATTTCCAACAGCAGAGAGAGAGTGAGAGTGAGAGAGAGAGCATAGCTAGCTCCCTGCGGCATTAAATGACACCATCATCGCTGATCTATATCGTGGTCAGAAACTGAACTGGACCTGCTGCATGGATGTTTTGCCTGTGAGAATAGGTCAGAGGCTAGATATACCATGTGGGTAGCTTACCCCCTGCCTTACCAAAGTCTTTACCAAATACAAATCACATGTAATTGAGTACACTTGACTAGGTAAATACAGTTGCATTAAGATCATGTAGAACAAAGCAGCTTCCTTGATTATAATTGGTTCCTGTACAGTTGGGGTGATACAATGGTTAGGACTGCTGTCTCAAAGCACCAGGGACCCAGATTTGATTCCACCCTTGGGCGATTGTCTGTGTGGAGTTTGCACATTCTCCCAAATATATGTGGCTGAGCTCCAGTTTCCCCTCACAGTCCAAAGATGTTCAGGTTAAGTGGTTTGGCCATGCTAAATTGCCCGTGAGTGTCTAGGGATGTGCAGGTTAGGTGGATTCGTCATGGGAAATGCAGGGTTGCAGAGATTGGCAGGGGGTGTGGATCTGGTTGGGATACTCTTGAGGGGTTAGTGTGGACTCAATGGACCAAATGGCCTGTTTCCACACTGTAGGGATTCAATGATTTGGCGTGCTGTCTACAGGATGCTCTTCAAGCTTTCCCTTACACTGTCAGCCAAACCAGCCACGACCAAGATCGAGGGCAGGAGGTGTATGGGATCATCATTTGTTCTGAGTCACAAACCACCCTGACTTGGAAACATACCAGACACACCTTCACAGTTAATGGGTCATGAATGTCCCTAGTCGCTGCTCTGTCGAAGCTCCTTCATAGAGAAGACAGCCATTCAAGACAGCCCACCAACCTCTCCTCAAAGGGCCATCAAGCAATGGTTAATAAATGCTGAAACTCCTGGTGGTGCCTATCTGATGAGAGAGCATGTTCAAACCAGTGTTACTCCAGGGCGAAATGGGTACCATTCTGCTATCGGGGTGGAGAGCTGGGAATATTTATGACTGTCAAGGGGCACTGCAGAATATTTAGGAATTGACTGAAAAATCTACTTTAACTGCACTTCCAAACCACACAATTGCCAGCAACGCGCTGTACAAATACACGTCCTTGCTTTTCTACTGCATCCAGAAGTACGTAACCCTCCAAAAGAATGTAGCATAATTAAAGTCTCACTAATGTACACTGCCTGATAATATTTTCTGCAATCAATTATAAATAAACGAATTAGCTTGATCCGCTCAGTGACAATTCAGCATAAAAATGACAGCACAGCTCATATGCTGGTGCATTGGTGGAGCCCAGGGTTGGCTGGCTGGGAGCTGGGAGGGATCCGGAGTGCGCAGGTGCGGCACCTGCCTCAGTGAAGATGTCCACAGCTAGGCATGCCTGAGACAGAGGGAGCGAGAGACAGTAAGGAGAAAGGAGGGAATTAGAGAGAGAGATGGCATCCGATTCCACGCACCCACACCTCCGCGAGTAGGGAAAGAAGGAAGCAGACGGTGGAGGAAGGAATTAACCAGCCAGGGCCAGCAAGGAGACAAATATGAATCATGAATCTTCCCGGGTGCTGCTGTTTTTTGTCTCTGATCCTGTGCACCAGCCTCCAGCCTTTTGGTGCAGCGGGTATGTAAGGATGGGGTGGAAGGGGAAATCCTGTGCAAATGCTTTTGGGCATTGGAACAGCGGATCGGGAATGCAGCGCGGAATGACTAATGTGGGAGCTGTGAGCAGCGCTTGGCTGAGGGTTGCACTGGGATCAGAGCAATAGCATTGCAGATAGGCAGGATGTGTGTGTGTGTGTGTGTGTGTGCTGCTCCGACGCAGAACGTGTCGGGAGAAGTGTCCATGCTTTTGTTTTCAAATGCAATTCCCCGTCAAGTGCAGCTTTTTCTGTGCGTCTGCAGCATTTTGGGGGTTGGCGGGCAGTAGGGGAAGGGGGGGGGGGGGGGTGCGACTGATGAAATTGTCTGTTAAAACAAGGGGGTAGTCGTCCCCCTAGCAACACGCTCTGAAATTGGTCTGTAAACATGAGGGCTTGTTTTCCTTGCGCCCCCTCCTCCCCCCCTTCTGGCTGCAATTGATTTATCGCATACAGAAGCTAGATGCTCAGTGGTCTTGTTTATTCAACATTTCTTTCTCTGCAATTGCGTGACCAAGCGAAGTGAAAACGCCTTTTTTTCTCTCTCTCTCTGTTCTCTTTCATCTTTCCTGCTTGTTGCAAGCAGTTCTGCAGTTGAGCGGTGCTGATGGAGAGCCACTGGCAGCTGATGCTGGTGCAGCGTTGAGCCACAGCAGCAGTCCGAGTCAGCAGGAGATAACGTGGCCTTTACGCTTGATCTATTACGTGCACGACGACAATGAGAGCACTTATCACATCCTGGATACCAAAGCCAGGAACCAGCAGAAACACCATCAGGTAAGGATAGCAGAGAGAGAGAGCAAGACATCCGATTTCCCACCATCCAGATGGTTGTGTTTAGAATGAAGAACGCCCCCCAGAACTAGAGACTGATCGTGCAGTTGTACTCAGACTCCCAAGAGTCCAAGAACCCCCTGGAATATGCAGCATTTATCTCTTTGCTGTTCTGTTCCAACTTCTGGTATGATACTCTGATTGTTTAACCCTTCACCAGAATTGTGTTGCTTCCTTTGGGAGAACAACGACTGCAGTTCTGTTTCAGCCAGGAGTTAATTTTAGACATTAAAACACCAGGTTCTTGAGCTACTGGGAGAAAGCGAGTGCTGGAGATTCGAGTCAAAACGTGTGGCGCTGGAAGAGCACAGTCGGTCAGGCAGCATCCGAGGGGCAGGGGAGTCAACATTTCGAGCATCAGCCCATCAGGAACATTGTTTGAAAAGACGACTCTCCTGCCCCTCTCCTGCCCCTGACCAGCCATGCTTACTGAACCATTGGTTAGGCAAAGGATGCCTTGCATTTTATGTTGGGTCTAGAGTACTGTGATGGCAACACCACTGGAGTCAAATCTCGACGCCCAGGGGCTGTGCAATCACAGCATGGCAAAGCTGGTGGAATTTCAAGTTCCATTCATTAATAAATTCAATTAATAGCAAACTCTGAAATTGAAAAGCAAATGTAGAGAGTTCCCCCCAAGTTGAAGAGTCAATAACTAGGGGATTCATTTTCAGGTGAAAACCGCTTTGTATAACTCTATGATTCTATGAACAGGAGTTTTGGAGGGGATTTGAGGAAATTGTTTTCACCCAGAGACTGGTGGGGGTTTGGAGTGTACTGCCTGGGAGGGTAGTTGGGGCAGAAAATCTCATAACTTTTAAAAAGTACTTGGATGAAGCATTCTGGGCTGTGGGCTTAATGCAGATTTCGAGTAGATCTTTGTCAGTCCAGACTCAGTAGGCTGAAGGGTCATGACTGTGTGATTCTATGATTCAGTGAAAGCCAGTCTTAATAACGAGAATTGATTATTGTCAAACCCATCTGATTCACACATGTCCGTGAGGGAAGGGAATCTGTTCTTGCCTTCTCTGGAGTACATGTGACTCCAGGCCCACGGCTCTAAACTTCCCTCAGCAAAGACCTGAGCAAAACCACTTGGTTCAAGGGAAGTTAAGGGATGGATAACAAATGCTGGCCTTTAGGGTGATGTCTACATCCCAGGAAAGAACAAAGAAAGAGGTGCTATAGCAAAATGTACTGAGGCATTTCAAATGTCTGTATAACACTGAGTCATGGAGGGAGCCGTTAAAATGGATGATCCCTTTTTTCACTAGACCATAGGAGTTTGAGATTAACAAATCATGTGGGGTTTTGATAAAGTGAATGACAAGTGTTCCCCACCCCACCCCAGGGTGAGGGGTCATATTTTTAAGGTGAGAGGAGAAAGATTTAAGAAGGCCGTTAGGGCAACTTTTTTTTACACAGAGGGTGGTTAGTGTGTGGAATCCGTGAAGTGCAGTCAAAGTAGATTTTTCAGTCAATTCCTAAATATTCTGCAGTGCCCCCTTGTCAGTCATAAATATTTCCAGGTTCCTACCCTGACAGTGGGATGGTACCCATTTCACAATGGGATTATTATGTTTAAAATATGTTTGGATCAGTACATGAATAGGAAGGGTTTGGAGTGATATAGGCCAAACCCAGGCAGATGGGACTAATTTAGTTTGGGAACAATAACGGCATTGACTAGTTGGACCGAAGGGTCTGTTTCCGTGTTGTATGAGGTAGAGACAGAGAGAAAGAAGTGGAGCAGTTTTGGAAGTGAATTCCAATATGCAGGACTTAGCTGGCTGCTACTGGTGGAGTGAAGGGATATGTGAGGCCAACATTAGAGATATGCAGAAGGTCTGCGACCATTGTGGGGCTGGTTGAGGTTGCAGAGGTAGACAGAGGTGCTGAACTGATGGAATTTAATTAAAAGGATGAGAATGTTTAAATTGCAGGGTTTGCCAGAATGGGAGCCAGATTGTGTCAGCAAGCTAAACAAGACTTGGTGAGGTGTACGGGTTCTATCGTGTGATAAGACCAAAATGACCCACACCCTGAGTTGGAGTAAACCAGAAAGGCCAGCCTGTTAGGATGCTGTAGTTGAATCAATGGCATCGGGGGAGAAGCAAATTCACTCCATTTTCTACTCAGTATTGCTTTCTGATGATCCTCTGTAAAGTGGCCGTGTCTGACCTTCTGGTGAGGGGATGGTTGTGATTGCCAGCAAGACTTGAACTTATGAAGTGCTTTTCATGATAATACGCCATCATGAGGTGCTTGACCATCAACGGGACTGTTCTGGAGTTGGCCCTGTTGCTATGCTGGGAACCCAGATCTAGTAAAGCTCACTGCAAGCTCCCCCAAACGGCAATGCACACATGATGATTGGATAATCTGTTTCTGATAATGCGGGTTGAGGGATAAATATTAGCCGGGACACTAAACTGACATCCCTAATGCGATTTGCCACCCGTCGCCTCGGAGACGGAAGGGGGCCACCTTTTAATGTCAAGTTTGAAAGTTGACACCGTTAAACATTCTAGCTTTCCCCCAGTACAGTACTGCTCCATTGACTTGGGTTTGGATCCTTCATAGAATCTTACTGCATAAAAGGAGGCCATTCATCCCACTGTGACCATGCTGGCTCCTGGAGATTTATTCAATTAATTGCATTCCTGTGCTTTCTCCATAGCTCCATTTCTTCTGCATCAAGTATTTACTTGATCCCCTTTTAAAAGTCACCATTGAAACCCCTTCCACTACCCTTTCGGATAGTGTAATCCAGATAGCAGTAGCTTGCAGAGCAAAGAAAAAATCTCATCTGTCCTCTGGTTCTTTATCATGTTATCTTAAATCTGTGTCCTTTGGATCGTAGAATCCCTGCAGTGCGGAAGCAGGCCATTCAGCCCACACCCTTACACTTCCTATAGCTAACCCATCTAATCTGCACATCCTTGGACACTATGGACAATTTAGCATGGCCAAGCCACCTAACCTGCACATCATTGCACTGCAGAAGGAAACCAGAGCACCCGGAGGAAACACACACAGACACGGGGAGAACATGCAAATTCTACACAGATAGTTGCCCAAGAGTGGAATCAAATCCTCTGTGAGGCAGCAGTGCTAGCCACTGTGTTACCATGCCATCCCAAATGGTTCTTACTGATGGGAACAGTCCCTCCCTATTCGGCCTAACACAGACCCTCGTGCTTTTTTTTCACCATTTCTGCTGACTGTTGCCAACGCGGGACAAATCCTATTCAAACAAGGCCACTGAGAAGGACGGTGCAAGTCAGATTTTCTTCTGTACAAAAGTGCATCTGAATATCGATTGCAATTTTTCATGTTTAGAATAAATTTTTGCCGGATAAAAGTATTAAAAATGTGGAATCGAAGGCAGGTGGATGATATTGAGATGACAATCAGCCGTGATCTACTTAAAGGGTGACTGACTAGCCACCTCTAGTTCCTGCATGAGGCTGAAAACATTGTGACAGCATCCGTTATGTTCATGGTGCATTATGCTTAGAGCCATATTTGTAGCAATAGCATCAATAGTTTACTGCGATGTTGCAGTTAGGGCATTGGGACACTACATTGCTGAATTATAATTTTCATAATTCTAGTTAATGTTATTTAGGAGTGTTCATATGAATTATTTGTTGGCAGATTGTCATTTACATTCAATTTTGATTCAGTCCCATTGTTGAGCAAATAGCTTCTGATTCATCCCCATTGTATGAAGGATTGAAACATGCTTAATTTTCTGTCTGTTGGGATCTGATTCCAATGGGCTATATTGGTTCTTGTTTACTACCAAATAGATCAAGACCCAAAGTCCTGTCTTCTCCAGTTTCACCTCCCGCTGACTGACAAAGTCAGATGTCGGCCCCTGATTTTCTCCAGTTGAGCTTCCCCTGGTTGCGCGGATCGGCAAGTACCGGGCTTTCTTTCCTGTGAAGGAATGGCTTCCTCCAGGGTCGATCAGAAAGACGGACGTGTTCAGCCATAAGTGGTCGGAGCAGGAATCGGCCGTTCAGCCTGTGCCTGCCCCTGCCATTTGATGAGCTGCTCTGATAACCCTGAACCCTACATCCCTGCCCCTTCTAAAGCCATGGGAAGTCCGAGTTGGAAATTGACTTCCGTACGCCCAGGTTCCTTCCACTGTGTTTGCTTCTGTATTGTCAGGAGCCCATTTGATGACACTGTTTCCCGATCATATGAGATTTGAAAGGATCAAACCATCTCCGGCTCAGTTCAGTTACACAGAACTCTCCGTCCACTGAAACCAAATCCTGATCAAAGGATCAACAGCTTTTCAATCACTTAACTTCGTTTTTTTTTTGTTAGATTAGTATCTGTGCTAGCTCTTTGAAAACATCCCCATCTCTTTTCTTTTATGTCCTGTAAATTTCACATTATGGGTTAAATGAAATTCCAAGTCCCACGATCCTATGAGACTGTGCATTCCTGATCGGAACAACTGTTCGGTTTACTGCACAGTCTCCTGCATTTGCTCCTTTGATCTTAGGTCAAATGGCGTAAATCCGTGCCCTCTGACCATTGACCCACCAACCACAGTTGAAAGCAGTCCATTGAAACCACTCCTAATTTTGAAAACCTCCACTAAATCTTTCCTTAAGCTTCTCAGCTCAACTGAGATCGGCCCTTCGTGATCCAGTCACTCCCAAATAGCCGACGTCCCTCATCCTTGCTGCTGTTCATCCCATCAACTGCAGGAGCAGGCCATTCGGCCCAGTGAGCCCATGTTGTAAAGCAATCCAATTCACCCCCTTCACAATTGCCCCAGACTCTTCCTTTGCTGTGCTGAAGTTAGTGGCTTCATCCTCCTTTTTGAAATCCTTCACTATCCCTGCTTCCATCATTGTAGGGAGCATCAAGTTCCAAGTCTTTCCCAATGGCTGGCCAAAAGGAGCTCTTCCTTACATCCCCTCCATGTCCTTGAATCTCTGTTCCTGGGTGTTTTGCTTTCTCTACCTTATTGAGTATGGTCATAATTTTTTTGTTTCTCCTAGGTTCCCCACAGTGTGGAAGCAGGCCATTTGGCCCACGAAGTCCACACCAGCCCTCCGAATGGCATCTCACCCTCCTATCCTATAACACTGCATTTCCTCATGGCCAATCCATCTAGCCTGGACACTGTAGGCAGTTTGGCACGGCCAATCCTCCTAACCTGCACATCTTTGGACTGTGGGAGGAAACCCACTCTGAGATGGGGAGAACGTGCAAACTTCACACAGTCGCCGGAGGGTAGAATCGAACCCATGTCCCTGGCACCGTAAAGCAGCAATACTAAGCACAGAGCCACTGTGTTGCCTCCATCCTAGCTGTATTAAGTCTCCCTTCAACCTCCTTTACTCATCTCCATAACTGTTGTGGTAAATCTCCTCTGCGGAGAGGAGAACGTGAGGTCTGCAGATGCTGGAGATCAGAGCTGAAAATGTGTTGCTGGAAAAGCGCAGCAGGTCAGGCAGCATCCAAGGGACAGGAAATTCGACGTTTCGGGCATGAGCCCTTCATCAGGAATGTGGAAAGTGTGTCCAGCAGGCTAAGATAAAAGATAGGGAGGAGGGACTTGGGGGAGGGGCGATGGAGATGTGATAGGTGGAAGGAGGTCAAGGTGAGGGTGATAGGCCGGAGTGGGGTGGGGGTGGAGAGGTCAGGAAGAAGATTGCAGGTTAGCAAGGCAGTGCTGAGTTCAAGGGATTGGACTGAGACAAGGTGGGGGGAGGGGAAATGAGGAAACTGGAGAATCTCCTCTGCACCCACTTCAACCCTCTGATGTACTTCCTAATATGTCATGCCCAGAATGGAACTTAAGACACCCAGAGTGAGTGAAGAGGTTCAGTACAATTACTAGAGTTAACAAAGCCTCACCACAGGCCGACAGGGAGCCAGGAACTGAGCTGGGTTGATCCTTACATCCATGTTGAACAAACCACTCTGAGGGAAGGGCATAGAGATTTGCTGCAGTTCTCCCCAACTCCCCCCACCTCATCACCTGAGGTTAAGGAACTCGATAAAAAGTCCTCTCATTGCTTTGTGCTGTTGGAAAATGTGACTTTCGGGTGAGGCTAGGGTCAAATTTGGTTGCTGCAGCTGAACACATTTTTCACAATTAATGTCTGAGCTGACTCATGGATGACTCTTTACTTGGGAATTGTTTCTAGGCAGCTGTCGTGCTGTGTGACCTCGCGATCACAAGTGGGAGTGAAAACTGAAGGCAAGGAGGTACATAAGAATGCTTCTTGCACTTAGGATGAATATTTGTGGAAGGAATGGTGTATAAAATTACAATTGAGAGTTGATAACAGTTATAGAATCCTAGATTTTACTTAAAGACTTAGAAACGTAGAAAAATGGAAAGTAGGAGTTGGTGTAGGCCCTTGAGCCTGTTCCTCCATTTGTGACCACCCAACTCTGTATCCTGTTCCTGCTTTCCCCTATACCCTTTGATTCTTTAGTTCTAAGGATTGTGTGTAAAACATTGAAAATATTCAATGTTTTGTCCTCAACTGCTATCTGTGGTAGAGTACTCCACAGGCTCACCACTCTCTGGGTGAAGACATTTCTCCTCATCTGAGTCCGAAATCCTTAGACTGTGACCCTTGGTTCTGCTCTCTCTAGCCACTGAGGACATCCTTCCTGCATTTCCCCTGTCTAGTCCTAGGTTTCTATTGCCATTCAGATAATAAACTGCCTTCCTGTTTTTGCTACCAGAGTGGATAACCCCACATTTATCCACATCTGCTCTACTTTAATTTATTACTTTTGAGGCTATCAGGAAAGTCCAAGTGCATTATGACCGATGAAGTACTTTTGAAGTCCAGTCACTACCATGATGCTGGAAACATAATGTGCAATTTCTACACAGGAAGATCCCATTGTTTAAGAAGGGTGGCAGAGGTAATCCTGGAAAATACAGGATCCGTGAGTCTCCTGTTGGTGGTAGGAAAATTATTGGAAAAAATTCTCAGGGACAAGATCTTTAAACATTTAGAAGCAAGTGGACTTATTAACCATCAGATGGACAGCGTGGTTTTGTGCAGGCGAGGTCGTGCCTCACTAACTTGATTGAATATTTTAAGGAGGTGATGAAGATGATTGTTGAGGGAAAGGTGGCTGTTGTTGTCTACACGGCCTTCAGTAAAGCCTTAGACAAGCTCCATGACTAGTGCAAAAGATGAAGTCTCACGGTATCCGGGTGAGCTGGCAAGATGGAGACAGAACTGGCTTCGTTGTTGGAGACAGAGGATAACAGTAGGAGGATGCTTTTCCAAATGGAGGGTTGTGAGTAATGATGTTCCACAGAAATCAGTGCTGGGACCTCTGCTGTTCATGGTCTACAGAAATAATTTGGAGGAAAATATGGCTGGTCTAATTGGTATGGTTGTGGACGATTCAAAGACTATTGGAGTTGCAGAAAGTAAGGAGAGGATACAGCAGGATATAGATGAGTTGGAGGCTTGGGCAGAAAAATGGCAGATGGAGTTTAAGCTGGACAACTGTGAATTGATGCACTTTGAAAGGTCAAGTGCAAGTAGAAATTACACAGTTATTGGCAGGGTTTTCTCAGGGTGGAGGGGTCAATTGCTAGGGGACACAGATGCAAGGTGCGGGGGGGGAGGTTTAAAATAGATGTATGAGACACCACATGAAGGGTGGTGAGTGCCTGGAATGTGTTGCCAGAGAGGAAGGTGGAAGCAGGCACCACAGCAGCATTCAAGAACCATCTGGACTAATACATGAATAGGAAGGGAATGGAGGGGTACGGATCCTGTAAGTGAACACAGTTTTAGCATGGAAGGGCAAAATGTGGGGTACAGGCTTGAAGGGCTGAAGGGCCTGTTCCTTTGCTGTATTGTTCTTTGCCCTATTCCACCAACAGCAAAGCGATGAGTTACCGGTTGACCTGTTTTTTTTATAATGTTGATCGTATTTCCTATTGAAGAACTTATGCTTGAAACGTCGACTCTCCTGCTCTTCAGATGCTGCCTGACCTGCTGTGTTTTTCCAGCACCCCAGTCTCAACTCTGATCTCCAGCATCAGCAGTCCTCACTTTCTCCAAGGGATAAATATTGTCCAGGGGTGCGGTGTGACAACAGCTTGCATTTATATAGCGCCTGTTAAAGTAAGAAATCACTTCAAAGGGCTTCTCAGAACCAAAGCAAAAAGGTGACATATATCTGTCACTTTAGGAAAGCCAGAAGCCTAAGCAAAGTGGTAGGATTAAGGAGCACCTTCAAGGTTTAGGGAGGATGTTCTATAGCTCAGGGCCTAATTCACCATCACCAACAGCGGAGTGATTAATATTGAGGAGGCTCCAGAGGCTGGAATTAAGTGAGCTCAGATTTTTTTTTAAAGATTCTGGGGCTGGTGGAGATTTACAGAACTAGAGTGGGTAAAGGTGCACAGGCTTTTAAAAACAAGGGTAGGCGTTGATAAATTGATGCACTGCTTACCTGGCAACCAGCGTAGGCCCGTGAGCACAGTGGTGATGGGTGAATGTGAGGAGGCACCAGAGTTTCGGATGACCTCAAATTTACAGAGGATGAAATGAAGGAGACCGGTCAGGACTGTGCCGGACTATTCAGGGCTAGAGGTAACGGAGGCCGCATGAGGACCACAGCAGCAGAGGGGCTAAGGCAGAACTCCTTAAGAAGGGTTACAACGGAAATGTTGACCACTCCACCTCCTGTTGCTGCCTGACTTACCGTGTTCTTCCAGCCTCCTGCCTGTCTACCGTGGATTCCAGCATCTGCAGCTTTTTTTTGTTGTTCCTAAGGCAGTGACGGGGCCAGGTAACGTCACGGATCTGAAATTAAACAAGTGTTTGGACGATGGCAGGAGGTGGGGTGGGGTCACCAGCGGTGACAGAACGGGAAGAGAAGTTTTTGCATGGAATGGTAAATCTTTCTTCACAGAAGGATACGGGTCTTTATAGAATTGCACAGTACAGAAGAGACCCTTCAGCCCATCAAGCCTGTAATGCCAAAGCAACGCTAAATTTACACTAGACCCAGGTCTATATCCTTTAATGCTTTGACATTTTAGGTGTTCATTCAAGTACTTTTTAAAGGTTGTGAGGTTTCCCACCTTAATTGCCCACCCAGATCCTCACCACCCTCTAGGCGAAAACATTTCTCTTCAGATCCCCTCCAAACCTCCTGCCTTTCACCTTAAATTTATGCCCCCTGTTTACTGACCCTTCAACTACGGGGAACGGCTACTTTCTATTCATGTCTCTGCCCCTCATAATCAAGCCCCTTTGGAGAAAGTGAGGACTGCACATGCTGGAGATGAGAGTCAAAAAGTGTGGCGTGGTGCTGCACGTCCAAACACCTCATCTACTGTGTCCGCTGCCCCCGATGTGGTCTCCTCTACGTTGGGGAGACAGGATGCCAACTTGTGGAACATTTCTGAGAGCATCTCCAGTACACACACACACACACACTAAACAACCCCATTGCGCTGTGACCGACCACTCCAATCCCCCCTCCCACTCCATCAAGAACATGCAAGTCCTGGGTTCCTCCACCATCAAATCCAAGCCATCTGACGCCTGGAGGAAGAACACCTCATCATCCCCGTTGGCCTCCAACCACACGGGATCAATGTCGATTTCACCATTATCCTCACCTCCCCTCCTGCCGCCTTATCCCAGACCTAACCCTCCAACTCGGCACTGCCCTTTTGAGTCGTCCATCTTCCTTCCAACCTATCCGCTCCACCATCCTCTCTGACGTATCACCATCAACCCCCATCCTTCATCTACCTATCACATTCCCAGCTACCCTCTCCCCCCAACCCCCAGCCTCGCCCTCCTGCCATTTATATCTCAACCCCTTTGCCACCCCTCCCCCCCCCCCGACATTCCTGATGAAGGGCTTATGTTCGGAACGTCGACTATCCTGTCCTCGGATGTTGCCTGACTGGCTGTACTTTTCCAGCACCACACGTTTTGAGTCTTATCAAGTTCCCCCCTCCATCTTCTCTGCTCCAAAGAAAACGACCCGAGCTTATCCAGCCAATTTCCAAAGCGGAATTGGTCCATCCGAGGTAACAGCCTGGTGAATCTCCTCTGAACCCCCTCCAGCGCTATCACGTCCTTCCAAAAGTGCTGTGACCCCAGAACGGCGCACAGTATTCCAGCTGTGGCCTAACCCAAGTGCTGCACTGTTCCAACGTAACCTCGCTGCTCGTATAATCTGTACCTCAACTGATAAAGGTCATTGGAAGGCTCTTCCTCTAAACGCCCTGGAATTAGAAACTTTGGATGTTTTTTCTAAAGCTGACATACTTGGATTCTTAATACGCAAGAGTAGGGAAGGTGGGAATATGGAGCAGTGGGATTTGCCACGATCTTCGTTAATGGATGAGTAGGGTGAAGGGGCTGAGCCTTGTTCCTTGTGCACTTGCCTGTGTGTTGGTGTGGCCCCCTGGCTGTGATTCGGTACAGTCCCATCCTGGTGTTGGGTCGGGATGTGTGGATAGGTCAGTCTATCACCGCCTTCTGCTGGGTTGAGGGGAGACGGTTTACCCCTGTCATGGTCAGATATGATACAATTTCCAGACGTTTATAGGAACCTCTCCAGTACAAGCTTAGAATCCTGCTCGGAGTCCCCAGGAAAGATCCAAGTGGATTTGGCAGCTGACTGTGTTTTCCGGGACTTGGGAGATTGTGATGGGATGGCAGGTTGCATGTGCCGATGGGTCCGGGATTACTATTTTAACTCTGTGAGTTGAGGGGGGGAATGGGCGGAGTTTGGAGGCTATGCGGGCAGTTTTGAAGGAGGAATAGTCACTGACATGCGAGAGAGAGAGAGAGAGAGATTGAGAGAGCCATTCATCATCTCAGCTGACATAGATGACAAGGAGGTGGAGTGATCAGAAGTTACTTGGTCATACAGGGGAGGAAGCTACAAGTGAACAAGATCAGCTCCGAGGAGGCAAGGACAGTGAGGAAAATGAGAGAGTGACGCAAATTCAGGGACAAGGGCACCTTAGATTGAGTTCAGTCTCGTCGGCTGAGAGGAAAGGAGGGATGTGGCAGAGGCACCTTATTTGATAGTCCCGACCATGGTGACGGGAAATTCCAGTTGGTTGTTGGCGATGAGGACAGAGGGGAGAGAGAAGAAGCTGGGGTCACCTCAGCGTTCCGGAGTGTCCCGGAATTAGATTAGATTAGACTTACAGTGTAGAAACAGGCCCTTCGGCCCAACAAGTCCACACCGACCCGCCAAAGCGAAACCCACCCATACCCCTACATTACCCCTTACCTAACACTACGGGCAATTTAGCATGGCCAATTCACCTGACCCGCACATCTTTGGACTGTGGGAGGAAACCGGAGCACCTGGAGGAAACCCACGCAGACATGGGGAGAACGTGCAAACTCCACACAGTCAGTCGCCTGAGTCGGGAATTGAAGCCGGGTCTTCAGGCGCTGTGAGGCAGCAGTGCTAACCACTGTGCCACCGTGCCGCCCACAAATGTTAAGCATCTTCCGCAGACGACAACAAGCCCCAGCAGTGCTTTGTTGGGATCCGCCTGGATCTGATGGTGGGTGGCTGAGCCTGCCACATCCAATCCCATCTGTGATCCCTGGACCTCAGGGGCAGCCCTGACCTCCACCAGGGGAGTGGGCCAGTATGAGAGAGAGCAAGGTCTTGGTGCGACGTGAGGAGAGTTCTCCATCTCTCCTTCGGGGGAACGCCATGGGATGCTTCAGGTCTGCAGACAGGGCCATGGTTTAGTGTTTCTTCTGAAAGGCATTAGTCAAGTGTTAAAACTATCCAGTGTGTCCCTGGTGTGCAGTTATCTGGCTGGAGGGTCAATATAAATTGGCACGCAATAGCAATCCATCTCTCTCTCTCTCTCTGTCTTTCTCTTTCTCTCTCCGTGTTGGCCAACATGCCTGTGACAAAGTAAGTGAGAGAGTTCAGGTTCCTTACACAGCCTGGATGGTTTCAATCAATGTAATAAACTTCCCTGGTGGTCCATCGAGTGAAGGCACAGTGCAGAGCAGGGGGAAGCTGGGACTCACTGGTGGCTCTCAGTTTTGTGTTCGAGCCCACACTGGATTCCTGAGTACAAACCCAAGCACTGAGGGGGTGCTATAATATTGATTTGTAATATCCAACATTTAAATGTCAGCAACACTCAAGACGCTTGACACCATCCAGGACAAATCGGCCATTTTGATTGGCGCCATATGCACTAACATTCACCCCCTCCATCAGACAGCACTCAGCGTTGAACCAAAAGAATGCTGTAAATCAGAAATGAAAACAGGAGTTGCTGGAAAAGCTCAGCAGGTCTGGCAGCATCTGTGAAGAGAAATCCGACTGAACGTTTCTGGTCGAGTGAACCTTGCTCAGAACTGGTTGGTTCTGAAGGGGCCGTTGATCCGTTAGCTGTTGAGAGGATGGGAACTGAACCAGGCGGTTGAGTAAACTTGGTGTGTTAGGCAGGTAGTAAGAGTGAGGAGTCTGCTGTGTGGGTCAGTAGTCTCACTGGTGTGCAGACTTGCAAACTCTATCTGTAGCTGCTGCAGAGTCTGTCAGTGATTTGCGGTGTCTACTGAAAGGTCGTTCGTCCTTAAATGTCTCCAGCCCCCGTAGCACTGGATTGCCAGGGCCAATCAGTACAGCCCTCGGTGATGACGCAGTGGAAGCGAGGGTTTTTTGTTGTTGCGCTGAGATGAGTTGCGTTTCTGACCTTGCTCCAGGCAGCCATTTTGAGCAGACAACCGACAGAGAGAGGGCACCGGCTCTACCTGCTGTCTCCTGCTCCAACATAATCCGGGCACTCCAGGCGAATAAATTCCCAGTTCTTAGCTTCCATTGGATGAGGCTCATCTTGAGTTGTGAGAGTAAAAGTAGAATTTAGTCCCAGTTTGTGCATAAAATAGGCAGCTGACATTCAAAGGTCTGAAGCATCCAAATTGCTGAGTCCATGATCGTTAGGGGCGAATTGGTGAAATTATTGACACAATAGCTGTAACGCCTTCAGGATATCTAGAAACATATTTCGTAGATGTAAGCAGAAAGTGCTCTGAAGCAATCAAGTAAGAATAATGTTATAGCAGGAGATATCAAAGCGATAAAATGCGTAATTAGCTTTGCAGTTACTTAACTGCATGCTGGATCTTTGGCCTTATCGAAAATAATGAAGCAGATTTTGGTCATATCATACCTGTGGTCTTGCTGTGAAGCCAGCTGAAGGTTTCTGTCTCTGACTGTAAGATTATTGCAGCATTTGCATGGTTTCAGCTTCAGTCTCAGAAGGTGTAAATCCATGTTTGCCAAGTGGAACTCTGAACCTGGCAAGGTCACAGAGGAGGCTGAATGAATGCGTGTTTCACACAACAGGATGGCCATTTACCCTCCCTGTAGATGGTAACTCACGTTCTCAGGCATTTCAAGCGCGCGATATGATAAAAATGAGCACCGGATCAAAAGAGGAGACATTGGTGCGTAGGACCACAAACTTGGTTAAAGTCTTAAGGAATGGCTGAGATAGAGCCAGAGAGATTTTGGTAGGGGTTTCTTGAGCTTAAAGCTGTCCGTGGTAGATTAAAGGGAGTGTGGAGTAAAAAATGAGGTCTGCAGATGCTGGAGATCACAGCTGCAAATGTGTTGCTGGTCAAAGCACAGCAGGTTAGGCAGCATCTCAGGAATAGAGAATTCGACGTTTCGAGCATAAGCCCTTCATCAGGAATAAGAGCCCTCTTATTCCTGATGAAGGGCTTATGCTCGAAACGTCGAATTCTCTATTCCTGAGATGCTGCCTAACCTGCTGTGCTTTGACCAGCAACACATTTGCAGCTAAAGGGAGTGTGGAGCCTGCAGCAGAAGGCTGAATTGGAGAAATGCGTAGATTTTGGAGGGTTGTAAGGCTGAAAGGACATAGAGGCTTTGGCACACGAGGACAAGGGGGAGTTCAGGAGTATCAGGACAAATGGTGAGCAGGATTTGGTGTGATATAGGAGGTGAACAGCAGTATTTTGAAAGATGGTTAGGACAGCTGAGAAAACTCAGGAATAGTATATAACAGAGAGGCTGCAAAGACATTAATGAGGGTTATAGCAAAATGTTTTTTAAAATTAATTCACAGGATGAGGGCATCGCTGACTAGGCCAGGGTTTAGATTAGATTAGATTACTTACAGTGTGGAAACAGGCCCTTCGGCCCAACAAGTCCACACCGACCCACCGAAGCACAACCCACCCATACCCCTACATTTACCCCTTGCCTAACACTAGGGGCAATTTAGCATGGCCAATTCACCTGACCCGCACATCTTTGGACTGTGGGAGGAAACCGGAGCACCCGGAGGAAACCCACGCAGACACGGGGAGAACGTGCAAACTCCACACAGTCAGTCGCCTGAGTCGGGAATTGAACCCGGGTCTCAGGCGCTGTGAGGCAGCAGTGCTAACCACTGTGCCACCGTGCCGCCCAACAATCAGGTCAATCAGGTAGTTTAGAATCAGCCACATTGCTATGGGTCTGGAATTACGTGTAGACCAGGCCAGGTGAGAATGGCAGATTCTTTCCCCAAAAAGCATTAGTGAACTAGATAGGCTTTTCCTGACAATTGCTGGTAATTTCCATATCATCATTGGACTCTTCATTCCAGATTTCTATTGAATTCTGTCGTGGCGGGATTTGAACTCAGATCCTCAGAACATTACCTGGATCTCTGGACTAACAGTCTAGCAATAATGCCACTCGACCATTGCCTCCCCTTGTGAACCGAGATGCGCCAGTATTGCAGAGTAAGGGGTTTTGGTGACGGAGAGTGTATGGGGTCGGGAATGCTACTCACAGACAGCCACAATGCATATGTTGCAGTAAGTCTGGGTCAGTGTGAGATAGTGGCCAGGGAGGGGCTGGGAATTAATGGCAAGGAAGCAGTCCATGCAGAAATGGCCTCAGTCTTTCTAATATTTGATTAGAAGGACATTTTGTCCGACGAGCAGCGTGACAAATCCAAGAAAGCTGAGTGGCGGTGATGGGAGAGAGTTGCATATCATCAGGGTGTACACGGAAATTGTCACCATGTTTTCAGACATGACTACTTAAAGCAAATCTGTGATTGTGGGCTGTGTGAGGTGTAGGATTTTGGTCGTTTTTAGTTCAGAACGTGAACCTTTATATATTCCAGCAATAGATTCTTTCACCTCAATAAAACCGTTGCCCTTCTGTACAGTCGTTCAGTGTACCCTCTGCTTCTCAATATTTTTCCTTTTTACTTGCAAAAATTCTCTTGGAAAACCCACTATTTGTTGGTTTTACAAGTGAGAAGATTGCATGACCCTTTTTGACTAAAGTGAAGACAGATCGTGTGCAGCAGGGGAAATGTAAGTGTGCAAACCTCTCGCTTACACAGAGCAAAATGGTGCCCGTCAGATTTTGCACTTGGCCTCATTCACCCGCACTGATCCAGTCTGCTTTCTCTCAACGTTTCTGGCTAATCACAAAGGAGAAAGCAGTCTGCAGCGTGCAAATTCAAACGGTAAATCGAAGATTTGGAGAAGCCTCACTGAGGGACCTCTTCAGGCTGCAGGTGGGGGAAATGGATGCAGCTTTGATTTGGAGGGGTTTTGAGCGATAAGGTCCATGCAATCTGGAAGGGTAGTGGGGAGGGGGGGGAACATTGAACAAGGGAGGCATTGATTGATGTTGTTGCTGAGGGGAACTCACATTAATCCCCAGTGGTTTTAGGAGATGTTAACTCATAAACATAGAAATAGACAAACTGGGAGCAGGGGTAGGCCATTCAGTCCTTCGACCCTGTACTTCCATTCCATATGATCGTGGGCTGATTGCCCAACACAGTTCCCGCTTTCTCTCCACATCCTTCAGGCCCCATTACAACCATGAATAGTAGGGCCTGGGGGAAGACACTGTGGGGCTTATTGTGAGGCATTGAGAGAGCCTGCAGTAGGAGAGGAGAATAAAACCAAAGAATATCGGTGCAAAAAAGAGAGTTGTGATGCTTAAGAACACTGCCATTATATCCCCCACACTCTCAGACCATGCTCAGGGTAACCGCGTCAGAGAGTTGCAATGTTTGGATACCACACCTCAGAGAGGATTTGCCGAATACTCAGAGGCATGTGTGGCAGGGTGTTAGGGAGAATACTTAATATAACAGACTGAGGACAGACCTAATGGAGTTGAAGGTAATTAAGGGATTTGATTGGCTTAACAGACCCCATAGCATTACCGAAAAAGGCATATTATTCCAACAGAAAGGACAATGATAAAAATATCAAAGCCTTTTAGGATTTATATATAGGTGAGGGTGCAACAAACACTAAACATCTAACTGAAAAATAGGCCATGCCGTAAGCTTGTTTGCGTTATGAAATATTTTCAAATGTAATTACTTTATGATTTCATAATTAGCTTTTATTTAAATCTAGAGCAATAAAAGCAACGATACATATCAGCACTTGGTAAATGGAAACAGCAAAACAGCCGCACCAAATTAACACAAAAATGTGTGATTTCTGGACAACAAAGTCACAGAAGATGCCCCCAAGCGATAAGCTGCATGGTTTATTACGTTTCACACATGTAACGCTTACTGCAGGCAGCTGTCCTTGCAGCATTGTTGGCTGCAGTTCATTCTTCATGTTATTCAGCCGTGAAAATGACCTTTCACCCCAGCTGTTTGTTACTATGAGACACCAAAAGACCTGTAGTATTGCTTCCACATGAGGGAGAGCCAACTGCATCTTCACTTGGATGATCCAGGTCCTGGTAGCATATTTCTAAAACAAAAAGGTCAACCATAGAATGTGACTGTCGCTGACTGGGCCAGTACAATTAATGGTAGGACCATGGCTAGTGCTGTCGACCAGGGGGACTTTGGAGTTCAGGTACATAATTCCTTGATATTTGCGTCGCATGTAGACAGGGTGGTTAAGAAGGCATTTAGCACACCTGCTTTCATTGCTCAGACCTTTTGAGTATAGGAATTAGGACATCATGTTGAGGTGACACAAGATGTTGGTGAGGCCTGTTCTGGAGTACGGTGTCCAGTGCTGGTCACCCTGTTATAGGAAGGATGTTATTAAGCTGGAGAGGGTTCAGAAGAGGTTTACCAGGATGTTGCCAGATATGGAAGGTTTGAATTATAAAGAAAGGCTGTATAGGCTAGGAGGTTGAGAGGCGACCTGGTAGAGGTTCATAAAATCATGAGGGGTGTAGATAGGGTTAATGATAGTTGCCTTTTCCATAGGGCGGAGGATTTCAAGTCTAGAGGGCACATTTTTAAGGGGAGAGGAGAGAGATTTTCAAAAAGACTTAGCTCTCTGGGCTAACATTTTTGCGCAGAGAGTGGTTTGAGTGTGGAATGAACTTTCAGAGGAAGTGGTGAATATGGCCACAGTTACAATATTTAAAAGACACTTGGATAAGTCCTTGAATAAGGAATGTTTGGAGGGCTATGGGCCAGGAGCAGACAGTGGGATGAGTTTAGTTTGGGATTATGTTCAGCGTGAACTGGTTGGACTGAAGGATCTGCTTCCAGGCTGCATGCCTCTGTGACTTATTGCTTGTCCCTAGTTGCCATTGAGAAGGTGGTGGTGAGCTGTCTTCTTGAATCACTGTAGCCTTCTTGGTATCGGGACACTGTTTGAAAGGGTGTTCCAGGATTTTGACTGAGTGACTCTGAAGGAATGGCGACTTAATTCCAAATCAAGATGATGTCTGGTTTGGGCAGGGGAGCGTTGAACTTGCAGATGGTGGTGTTCCTTTATCTGAATAATTTCCTTTGATGTCCATTCAAGAGTGCTGCATTTCTCCAGTGAGGGGACATTGTTGATGTACATTGTCAGGGTAAACTTGGCACCTTCACATGCCTGTTCTCTCAAGGCAACACAAAGTTGTCTGTGATAATTTCATACACGATAGCTCTTCGTTTTAAGTTGGTTTCAAGTTCATCCACTGTAGGAATCACTTGGAGGAAGTGTTTGGTCAGCATTAGGTGAGAGAAGACAGAGGTGAGGAGGAATTCTTTCTGGCTGGGAGTAGTGAATCTGTGGAATTGTTTACCTTAGAGGGCTGTGAGATTGGGTCATTCAATATATTTGAGGCTGAGAGAGAGATTATTAATCAGTAAGGGTTATGGGAAAAGGCAGCAAAGTGGACTTGAAAATGATCAGAACAGCCATGTTCTCATTGAATGACAAAACATTAAAAGAACTTTAAACTTCATCTCAGTCTTATTTGACTCCATGCCCCAGCAACCAGTGGAGTGCCACAAGGATCGGTGCTGGGTCCACTGCTTCTCATCATTTATATTAATGATTTAGATGTGAACATAGGAGGTCTAATTAATAAGTTTGCAGATGACACCAAAATTGGAGATATAGTGTACAGCAAAGACGGTTACCTCAGAGTACGACGGGATATGGATCAGATGGGCCAATGGGCTGAGAAGTGGCAGATGGAGTTTAAATGCGAGGTGCTGCATTTTGGGAAAGCAAATCTTAGCAGGACTTGTACACTTACTGTAAGGTCCTGGGGTGTGTTGCTGAACAAAGAGACCTTGGAGTGCAGGTTCATAGCTCCTTGAAAGTGGAGTCGCAGGTAGATAGGATAGTGAAGAAGGCGTTTGGTACACTTTCCTTTATTGGTCAGAGTATTGAGTACAGGAGTTGGGAGGTCATGTCGCGGCTGTACAGGACATTGGTTAGGCCACTGTTGGAATATTGCGTGCAATTCTGGTCTCCTTCCTATCAGAAAAATGTTGTGAAACTTGAAAGGGTTCAGAAAAGATTTACAAGGATGTTGCCAGGGTTGGAGGATTTGAGCTATAGGGAGAGGCTGAACAGGCTGGGGCTGTTTTCCCTGGAGCGTCGGAGGCTGAGGGGTGACCTTATAGAGATATATAAAATCATGACTAGCATGGATAGGGTAAATAGACAAGGTCTTTTCCCTGGGGTGGGGGAGTCCAACACTGGAGGAAATAGGTTTTAAGGTGAGGGGGGAAAGATTTAAAAGGGACCAAAGAGGCAACTTTTTCACACAGAGGGAGGTGTGTATATGGAATGAGCTGCCAGAGAAAGTGGTGGAGGCTGGTACAATTACAACATTTAAAAAGCATTTGGATGACTATATAGGAGGGGTTTAGAGGTATATGGCCAAATGCTGGCAAATGGGATCGGATTAATTTTGGATATCTGGTTGGCATGGATGAGTTGGACTGAAGGGTCTGTTTCCGTGCTGTACATCTCTATGATTCTATAAATTGCGGCACTCAGAATTGGAGGCCTACTCCAGAGGGTTTTGTTTATAGCTTATCAAGATTCAACAATGATTAACATTATTTTTTCTCGCTCACTCCTGCAGGCTGTCCACCTGACCCATGCAAGCTTCCAGATCGATGCCTTTGGCTCCACCTTTATACTAGATGTTACACTGAACCAGTAAGTATCACCTTTCCCAGGGAATTAGTCTGGGATGTAGTGGTTGTCAGTAGAGGCTCTTTGGCTTCACTTACGAGTGACATTTACTGGCCAGGGGTTTGTGTGATGTTGTAACTGGATAACTGTTCATGGCAGAACAGTAATTCTTGTACCTCATGAAGATGCCTTGGCTAATGGGGGGTGAACTCTGCGCGGGTTACCATTGACCAGAAACTGAACTGGACTAGCCGTACAATAAAGGTCAAATCGTCATCGTCTCACCAGGTTCTTGAGCTGCTCTGTCAACAGAGAGAGGCAACTGGTGATGGTTTAACCTGAGGGTCACCATGCCTCAGGTGAGGGGAGAGGTTGAGGAGGAGAGCCCTAGCCATATAAATATTGTGGCAGAGGCTAGGAATCCTGCTGTGAGGAACTCACCTCCTAGCTCCCCATTTTCCATCCACCATCTACAAGGCACAAGTCCGGGGTGTGATGGAATACTCCCCACTGGCCTGGATGAGTGCAGCTCCAACAGCACTCAAGAAGCATGACACCATCCAGGATAAAGCAGCCCACTTGATTGGCACTACATCCACTAGTATCCACTCCGTCCACCACTGACGCTCAGTAGCAGTAGTGTGTACTATTATAAGTGCTTCTCCACTTTCAAAATGATATCCAATGCCAGTGCAATGCAGAGCGAGTCCCTTGTATGCAATTAGTGCCAAGAATGGCTGAGTGGAAGCCAGTGACAACTCAGTAGGTACAACGTTAGGGAAACAGTGAGCAAAACGCAGTGCCCAGTTGTTTTTCTATGCTGACTTATTGCAGATTTGCCTCATTGATATCTGTTAAAAAGCCAATGAGAAGATTAGAAAAACAGAAACAATGGTTAGAGTACCAGTGCTGAGGACAGCTACCTGTCATGGCCACTTGGGTATCACATGGAGTTGTGGGGAGGTACAAATTACCTTTATAGTGGGGGACATGGGAGTAGGGATCAGACACATTCTACACCCAGCTGATCACTTGCCAACAGATTGGGGTAAGAATTGTCTGTTGTACTATTGGCCAATTACTTTGGTTGATCTTTAACATTAGTGTCATCAACTTCCTGGCTGTTCCTTGCAACTGATTTTCCAGTGACAAGTGTTCAATTGGTCTCTCAAATCAAAAGCTCTATTTACAGAGCTGTTAATGTTAAGGTGTGGCTGAGTTGGGAGCACATTCCTCTCCGAGTGCTCCAGGTTCAAAATGGCACGCCCCCCCCTCCCCCAACCACCACCCCCACCCTGACTGTATCAAATGGACAACTGAGTGTGCCTGAGCCCTGGACTGAGATCCTTGATGTCCTTGACTGACTGGACTGGGATCCTTTAATGATGGTAGCCCTCATCTTCCTCCCGTAACCTGACTGAGGTCTACGCCCCTGAGACATTGAGACATGGCCATTTAGTTAAAGCACATGGAGCCATGTTGCTATGTGCACTGCTGGCCTGTGTTGTACGGGTGAGATTGACAGAACAGCGACTCATCCGCCCCTTTCACTGATCACGGCTGACAACGAGCTGCCTGGCCTTGTGTCTACGCTAAGCAGCAAGGCAAAAACCAAAGCACCATGAGCCCTTAAGGTCCGGCTGAGGGGTCAGCGTGCCAAAGAGCAAGGCAAAGCAGGGATGCTGGGAGGATTGAAGTCGACATAAAGTGAGTAAATGCTAAGAAAGCAAGTGAACAGCCGTGAGATGCTCGTGGGTTGAAACCATGAGCTGTGTGCCTGTCCCTGCAGGCAGTGTTCTGATAGCAACATTCCAGAGAAAGTGTCAGTGCAATCCAAAGTGTGGTTTGGAAGTACGCTGCAGTAGTATTTGTGGATCATAGATGTGAAATGATGATGTGGTGAGGCTGGTACATGTCTAACGTTAATGTCCATGGATGGAGGGAGGGCATGGTCGCTGCCTGTGGACTGTAGCCTGACATGTCAGGTGACTGGTATCCAAGATGGAGGCTTGGAGGAGGCAGCAGTGAGCTGCAGTCACCAAGTCTAACTCTCATGTCAGGAGTTGTCCTGTCTATTTTCTATCCAGAGGTCGGGAGGTTGGGAAAATGCATGTGGATGAACTGAGATGAGGTGGTAAGGAGACGTTAATACATGCCAATGCCACACGTTCACCTGTTGCTGCTCGCTGGAAAGAATCTCATCTCACTGTCCAACGCTCGGTTGGAAAATGACACGTTTTGGTCTTGAAGCCAAGAGAGTCCTCATTGGCCATCTCAAGCAATTTTCCCAACTTTCCCACTGTTGCCCAGTTGTTCAAGGCCTGGGACGATTTCACTCCAGACCTGAGATCCCTTGGAAGAGGCAATGTCTCACCAGTGGGGCTGTAGTACAGAACCGGTTCACATAAAACTCCAATAAGACTGCACTCCTTGATGTTAAAACCAAACAGTTGCAACGCACCATGCAGTCGCTCAGCTCTAATACCTATAATGTTCTAAACTGTTTTGTCGTCAATGACAGAGATTTGAATTGTGCTCACTGATGGATTCGGGTCCTACTCAACAAACATGAGCACAGAATCTGCACTGACGTTTCTAGTGCACTGTGGAGGGAGTGCAGCACTACCCACTAGCCCAGAATTTTGGATGACATTTTAAATTGATGCTCTGTTGACCCTCCCAGGGACCCATAAAAGATCCCATCATGCTGATTTGTAGAATAGTGGGTGCATTCTCCAGCTTGTACTGGTTAATGCTTATCCATGAACCAGTATCACTCAACCAGATTATCATAGAGTCATGGAGTCATAGAGATGTACAGCGTGGAAACAGACCCTTCGGTCCAACCCTTCCATGCCGATCAGATATCCCAACCCAATCTAGTCCCACCTGCCAGCACCCGGCCCATATCCCTCCAAACCCTTCCTATTCATATACCCATCCAAATGCCTCTTAAATGTTGCAATTGTACCAGCCTCCACCACTTCCTCTGGCAGCTCATTCCATACCCGTACCACCCTCTGTGTGAAAAAGTTGTCCCTTAGGTCTCTTTTATATCTTTCCCCTCTCACCCTAAACTTATGCCCTCTAGTTCTGGACTCCCCAACCCCAGGGAAAAGACTTTGTCTATTTATCCTATCCATGCCCGTCATAATTTTGTAAACCAACTTACTCATTCATCTCCTAGATTGCTGTGTGTAATTGGATGTGCCATTTTGATATTAGTTTTGCTTCAAGGTCAGAGTTGATAGTGAGCGAAACTGGAATAATGAATGATCCATCTCTAGTCTTGTAATAGAGAGAGAGAGAGAGAGAGAGAGAGATAGGGCAATTGTAGCCAGTTAAAAATATAGATTAGTCCTATGGGTTTCAGAATCAACATGTTGAGTTGAAAGTAAAATTATTTGTTTACAATTTCTGTCTGAATTAGCCAGAAGCATGACACAGTGACATAGAAATACTGAGTCAGGGTTGAGCTTTGGATAGAAGGTTTCCTTGTTTCATTTACCTGTGTGTGTGTGTTTGCTGACAGAAGTAGGTCATTCAGATCCGTCTGGATTTTGTGAGCTCCTCCAACCTGAGGCAGCTGGAAGAAATCCGCAGTTCCCCTCATAGACCCTGATGGCAAAACAAACTTCGTACCGTGGTTGATCAGCGGAGAAAGAGCTTTACAGCAGCTAGGACGGGGACTTGAGGAGTCCACGGTTGTGAATTTTGTCAAGAAAACTGGAAGATTGCTTGATCAAAACCTAACGGAGGAACTTCCATGTAATTGCTATATTGAGAATTAGTGGAATACCGATGAGAATTAAAGTAAATTCTGGCAAGCTGTGACACACAGGACCTTTACAGCTGGTTGAAAGAAAAGTGAATGAATCGTCAAGATACTGTAAACTACAGGAACTCCTGGGGAAAAGGTAGTGCTTTGTTTGTGGTATAAGCCTTTATATGAATTTTACGTTAGTGGTGCTTTCTTGGTTCAATTTTTTTTAATATGTACAGTAATATTTGTTTTGTTGAAACTTTTGGAATCTTGAGGCCAGGTTTTCTTTGTTAATTGCAGGTGGGGACTCCTTTACCCGTGTAGTTTGGTCACACTATGAGTTTGAGTTCTGTCCACACTGGTCAGGGAGAAGGCAAAGTGCAAGCTTCAGACTTAAGCTTCACAATAACACGACAGTAGAACCCCAGTATCTGCAGATTCGGTCTCCATGGTTTTAGTTGTCCGTGGTTTACTGCGGCCCGAAAATATTACACGGAACATTCCAGAAATAATTCAAAGGGGGCTGTCGGGAAGGTAAGTTTCCCATTTAAATGATAGGGTTCGCTCCGATCTGCAGTTTCGCTCATGGACAGTAGATCTTGGAACATATCACCTGCGGATATGGGGGGGATACCTGTATTTGTTATCTTCATACTAAATATTGCTGGACATGGTAATCTTTGATATACCAAGCTCTGGTCTTACATTAAGTGAGGACAAATCGTGTCCACATTATAGCCTAGGTCAGCGCAGAGTTCCAGACTTGAACTTGAACGTTCCTTCAAGTACATTCTAACTCCATCCACTGTGCTCTTTATACTCAGTGGTCTACAGCTCGGTGACATAATCGCAAGGTACCTCCAGGGTATGAAAGCCCTTACACCACAGGGGCAACCATTGTTTTCCAGAGTTGTAGGAATAAACAGAGGTGGGGCAGAAAAGAGTCAGTAAGCACCTTTTATAGAATTTGTCAAACAGCCCGTTATAAATGAGGTGGATTATATGGAGCAGCATTCAATAGAATTGATCAAATAAAGTGAACTGTGTAATACTTTTGGTGCTGAGAGTGTGAAATCCTCAGCTATCATGGCTTTCTGTGTGCTACAACGTTTAGGCATCTCGAATGGGATGAAGTGTCGAGTGAGTGATTTGTTACTGCTCAGTTCTGCTTGAAACATGACCATTTCCCGAGGTTTTAAAAATGTAGTTGCCATTTTGGTGACACTTATTTCGCTGGCATCGTGAAGTTGTGAAAGCTGGTTTATAAAGATAGATCCCACATTCCAATCCCTTCCTGTTTCCGGATTTGTGTGCTTTGTTCAGGATTGTCTGGCAGTGAACTCGTGTCTGTGAATTTTACGTTAAATGAAAAATTACCTTCGAAAAGTCGTGTGGCAGTTTGCAATATGCTCCTATACATGCCCCAATAACGCTGGACTATTTATTTCTTTTCTTTTTCTAACTGTATTTTGTTTCCTAAGTGTTTGATCTTAAGTATCTGTACCCAAATACCTTAAGGTGGTGCAGTAATGCGGTGACTGTAAGCGTGCGACATGTTTACATGTAAAATCAGTTAATCCAATTCAATCGTTATCAAATCGTTTGGTTTTGTGAATTTGCAATTTGGAGCATGCTGCCTTTGTTTGTCTGTATTTGCTGGGGTGCTGTATCCGAGTCAGAGAGGGTTGTGGCAAAGCAGTTGGGTTCATTAACAGTCAATGACACTGGACAGGACCCAGTTACTCTTTGAGTTCCCCTGCTGGAGCTGACACAGACACATGACCTGCATCTTGCACCTTGTGCCCAGGCTGACAGAGTGTGGGGGGGGGACTCACCACGGCTTGGAGAAATTTTAAAGGCAGAACCCTGCTCAGTTGTCGCAGGAAAGAAGGTGACAGGTACAATTCATTGCATCCGTGCTGCTGATTCAATGCTCACGATAGTGTAAAGGCAAGAACTGCATTGAAGGGCTGGGAACACGTTCAGAAGGTGATAGCCAGTTTCAAGTCACAAGACTGAACAAGGGATAACACGATATACAGAGAAACCTTAAACATACCCTAATGTAAGTGGCAAATGATGGAATATGTTTAGACGCAGCATCTTGGAAATGAACAGGAATGGTTTGCATTTTGGGATTTTAGGGCTAGACTTGTTTCTGCACACCAGCTCACAATCTTACCCCGTCACCTACTGGGGGTTTGAGCTGCTAACAGCATGGGGCATCACTGAATGGTGGGACCAGTTGCGTGTCTAACCTGAAACCTGTCGGATTGAAGGATTGTTGTCGTAACGCGGGAACGACGGAGGACAAAAGGGTGAATTAGAATCTAATCAGGTGCTGAGAGAAAAGTGATGGGGCCTTAAGGTACTGGCACCGCCTGGTGTTCCAGTTCCCTGACAGTGCCCGCGACTTTTGCCAAGGTGTGCTCGGGGTTGACGCAGTTTCACATCTTTCCCATTCTGCGCCATAAGACTTTGTCGAAATTGTATTACCGACGATCATGTTAAAAATGTGTTTGCGCTCTTAGTTAGAAGCCTTGATTTTCTGTGGTGAGCTTAATGGGGTAAAATAATGTACAAATGCGGCAAGTTCTTAAAAAGCAGTGGGCACGCTGAGAGAGGGATGTTGCTTGTGGTGATTCCCAACTTGGCTGGGTAGCTTCAAGTTAACTTTTAATCACACTGGAATGGTGTCAGGGAGCACCCCTTCATGTACAGGGCAGAGGTAATTCTGCAATGGATCCCACCAAAGTGCTGTTGAGATGAAGCTGGTGTCTGGGGGAGGCATCTGATAATCCCAAAACTGAGACTGATTGCTTGTGCTTTCGTTGGGTAAGGTTATTAAAAGGGTAAAGTCGCCATAGTCCAGCAGGACTCATAAGGCTGCTCTCTCGTAACAGAGAGACAATTGATTGTGGTTTAACCTGAGGGTCACCATGCCTCTGGCGAGCGGAGAGGCTGAGAAGGAGAATTCTCCAGGGTAATCTCAGCTGGTGCGGGAATTGAACCCAAGCATCAAGGAACCAAGGACGTTCTGTTGAGTTAAGGTACAGAGATAAGGGTTATTCGTGAAGGATGCAAGAGGGGATGAATGGGCTCTGCTTGCCCTTATTAACCGTGACTACTTCAGGAGTGGTCTACGCTGAGTTCAGGCCACGGGTCTTCCTAGTAATCCCACTCCATGGTTTCCAGCTCAGGGGTTTGGGGAGTGGGAAGGGGGTAGATGCAGCCATTGCGACAAGGCCTTCAGCTGGAGGAATCGCCATCTAGCCTTGAAATCCTTTCGGATCCCATGGTGGGGAATGTCATGCTACTTAATCTTTGAGACCAGCCTTTGCACCTCTCAGACTCTTTCAAGTGCTTGTTCCTGGACATCCCTTGCAATTCGGGTCTGGCATCTGACAGAGAATGTAGCTATCACCTTCATCCCCTCCCCCACTCACCTATTGTACTCTATGCTACTTTCTCCCCACCCCCACCCTCCTCTCATTTATCTCTCCACCCTTCAGGCTCTCTGCCTGTATTCCTGATGAAGGGCTTTTGCCCGAAACATCGATTTTGCTGTTCCTCGGATGCTGCCTGACCTGCTGTGCTTTTCCAGCACCACTCCAATCTAGAATCTGACAGAGAATGTGACAAGCCCAGTTAGTCCTTCAGGAAGATTGACCCTTCTCCACCTTAAATGCAGGATAAAGGCTCTCTTCTCTTGCCCAGTGACTCAGTGTGGCTCACCTCTGAGTTATGGGTTTGACTCCCACTGCAGGGACCTGAGCACAGAATCAAGGCTAATACTTCAGCACGGTACTGAGGGAGTGCTGCACTGTTTTTAAGATGAGACATTAAACTGAGGCCCCCTCAGGTGAACATGAAAAGCTGAAAGAGCAAGAGGGCAATCTCCAGTGTCCTGGCCACTGTTTACACTTCATCAGGGTGGCACGGTGGCTCAGTGGTTAGCACTGCTGCCTCACAGCTCCAGGAACCTGGGTTCGATTCCAGCCTCGAGTGACTGTCTGTGTGGAGTTTGCACATTCGGCCCGTGTCTGTGCGGGTTTCCTTTGGGTGCTCCCGTTTCCTCCCGCAGTCCAAGGATGTGCAGGTTAGGTGAGTTGACCATGCTAAATTGCCTCTAATGTTCAGGGATGTATAGGTTAGGTGCATTAGTCAGGGGTAAATGTAGAGTAATAGGGTAGGGGAATGGGTCTGGGTGGGATACTCTTCGGAGGGTCGGTGTGGACTTGTTGAGCCGCACTGTAGGGATTCTGTGATTCAAATGAACATATTATCTGGTCATCATTGCACCTCCGTTAGAACAGTGACTGTTAAAATGCATTTCATTGGATGCAAAGTGCTTTAAATTCAGTGCTTTATGTAAGATGTTACATAAGTGGCCATTGCTCACTTGCATTTTAGATTAGGATTTTGGTTTTACTATCACGTGTACTTGAGTACAGGAATGCAGGGGAAGGTGTACCAAGTCCTAATTTTCTGGTGCCATCTTAGCAAACTCAAGAGAAGATTAAAAACAGAAACAGAAATTTAAAAAAAATAAACAGCCAAAAGAAAAGGAAATGTCCACTTTACCCCCCACTATTTGGCTCAAAATGGACACTGGGCCCAGCAGCCTAAACAGTGCCTTGTTCTGTCATACAGTGCTCCCACTGCCACCTCCTGGGACCATCATTTCAGTGAAGGAGTCCACCGCTGCCAAAGCCCAGGGGGGGAACTGTTTCCATCGCTGCTAACTTTCCGGGAAGTGGACTGACGCCACCAAATAAAGGTTTCCAAGAAAATGGGAGATGGAAGCGGGCAAGCCCTGGCCTCAGGACCCACTTTCTCCAATGCCGCCATTTTGAAAACAAAGGTCCTGCATTGCAAGCAGCAGCAGCAGTCACCTGGAGGCCTTGCTGAGGGACCGTGCACCTTCCTAACCAGCTGGGAGGTTTCTTTCTCGCGTTCTGTGGGACCCAGGTCCAGTAGGAAGTGTGTTTTGCCTGATTGGGTCTCTTTGAAGGCGCCAAAGAATGAGCCTTTTCAATCCTGCTGGAGTGGCCTGGTTGTTGGTGGTGAAGGGGCAGAACCATCAACCTTCAACTCCAGCAGTTTTCCTTCTCTTCCCTAATGTAATTATTTTTCTCCATAGCAAGCACTTCACCGTTCCATATGTTAGCTGAGCGTGTAAATTGGGTCCCCAAAGGAATCGAAAGTGGGCTGTTTCCTTATGTTAATCTGCACTCATTCAGCATCTCATCTCAGGTGTGCTCCGAAAGTGCACTGAGCTCATTTTAAAAACTGTCCACTCAGGTTCCTTTGATGACCTGCCGTGGAACAGTTCACCTCTCCTTTCGTCACCAGCTGTGGAAACAGAGTGGAGAGAGAGAGAGAGGACTCGACAACTGCACATCCTGACGTGTAGTGGTTCAGAGATTAATGAGCCGCTGCTTTGAGACAGATGCTGCTGAGGCAGAGTCTGGGAGAAGGCCAGATTTTCCTGCAATTTTAAAGCAGAATGACTTCATTTGAACCGTCCGAGTGCATGCCGATGAAGTACTTTCCCTTCATTGGACAACACTTTGAGCAGACGCCTTGCTTCAGTTGTTCTTTGATTCATTCACGATATGGTGGCATCGCTGGCTAGGCCAGTATTTATTGCCTATCCCTAATTACCCAGAAGGCAGTTAAGTGTGGGTCTGGAGTCACTTGTAGGAAAAACCAGGTAAGGATGGCCGTTTCCTTCCTTCAAGGGAACAAGTTTTTCCTGGAAGTAGATTAGACTCTTAATTCCTTGTTTTTAGTTCTTGGTCCTTTCTTGCTGAAACCCTTCCAGCCAGACCATCCACCTTCTCTGATTGGCTGCTGTAGCAGAGGCCCTGCTCTTACCCGGCTGGTCGAGGGCTGAAGGTCATAGTGAAAAGGAATTGAGACCCTGGACAGTCTGTCACCTCCTTCCTGCCTGACTTTAACAAGGGCTTTGAACTTGCTGTGCACTCTGTGTGGGTTTACAGCTACTGCTTTCCTTGTTAGGCCTCAAAGGGAGAGTCTTTTACCATTGATCTCACTCTCCCCACCCCCTTCAGACTTAAAACCCCACCTCTTTGTCCAGGCTTTAGGTCTCCTGCAGTAATATTTGTGCCTCTTGGCATTGATGTCAGTTTTTGACTGCTACCATTCGAGGCAAATGGGATCAAAGGTTATGGGGAGAAAGCAGGGTTAGACTATTGAGTTTGTGATAAATGGCAGAGCAGGATCAAAGGTTCGAATGGCCTCCTCCAGTTCCTACCTTCTATGTTTCTATTCACACAATGCCCTTGCGCAATGTCCCAAATTTGCTTGATGGCATATTGATACAAATGATAGCTGATGACGTGGAAACATTTGGTCATGTTGGAAACACGGCAGCCATATTTGTGCAGAGCAAGCTTCCATTAAAAGTGCCAAAATGGCCAGGTCACCTATTTTAATGACATTGGTCCAGGGATAAGTGTTGATCTTGCTAACTATGGAGAACTCCCCATCTCTGCATTGAATGAATGCCACAGAGCCTTATACTGTACCTTACTTAGAGGCTAGAATCACCATGTCATGGTAAATGATAATGACCATTTGTCAGGGATCGAATAACTCTGTAGGTTAGCTTAATTGAAACAGTAAAACACATTCTAAGTTATGAAGCAGGCAGTACATGAAGCCAAATGACTTCTGAGTATGTAGGTTACAGGCAAATTGGCAGGCTGAGTCACAACATTGTATGTCTACACAGCACCTGGAATCCTTCATGACAGACTCTCTTAAGGGCCTTGCACTCATACAACAAATCTTGGTTTAAAATCTCATCTGAAATAATTCACCTCCAACCATGCAGCACTCCCTTAATACTGCACCGGAGTGTCAGCAAGGACGCTGTTTCTGCATTGACACTTGAACCTACAACCCTCTGGTGTGGAGGTGGGAGACACTACTCATTGAGTCTCTGCATTTACCAACCAGGCCTAAAGTAAAATGAGCCTGGGCAATGGACAGCTTATGCCACCCAAGTATTCTGTGACTTGATTGAGTTTTTTGAAGAAGTAACAAAAAGGATTGATGAGGGCAGAGCTGTAGATGTGACCAATATGGACTTCAGTAAGGCGTTCAACAAGGTTCCTCATGGGGCACTAGTTAGCAAGGTTAGCTCTCATAGAATACAGGGAGAACTAGCCATTTGGATATAGAACTGGCTCAAAGGTTAGAAGGCCGAGGGTGGTGGTGGAGGGTTGTTTTTCAGACTTGAGGCATGTGACCAGTGGAGTGCCACAAGGATCAGTGCTGGGTCCTCTACTTTTTGTCATTTACATAAATGATTTGAATGCGAGTATAAGAGGTACAGTTACTAAGTTTGCAGATGACACCAAAATTGGAGGTGTAGTGGACAGCGAAGAAGGTTACCTCAGATTGCAACAGGATCTGGACCAGATGGGCCAATGGGCTGAGAAATGGCAGATGGAGTTTAATTCCGATAAATGCGAGATGCTGCATTTTGGAAAGGCAAATCTTAGAAGGACTTATACACTTAATGGTAAGGTCAAATGAAGTGTTGCTGAACAAAGAGAACTTGGAGGCAGGTTCATAGCTCCTTGAAAGTGGAGTCGCAGGTAGATAGGATAGTGAAGAAAGCGTTTGGTATGCTTTCCTTTATTGGTCAGGGTATTGAGTACAGAAGTCGGGAGGTCATGTTGAAGCTGTATAGGACATTGGTTAGGCCATTATTGGAATATTGTGTGCAATTCTGGTCTTCTTCCTCTCGGAAAGATGTTGTGAAACTTGAAAGGGTTCAGAAAAGATTTACAAGGATGTTGCCAGAGTTGGAGGATTTGAGCTATGGGGAGAGGCTGAACAGGCTGGGGCTGTTTTCCCTGGAGTGTCGGAGGCTGAGGGATGACCTTATAGAGGTTTACAAAATTATGAGGGTCATGGATCGGATAAATAGACAAAGTCTTTTACTGGGGTCAGGGAGTCCAGAACTAGAGGGCATAGGTTTAGGGTGAGAGGGGAAAGATATAAAAGAAACCTAAGGGGCAACATTTTCACGCAGAGGGTGGTACGTATATGGAATGAGCTGCCAGAGGATGTGGTGGAGGCTGGTACAACTGCAACTTTTAAAAGGCATTTAGATGGGTATATGAATAGGAAGGGTTTGGAGGGATATGGGTTGGGTGCTGGTAGGTGGGACTAGATTGGGTTGGGATATCTGGTCGGCATGGATGGGTTGGACCTAAGGGTCTGTTTCCGTGCTGTACATCTCTATGACTCTATGACTTATTGAAAGCCTCTATCAGAAATTGATGGCTGTTGAGGAAAATTGGAAATGTTAGATTGATGTCACAGGTAGTTTTAGGCTCAAGCACTGGGCACTAGAGGTCATGTTTATATAAATGTCCTCAAGGTGATCAGCATGTCAGGTACTCTCCAAAAGGTCCGTCTCCCTGTTAGATAGAGAGTGAAGAAATTTGTTGGGGAAGAGCACAGAGAGGCGTAAGGAGATGTTTAGGACAGGGAAGGTACCAGGTGGCATTTGAATGAGAGGGCTGGAGCGTTATGGCTAAGAGGGTAGACCTTGGATGATGGAGCAAGGTATCAGGAGGACCACATTGTTATTCAAGCTGAGCTCACACTCTGATCCAACCTGGAGCTGCAGAGAACGTCCCGCATAGAGACAGGCCATTTGGCAATCCGATGTTCATGCTCGTCTCGAGTATCCCTGCCCTCTACTCCATTTCGCCCAATTCCTATTTCCTTCTCTTCTTTCTCCCTGATGCACTCCCTTAATTGGACCTTGGCTCTCCTCAACCGGACTATGTAATAACAAAGTGAACAACCGTACAATTCTTTTGGGAAGGAGGTTTTTCCTGAATTCTCCGTTGGATTCATCAGTGATTATCCTTTATCTCTTACCCCTAGCTCCTCCCCAAGAGGAAACATCTCCACGTCAACCCTATCAAACCTCTCAATTTGAGAGACAGCAATCAAGCGCATCACTTCGGGATTAAAAAAAAGCCAGATCTTTCCAGTCATTGTCCTTAAAGTTGAGCTGTGGCCTGAGACCAGTCATATTGAATGGTGGAGCCGACAAGAGACTGGCCTTTCAGATGTTCTTATTTTGCAACGTCTTCAGTCCCTCAATTTCCTAGGTACAATACGGAGACCAGAAACAGCGGACGGTCCACCAGGTATGGTCTAACCTGGAGATTCTGTTCAAGGCAATACTGTAGTAGCTGTGGCAGGAAGCTGCGTTTTGGGATACAAGATGGGTGGGGTTGAATTTTCCTGAGTTTACGTGCAGAGACCGGGTTATTGCAATGCAAAGTTGATAATAATGTCACAAACGTTGGAGCAAAAGTGGCTGCTAATATGTGTTACATGCACTTGCACTGCATCTGAATTCCTCTCTCTCTCTCTCTCTCTCTCTCTCTCTCTCTCTCTCTCTCTAACACATGTCATGTGCCTGTACTCAAATGCGTCTCTGCTCAGTATAACAGCCCGAAACCCAAGGCTTGTATGCCAATATCCTGCAATTATAGCAGGCTGTAATTTTACTCAAAACCCAAATAAGTAAATATGCATCGCAAGTTGCTTGGGTAGTTTGGGAATTTAAATTAAAAGATACCACGGTAGACTAACAATGATGCACGTTTGAAGAAATATTGTATAATTCTCAATAAATATTCACTTCTTTGAGGGATTAAGTAAACTGATACAACTGTGGTTAACTGGAAAAGTTGTAATTAGAATTCGAGTGAACAAAAGAACCTAAACTACTGCCAGAAGAAATAGGGTTCATGGCGATTGGAGCTTTGTAGAAATCAGCAATGGGTGGCCAAAGAAATTCAGACAAAAGGACAAAATGGGATGAGGAAAGTAGCGAGGAGTATGAAAACCTAGCTTGTAGGGATTTCTACAAATAAGTTTAAATAAGAAGAGATTGTAGAAAATAAGCATGGATCCCTCAGAGACAGGGGCAGGAGAAACTATAATGGAGAAGAAGGAAATGGCAGGGATGTGAAACACTCTTTGATCTGTATTCACTGTGGAAGACACAAAGGAATACGTACTGGAAAGAGGAGGGAGTAAAGGAATGAATGAGAGTGAGGAACCTGAAGTTATATTACAAACAAAATTAGTGGGTCTACAAGTTGACGAGTATTCTAAACCTGATGGCCCACATCCAAGCATGATAGAAAAGCTAGTGGCATTGGTTTGGAATTTCCAGAATTCTTTCTAGTCTAGAATGGTCCCCGTGGATTTACAAAAACTTGGATTATGTGCTGCCAGTGTTTAATGCTGACCCCAATTGTAGAGCCATAGAGATGTACAGCATGGAAACAGACCCTTCGGTCCAACTCGTCCATGCTGACCAGAATCCTAAATTAATCTAGTCCCATGTGCCAGCACCTGGCCCATATCCCTCCAAACCCTTCCTATCCATATACCCATCCAGGTGCCTCTTAAATGTTGCAATTGTACCAGCCTCCACCACTTCCTCTGGCAGCTCATTCCATGCAAGCACCACCTTTGCGTGAAAAAGTTGCCACTTAGGTCCCTTTTAAATCTTTCCCATCTCACCCAAAACGTATGCCCTCATCTCAGGGAAAAAAACCTTGGCTATTTACCCTATCCATGCCCCTCTATAAGGTCACCCCTCAGCCTCCGATGCTCCAGGGAAAACAGCCCCAGCCTGTTCAGCCTCTCCCTCTAGCTCAAATCCTCCAATTCTGGCAACATCCTTGTAAATCTTTTTAGATTACTTACAGTGTGGAAACAGGCCCTTCGACCCAACAAGTCCACACCGACCCGCCGAAGCGCAACCCACCCATACCCCTACATTTACCCTTACCTAACACTACGGGCAATTTAGCATGGCCAATTCACCTGACCCCGCACATCTTTGGACTGTGGGAGGAAACCGGAGCACCCGGAGGAAACCCACGCAGACACGGGGAGAACGTGCAAACTCCACACAGTCAGTCGCCTGAACCCTTTCAAATTTCACAACATCTTTCCAATAGGAAGGAGACCAGAATTGCACACAATATTCCAAAAGTGGCCTAACCAATGTCCTGTACAGCCGCAACATGACCTACTAACTCCTATACTCAGAGCTCTGACCAATAAAGGAAAGTATATCAAACACCTTCTTTACCATCCTATCTACCTGCAACTCCACTTTCAAGCAACTATGAATCTGCACTCCAAGGTCTTTCTGATCAGCACACTCCCTAAGATCTTACCATTAAATGTATAAGTCCTGCCCTGATTTGCTTTTTCAAAATGCAGCACCTCACATTTATCTAAATTAAACTCCATCTGCCACTCCTCAGCCCATTGGCCCATCTGATCAAGATCCTGTTGTAATCTGAGGTAACCTTCTTTGCTGTCCACTACAACTCCAATTTTGGTGTCATCTGCAAACTTACTAACCGTACCTCCTGTGTTCACATCCATGAGAAGGCGATGTTGAGGCACTTATTGAAAATAAATGAGCAGCTTGCAATGATAACTGCGTGAGTAAAAGTGATTAGAAGTGAGCTATTTGCTGTGGGTCTGGAATCATGTCAAGGCTGAGTATGAAGAAGAAGAAATAGTCAGAAGAAATAGTCATTTTTGGCTGGCAGTTGGTGAAGCGTTAGTCAGGATCAGCATTGGACCTCAACCCATTCCGGTCTGTGATCGGGACTTGGAGAAAGGGACTGAGTGGATTTTTTGTCCAGTTTTCTGTTCATTACACAGCCCAGTGGGGAGTTAAATGGGAAGGAGGACACAAGCAGGTTGCAAAGTGTTAGAAATGGATCACGTGGCAAAGTGGAGTACAGTGAATATGTGGGGACTTTGTTCTGCGAGTGAGAGATGAGAAAACGTTGATTGTTTTTGGATCCACTTGAGATCCTTGTACATGAATCAGAGAAAGCTGACATGCAGGGAAGTGATTAGGGAAGCGAGGAGGGTAGAAGATGACAAGAGTGAGGAGTTATATGAAGCCCCTGTGAGATCACACCCACAATGCTGTACGCAGCAGTTTTGATCTCCTTACCCCCCCCAATAAAAAAAAAACAGTCTTGGGGGAACTTTCTCAATGTAGGTTTGCTCGCTGAGCTGGAAAGGTTCATTTTCAGACATTTTGTCACCATACTAGGTAATATCTTCAGTGAGCCTCCGGATGAAGCACTGGTGGTGTAGCCCGCTTCTATTTATATGTTTGGGGGAACGTAACAGACGTTTACCAGGTCAGTTCCTGGGATGATGGGAGTGTCCAAGAGAAGCGTTTGAACAATATTACCACCATGTTTCTTGGATTTTGGAGGATGAGAGGTGAATTGCTAGCTATCCTGAGGGCTCGACAGTGTCAATGTTTGATCCGGCTGCAGAGCGTAGAAATCGGGACCATAATCTGAGGGGGAGGCATCAACCTTTTTAGGTGTGAAAAGAGGAGAAAAGTCTTTATTCAGAGGGTTGTGAATCTGCTGGCATTCTCTGTCCCAGAGGCCTGTAAGTGCTCAGTCATTGGTTATTACCGAAGACTGAGGTGGACTTGTGGATGCACAGTAGGTCTAGAGGCTGGGGTGAGGGCCTGAAGTAGAGGATATCCCATGAGTTGTTGAAAAGCTGGGTGGACTCATAGAACTATAGAATCCCTAGTGTGGAAGCAGGCCATTCAGCCCATTGAGTTCACACTGACCCTATGATGAGCATTCCACCCAGGTGCAGCCCCGCTACCCTATCCTTGTAACCCTGCATTTCCCATGGCTAATACACCTAACCTACACATCACTGAACACTCTGGCCAATTTAGAGTGGCCAGTTCACCTTACCTGCACATCTTTGGACTGTGGGAGGAAACCAGAGCACTCAGAGGATACCCATGCAGACACAGGGAGAATGTGCAAACTCTACACAGACAGATGGCCTGCCCTTAAGTTTTTAATAAGTTGAGGTGCAGCAGCCATCTTTTGTTCCTGTGTCTTGTATTTGTTTCCTTATTGTGAATCCGCTCTGAGAATTTTTCTTTCAGTGAACCCTGCTCTTTGATTTCTTTTTCCTGGAATGGTATTCCAACAGCATTAGTGTGAGTCACATTAAAAATTGACGAGCTTCCCACTTGCCTGTTGTTAAACACGCTGAGCTTAATGTGCATGAATAATGGTGAGATAGCTTAGTAACTTTTAATTTTCGTATTTAAAGAGGGAATGTGCGATTAATATTCCGTGTGTCCTTTGGGCCCACGTTGCTTGGGCTGACTTTTAATTGTTTACACAGAATAAGTTGGTCAGCAAATCTAAGAGTAAATCTCTGTGGACAAAAGTGTGGGTAAATACCCCAATCTCCTGAGAGCTGTTGGGGGTAGAGTAGTGGAGTCATCATTGCCCCATATATAGTACTTAGTTCCTGCCCTCCCCTTCACTGTTTGATCACACAGCATTGCCCTTTGATGTGAAGGGCACTGCTTGTCACTGGCCACTCGGGTGTTTCCTTTCTTCCTGGTGGTGGAAATTGAATAAAGATTTGTGCACCTTGTGTCTCTCACTGTGTCTCACACCTACACACACACACACACACACACACACACACACACACACACACACACGCTGGGGAAAATATAAGCACCACCGCACGTAGGCGGTAGTGTAGAGAGAGAGAGAGAGAAAAATATGTAACTAGGAGATTTAGAGTCTCCTCAGTTTAAAGCACTGACTCAGTGCTGGCTGTGCTTCAGCCAGTGTGTTACTGCTGGAACTGAGCAGAAGAGTTTTCTTTGTCTTTTTACCCTTTTTTTGTTGAGGGAAGATATTTGTTTCTTTAAGAAAAAAAATTATAGTACTAAGTTGTACCAGGCACACACATACCATGGATATTAGTGCAGGTCTGAGCCAGTGTCTGCTACAGTGGGAAGCTCCATCTTATCTTACCTTTCTAATGAAGGGCTTTTGCCCGAAACGTCGATTTTCCTGCTCCTTGGATGGTGCCTAACCTGCTGTGCTTTTCCAGCACCACTCTAATCTCATCTTACCTTCAGCCCATCCCAGGGTGCGGTTGAATACTCCCCACTTGGCTGTACGAGTGCACTAACACTCTCGGAGATTGACACCATCCAGGAGAAAGCAGTCTCCACTTGCTTCCTCCAGCCTCGGTGCACCCTGGCTGCCGTGTGGATCAAGGGTGCTGCCCGCAACGACGATTCTCCCGCTCCTCTGATGCTGGCTGACCGGCTGTGCTGTTTCCAGCTCCGGTCTTTATCGATTGTGTGCACCCACTCACCAGGCCAGCACCTCCCAGACCTCCGTCCAGAAAAACAAGTGTAGCGGGTACGTGGAAATACCACCGCAGCATCCTCTTCAATTCACACCCCACTCCGACTTGGAAGTCATTGTTAGTCCTTTGAGGTCGTTGGGTCAAAGTTCTTCTTTAATCGCACAATGGAAGGACCTACAGCAGACAGACTTCAATGGTGCCTCCCACCCCCAAAGTGCAACAAAGCATGGTGCTTCCTACTTGTTCCTGGAAGGAACAAGCAAGAAGGCAGATTTCAACAAAAAATGATGTGGGTTCCTGTGGAGGCTGGGGAGTTCCACAGCGCTGGCTCCAGGGCCAATGTCATTCCAGCCTCCCAACAGTGGAGGGACCTTGTTTGTCAGGTCAATGTTGCTCAGTCCTTTGTTTACGGCATAGAATAAAAGCCATGGTGGAATTTATGCATATCTGAAAAGTAGGACAGAAGGCCAATTATTTCATTGAAATAGTGCCAAACAGTCCTGAGCTTATTAAAACACACTGACTCTGAGGATTCACTCCTCCGCTGAGTCACATCGGGTTCTGACTGAAGACATTCAAAATCAATTGGGTCAGCGAGGCGGTGGCAGGAGTCGCAGTGGTGTAGTAGGCCCAGGTCAGGGACCCCTGGCGTCGTCAAGGCAGCAGCTCAGAAAGCCTCGGTAGAGGAGTTGGTAAGTGACTCAGAGTTAGAAAATATGGACAAATAAGGACAGTATTAGATATAGTCAATATGAATCTGTACAAAGAAACAAAGACATATGGGCACAAATGTTAGCTTGTTCACTCGATGATCTAGTCTTGAGATATTGGCTTGTTGTCCCTCTGTGGATGCTGTCTCTCTCACTGTGTTCTCCAGCATTTCTTGTTTTCAGTACAGATTCCAACATCTGTAAAGATACTGGACTAGAAAAGCCGAGTCACGAGAGGGATGGGTCTGCTCACAGCAGTTCATCTACATTTGCACTAACTAAGGTTTTCATTAACTAAGGTCTTAGTTGGTATTTTGCCAGTGAACAGTAACTAATTATCAAATTCCAGCCTATTGAGATGTAGAATATGACAGGTGTACATCTCAGAGACGAAGAGTGTGCCGCTGGAAAAGCACAGCTGGTCAGGCAGCATCCGAGCAGCAGGAGAGCTGATGTCTTCATCAGGAATGTGCTCAGGAAAACTCTCCTGCTCCTGGGATGCTATCTGACCAGCACCACACTTTTCGACTCTGAATCTTGAGCATCTGCAGTCCCCACTTTCTCTTTGTGCACATGTTATACCAGCAACCTGTAATGAAGTAGAGAATAGTTCATTATTAAAGCATGGAATACTCCCTTTTACATTTGGTTTCCTTACTTTCTGTCCTGGACTAACATGCTGGCCACTGTTCCTCATCTGTTGCCAAAGCTGGCTAAAACAACCTCTCCCACATGTGGTCCTGCGCCTGAAGTGCAGTCTGGTTACCCAGCGGTTGACGTAAGGGTCCAAGCAGTCACTCAGTGGTCTGACCTAATCTGGTGGGATACAATTCTCAGGATCAGCCTTTTCCTCACTTTTCTCACCCCAGGGCAATTGCGCTGGATCTTTTGGAGATGAAACCAGATTGGAACCTGGATTCTCCTCATTGCATGCTGCCTTGCATGTGCCAGTGATGCATGCAGCCACTGAGCCAGATAAAGGGTTTTAGTTAATGAATCATGCAGCCTCATTTTCACTGTTACCTCATGTCTCACATTATCACCTCTTCATGGCCTCACCCCCTCCTCATCTCCAAAATCTCCTTCAGCTCTGAAACCCTTAGGTCTGTTCCCCTGGCCCTGCACCATTCTGACTTTTCTACATCCTTGTAGCATCAGGAGTAGGCCATTCAGCCCCTCAAGCCTGCTTTACCGTTCATTATTGTCATGGCTGATCGCCCTGTCTCCCTTTCTCCCTGTGCCCTTCGATTCCCTTAGCATTAAGAACCATATCTAACTTTTTTTTTTAAATAGTCAGTGTTTTGGCCTCAAATACTTCTGTGGCAGAGAATTTCACAGGTTCCCAACTGTGCAGCTGAAGGGAAAGTTCTCCTTACCTCAGTCCTTAAATTGCGACCCCTAATTGTGGACTCCCTGGTCATCAAGAGCACCCGTCCTGCATTTACCTTTTTGGAATTTTATAGGTTTCTAGTGAGACCCTGGTCACTTTTCTGAACTTCAATGAATGTAGTCCTAACTGAGCCAGTCTGTCTTCATCCCTCAGTCCTGCCATCCCAGGAGTCCGTCTGGTAAACCCTTGTTGCACTCCCTCCATAGCCAGAGCATTGTTCCTCAAATAAGGAGACCAGAACTGCACACAGTGCTCTGGGTGTTGTCACACCAAGACCCCTGAATGATCACAGCAAAGACATCCCTGCTGCTGTACTCTCACCCTCTCTTGTCCCACTATTGAAGAAACCCCTTCTCTAACTCTCCATCTGTCTAGCCTCCTTCACGATCTCCTTGAAACCTTATTTAGACTAAGCTTTCCATCACTTGTTTGATCACCAGCATGTTATTTGGTGAAACACTTTGGGACATTTTGTTGCATTTCAGACACTGTCCAGCACTGCAGAGGCTTCTTGTCAAAGATGTATCTGAAATTCATCAGCTTTCTGGTTGGGATTGGGTATTTTAGGCTCTTTGTTTCTGCATCAGGCTATACAAAATGTGCAGGAACAGGCTAGAAGACTGGCTGAAGCTAAGAAAGTACAGAAGGATGGTGTTTATTTCCACTCCAGTGTGTCTATATCGTCAAATGTCCCCAAAGCCTACAGCCTACACTGTGGGGATTGATATGAACCGTTATTTGAACTCTTGGGTGAATGACATGATCGTATTGACTGTGCTTATTTCCACCCCCAGATTTTGCCATTCATTGAGGCGGGGGGAAATGACTGGGCTGGAGTGGTAGTGATTGTGCAGAGTCATTCTGATGTGTGTCGTCATTTCGCAGCACAGAGGGAGGCCGTTGACCCATTATCCTGCGCTGGCAGCTTCAGAGGGCCATTCAGTCATTCGCACTCCTCCTGCGCTTTCCCCACAGCCCAACAAAATTCTCTTTGTACCAGTTTCTCTTTGATAGCTACCATTGACGGTGTGCAGGCTTTGCTCTTGCCTTCTATACATTCGAGAGAAACTCTACTTGAGTCAGACCTGGAATTGATAGGTTGTCTTGTGTGAACAAGTTGGGCAGACTTAGTGTGTATGTGCTGCATGTGAAGACCAAAAGCTTGAAACATTAGTGGGCGGCACGGTGGCACAGTCGTCAGCACTGCTGCCTCACAGCGCCAGAGACTCGGGTTCAATTCCCGCCTCAGGCGACTGACTGACTGACGGACTTTACACGTTCTCCCCGTGTCTGCGTGGGTTTCCTCCGGGTGCTCCGGTTTCCTCCCACAGTCCAAAGATGTGCGGGTCAGGTGAATTGGCCATGCTAAATTGCCGGTAGTGTTAGGTAAAGGGGTAAATGTAGGGGTATGGGTGGGTTGCGCTTCGGCGGGTCGGTGTGGACTTGTTGGGCCGAAGGGCCTGTTTCCACACTGTGAGTAATCTCATCTAATCTAAGTGAGCTGAAAAAAGTAAGCGTAGAAAGAATATTTCCCCTAGTGGGAGCTTATGAGATCATCTTGTCCATTTAAAACAGGGATGGAGCGAAATACTTTCTCACAGCATCACGAGTTTTTGCCCCTCTCTTGCTGAAGAGGTGGGAGGAGCTGAGTCTCTGAATATTTTTAAAACCCACACAAAAGGAGGAGTTGGTTAAACCGTTGTTCATTAAGAAGGTGACGAGCTGACAGCAGTAAGCAGGAATGTCGATTTGAGTTTACAATCAGATCAGCCGCGATCTTGTAGACTGGCAGAGCAAGCTTGGTGGGCCAGTTGCTGGCTCCTGCTTGGTCGCTCGTGTATTGTCCAGATCTCACTGCTGGAGAGGATCTCGTGGAAGACACAGACTGAGATTGACAGGCCAGTCACCTACCGCCACCCCCCCCCCGCGAGGCTGCTTTGGAGAAACTCAGGGTGACATTGAGAATGACCTAGCCTGCTTTACTCCTTGGTTGTGCTAAGATTTGTGGCTTGGGGCATTGTATAACAATCCTTATGCTGCTGAATAAATGAGAGCTTATGCAGATATACAGCAATCTTGCTGACGAAACCCTGCTGAATCGACCCAAAATATCCCATTACACAATGACCCTTGCTCTGCTCAACAAACATGACATATGCAGTGTCACACCTCTCTAGGATATTATGCTGAAAATTAATCTCCTCTATTCTGTTGTCATAGAAGTTAAAGATATTAAAAATATGCAAAATTTCCCAATATTTTAGACCCAGGTGGACAGGAAGCATGGACCAGGTTTCTGTATTTGACAATAATTTCTGTTTATTACAAATAAATAGACTTTTAAGTGCAGGTAAACAATTATGAACCATTGGCATGTAACTCAAGTTAAAACCTTATACGTTCCTCATTGCACACACACACAAAGACTGACACAAAAAAAGTGGGCGTTAAGGATGGAGGGAAAGAATGAGTCCTGTCCGCAGCTTTTGCTGAGCCAATTCCTTTTGCAAATCAGAACGTTCTTTCTCAATCTCCTTTCTCCAGACATTTTCACGTAATCGTGGGAAGCACAAGGTGACTGGTTCAGTTTATAAAGGTCTCTGATTTATTAATGAGAAGTCACTGCTTACAGCAATGGAAAAGGGATAAAATGGGTAATGTCAGGTTTGAGACGCATCTTACCACAGAGCAAACGACAGCTCCTTCCCTTCCCGACCTTCGATGGCTTCTCCTCGAGTTCAGAGTTGTTCAGCAACCTGGCAGCTGATCACACAGTGAGGCTTTTATCATTGGTAATTGGTCTGCATACCACAGACCAATCAGCTACCGGTCGCTGGCCCAAACTGCATTCATATACAGTCCCTTCGCTCCAGCTTATCTGTGACTACGTTTTACCTCACTGCTATAAATTGTCTGTGTAAACAGCCGGTGAGTGTCAGGTGACTTGCTTTGGAAAAGTGCAGGACTCCTTCAACAGTCCTTGGTTTTCAGTCCACCATAAAACATAATAAGATACAGCAGATGCATTGTGTGGAAGCTCAGCCCGAGCTTGCTGGCTTCTTGTGAACGCCTGTCCGAGAACAGAGAACCACCACTTGATTAATAGAGTCAACAGTACTGTCTTTATTCAAGATTGCCAGTATACACGTATACAAACAAGCTTGGGAGCAGATCCACTCTAGCCCACGCCGGGTGCTAGACAGAGGTCTCTCGCTCTCAATTGGGAACGTTGTCATATTTATACATAACTTCTCACGCAAGGCAGAATCCCGTGTCATGGGGTTATCACAAAGTATGTTAATCAAGTTATACTTAAATGTAAACGTACACATCAGGAATGTTCTAAGTCCGACATACAGACGTCAGCATTACCTCAAGTTAAGACATTAGCATTTTTCTGAAGATAAGCTATCAACATTTTCTTTAGTTAAAACATCAGCATTCTTGTACTGCTCTCAAGTTAAACATTCAGATACCAGAATCGCTCGAAAGTTAAACATTCAGATATCAGCATTGTTCTGGTGACTGCCCCTTGACTTGGTGGGTGTACTATGGACTTGTTTATTCGGACTTCTTTCAGGGAACCTTACAAGTTGCAGTGTTAGCAGTCTGTGTCTCGCTCAGCATGTCGGGCAGTACAGCCAATGCCCCACAAACATTGACCATTTTACCCGACACGCCGGGTGCCATTTTCTATATGGTCACTGTTTCTATCTTCAACTTATCAATTGCAGTCGTTATCCTGATGAATAAATCTGCTTAGTAAAGCTGAAATGGACAGAGAGGCATTGGAAACAGTGCGAGCCAGATGTATGGGGACGATGCTAGAACTGAGGGCTGTAATTCCCATCAGGAATGATTGATCAGGCTGAAGCCATTAGCTGGAAAGGAGACGTTCTGATGGAAACCTCTGAGGTTTGATGGTTGAACTGGTGCAGCCAAAGCAGAGTTGGGTCTCCTCGCCAATGGCTAATGAATGCACCCAGACCAAGCTGAGCCAGACAATTCGCTTTGCTAATGGGCCTCAGGGAGCATTAGTCAAAACTTATTGCCTGAACGATGTAGAAAGCAGGACTCATTTACAGCAAAGCTGCCTTGGAACAGCGTCCACTTCCGTGTGGGGCAGTGGGCAGTAACTGTGCTTGCTTTTATAGACTTACAATACCCTCTTCCTGCAGCTCACGTTTCTTTAAGGTCAGTCTATACTAACCCTAGCATGCACATTTACTGGGGGCAACCTGTGGTAACTGTTAACCCTGAGGCCCACGTTTATATAAGGGGCATCTGTCACTGGAGGTTTGTGTCCAGCCCAGGGCATTGCCAACTGGGAAGGAAACCGATGGCTTTGAGAGGATACAGAGGAGATTGATTGGAATAGTGACAGGGATGCTGGGTTTCTTCTGCACAAACAGGGCAAGGTGATGACGAGATTTAATAAGATAAGTGGGAATGATTCTAAATTAACATACATGGCTGTGTATTTGCAGCCTTGAAAAGTCCCTCCAGAAACCAGGACTTACACCCTGAGTATAAAAATGCATTGTGGGTGTGGGTGGGTGGTCGCCATTTTGAAATGACATCCGCAGCAGAGAGTGGCCATGTCTCACACCCTCACAGCACAGCCTGTATTGCCTGGTTGATCCCTTTAACCCAGTTCTAAAGTACCATAGCGTCAAACGTGCATCAGTAGTGTGTAAAATTGAGTATTTCTTGTTCAGGCTGAAAACTGCCCATATGCAAAAGAAATTGGGGCCAGGAAAATGGTCTCATCTGATAGGCCAGGCCAACTTACTCACCATGATTTAGGGTAATTTAAATGTTTTCAGAGGTGGAAGAGTCTGTTATCCAGTTTTAAGGTGATTAGCAGGAGAGGATGTGAGGGAGAAAGAGATCTGATCTGAAACGCGTTGCTTGTGGAATCAGATTGAATAGAAATGTCTAAAAAGGAATGTGATCTGTATGGAAGGAGACAATTTGCAGGGCTGTTGGGAAAGAGCAGAAAGGGTGGGGCTGTTTTGGATGGCTCTGGTCAAAGAGGCAGTGGCAGTGGCAGTGATATAGTGGGCCGAATGGCCTCTGTGTGTACTCATTTACTTCAGCCAGCATCCAGTTTGTGTATGGGGCAATTGTGCTTGCTCTTATAGGCCTGGGATGCTCTGTTACTGATGCTCACTTTTGTAAGGGTGACCCATGCTGTGTGCTGTCTCAGTCTGTGATTGTCTCTCCTGGGACCAGCTGTACCAACAGTAAAGGGGCAATGTACCCCTCCCTAGAGGTGGCTAGCTGTAGAAATAATAAGGAAAGTTGGCCCTGGAGGGGTACTTGTCTGCCCTCCCAACCCCATTCTTGCCAGTTTGTCAATTAAGTGCCAGGCTAGCTATTCCAAAGGAGTGTCTCCATTTGTCACCAAGTAAGACACTCAAGTGGTCAGTTTGTGGTCAGTTCAGGTCCTTGTCCTGCCACCTACCTACCTACTATGTCACCAGGGTGACCACCATGTTGGTGTGGGAGTAAGGTGTCTGTTTCCCCCTCTGTTAATCTGGGATCAACAAGAGGCAGGGTTAAGGGGAATGGGGTCCTCTAAAAGCCACCCACTCTCACTGTCAACGTCTCCTCCTTGTGACTCCACATAGAATCCCTACCATATGGAAGCAGGCCATTCGGCCCATTGGGTCCACATTACTCTGCCCCCACTACCCTGTCCCTGTAACCCTGCATTTCCCATAGTTCACCCACCTAGCCTGCACATCCCTGGACCCTGTGGGGCTTTGGACTGTGGGAGGAAACAGGAGCATCCAGAGGAAACCCACGCAGACACGGGGAGAATGTGCAGACACCACACAGACAGTTGCCTGAGGGTGGAATCGAACCTGGATCCCTGAAGTGGCCGTGCTAACCGCTCAGCCACTGTGCTGTCCCACACTCATCACCCAACAAACAAAAAAAAGAAAGTGGGGGTGTCAAGTCATTTAGTCTGGGAGCAAATTGCAATTTGGCAGCATCAGGGGAAGACACCAGCTGTGGCTCAGGGGACAGCACTCAGAGTGATGTCTCCAAGTCCCACTCCAGAGACTTAGTGTAAAATGTAGTGTGTATAGGTCTCTGTGTTGTATTGAGCAGTAGGATGTAAATCACGGCTCTGTTTGCTTCTGTCAAGTGGAACACGACACTATTTTGTAAAGTGTTGGGATATATTTCCCCCAGTGTTTGTGACAACGAAATGACATAGAGTCATACAGCTCGGAAGCAGACCCTTTGTTACCACCAGTGTACGCCGAACATAAACCCAAACATGAGGGAAGCAGGTAACTCAGCTGCCTGCGGGATGTTGCTGTGCTAGTATTGGCAGCAACGCTCCCTGCATTACATCAGCCACTCGATTTCAAACGTATATCACAGCCTGTAAAACTGCTTTGGGACATTCTGAGGTTGTCAAAAGTGCTTCCGAATTATTCGTGGAGAGTGATAGCGAGACTTGGACTGTGTCATGTCGCTGGCATCACTGCTAAATTTAACCTCTAATCCTGCGGGCAGCCCTGGCTCTGACTGAAGCTGCTGTTTGCTGATGGAGCCTTGGAAGTGGCAGGTCCTCAGAATAAAAATGAAGTGAGTCCCAGCCACAAAGACGTTACCTCGGATTAACTTGATGCATTCGTCCACACAGAATCCCCAGGGGTTCCTTGGTTCTGTGCAGCCAATTATGTTTCTTTCTGAGGGGGCCTGCGATGTTCAGAGTTCATCTGCTCAGTAAAAGGGAGCCAAACGAGTGGAAAGGGCTCTTATTGTCGGCTGTGTGATTAAGTTCTTTTACATCTGTTTTTGTACCTCAGACAGGATGCAAAATTTTTTCTTCTGTAAAATTTATTTTTTTGTGGAATGTGGCTGGCCCAGCATTTCTTGCCCATCCCTAGTTGCCCTGGAGAAGGTGGTGGTCAGCTGCTTCCTTGAACCACTGCAGCCCACCTGCTGTGGGTTGACCCACAATGCCCTTAGGGAGGGAATTCCAGGATTTTAACCCAGCGATAGGGAAGTAATTTCCAAGTCGGGACAGTGAGTGACTTGGATGGGAGTTTGCAGGTTCCCATATGTCTGCAGCCCCTGTAATTCCCGATGGAAGTGGACGTGGATTTGGAAAGTGCTATCTAAGGATCTAATGACGTACTGTCTGCAGTGCACCTTATACATAGTACACACTGCTGATAGTGTCAGTGGTGGAGGGAGTGGATACTTGTGGATGTGGTGCCAATCAAGTGGGCTGCTTTGTCCTGGATTGTGTTAAGCTTCCTGAGTGTTGTTGGAGCTGCACCCATCCAGGCAAGTGGGGAGTATTCCATCGCACTCCGGACTTGTGCTTTGTAGATGGTGGACAGGGTTTAGGGGGTCAGGAGGTGAGTTACACCCAGCAGTGTTTCAACTTGCTTTTGAAGCCACCGTGTTTATGTGGTGAGTCCAGTTGAGTTCCTGGTCAATGATAACCCCCAGGCTGTTGATAGTGGGAGATTCATCATAATTGAGGTGAATGTTTCTCGACATAAGGAATTGCAGTAATGTTAAAGACCGAGTTCCCTTTATCTTGGTGCTTTTCAAAGTTGTGTTCCAATGAGAAAGGACTGTTCTTTGAAAGCAAGCATTGCTACCTAATTTGAAAGCAGATTAAGAGACATTCATGGCAAGCATTTATATCATAGTTTGAACAAGGAGTAAATGATGATTAGCTTGTAGATGGAGTGGCTTTGTGTTTGGATGGAGGTCTGGTTCGAAACAAGAGGTTGGCTGCTTTATGGACTAGTGACCAGTTACTGGTGACAATGACTGTTTTGCTTGCCAGTTAGAGTGTGATTGGTGCTTAGGGAACCGAACAACTTGCGGCTGGAGAACAAGGTACAGAGAGAATTGATCAGATCTCTATCAGCTCAGGAGCTGTCTCTCTGTTCTCTGTAGTGACTGTTTATTCGAGATAATATAGTGACAGAAGAAATAAGTAATACAGTCATCAGGAATTCAGAAATTGAATTGGTATGGGTAACATTGAGAGTAAGAAGGATTGATTAATCTGAATTTTAGGGGTAATCTACACACCAGCCGAAAGTGGAGCTGAAGTGTGGGAAGGTACATACAAACAAATGAGGGAATGAGCAGCAAGCTCACTGATGGGGGATTTTTAACTGCCCAACATTAATTGGCTAGGACAAGAAAGTAAAAGGGAAAAGGGAATGGAGGTTCTCCAGTAAGTCCTTCTTTAACCCACTATTACGGCTGAGACTGAGCCAGAGCAGATGAGAGCAAGTGAGCATGCAGGCAATACTGATCATAATATCATATGTTTTAAGATCAAGTCAGCAGTGCAATGGAATGCTCCCCATTTGCCTGGATGAGTGAAGCTCCACCAATACTCATGAAGGCTTACACCATCTGGGATAAAGCAGCCCCCTTGATTGGCACCACATTCACAAACACTCACTCCCCCTCCACTGACTACACATCACGGCCACTGCGCATATCAATAAGATGCATTCAGGAATTTACCAATGCTCCTCCGACAATACCTTCCAAACCCCTGGTCTCTACCATCTAGAAGGAGGGGGCAGCGGATACATGGGAACACCACCGCCCGCAAGTTCCCCTCCAAGCCTGATGCTATCCTGTTTTGGAAATATTTTGCCATTCCTTCATTGTTGCTGGGTCAAAATCCTGGAATTCCCTCCCCAGTAGCATTGTCCACCGACAGCACACGCTCCTCATCGGTTCAAGAAGGCAGCTCACCACCATCACCTCAAGAGCAACTACGGATTGGCAGCAATTGCTGGCTCAACTTGAAATGTACATGTCCCACAAATGAATAAGAAAAAGATAATAATTTAGAAGCATGACAGAACCAAAATGTTAGATTGGAGAAAAACTGATTTTGAGCTGACAGTAGTAATCGAGCAAATACACTGGGTGACTGTATCGGCAAACACCAGGCCAGAGCAACAATAGGAAACATTTAATGGAATTCAAGAAAAATATATTCCACTAAAAAGACAAGAACAATTACAACACCAGTGTATGAATAAATATGTAAAAGGAAAAGTTGAGGGTAAAGAAAGGAACAAATATTAAAGTAATGGACAGCACAGGACAAGGGATAACACAAATGGGGTTTGGAGAAAGGAAGAGAAAAACAACTAGGGAGGGAAAAAGGAAACATGAAATTAAGTTATCGGGGGACACAAAACACAACGGTAAAATATTTTGCAGGCGCATGTCTGGAATTAGGAAAGACGGCGTGGAACTAAGCTCAGCCCTTTCCAACTCCATTTTGATTTCGCTCCCCTGCCCCTTCCCCTTCAATCATTTGCATTGCCCCGTGGGGGCTTTGCATGCCAGTTAATCGTTGGGAAAACTTCTGGTGATTTACTGGTAGCGGTTAACAGATGAAAAAAAAACCCACGGATGATTTGGTGCTGGGAAAAAAAATGGAACTGTTGCCAGTAGTTGTTCGTGAGAGTGCTTCTGGGTGGAACAAATGAAATGGGAGTAGGCCGCCGAGCTGCCTGTGCGGTCCTGCTGGTCTCAACGTGGCTGTTGCATTTGCCTGCACTGTAGCAGCGCGGCAATTGAAAATAATTTGGTGTGAAGCTTTTGACAGAGCCATGAAATATTTATATAAACTCATGCCTCAATTTTAGCGGGTTGCTTCACTTTTGGAATTGCTGCCAGCTTCAACAGACGCCTTGGCTCAAATCCTGCTCCTCAGGAGATTTAAATTCCGCCAGTTCCTGTTTTAGTTCTTCATCTCAGAGTTTTTTAAAATATATAGATATAAATAATTATAAACAAAACAGTCCAGAAATACCTTCTTGCTGTGCTGTGAGCTCAAGTCCCTTTGCCCATGTCCTGATTATTTTTAGATCAGTAATAGTGACTGACTGCGAAATCTGGCAGCACTGAGGGGAGCCAGTGGGTCTTGATGGTACACAGCCTGTTAGTGTCACTGTCAGTGTCACCCGCTGTCAGCGATGGTACCCAGATCCGTTTTTCGAGTGGGAAAATGGCGTGGGAGTCATGCCAAGCCGTCACAGTTGGGTCTCTGTGGAGGGCTAGCCTGGGTTTAGCAGATGGCATTCTCATATCTGAGTCAGAAAGTCCCATCAGATTTAACTACCAGCCTGAAGCTTGACGTTCCCATCTTGTGGAGGCGCCTAATGATGACCTCGGGACATCGTAAATGCTTCAGAGCCAGGGATGTTCTGGGGTTCTCGTTCTGTCACAGCGCAGCTCTGCTGCACAGCAGGATCCCATCAATTTGACCAGTGGCGCAGCTGTTTGCAGGGTTACGGGTAGCTGCGATGGCGGAACGGTGCGCTGAGATCTCTTACACCCGAGAGCACACCTTGGATTTGACAAACTGACTGGAAGCTGCCATCTGTGATGATGCAGCACTGCCCCGGGGGATGTGCTCATGTTCTGTGAAGTTCCTGGTTCCGTGGCGAGAGTGCCAGCTGAAGAGCAGCTGGCATCACCAGCAACACCAGCCACAATTGCTGCGGTTGAAGCTCAAGAGGCGTACTAGATACATTCACACACTGCTGGGCACAAGCAGTGGTGTGTGACTGCAACCAACAGTGAGGGAGCAGTGTCTGCTCTGTGCAGTGTCCCTTTCGCTGTGATTTCAAATAGCACCTTTGAGACATAGTAGGCCAGTTATAATAGACAAGACGTATTCTCATGCTTGTCCTCTGATTGAGACTGCTTTCAAATCACCGATGGTGATATTTTCCCTCAGTCGCTCAGTGTCATAGCCAGGGGGAAGGTATTCCTTGTAAAGGGCTGGGAGAATTTTGTTGGGCCGGCACACAGGATACACCAAACCCCTTCAGGTGTTTGCCAAACTGTGCACATACTCCAACCCCCCCCCCCCCCCCCCCCCCCCCCCAACCGCCTTCCCACAGAGGTGTGAGATAGTGCCAGAGAAAAGTCCCTGGTTCTGGATCCTGAGAAACATGCTCGATGAGTGTTGGTTACCATCTGATGAAAAGGGGCAGCAATATGGGCACAGCTTGCATTTCTGTCGCACCCTCTGTGATATTTGGAAGTGATTTGGAGCCAGTGGCAGGGTCACCGTTGTGGTGAACACAGCGGCCGCTTTGCAGAGGCTCCCGCGAGATGGCAATATGATGGCGAGCAGAGAATCTGCTTCATGAGTGGTGCTTTGTTGAGAGAGATAAATATTGCAGGACTCTCCCTCCGTACACTGATCGGGGGAGGGGGGGGGGGTCCTCAACATCTACTGAAGGGTGCTGACAGGGTCTTGGATTTCCACCTCGGCCGATAGAGTCTCAGCAGTGTGGTACTCCCGCAGTCCTGCACTGGAATGTCACCTCGTCTATAGATTACTGTCGGGGTGGGACTTGAACCAACCACCCACTGCTTCAGAGGCACCAGTGCCACGGAGGCTCATGTCCATGAATGATGCCCAATTTGGGTCAGAATGATAAATGGAGTGATATGGAACTGTGAACTCTAACTCCAGGCTTTCGCTTAGATTCCCTACAGTGTGGCCCAACAAGTCCACACTGGCCCCGTGCACCCAACACTGAGGTAATTTAGCATGGCCAGTTCACCTGACCTGTATATCTTTGGACTGTGGGAGGAAACCGGAGCACCCGGAGGAAACCCACGCAGACACAGGGAGAATGTGCAATCTCCACACAGACCGTCGCCCGAGGCTGGAATCAAACCCACGTCCCTGGCGCTGTAAGGCAGCAGTGCTAACCACTGAGCCACTGTGCCACCCCAATGGTTTTCCAGTAAGGAGCACAGGCTAAGAGGAAGCTTTCAATCCTGGGTACAGATGTTTGCGAGATGAAGGAGGAAAGCCCGTGAAATAAAAGAATGGGCAGGGTTTCGTTAGCATTGAGGCATGCATGATGCTTTCCGGTGGTCCTCGAGTTCCCACAGTTTGACACGACAATGCCCACGCGGAAACCAGGACAACGCAGGTAACCATGGCGGCACTTAACGTCAGTCCTTCTGAACTGGCAGGTAATGTGCCAGCACACTGTGCAGAGGGAAAGCTTCTTCCCACCAATATTCGAGCGACCAGGAAACGCACTTTGCATCTGCCGTTTCTGGAGATGTCTAACTCAGTGGTTGCTAGTTGAACAAACTGAGAGACTGATCGGCAAATTTAAACACAGGATCATTTTTGGCTGTTGCTTCGGTCTAATATGACCCCCTCAGATACTCTTGGGCGATGGGAGACTCTGCTAATTCTGTTTGGTTCTCAGCTTGTGTCTTGTTAAAACTCTCTTCGAGAGCGGAGGAAAGGAGATTGTTTTCCCCATCCTGCTGCGTATTTGGATCTCATTGTCGGGAGCGATCAGAAAGCTAGGAGGAGCCTCTTCTGGCGTACTGTGTGCAGTTCTGGTTGTCCTGTTACAGGAGGGATAATATTAAACTGGAGACGTTTCAGAAAAGGTTGATCAGGATGTCACCGGGAACGGAAAGTTTGAGTTATAAGGAGAGGCCGGAAAGGCTGGGACTTCCTTCGCTGGAGCGCAGGAGGTGGAGGGGGTGACCTTACTGAGGTTCATAAAACCATGAGGGGCTTAGATGAGGTGGATGACAAAGTTCTTTTGCCTCGGGTGGGGGAGTTCAAAACCGGGGGCACATTTTTAAGGCAAGGGGAGAATATTTAAAAAGGACACCATGGGTAACTTCTTCACACAGAGAGTGGTTAGGGGATGGAATGTCCCGCCAGAGCAAGTGGTGGGCGCAGGTACAGTTACAACATCGAACAGACATTTGGATAGGCACATGAATAAGAAATATTTGGAGGGAGCAGGCAGGTGGGACTAGTTTAGTTTGGGATTATGGTCGGTATGGCCCGAAGTTGGATCGAAGGGTCTGTTTCCTTGCTGTCCCTCTCCATGTCTCTATCCACTCCCTCTAGCTCAAACCCTCCGACCCAGGCAACATGCTTATAAACTTAAAAATCACACAACTCCAACAGGTTAATTTGGAAGCACTAGCTTTCGGAGCGCTGCTCCTTCATCAGGCTCCTGTATAACATCCTTATAAATCTTTTCTGAGCCCTTTCAAGTTGCAGTATGTCAAGAAAGTACTTAATTGGCTGCAAAATGCTGTGGGGATGTCCTGAGGTTTTTGAAGATGTGATATGAATGTTCCTTATCCCAGTGGCAATTCACAAATAACACTTCCTGTTGCACTTGTAATCTTTCCAGATGGCCTTGCAGGTTGGAGTCAGGTCAGGCTGCGTGGTGATAGTGGTGATGGTGGTAGAGTGGTGGGGTGGGGGTGCGGGGAGGTAACTAGGACCTCAGGGTTTCATCTGCCCTGTGGAGGGAAGTGAGCTTGTTTTCTAATGACTGTGCTAACCAGGTTGTGTTTCCTGTCCGTACCCCGCAGTAACCTGCTGTCCTCCAAGTACAAGGAAATCCACTATGAGAAACAAAAGACGTTCTTTTCCAAGGTAAGGCCTGATTTTATTTGAGCATGTATTAAGGCAGCAAAGGGCTGGCAGAGAGAAGGAGAGAGTGAGCTGTGGCATACGACTTAGACCAGCTTACAGGGAGTGTGGTACTCCCAGCCAGTACACTCTGCCAGTATTCCCTGCCAGAACACTCTGCCAGTACACTCTGCCTGTACTCCCTGCCAGTACACCCTGCCAGTACACCCTGCCAGTACACATTGCCAGTACACTCTGCCTGTACTCCCTGCCAGTACACTCTGCCAGTACTCACTGCCTGTACACCCTGCTAGTACTCCCTGCCAGTACTCCCTGCCAGTACACTCTGCCAGTACACCCTGCCAGTAAACCCTGCCTGTACACTCTGCTAGTACTCCCTGCCAGTACTCCCTGCCAGTACACCAGCCAGTACACTCTGCTGTTACTCCCTGCCAGTACTCCCTGCCAGTACTGCCTGCCAGTACTCCCTGCCAGTACACTCTGCCAATACACTCTGCCAGTACACCCGCCAGTACACCAGCCAGTACACTCTGCTGTTACTCCCTGCCCGTACACCCTGCCCGTACACCCTGCCAGTACACCCTGCCAGTACTCCCTGCCAGTACCCCTTGCCAGTACACTCTGCCATTACCCCCTGCCAGAACACTCTGCCAGTACACCCAGCCAGTAGACCCTACCAGTACACCCTGCCAGTAGACCCTGCCAGTACACCCTGCCAGTGCAACCCACCAGTACATCCTGCCAGGTCACCTTGCCAGTACACCCTGCCAGTATACCCTGCCAGTGCAACCCACCAGTACACCCTGCCAGTACACTCTGCCAGTACACTCTGCCAGTACACCCAGCCAGTAGACCCTACCAGTACATCCTGCCAATACTCCCTGCCAGTACACCCTGCCAGTAAATTCTGCCATTACCCCCTGCCACAACACCTTGCCAGTAGACCCTACCAGTACACCCTACCAGTACATCCTGCCAATACTCCCTGCCAGTACACCCTGCCAGTAAATTCTGCCAGTACACTCTGCCTGTACACCCTGCCAGTACACCCTGCCAGTACTCCCTGCTAGTACACCCTGCCAGTACACACTACTGGTACACTCTGCCTGTACTCCCTGCCAGTACCCTCTGCCAGTACACCCTGCCAGTACTCTGCTAGTACTCCCTGCCAGTACACCCTGACAGTACACCCTGCTAGTACACTCTGCCCATACTCCCTGCCAATACACTGTGTCAGTACACTCTGCCAGTACACCCTGCCAGTACATCCTGCCATTACACCCTGACAGTACACCGTGCCAGTACACCCTGCTAGTACTCCCTGCCAGTACTCCCTGCCAGTTCACTCTGCCATTACCCCCTGCCACAACACCCTGCCAGTACACCCTGCCAGTTCTCGCTGCCAGTACTCGCTGCCAGTACTCTGCCAGTACACCCTGCCAATAGACTCAGTACTCCCTGCCAGTACATCCTGCTAGTACTCCCTGTCAGTAGATCCTGCCATTACACCCAGCCTGTAGACCCTGCCAGTACTCCCTGCCAGTGCTCCTTGCCAATACACTTTGTCATTACCCCCTGCCAGTCCACTCTGCCAGTACACCCAGCCAGTAGAACCTACCAGTACACTCTGCCAGTACACTCTGCCATTACCCCCTGCCAGAACACTCTGCCAGTGCACCCAGCCAGTAGACCCTACCAGTAAATCCTGCCAGTAAACTCTGCCAGTAAACTCTGCCTGTACACCCTGCCAGTACACCCTGCCAGTAAATCCTGCCAGTACACTCTGCCTGTACAACCTACCAGTACACCCTGCCAGTGCAACCCACCAGTACATCCTGCCAGGTCACCTTGCCTGTACACCCTGCCAATACACCCTGCCAGTGCAACCCACCAGTACACCCTGCCAGTACACCCTGACAGTAAACCCTGCCTGTACTCCCTGCTAGTACACCCTGCTGGTACACTCTGCCAGTGCTCCCCGCCAGCACACCCTGCCAGTACTCCCTCCCAGTGTATCCTGGCAGTACACCCTGCCAGTACACCCTGCCAGTACACCCTGCCAGTACTCCCTGCCAGTACACTCTGCCAGTACACCCTGCCAGTAAACCCTGCCTGTACACCCTGCTAGTACTCCCTGCCAGTACTCCCTGCCAGTACTCCCTGCCAGTACTGCCTGCCAGTACTCCCTGCCAATACACTCTGCCAGTACACCCGCCAGTACACCAGCCAGTACACTCTGCTGTTACTCCCTGCCCGTACACCCTGCCAGTACACCCTGCCAGTACTCCCTGCCAGTACTCCCTGCCAGTACTCCCTGCCAGTACCCCTTGCCAGTACACTCTGCCATTACCCCCTGCCAGAACACTCTGCCAGTACACCCAGCCAGTAGACCCTACCAGTACACCCTGCCAGTACACCCTGCCAGTATACCCTGCCAGTGCAACCCACCAGTACACCCTGCCAGTACACTCTGCCAGTACACCCAGCCAGTAGATCCTACCAGAACATACTGCCAATACTCCCTGCCAGTACACCCTGCCAGTGCTCCCTGCCAGTACACCCTGCCAATACTCCGTGCCAGTACATACTGCCAGTACTACCAGCCAGTACACTCTGCCAGTACACCCTGTCAGTACATGCTGCCAGTACCCCCTGCCTGTACATCCTGCCAGAACACACTGCCAGTGCTCCCTGCCAGTACTCCCTGCCAGTACACTCTGCCAGTACACCCTGCCAGTAAACCCTGCCTGTACACCCTGCTAGTACTCCCTGCCAGTACTCCCTGCCAGTACTCCCTGCCAGTATTGCCTGCCAGTACTCCCTGCCAGTACACTCTGCCAATACACTCTGCCAGTACACCCGCCAGTACACCAGCCAGTACACTCTGCTGTTACTCCCTGCCCGTACACCCTGCCAGTACACCCTGCCAGTACACCCTGCCAGTACTCCCTGCCAGTACTCCCTGCCAGTACCCCTTGCCAGTACTCCCTGCCATTACCCCCTGCCAGAACACTCTGCCAGTACACCCAGCCAGTAGACCCTACCAGTACACCCTGCCAGTACACCCTGCCAGTATACCCTGCCAGTGCAACCCACCAGTACACCCTGCCAGTACACTCTGCCAGTACACCCAGCCAGTAGACCCTACCAGTACATCCTGCCAATACTCCCTGCCAGTACACCCTGCCAGTGCTCCCTGCCAGTACACCCTGCCAATACTCCGTGCCAGTACATACTGCCAGTACTACCAGCCAGTACACTCTGCCAGTACACCCTGTCAGTACATGCTGCCAGTACCCCCTGCCTGTACATCCTGCCAGAACACACTGCCAGTGCTCCCTGCCAGTACACCCTGCCATTACGCACTGCCAGTACACCCAGCCAGTAGACCCTACCAGTACACCCTGCCAGTACACCCTGCCAGTATACCCTGCCAGTGCAACCCACCAGTACACCCTGCCAGTACACTCTGCCAGTACACCCAGCCAGTAGACCCTACCAGTACATCCTGCCAATACTCCCTGCCAGTACACCCTGCCAGTGCTCCCTGCCAGTACACCCTGCCAATACACCCTGCCAATACTCCGTGCCAGTACATACTGCCAATACTACCAGCCAGTACACTCTGCCAGTACACCCTGTCAGTACATGCTGCCAGTACCCCCTGCCTGTACATCCTGCCAGAACACACTGCCAGTGCTCCCTGCCAGTACACCCTGCCATTACGCACTGCCAGTACACCCAGCCAGTAGACCCTACCAGTACACCCTGCCAGTACTCCCTGCCAGTACTCCCTACCAGTACACCCTGCCATTATACCCTGCCAATGCTCCCTGCCAGTACATCCTGCCATGATACCCTGCCAGTACTCCCTGCCAGTACACCCTGCCTGTACACCCTGCCTGTACACCCTGCCAGTACTCCCTGCCAGTACACTCTGCCTGTACACTCTGCCTGTACTCCCTGCCAGTACTCCCTGACAGTACACCCTGCTAGTACACTCTGCCATTACCACCTGCCACAACACTCTGCCAGTACACCCTGCCAGTTCTCGCTGCCAGTTCTCACTGCCAGTACTCGCTGCCGGTACTCCCTGCCAGTACATCCTGCCAGTACATCCTGCTAGTACTCCCTGCCAGTACTCCCTGCCAGTACTCCCTGCCAGTACACCCTGCCAGTACACTCTGCCATTACCCCCTGCCACAACACCCTGCCAGTACACCCTGCCAGTTCTCGCTGCCAGTACTCGCTGCCAGTACTCTGCCAGTACTCCATGCCAGTACACCCTGCCAATAGACTCTGTCAGTACTCCCTGCCAGTGCTCCTTGCCAGTACACTTTGTCATTACCCCCTGCCAGTCCACTCTGCCAGTACACCCAGCCAGTACACCCTACCAGTGCACCCAGCCAGTAGACCCTACCAGTAAATCCTGCCAGTAAACTCTGCCAGTAAACTCTGCCTGTACACCCTGCCAGTACACCCTGCCAGTAAATCCTGCCAGTGCACCCTGCCAGTACACCCTGCCAGTACACCCTGCCAGTGCTCCCTGCCAGTACACCCTGCCAGTGCTCCTTGCCAGTACACCCTGCCAGTACTCCCTGCCAGTGCACCCTGCCAGGACAGCCTTCCAGTACTCCCTGCCAGTACACTCTGCCATTATCCCCTGCCAGTCCATTCTGAGAGTACACCCTGCCAGTACTCACTGCCAGTACTTCCTGCCGGTACATCCTGCCAGTACATCCTGCCAGTCCTCACTGCCAGTATATCCTGCCAGTACGCCCTGCCAGTACGCCCTGCCCGTATGCCCTGCCTGTACTCCCTGCCAGTACACTCTGCCTGTACACACTGATAGTACACCCTGCCATTTTACCCTGCCAGTGCTCCCTGCCAGATCACCCTGCCAGTACACCCTATTAGTACACCCTACCCGTGCACTCAGCCAGTACACTCTGCCTGTACACTCTGCCAGTGCTCCCCGCCTGCACACCTTGACCTTGCTCTCTGCCAGTACACCCTGCCAGTACACCCTACCCGTGCACCCTGCCAGTACATCCTGCCAGTGCTCCCTGCCAGTACTCCCTGCCAGTACTACCCGCCAGTACACTCTGCCAGTGCTCCCTGCCAGTACACCGTGCCAGTGCTCCCTGCCAGTACACCATGTCAGTGCCCCCTGCCAGTGCTCCCTGCCAGTACACCCTGCCAGTGCTCCCTGCCAGTGCTTCTTGTCAGTATACCCTACCCGTGCACTCAGCCAGTACACTCTGCCTGTACACTCTGCCAGTACACCCTGCCATTGCACTCTGCCAGTACACCCTGCCAGTGCTCCCCGCTAGTACACCCTGCCAGTACTCCCTGCCATTTCATCCTGCCAGTACGCCCTACCCGTGCACCCTGTCAGTACACCTTGCCCTTGCTCTCTGCCAGTGCACCCTGCCAGTACACCCAGCCAGTACACCCTACCCGTGCTCTCTGCCCGTGCTCTCTGCCAGTGCACCCTGCCAGTACACCATGCCATTGCACTCTGCCAGTACACCCTTCCAGTGCTCCCTGCCACTACTCCCTGCCAGTACATCCTGCCAGTACACACTACCCGTGCACCCTGCCAGTACACCGTGCCAGTACATACTGCCAGTACTACCTGAGAGTACACTCTGTCAGTACACCCTGTCAGTACACGCTGCCAGTACTCCCTGCCAGTACTCTTGCCAGTACACCCTGTGAGTGCTCCCTGCCAGTACACTCTGCCAGTGCTCCCTGCCAGTACATCCTGCCAGTGCTCCCTGCCAGTACACCCTGCCAGTACTCCCTGTCAGTACTCCTTGCCAGTACACTCTGCCATTACCCCTGTCAATACTCGCTGCCAGTACTCGCTGCCAGTACACCCTGCCAGTGTCCCCAGCCTGTACTCTGTCAGTACTCCCTGCCAGTACTCCCTGCCAGTACACCCAGCCAGTACTCCCTGCCTGTACACGCTGCCAGTACATCCTGCCAGTACACCCTGCCATTGCACTCTGCCAGTACACCCCGCCAGTGCTCCCCGCCAGTACACCCTGCCAGTACACCCTGCCAGTATACCCAGCCAGTACTCCCTGCCTGTGCACGCTGCCAGTACACCCTGCCATTTTACCCTGCCAGTGCTCCCTGCCAGTGCTCCCTGCCAGTACACCCTATCAATACACCCTACCCGTGCACTCAGCCTGTCCACTCTGCCAGTACACCCTGCCATTGCACTCTGCCAGTACCCCCCTCAGAGCTCTCCATCAGTACACCCTGCCAGTACTCCCTGCCAGTACATCCTGCCAGTACTCCCTACCCGTGCTCCCTTCCACTACTCCCTACCAGTACACCCTGCCATTAGACACAGCCAGTAGACCCTACCAGTACACCCTGCCAGTACACCCTGCCAGTGCTCCCTGCCAGTACTACCCGTGCGTACACCCTGTCAGTACACCCTGCCAGTAATCCCTGCCAGTACACTCTGCCATTGCACTCTGCCAGTACCTCCTGCCAGTACATCCTGCCAGTACTACGTCCCAGTACACCCTGCCAGTTCACCCCGCCAGTACACTCTGCCAGTGCTCCCTGCCAGTACACCGTGCCAGTGCTCCCTGCCAGTACTCCCTGCCTGTGCATGCTGCCAGTACACCCTACCATTATACCCTGCCAGTGCTCCCTGCCAGTACACCCTATCAATACACCCTACCCGTGCACTCAGCCTGTACACTCTGCCAGTACACCCTGCCATTGCACTCTGCCAGTACCCCCCTCAGTGCTCTCCATCAGTACACTCTGCCAGTACTCCCTGCCAGTACATCCTGCCAGTACTCCCTACCCGTGCACCCTGCCAGTACACTCTGCCAGTACATCCTGCCAGTACACCTTGCCCGTGCTCTCTGCCCGTGCTCTCTGCCAGTGCACCCTGCCAGTACACCCTGCCAGTACACCCTGCCAGTACTCCATGCCAGTACTCCATGCCAGTACTCCCTGCCAGCACTCCCTGCCAGTACATCCTGCCAGTACTCCCTGCCAGTACACCCAGCCAGTACTCCCTGCCTGTACATTCTGCCAGTACACCCTGCCGTTATACCCTGCCGGAGCTCCCTGCCAGTGCTCCCTGCCAGATCACCCTGCCAGTGCACCCTGCCAGTGCACCATGCCATTGCACTCAGCCAGTACACTCTGCCTGTACACTCTGCCAGTACACCCTGCCATTGCACTCTGCCAGTACACCCCGCCAGTGCTCCCCACCAGTACATCCTGCCAGTACACCTTGCCCGTGCTCTGTGCCAGTACACTCTGCCAGTGCTCCCCGCCAGTACACCCTGCCAGTACTCCCTGCCAGTTCATCCTGCCAGTACGCCCTACCCGTGCACCATGTCAGTACACCTTGCCCTTGCTCTCTGCCAGTGCACCCTGCCAGTACACCCTACCGGCGCTCTCTGCCAGTGCACGCTGCCAGAGCACCCTGCCAGTACTCCCTGCCAGTACCACCCGCCAGTACACTCTTCCAGTGCTCCCTGCCAGTACTCCCTGCCAGTGCTCCCTGCCAGTGCACCCTGCCAGGGCTCCCTGCCAGTACACCCTGCCAGTACGTCCTGCCAGTGCTCCCCGCCAGTACATCCTGCCAGTACGTCCTACCCGTGCACCCTGCCAGTACACTCTGCCAGTACATCCTGCCAGTACACCTTGCCCGTGCTCTCTGCCAGTGCACCCTGCCTGTTCATTCTGCCGGTACATCCTGCCAGTACACCCTGCCATTGCACTCTGCCAGTGCTCCCCACCAGTACATCCTGCCAGTACACCTTGCCCGTGCTCTGTGCCAGTACACCCTGCCAGTGCTCCCCGCCAGTACACCCTGCCAGTACTCCCTGCCAGTTCATCCTGCCAGTACGCCCTACCCGTGCACCATGTCAGTACACCTTGCCCTTGCTCTCTGCCAGTGCACCCTGCCAGTACACCCTACCGGCGCTCTCTGCCAGTGCACCCTGCCAGTACACCATGCCATTGCACTCTGCCAGTACACCCTTCCAGTGCTCCCTGCCACTACTCCCTGCCAGTATACACTACCCGTGCACCCTGCCAGTACACCGTGCCAGTACATACTGCCAGTACTACCTGAGAGTACACTCTGTCAGTACACTCTGTCAGTACACTCTGTCAGTACACCCTGTCAGTACACGCTGCCAGTACTCCCTGCCAGTACTACCTGCCAGTACACTCTGCCAGTGCTCCCTGCCAGTACACCCTGCCAGTACTCCCTGTCAGTACTCCTTGCCAGTACACTCTGCCATTACCCCTGCCAGTACTTGCTGCCAGTACTTGCTGCCAGTACTCGCTGCCAGTACACCCTGCCAGTGTCCCCAGCCTGTACTCTGTCAGTACTCCCTGCCAGTACTCCCTGCCAGTACACCCTGCCAGTACTCCCTGCCACTACATCCTGCCAGTACACCCTGCCATTGCACTCTGCCAGTACACCCCGCCAGTACACCCCGCCAGTGCTCCCCGCCAGTACACCCTGCCTGTACTTCCTGCCAGTACATCCTGCCAGTACGCCCTACCCGTGCACTCTGTCAGTACACTCTACCAGTACATCCTGCCAGTACACCTTGCCCTTGCTCTCTGCCAGTGCACCCTGCCAGTACACCCTGCCAGTACTCCCTGCCAGTACTCTTGCCAGTACACCCTGCGAGTGCTCCCTGCCGGTACATCCTGCCAGTGCTCCCTGCCAGTACACCCTGCCAGTACTCCCTATCAGTACTCCTTGCCAGTACACTCTGCCATTACCCCTGCCAGTAATTGCTGCCAGTACTCGCTGCCAGTACTCACTGCCAGTACACCCTGCCAGTGTCCCCAGCCTGTACTCTGTCAGTACTCCCTGCCAGTACACTCTGCCAGTACTCCCTGCCACTACATCCTGCCAGTACGCCTGCCAGTACGCCCTGCCAGTACGCCCTACCAGTACACCCAGCCAGTACTCCCTGCCTGTACACGCTGCCAGTACATCCTGCCAGTACACCCTGCCATTGCACTCTGCCAGTACACCCTGCCAGTGCTCCCCGCCAGTACGCCCTGCCTGTACCCCCTGCCAGTATATCCTGCCAGTACGCCCTACCCGTGCACTCTGTCAGTACACTCTACCAGTACATCCTGCCAGTACAACTTGCCCTTGCTCTCTGCCAGTGCACCCTGCCAGTTTTCCCTGCCAATACACCCTGCCAGTACACCCTGCCAGTGCTCGCTGCCAGTACACCCCGCCCGTACACCCTGCCAGTACTCCATGCCAGTACTCCATGCCAGTACTGCATGCCAGTACTCCCTGCCAGTACTCCCTGCCAGTACATCCTGCCAGTACGCCCTGCCAGTACACCCAGCCAGTACTCCCTGCCTGTACACGCTGCCAGTACACCCTGCCAGTGCTCCCTGCCAGTGCTCCCTGCCAGTGCTCCCTGCCAGATCACCCTGCCAGTACACCCTGTCAGTACACCCTACCCTTGCACTCAGCCAGTACACTCTGCCTGTACACTATGCCAGTACACCCTGCCATTGCACTCTGCCAGTACACCGCCAGTACTCCCTGCCAGTTCATCCTGCCCGTACGTCCTACCCGTGCACCCTGTCAGTACACCTTGCCCGTGCTCTCTGCCAGTGCACCCTGCCAGTACACCATGCCATTGCACTCTGCCAGTACACCCTTCCAGTGCTCCCTGCCACTACTCCCTGCCAGTACATCCTGCCAGTACACACTACCCATGCACCCTGCCAGTACACCATGCCAGTACATACTGCCAGTACTACCCGAGAGTACACTCTGTCAGTCCACTCTGTCAGTACACCCTGTCAGTACATGCTGCCAGTACTCTTGCCAGTACACCCTGTGAGTGCTCCCTGCCAGTACATCCTGCCAGTGCTCCCTGCCAGTACACCCTGCCAGTACACCCTGCCAGTACTCCCTGTCAGTACTCCTTACCAGTAGACTCTGCCATTACCCCCTGCCAGTACTTGCTGCCAGTACTTGCTGCCAGTACTCGCTGCCAGTACACCCTGCCAGTGTCCCCAGCCTGTACTCTGTCAGTACTCCCTGCCAGTACACCCTGCCAGTACTCCCTGCCAGTACTCCCTGCCAGTACGCCCTGCCAGTACACCCAGCCAGTACTCCCTGCCTGTACATCCTGCCAGTACGCCCTACCCGTGCACTCTGTCAGTACACTCTACCACTACATCCTGCCAGTACACCTTGCCCTTGCTCTCTGCCAGTGCACCCTGCCAGTACATCCTGCCAGTACATCCTGCAAGTTCTCCCTGCCAGTACACTCTGCCATTACCCCCTGCCATTACCCCCTGCCAGTACTCGCTGCCAGTGCACCCTGCCAGTACCCCCTGCCTGTACTCTGTCAGTACTCCCTGCAACTACACCCTGCCAGTACACCCTGCCCGTCCATTCTGCCAGTACACCCTGCCAGTACACCCTATCAATACACCCTACCCGTGCACTCAGCCTGTCCACTCTGCCAGTACACCCTGCCATTGCACTCTGCCAGTACCCCCCTCAGAGCTCTCCATCAGTACACCCTGCCAGTACTCCCTACCAGTACATCCTGCCAGTACTCCCTACCCGTGCTCCCTTCCAGTACTCCCTACCAGTACACCCTGCCATTAGACACAGCCAGTAGACCCTACCAGTACACCCTGCCAGTACACCCTGCCAGTGCTCCCTGCCAGTACTACCCGTGAGTACACCCTGTCAGTACACCCTGCCAGTAATCCCTGCCAGTACACTCTGCCATTGCACTCTGCCAGTACATCCTGCCAGTACTACGTCCCAGTACAGCCTGCCAGTACACCCCGCCAGTACACTCTGCCAGTGCTCCCTGCCAGTACACCGTGCCAGTGCTCCCTGCCAGTACACCCTGCCAGTGCTCCATGCCAGTACACCCTGCCAGTACACCCTGCCAGTGCTCCCTGCCAGTGCTCCCTGCCAGTACACCCTGCCAGTACTCCCTGTCAGTACACTCTGCCATTACCCCCTGCCAGTACTTGCTGCCAGTACTCCCTGCCATTGGACCCAGCCTGTACTCTGCCAGTACTCCCTGCCAGTATACCCTGCCAGTGCTCCCTGCCAGTGCACCCTTCCAGTACTCCCTACCAGTACACCCTGCCATTAGTCACAGCCAGTAGACCCTACCAGTACACCCTGCCAGTGCTCCCTGCCAGTGCTCCCTGCCAGTACTACGTCCCAGTACACCCTGCCAGTTCACCCCGCCAGTACACTCTACCAGTACACCCTGCCAGTACACCCTACCCGTGCTCTCTGCCAGTGCACCCTGCCAGTACACCATGCCATTGCACTCTGCCAGTACACCCTGCCAGTGCTCCCTGCCAGTACATCCTGCCAGTACACACTACCTGTGCACTCTGCCTGTGCACCCTGCTAGTACACTCAGCCAGTACATCCTGCCAGTACACCTTGCCCGTGCTCTCTGCCAGTGCACCCTGCCAGTACACCATGCCATTGCACTTTGCCAGTACACCGTGCCAGTACACCCTGCCAGTGCTCCCTGCCAGTACTCCCTGCCAGTACATCCTGCCAGTACACACTACATGTGCTCTCTGTCTGTACACGCTGCCAGTACACCCTGCCATTATACCCTGCCAGTGCTCCCTGCCAGTGTTCCCTGCCAGATCCCCTGCCAGTACACCCTGTCAGTACACCCTACCCATGCACTCAGCCAGTACACTCTGCCTGTACACTCTGTCTCTACACCCTGCCAGTGCTCCCCGCCAGTACACCCTGCCAGTACTCCCTGCCAGTACTTGCCAGTACGCTCTACCCATGCACCGTCAGTAACTCTACCAGTACACCCTGCCAGTACACCCTACCCGTGCTCTCTGCCAGTGCACCCTGCCAGTACACCATGCCATTGCACTCTGCCAGTACACCCTGCCAGTGCTCCCTGCCAGTACATCCTGCCAATACACACTACCTGTGCACTCTGCCAGTACACCCTGCCAGCACAGCCTACCCGTGCACCCTGCCAGTACACTCTGCCTATCCATCCTGCCAGTACACCCTGCTATTGCACTCTGCCAATACATCCTGCCAGTACACCCCGCCAGTGCTCGCAGCCAGTACACCCTGCCCGTACACCCTGCCAGTACTCCCTGCCAGTACTCCCTGCCAGTACTCCCTGCCAGTACATCCTGCCAGTACGCCCTGCCAGTACACCCAGCCAGTACGCCCTGCCAGTACACCCAGCCAGTACTCCCTGCTGGTACACGCTGCCAGTACACCCTACCGTTATACCCTGCCAGTGCTCCCTGCCAGATCCCCTGCCAGTACACCCTGTCAGTACACCCTACCCGTGCACTCAGCCAGTACACTCTGCCTGTACACTCTGCCAGTACACCCTGCCATTGCACCCTGCCAGTACACCCTGCCAGTACTCCCTGCCAGTACACCCAGCCAGTACGCCCTGCCAGTACACTCTACCTGTACATCCTGCCAGTACACCCTACCCGTGCTCTCTGCCCGTGCACCCTGCCAGTACACCCTGCCAGTACACGCAGCAAGTACTCCCTGCCTGTACACGCTGCCAGTACATCCTGCCAGTACGCCCTACCAGTGCACTGTGCCAGTACACCCTGCCATTGCACTCTGCCAGTACACCCCGCCAGTGCTCCCCGCCAGTACACCCTGCCAGTACCCCCTGCCAGTACATCCTGCCAGTACGCCCTACCCGTGCACTCTGTCAGTACACTCTACCACTACATCCTGCCAGTACACCTTGCCCTTGCTCTCTGCCAGTGCACCCTGCCAGTGCACCCTGCCAGTACATCCTGCAAGTTCTCCCTGCCAGTACACTCTGCCATTACCCCCTGCCAGTACTCGCTGCCAGTGCACCCTGCCAGTACCCCCTGCCTGTACTCTGTCAGTACTCCCTGCAACTACACCCTGCCAGTACACCCTGCCCGTCCATTCTGCCAGTATACCCTGCCAGTACTCCCTGCCAGTACTCCTTGCCTGTAGTCCCTGCCAGTACACTCTGCCTGTACACGCCAGTACACCCTGCAATTATACCCTGCCCGTGCTCCCTGTCAGATCACCCTGCCAGTACACCCTATTAGTACACCCTTCCCGTGCACTCAGCCAGTACACTGTGCCAGTACTCCCTGCCAGTACACCCTGCCATTGCACTCTGCCAGTACACCCTGCCAGTGCTCCCCGCCAGTACACCAGGCCAGTACTTCCTGCCAGTACATCCTGCCAGTACACTCTACCCGTGCACCCTGCCCGTGCTCTCTGCCAGTACACCTTGCCAGTGCTCGCTGCCAGTGCACCCTGCCCGTACACCATGCCAGTACTCCCTGCCAGTACTCCATGCCACTACACCCTGCCAGTACACTCTGCCAGTACCCTGCAATTATACCCTGCCAGTGCTCCCTGCCAGATCACCCTGCCAATACACCCTGCCAGTACACCCTGCCATTGCACTCTGCCAGTACACCCTGCCAGTGCTCCTCGCCAGTTCACCCTGCCAGTACTCCCTGCCAGTACATCCTGCCAGTACACACTACCCGTGCACCCTGCCAGTACACTCTGCCAGTACATCCTGCCAGTACACTCTGCCTGTACATTCTGCCAGTACACCCTGCCATTGCACTCTGCCAGTACATCCTGCCAGTACACCCTGCCAGTGCTCGCTGCCAGTACACCCTGCCAGTACACCCTGCCAGTACGCCCTGCCAGTACACCAAGCCAGTACTCCCTGCCTGTACACGCTGCCAGTACACCCTGCCAGTACACCCTGCCAGTGCTCGCTGCCAGTACACCCTGCCAGTACACCCTGCCAGTACGCCCTGCCAGTACACCAAGCCAGTACTCCCTGCCTGTACACGCTGCCAGTACATCCTGCCAGTACACCCTGCCAGTGCTCGCTGCCAGTACACCCTGCCAGTACACCCTGCCAGTACGCCCTGCCAGTACACCAAGCCAGTACTCCCTGCCTGTACACGCTGCCAGTACACCCTGCCATTATACCCTGCCAGTGTTCCCTGCCAGTACACCCTATCAGTACACCCTACCCGTGCACTCAGCCAGTACACTCTGCCTGTACACTCTGTCTGTACACCCTGCCATTGCACTCTGCCAGTACACCATGCCAGTACATCCTGCCAGTACGCTCATCCCGTGCACCGTCAGTACACTCTACCAGTACATCCTGCCAGTACACCCTACCCGTGCTCTCTGCCAGTACACCATGCCATTGCACTCTGCCAGTACACCCTGCCAGTGCTCCCTGCCAGTACATCCTGCCAGTACACACTACCTGTGCACTCTGCCAGTGCACCCTGCCAGTGCACCCTGCTAGTACACTCAGCCAGTACATCCTGCCAGTACACCATGCCATTGCACTCTGCCAGTACACCCTGCCAGTACACCCTGCCAGTGCTCCCTGCCAGTACTCCCTGCCAGTACACCCTATCAATACACCCTACCAGTGCACTCAGCCTGTACAATCTGCCAGTACACCCTGCCATTGCACTCTGCCAGTACCCCCCTCAGTGCTCTCCATCAGTACACCCTGCCAGTACTCCCTGCCAGTACATCCTGCCACTACTCCCTACCCGTGCACCCTGCCAGTACTCCCTGCCAGTACATCCTGCCACTACTCCCTACCCGTGCACCCTGCCAGTACACTCTGCCAGTACATTCTGCCAGTACACCCTGCCATTGCACTCTGCCAGTACATCCTGCCAGTACACCCTGCCAGTGCTCGCTGCCAGTACACCCTGCCAGTACACCCTGCCAGTACGCCCTGCCAGTACACCAAGCCAGTACTCCCTGCCTGTACACGCTGCCAGTACACCCTGCCAGTACACCCTGCCAGTGCTCGCTGCCAGTACACCCTGCCAGTACACCCTGCCAGTACGCCCTGCCAGTACACCAAGCCAGTACTCCCTGCCTGTACACGCTGCCAGTACATCCTGCCAGTACACCCTGCCAGTGCTCGCTGCCAGTACACCCTGCCAGTACACCCTGCCAGTACGCCCTGCCAGTACACCAAGCCAGTACTCCCTGCCTGTACACGCTGCCAGTACACCCTGCCATTATACCCTGCCAGTGTTCCCTGCCAGTACACCCTATCAGTACACCCTACCCGTGCACTCAGCCAGTACACTCTGCCTGTACACTCTGTCTGTACACCCTGCCATTGCACTCTGCCAGTACACCATGCCAGTACATCCTGCCAGTACGCTCATCCCGTGCACCGTCAGTACACTCTACCAGTACATCCTGCCAGTACACCCTACCCGTGCTCTCTGCCAGTACACCATGCCATTGCACTCTGCCAGTACACCCTGCCAGTGCTCCCTGCCAGTACATCCTGCCAGTACACACTACCTGTGCACTCTGCCAGTGCACCCTGCCAGTGCACCCTGCTAGTACACTCAGCCAGTACATCCTGCCAGTACACCATGCCATTGCACTCTGCCAGTACACCCTGCCAGTACACCCTGCCAGTGCTCCCTGCCAGTACTCCCTGCCAGTACACCCTATCAATACACCCTACCAGTGCACTCAGCCTGTACAATCTGCCAGTACACCCTGCCATTGCACTCTGCCAGTACCCCCCTCAGTGCTCTCCATCAGTACACCCTGCCAGTACTCCCTGCCAGTACATCCTGCCACTACTCCCTACCCGTGCACCCTGCCAGTACTCCCTGCCAGTACATCCTGCCACTACTCCCTACCCGTGCACCCTGCCAGTACACTCTGCCAGTACATCCTGCCAGTACACCTTGCCCGTGCTCTCTGCCAGTGCACCCTGCCAATACACTCTGCCAGTACACCCTGGCAGTGCACCCTGACAGTGCTCCCTGCCAGTACTCCTTTCCTGTACTTCCTGCCAGTACATCCTGCCAGTACACACTGCCAGTACGTCCTGCCAGTACGCCCTGCCAGTACGCCCTGCCAGTACGCCCTGCCCGTACGCCCTGCCAGTACACCTTGCCAGTACTCCCTGCCTGTACTCCCTTCCGGTACACTCTACCAGTACACTCTGTTTGTACACGCTGATAGTACACCCTGCCATTATACCTTGCCAGTGCTCCCTGCCAGATCACCATGCCAGTACACCTTAATAGTACACCCTACACGTGCACTCAGCCAGTACACTCTGCCTGTACATCCTGCCAGTACAACCTGCCAGTACTCCTTCCCAGTACACACTACCTGTGCTCCCTGCCAGTGCTCCCTGCCAGTGCTCCCTGCCAGTGCTCCCTGCCAGTACACCCTGTCAGTACACCCAGCCAGTACTCCCTGCCTGTGCACGCTGCCAGTACACCCTGCCATTATACCCTGCCAGTGCTCCCTGTCAGTGCTCCCTGCCAGTGCTCCCTGCCAGATCCCCTGCCAGTACACCCTGTCAGTACACCCTACCCGTGCACTCAGCCAGTACACTCTGCCTGTACATCCTGCCAGTACACCCTGCCATTGCACTCTGCCAGTACATCCTGCCAGTACACACTGCCAGTACACCCTGCCAGTATTCCCTGCCAGTACACCCTGGCAGTACATTCTGCCAGTACACCCTGCCATTGCACTCTGCCAGTACACCCTGCCAGTACACCCTGCCAGTACACCCTGCCAGTACTCCCTGCCCGTACACCCTGCCAGTACTCCCTGCCAGTATTCCCTGCCCGTACACCGTGCCAGTAGACCCTACCAGTCCACCCTGCCAGAACACCCTGCCAGTGCTCCCTGCCAATACTACCCATGAGTACACTCTGTCAGTACACGCTGCCAGTACACCCTGCCAGTACTACGTTCCAATACATCCTGCCAGTACTACCCGCCAGTACATTCTGCCAGTGCTCCCTGCCAGTACACCCTGCCAGTGCTCCCTGCCAGTACACCTTGCCAGTGCTCCCTGCCAGTGCTCCCTGCCAGTACACCCTGCCATTGTACTCTGCCAGTGCTCCCTGCCAGTACATCCTGCCAGTACGCCCTACCAGTGCACCCTGCCAGTACACTCTGCCAGTACATCCTGCCAGTACACCTTGCCCGTGCTCTCTGCCAGTGCACCCTGCCTGTATACTCTGCCAGTATATCCTGCCAGTACACCCTGCCAGCACACCCTGCCAGGGCTCCCTATCAGTACACCCTGCCATTACACCCTGCCAGTACACCCAGCCAGTAGACACTACCAGTACACCCTACCAGTACACCCTGCCAGTGCGCCCCACCAGTACACCCTGCCAGTACTCCCTGCCAGTACATCCTGCCAGTAGGCCCTACCTGTGCACTCTGCCAGTACACCCTGCCAGTACTCCCTGCCAGTACATCCTGCCAGTAGGCCCTACCCGTGCACTCTGCCAGTGCACTCTGCCAGTGCACCCTGCCAGTACACCCTGCCAGTGCTCCCTGCCAGTACATTCTGCCAGTGCTCCCTGCCAGTACACTCTGCCATTACCCCCCGCCAGTACTCACTGCCAGTACACCCTGCCATTATCCCCTGCCTGTACTCTGTCAGTACTCCGTGACAGTACACCCTGCCCGTACACCCTCCCAGTACACTCTGCCAGTACTCCCTGCCAGTCCTCCCTGTCTGAACTCCCTGCCTGTACGCCCTGCCAGTACACCCAGCCAGTACTCCCTGCCTGTACATGCTGCCAGTACACCCTGCCATTATACCCTGCCAGTGCTCCCTGCCAGATCACCATGACAGTACACCCTATTAGTACACCCTACCCGTGCACTCAGCCAGTACACTCTGCCTGTACACTCTGCCAGTACACCCTGCCATTGCACTCTGCCAGTACACCCCGCCAGTGCTCCCCACCAGTTCATCCTGCCAGTACACCTTGCCCGTGCTCTGTGCCAGTACACTTTGCCAGTACACCCTGCCATTGCACTCTGCCAGTACATCTGCCAGTGTTACCTGCCAGTACATCCTGCCAGTACGACCTGCCAGTACTCCTTCCCAGTACACACTACCTGTGCACTCTGCCAGTACATCCTGCCAGTATGCCAGTACACCGTGCCAGTACATACTGCCAGTACACCCTGCCAGTACTCCCTGCCAGTACACCCTGCCAGTACACCCTGCCAGTACTCCCTGCCAGTACTCTCTGCCAGTCCACCCTGCCAGTACTCCCTGCCAGTAATTCCTGCCTGTACTCCCTGCCAGTCCACCCTGCCAGTCCACCCTGCCAATCCACCCTGCCAGTCCACCCTGCCAGTCCACTCTGCCAGTACTCCCTGCCTGTACACTCTGCCAGTACACCCTGCCAGTACGCCCTACCCGTGCACCCTGTCAGTACACTCTACCAGTACATCCTGCCAGTACACTTTGCCCTTGCTCTCTGCCAGTTCGCCCTGCCAGTACACCCTGCCAGTACTCCCTAACAGTACTCCCTGCCAGTACTCCCTGCCAGTGCTCCCTGCCAGTGCTCCCTACCAGTACACTCTGCCAGTACACCCTGCCAGTGCTCCCTGCCAGTACACCCTGCCAGTACTCCCTGCCAGTACGCCCTACCCGGGCACCCTGCCAGTGCACTCTGCCAGTACACCCTGCCAGTACACCTTGCCCATGCTCCCTCCCAGTACACCCTGCTAGTACACGCTTGCAGTGCACCCTGCCAGTGGTCCTTGCCAGTACTCGCTGCCATTACTCCCTGCCAGTACTCCCTGCCAATACACCCTGCCAGTACATTTTGCCATTACACTTTGCCAGTACTCCCTGCCCGTGCACCTTGACAGTACACCCTGCTAGTGCTCCCTGCCAGTACACCCTGCCAGGGCTCCCTATCTGTACACCCTGCCAGGGCACCCTATCTGTACACCCTGCCAGTACACCCAGCCAGTAGACCCTACCAGTACACCCTGCCAGTGCTTCCTGCCAGTACACCCTACCAGGGCTCCCTACCAGTATACCCTGCCATTACACCTTGCCAGTACCCTCTGCATGTACACCCTGCCAGTACTCCCTGCCAGAACTCCTTGCCAGTATCCCCTGCCATTACCCCCTGCCAGTACTCGCTGCCAGCACTCGCTGCCAGTACACCCTGCCAGTAATCTCTGCCAGTACTCCCTGCCAGTACACCCTGCCAGTACACTCTGCCAGTTCACTCTGCTAGTACTCCCTGCCAGTACTTCCTGCCAGTACTTCCTGCCATTATACCCTGCCAGTGCTCCCTGCCAGATCACCCCGCCAGTACACCCTATCAATGCACCCTACCCGTGCACTCAGCCTGTACACTCTGCCAGTACACCCTGCCGTTGCAATCTGCCAGTACACCCTGCCAGTACACTCTGCCAGTACATCCTGCCAGTAAACCTTGCCCATGCTCTCTGCCAGTGCACCCTGCCAGTACTCCCTACCAGTACACTCTGCCAGTACACCCTTCCATTGCACCCTGCCGGTACATCCTGCCATTTGCTCTGACAGTACACCCTGACAGTACATTCTGCCTGTACTCCCTGATAGTACATCCTGCCAGTACACCCCTGCCTGTATACCCTGCCAGTACACCCTGCCAGTACGCCCTGCCAGCACACCCTGCCAGTGCTCCCTGCCTGTACTCCCTGCCAGTACACCCTGCCAGTACACTCTGCCTGTACACGCTGCCAGTACACCCTGCCATTATACCCTGCTACTGCTCCCTGCCAGATCATCCTGCCAGTACACCCTATTAGTACACCTTACCCATGCACTCAGCCAGTACACTTTGCCTGTACACCCTGCCAGTACACCCTATTAGTACACCCTACCCATGCACTCTGCCTGTACACCCTGCCAGTACTCCTTGCCAGTACACTCTGCTTTTATCCCCTGCCAGTACTCGCTGCCCGTACACCCTGTCAGTATCCCCTGCCAGATCACCATGCCAGTACACCCTATTAGTACACCCTACCCGTGCACACTGCCAGTACACTCTGCCAGTATATCCTGCCAGTACGCCCTGCCAGTACGCCCTGCCAGTACGCCCAGCCAGTACACGGTGCCAGTACACCCTGCCATTATACCCTGCCAGTGCTCCCAGCCAGTGCTCCCTGCTAGATCACCCTGCCAGTACACCCTGCCTGTACATCCTGCCAGTGCACTCTGCCTGTACACCCTGCCAGTACTCCTTGCCAGTACACTCTGCTTTTATCCCCTGCCAGTACTCGCTGCCCGTACACCCTGTCAGTATCCCCTGCCAGATCACCATGCCAGTACACCCTATTAGTACACCCTACCCGTGCACACTGCCAGTACACTCTGCCAGTATATCCTGCCAGTACGCCCTGCCAGTACGCCCTGCCAGTACGCCCAGCCAGTACACGGTGCCAGTACACCCTGCCATTATACCCTGCCAGTGCTCCCAGCCAGTGCTCCCTGCTAGATCACCCTGCCAGTACACCCTGCCTGTACATCCTGCCAGTGCACTCTGCCAGTACACCCTGCCAGTACACCCTGCCTGTACACTCTGCCAGTACGCCCTGCCATTGCACTCTGCCAGTACACCCCGCCAGTGCTCCCCGCCAGTACTCCCTCCCAGTACGCCCTACCCGTGCACCCTGTCGGTACACTCTACCAGTACATCCTGCCAGTACATCTTGCCTTTGCTCTCTGCCAGTGCACGCTGCCAGAGCACCCTGCCAGTACTCCCTGCCAGTACACCTTGCCTTTGCTCTCTGCCAGTGCACGCTGCCAGAGCACCCTGCCAGTACTCCCTGCCAGTACCACCCGCCAGTACACTCTTCCAGTGCTCCCTGCCAGTACTCCCTGCCAGTGCTCCCTGCCAGTGCACCCTGCCAGGGCTCCCTGCCAGTACACCCTGCCAGTACGTCCTGCCAGTGCTCCCCGCCAGTACATCCTGCCAGTACGTCCTACCCGTGCACCCTGCCAGTACACTCTGCCAGTACATCCTGCCAGTACACCTTGCCCGTGCTCTCTGCCAGTGCACCCTGCCTGTTCATTCTGCCAGTACATCCTGCCAGTACACCCTGCCATTGCACCCTGCCAGTACACCCTGCCAGTACACCCTGCTAGTGCTCCCTGCCAGTACACTCTGCCTGTACACGCTGCCAGTACACCCTGCAATTATACCCTGCCAGTGCTCCTTTGCAGATCACCATGCGAGTACACCCTATTAGTACACCCTACCCGTACACTCTGCCAGTACACCCTGCCATTGCACTCTGCCAGTACACCCCACCAGTGCTCTCCACCAGTACACCCTGCCAGTACTCCCTGCCAGTACATCCTGCCAGTATACCCTACCCGTACACCCTGCCAGTACACCCCGCCAGTGCTCTCCACCAGTACATCCTGCCAGTACACCCCACCAGTGCTCTCCACCAGTACACCCTACCCGTGCACCCTGCCAGTACACTCTGCCAGTACACCTTGCCCGTGCTCTCTGCCAGTGCACCCTGCCAGTACACTCTGCCAGTACTCCCTGCCAGTACACTCTGCCAGTACTCGCTGCCAGTACATCCTGCCAGTACACCCTACCCGTGCACCCTGCCAGTACATTCTGCCAGTACATCCTGACAGTACACCTTGCCTGTGCTCTCTGCCAGTGCACCCTGCCAGTGCACCCTGCCATTGCACTCTGCCAGTACATCCTGCCAGTACACCCTGCTAGTACTCCCTGCCAGTACACTCTGCCTGTACACCCTGCCAGTACTCGCTGCCATTACTCCCTGCCAGTACTCCCTGCCAGTACTTCGTCCCAGTACACACTGCCAGTACACCCTGCCATTACCCCCTGCCAGTACACCCTGCCAGTACACCCTGCCAGTACACCCTGCCAGTACACCCTGCCAGTACTTCGTCCCAGTACACGCTGCCATTACCGCCTGCCAGTACACTCTGCCAGTACTCCCTACCAGTACATCCTGTCAATACTCCCTGCCTGTACCCTCTGCCGGTACACCCTGCTGGTACATCCTGCCACTACGCTCTGCCAGTACACCCTGCCAGTACACCCTACCAGTACTCCCTGCCAGTACTCCTTGCCAGTACATTCTGCCATTACCCCCTGCCAGTACTCCCTGCCAGTACCCCCTGCCTGTACTCTGTCAGTACTCCCTGCCAGTCCTTCCTGCCATTGCACTCTGCCAGTACACCCCGCCAGTACTCCCTGCAAGTACAGCCTGCCAATACACCCTGCCAGGGCTCCCTACCAGTACACCCTGCCATTACACCCAGCCTGTACTCTGTGCCTGTACTCCCTGCCAGTACACCCTGCCTGTCCACCCTGCCAGTAACCTCTGCCAGTACACCCTGCCGGTACATCCTGCCATTACCCCCTGACAGTACTCCCTGCTAGTACACCATGCCAGTACTCCTTGCCAGTACATTCTACCATTACCACCTGCCAGTACTCGCTACCAGTACTCCCTGCTAGTCCACCCTGGCTGTAACTCCTGCTTGTACTCTGTCAGTACTCCCTGCAACTACACCCTGACAGTACTCCCTGCCAGTACACACTGCCATTGCACCCTGCCAGTACACCCTGCCAGTACACCCTGCCAGTACACTCTGCCTGTACTCCCTGCCAGTACACCCTGCCATTGCACTCTGCCAGTACACCGCGCCAGTGCTCCCCGCCAGTTCACCCTGCCAGTACCCCCTGCCAGTACTCCCTGCCAGTACCCCCTGCCTGTACTCTGTCAGTACTCCCTGCCAGTCCTCCCTGCCATTGCACTCTGCCAGTACACCCCGCCAGTACTCCCTGCAAGTACAGCCTGCCAATACACCCTGCCAGGGCTCCCTACCAGTACACCCTGCCATTACACTCAGCCTCAACTCTGTGCCTGTACTCCCTGCCAGTACACCCTGCCTGTCCACCCTGCCAGTAACCTCTGCCAGTACACCCTGCCGGTACATCCTGCCATTACCCCCTGACAGTACTCCCTGCCAGTACACCATGCCAGTACTCCTTGCCAGTACATTCTACCATTACCACCTGCCAGTACTCGCTACCAGTACTCCCTGCTAGTCCACCCTGGCTGTAACTCCTGCTTGTACTCTGTCAGTTCTCCCTGCAACTACACCCTGCCAGTACTCCCTGCCAGTACACCCTGCCATTGCACCCTGCCAGTACACCCTGCCAGTACACTCTGCCTGTACTCCCTGATAGTACTCCCTGCCAGTACTCCCTGCCAGTACACCCTGCCATTGCACTCTGCCAGTACACCGCGCCAGTGCTCCCCGCCAGTTCACCCTGCCAGTACCCCCTGCCAGTACACTCTACCAGTACATCCTGCCAGTACACCTTGCCCGTGCTATCTGCCAGTGCACCCTGCCAGTACACTCTGCCAGTACTCCCTGCCAGTACACTCTGCCAGTGCACTCTGCCTGTACACCCTGCCAGTACTCGCTGCCAGTACACTCTGCCAGTACACTCTACCGGTACTCCCTGCCAGTACACCCTGCCTGTTCACCCTGCCAGTACAGCCTGCCAGTACACTCTGCCAGTACACTCTACCGGTACTCCCTGCCAGTACAGCCTGCCAGTACACTCTACCTGTACACTCTGCCAGTACATCCTGCCAGTATGCTCTACCAGTACATCCTGCCAGTACACCTTGCCCGTGCTCTCTGCCAGTGCACCCTACCAGTACACCCTGCCATTACACCCAGCCAGTAGACCCTACCAGAACACCCTGCCAGTATACCCTGCCAGTGCTCCCTGCCAGTACACCCTGCCAGGGCTCCCTACCAGTACACCCTGCCATTACATCCAGCCTGTACTCTCTGCCTGTACAGCCTGCCAGTACACTCTGCCTGTACACCCTGCCAGTACTCCTTGCCAGTACACTCTGCCATTACCCCCTGCCAGTACTTGCTGTCAGTACACCCTGCCAGTACCCCTTGCCAGTACTATGTCAGTACTCCCTGCCAGTACACTCTGCCAGTACGTTCTGCCTGTACACGCTGCCAGTACACCCTGCAATTATACCCTGCCAGTGCACCCTGCCAGTACACCCTATTAGTATACCCTACCCGTGCACTCAGCCAGTACACTGTGCCAGTACATCCTGCCAGTACACCCTGCCATTGCACTCTGCCAGTACACCCCGCCAGTGCTCCCCGCCAGTACACCCTGCCAGTACACCCTGCCTGTACATCCTGCCATTATGCCCTGACAGTACACCCTGCTAGTACATCCTGACAGTACACTCTGCCTGTACTCCCTGATAGTACACCCTGCCAGTCCACCCTGCCAGTACACCCTGCCAATACTCCATGCCAGTACTCCTTGCCAGTACACCCTACCCGTGCACCCTGCCAGTACATTCTGCCAGTGCATTCTGCCAGTACACCTTGCCCATACTCCCTGCCAGTACTCCCTGCCAGTACACCCTGCCATTGCACTCTGCCAGTACACCCCGCCAGTGCTCCCCGCCAGTACACCCTGCCATTACGCCCTGACAGTACACCCTGCTACTACATCCTGACAGTACACTCTGCCTGTACTCCCTGATAGTACACCCTGTCAGTCCACCCTGCCAGTACACCCTGCCAATACTCCATGCCAGTACTCCTTGCCAGTACACCCTACCCGTGCACCCTGCCAGTACATTCTGCCAGTACATTCTGCCAGTACACCTTGCCCATACTCCCTGCCAGTACTCCCTGCCAGTATTCCCTGCCAGTACATCCTGCCAGTACACCCTGCCAGTACACCCTGCCAGTACACCCTGCCAGTACTCCCTACCAATACTCCATGCCAGTACTCCTTGCCAGTACATTCTACCATTACCCCCTGCCAGTACTCGCTGCCAGTCCACCATGCCATTGCACTCTGCCAGTACACCATACCCGTGCACCCTGCCAGTACACCCTACCCGTGCACCCTGCCAGTACATTCTGCCAGTACATTCTGCCAGTACACCTTGCCCGTACTCTCTGCCAGTACACCCTGCCAGTACACTCTGCTAGTATATCCTGCCAGTACACCCTGCCATCACACTCTGCCATTACACCCTGCCAGTGCTCCCTGCCAGTACACCCTGCCAGTCCACCCTGCCAGTACACCCTGCCAATACTCCATGCCAGTACTCCTTGCCAGTACATTCTACCATTACCCCCTGCCAGTACTCGCTGCCAGTACACCATACCCGTGCACCCTGCCAGTACATTCTGCCAGTACTCTCTGCCAGTACTCTCTGCCAGTACACCCTGCCAGTACACTCTGCCAGTACACTCTGCCAGTACATCCTGCCAGTACACCCTGCCAGTAAACACTGCTAGTACACTCTGCCTGTACACCTTGCCAGTACATCCTGCCAGTACATCCTGCCTGTACACTCTGCCGGTACACCCTGCCGGTACATCCTGCCATTACGCTCTGACAGTACACCCTGCCAATACACCCTGCCAGTACACCCTGCCAGTACACCCTGCCAGTACTCCCTGCCTGTACTCCCTGCCAGTACACTCTGCCAGTACACCCTGCCAGTACACCCTGCCAGTACGCCCCGCCAGTGCTCCCCGCCAGTACACCCTGCCAGTACACCTTGTCTGTGCACTCTGCCAGTGCACCCTGTCAGTACACCCTGCCAGTACACTCTGCCAGTACACTCTGCCAGTACCTCCTGCCAGTACACCCTGCCAGTACACCCTGCCAGTACACTCTGCCAGTACATTCTGCCAGTACACCCTGCCCGTGCACTTTGACAGTGCTCCCTGCCAGTACTCCCTACCAGTACACCCTGCCATCACACTCTGCCATTACACCCTGCCAGTGCTCCCTGCCAGTACACCCTGCCATCACACTCTGCCAGTACACCCTGCCATTACTCCCTACCAGTACTCCCTGCCAGTACACCCTGCCAGTGCTCCCTGCCAGTACACCCTGCCAGTACACCCTGCCAGTACTCCCTACCAGTACACCCTGCCAGTGCTCCCTGCTATTACACCCTGCCATTACACCCAGCCTGTACTCACTGCCTGTACACCCTGCCAGTACATCCTGCCGGTACATCCTGCCACTACGCTCTGACAGTACATCCTGACAGTACACTCTGCCTGTTCTTCCTGATAGTACACCCTATCAGTACACCCTGCCAGTACTCCCTGCCAGTACACTCTGCCAGTACTCCTTGCCAGTACATTCTGCCATTACCCCCTGCCAGTATTCGCTGCCAGTACTCCCTGTCAGTACCCCCTGCCTGTACTCTGTCAGTACACCCTGTCAGTACCCCCTGCCTGTACTCTGTCAGTACACCCTGCCAGTTCACTCTGCCAGTCCACTCTGCCTGTACACCCTGCCAGTCCTCCCTGCCATTGCACTCTGCCAGTACATCCTGCCAGTACACCCTGCCAGTACACCCTGCCAATACACCCTGCTAGGGCTCCCTACCAGTACACCCTGCCATTACACCCAGCCTGTACTCTGTGCCTGTACACCCTGCCAGAACACCCTGCCAATACACCCTGCCGGTACATCCTGCCATTACCCCCTGATAGTACACCATGCCAGTACACCATGCCAGTACTCCTTGCCAGTACATTCTACCATTACCCCCTGCCAGTACTCGCTGCCAGTACTCGCTGCCAGTACTCCCTGCTAGTCCACCCTGGCTGTAACCCCTGCCTGTACTCTGTCAGTACTCCCTGCAACTACACCCTGCCAGTACACCCTTCCAGTACACCCTGCCAGTACACACTGCCATTGCACCTTGCCAGTACACCTTGCCCGTGCTCTCTGTGCCAGTACACCTTGCCAGTACACCCTGCCAGTACACTCTGCCAGTACATCCTGCCTGTACACCTTGCCAGTACATCCTGCCAGTACACCCTGACAGTACACCCTGCCAGTACTTCCAGTCAGTACACTCTGCCTGTCCATCCTGTTAGTACCCTCTGCCAGTACTCTCTGCCTGTACACCCTGCCAGTACATCCTTCCATTACGCTCTGACAGTACACCCTGCTAATACACCCTGCCAGTACACTCTGCCTGTACTCCCTGATAGTACACCCTGCCAGTACACTCTGCCTGTACATCCTGCCAGTACATCCTGCCAGTACACCGCGCCAGTGCTCCCCGCCAGTTCACCCTGCCAGTACCCCCTGCCAGTACACCCTGCCAGTACTCACTACCAGTACACTCTGCCAGTCCACTCTGCCAGTACGCGCTGCCAGAACTCCCTGTCAGTACACTCTGCCACTACACCCTGGCAGTACACACTGCCCGTACACTCTGCCAGTACACCCTGACAGTACTCCATGCCAGTACACCCTGACCGTGCATCCTGCCAGTACTCCCTGCCAGTACTTCCTGCCAGTACAACCTACCAGTTCATCTGCCAATACACTCTGTCAGTACACCTTGCCAGTCCCCTCTGCCAGTGCTCACTGCCAGTACACTCTGCCAGTACAGCCTGCCAGTACACTCTGCCAGTAAATCCTGCTAGTACTCCCTGCCACTACACCGTGTCAGTACTTCCTGCTAGTACTCTCTGTCAGCACTCCCTGCCAGTACACTCTGCCAGTACACTTTGCCAGTACACCGTGCCAGTACCCCCTGCCAGTACACCCTGCCAGTATTCCCTGCCAGTACATCCTGCCAGTACTCCCTGCCAGTACACTCTGCCAGTACACTCTGCCAGTACACTCTGCCAGCATTCTCTGCCATTACAGTCTGCCAGTACACCCTGCCAGCACTCCCTGCCAGTACACTCTGCCAGTACACTTTGCCAGTACACCGTGCCAGTACCCCCTGCCAGTACACCCTGCCAGTATTCCCTGCCAGTACATCCTGCCAGTACTCCCTGCCAGTACACTCTGCCAGTACACTCTGCCAGTACACTCTGCCAGCATTCTCTGCCATTACAGTCTGCCAGTACACCCTGCCAATACTCCCTGCCAGTACTCCCTGCCAGTACACCCAGCTGGTACATTCTGCCAGTACACCCTGCCCGTACACTCTGCTAGTACTCCCTGCCCGTACACCCTGCCAGGACACCCTGCCAGTACACCATGCCAGTACTCCCTGCCTGTACACCCTGCCAGGTCACCCTGCCAGTACATCCTGTCAGTACACTCTGCCAGCATTCTCTGCCATTACATTCTGCCAGTACTCCCTGCCCGTACACCCTGCCAGTACACCCTGCCCGTACACTCTGCTAGTACTCCCTGCCCGTACACTCTGCCCGGACACCCTGCCAGTACATCCTGCCAGTACTCCCTGCCAGTACTCCCTGCCAGTACACCCTGGCAGTACACTCTGTTAGTACAGCTTGCCAGTACACTTTGCCCATACTCCCTGCCAGTACATCCTGCCAGTACACCATGCCAGTACACCCTGCCAGTGCTCCCTGCCAGTACACTCTGCCAGTACCCCCTGCCAGTACACCCAGCCCGTACACTCTGCCAGTACTCCTTGCCAGTACACACTGCCAGTACTCTCTGCCGGTAAACCCTGCCCGTACACTCTGCTAGTACTTCCTGCTAGTGCACTCTGACAGTACACCCTCTTTGAACGTATCCCTCTGTTTTTAGAGTTGACAGCAGGAAAACAAGTGTCACCCCCGCCCCCCTTCCCCCCCCCCCCCTCACCCCGAGACCGACAGGCCATCCTGTCGAATTGTGGTTCCACCTTGGGCATTTAGCAACAACAGCAAGATTGCATTTACATGGCACCTTGCATATTACCACCCCCTCCAAGGCACCTTCCTGCTATCAGGCAAAACTTGACGATGAATGAGATAAGGGACTTTTGGGACAGGGGACCCGAAAACTTAGTCAACACAGTGGGGGGGGGGGGGGAGAATGTGGAGCACAAGGAGGGATGTTATTGAGGGAAGTGAGTTAGAGCGGGTTCGGGAAGGAATTTCAGCACCTGGATATGAGGCAGCTGGATGAAGACGGAAGGGAATTGGGGATGTGTAAAAGGTCAGAATGGGATGAGGGTGAAGGGGCTGGTGGAGGGAGATCAAGCAAGGAAATGGAGTGTTTTAAAACACGGATGAGAAATTTAAAATCCAGACACGACCGGACAGCTAGTACAGCCATGGTGGGGGAACTGGGCTTGGTAGTGTGCTGGAGAACAGATAGTGGATGGTACCGTAGAACTTTATGCAGGGTGCAGGTACGAGTCTGGCAGAAGGGATGGCATGGACTCGATGGGTCAAATGGCCAGCTTTCACACTGTAGGGATTCTATGCTCCATGAGGATTGGAAAAGGAAGATGACTCTGCCTCAAGAGTTAGAGAGCGTAGATAGTGAGATGCCTGTTTGACCAGCAGTGTAACGGCGATCCCAGTTACACCACATCCTGGCTCGGCGGTGGGGGTGAGGGGGGTGGGGAGGTGTGGGGGGGTGGAGTGATGACAATTGATCGGAAACTGAACTGGAGCAGCCGCAGCTACAAGAGCAGGTCAGAGACAGGGTCACTCACCCTGACCACTCCTCAGAACCCGTTGCTGTTCATGGGTGATTCGGTCAGAATCCTGAGCCCCCTCTGCCTGACAGCACTGGGAGGGGGGGGGTTATCGAAATTACAGGTACGGTTCTAGTCCAGGGAGGTGGCACACCTGTACTCTTGGAAGGGCAACCTGGGTGGTAACAAATCCTGGTCTCCCCACTCCCACTGACAACCCAGGGGAGAATCAATATTTTCAAAACACCTTTGACTCCACTCAAGGTGAGTGACCAGGGACAGGCTTGGGAAGTTCTGGATGTGTACACTGTGCTGTACGTGGTCTGAAGACAAAGATTCTGATACGATAATAAATTATTTATCGTTATTTACATCACTGTTGAGAAATTTCAAATCTGATATGAGAAGGATAGGAGATTATATGGCACCCTTCAATTTAAGCTAACTTTGTAACGATGAAGTCCTTGTTCCTCATAAATTCACTGCGAACAGGTTTCTCCTGGCTTCTGTTTAAAAGCTCTTTGATTTAAGCTGTGATTTTTGTCCTGGATCCTCTGACTGTTGGATGTTGTCTGCCTCCTCCCTCACCTCCATCCGAGGCCCCAAAGGAGCCTTCCAGATCCATCAAGGTTTTCCCTGCACGTCCACCAATGTCATTTATTGTATCCGTTGCTCCCGATGCAGTCTCCTCTACATTGTGGAGACTGGGCGCCTCCTAGCAGAGCGCTTTAGGGAACATCTCCGGGACAGCCGCACCAATCAACCACACTGCCCCGTGGCCCAACATTTCAACTCCCCCTCCCACTCTGCCAAGAACATGCAGGTCCTGGGCCTCCTTCACCGCCGCTCCCTCACCACCAGACGCCTGGAGGAAGAACGCCTCATCTTCCGCCTTGGAACACTTCAACCCCAGGGCATCAATGTGGACTTCAACAGTTTCCTCATTTCTCCTTCCCCCACCTCATCCCAGCTCCATCCTCATGACTTGTCCTACCTGCCAGAGACCTATCACCTTCATCCCCATCCCCATCCACCTATTGTACTCTTGGCTACCTTCTCCCCAGCCTCACCCCCCCCCCCCTCCCATTTATCTCTCCCCCCCGGAGGCTCCCTGCCTCTATTCCTGATGAAGGGCTTTTGCCCGAAACATCGATTTTCCTGCTCCTGGGATGCTGCCTGGCCTGCTGTGCTTTTCCAGCACCTAGACTCTGGTTTCCAGCATCTGCAGTCCTCACTTGTGCCTCGCTGTCTGCCCGAGCCTGCCCTGCTGAATCCCCTCGCAGCTTTGCAGTAGACTGTGTACATTCCAGATTATAGTGGTGACTCAGAAAGAGCCGTGCACCACCAGCGCCTGTTCAATGCTGCTTTCTGTCGACCTCTCTCACCACCATGAGCTCGACACCCTCCCAGACGTCTGTCTCTCTTACACCCCCTGAATTCTTTTGCTCTGTCATTGGAACTCTCTCCCACATCTCCGCCTCTTCAAGTCCCTTTGTAAAACGGTCCGTCCCTGCCTGTTGTTGATCTTGACTTGATGACCTGTGCATGCAACATTTCAGGCACTACCCATGAATGCAGGTTATGATGGAGGGTTACCTCACTGAGTGAAGTATTGAGGTGAACTGCACAAGGGGTGTGGGGTAAAGGCCACACAGGAGCAGCCAGACCCTCGGCTCGATCTCCCACCTCTGTAGAGTCAGCCAAAGGTAGAGGTCAGGGGGCTGCAGTTAGCCCTGGTTCATTCTCTGCCCCCTCTGACCTATGCAGTGGGATAGTGTGTGTTCTGGCCCAGAAGCCTGAGTTCGACCGGCAATCCCAGTGCGATGCTGAGGGAGTATGGGATGCAACCTTAAACCAAAGACCCACCTACCTGTCTGCCTGCCCAGGTAGAGCAATATAAATGATTTGGATCTGAGCATACGATGTATCGTTAGAAAGTTTGCAGACGAGACCAACATAGGTGGTGTAGTGGACAGGTTACCTCAGAGTGCAGCGACATCTCGATCAGATGGGCCAATGGGTGGCAGATAGAGTTTAATTTAAATAAGTGTGAGGTGCTCATTTTGGAAAGGCAAATCCGGGCAGGACTTACACACATAATGGTACAGTCCTGGGGTGTGTTGCTGAACAAACAGACCTGGGCATGTGGGGGGGATAGTTCCTTGAAAGTGGAGTCACAGGTAGGCAGGGTGATGAAGAACGTGTTTGGCATGTTTGCCTTCATTAGTCAGAACATTGAGAATTGGGGTTTGGAGGACATGTTACAGTAGGTCTGGACATTGGTGAGGCCATATCCGGAGTACTGCACTGAGTAACATTCTGGTCAGTCTTTTATAAGAAGGATGTTGTTACATTTCCGAAGGTGCAGAAACGATTTACAAGTATGTTGCCAGGGTTGGAGGATTTGAGCTACAGGAGGAGGATGAATAGGCTGAGGCTATTTTCCATGGAGCGTAGGAGACTGAGGGGTGACCTTTGAGAGGTTTATAAAATCATGAGGGTCAAATAGCCAAAGTCTTTTTGCCAGGGTAATGGAGTTCAAAACTAGACATTTAAGGTGAGAGGGGAAAACTTCAAAAGGGACCTGAGGGGTACCTTTTTTGTACAGGGTGGTGTGTGTATGGAATGAACTGCCAGAGGAAGTGGTGAAGGCTGGTACAATTACAACATTTAAAAAGGCATCTGGATGGGTGTATGAATAGGAAGAGTTTAGAGGGATATAGGCCAACTGCTGGCAAATGGGACGAGGTCAAAGTGGGATATCTGATTGGCGTGGGCAAGTTGGACAAAGGGTCTGTTTCTGTGCTGTACATCTCTGTGACTCTATGAATATTCCTTTATCCCTCAGGGTGGAGAGCACTGTTACTATCACGGGCAGATACGAGGCAATGCCAAGTCCAAAGTTGCGCTGTCCACGTGCGATGGACTTCAGTGAGTACTATCGGGAATTCTCCTCGCGAAGACCTCCTGGGGGCTTACAGCTTCAGTCATGGGTCACTGGGGCTGGCACCTCTTTGCGCAGCTGTTCAACCCCGTGCAGATGGGCAGAAAGAGAAGGAGAAACCAAGCTATTGGAAGTGGGGGGGGGGATCAGAAAACTGGCCTGAGCTGGCTCATGGCTTGCATCTCACCTTTTGAAAAGCAGGGGGGATGGAGGCTGTAGGGAAATTGAGGATATCTTTGACATTCCTTCCCGTCCTTGCTTCCCAGAGTTGGGCCATGGACGTCGATTACATTGCTTCCTGCGCTTCCCCCCCCCCCCAAGTTCATGGGTGTGCTGGGCCAGCACTTTTTGCTCATCCCTAATTGCCCAGAGGGCAGTTAAAAGTCATCCATTTTGATGTGGATCTGGAGTCACCTGTAGGCCAGGCCTGGCAAGGATGGCAGCTTCCTTTCCGAAAGTGAACCCGGTGGCTTTTTCCTGGCAATTGATTCATGGTCATTATTAGACTCTTAATTCCAGTTTTTATTGAGTTCACATTCTACTATCTGCTGTGGCAGGATTCAAACCCAGGTCCCTGGGTTAATAGAGCAGCGATAATACCACTAGGCCAAAGCGCTGCCATTGGTGAAGTGTAAAGGGCAAGTCCTACTCTGCCACTGCGTGCCACGTGCCTGTGTTCCCCCAACCCTCCGCCCGAGATGATGTTTTCTCACCTTGCCGCTGAGGATGCCTCTGCGTTGAGGTGCTGTCACGGTTTCTGACCTGCCTCAGGATTGTGCCATCCATAACCCGACGGTGGACTTCAGAAGGGGACAATGAAGAGGGTGCCTCTCACAGTGTCCTCCAGCTGGTGCCCCCTTGCTGGCACACACGGGAATGGGAGACTTGACATTGGGATCCTGAAGCCTGTGGCCCAGATCAGGCCCTTATCACCTCAGCTGGCGTCAACACTCTTATGCAATGTGCCATTTCGTCAGAGTCATGCTGGACAGTGCTCTGTGATTTGCTGATAATAACTTAAATCAAAGTCGGTTTCTGAAATCCCTCCCCCACCGTGACTCTCTTCATTCACTCGAAAACGGATGTTAAATGTCCCATGTTTTAACAGCAGGGTCCCGGGGCAGCTTCAACATTTCATTCAACTTTGTGCCAAGCCTGATCAGCAAGTGCCCACCAACAAGTAAAGGGGGCAAAGTGCCAGTGACCCCTCACTTCCCAGAAAGGATCAGAGATTAGGAACCTTTGTGTGAACGTTGTTAAAATGTTAAGGTTGTTAAATACCTCCATGTGGGCACTGACTGGCACCAGTGACCTCTTCCTCATGTGATATCATCTCTCTTTCCAGTGGCATGTTTGATGATGGTAACTACATGTATATCATTGAACCGCTGACACAGACACATACAGAGGTGAGTGCCAGCTATTATTTCCTACATACTGTCAAATGATAGGCACTGAAACAAAAAAAAAGCTGTAGATGTTGGAATCCGAGGTAGACAGGCAGGAGGCTGGAGGAACACAACAAGCCAGGCAGTATCAGGAGGTGGAGAGGTCGATGTTTTCGAGTGTAACCCTTCTTCAGGACTGGGAATGGGTTACACCCGAAATGTCGACTCCTCCACCTCCTGATGCTGCCTGGCTTGTTGTGTTCCTCCAGCCTCCTGCCTGTCTACTAAATGATTGGTATTACCAATATTGCTGAGATGATAGTCTTCCTTAATGTAAAGCGCCCACTATCCAAGGCATTTATCGCCTGACCCTAGTTGCCCTTGAGAAAGCGATGGATGATATGTTGCCTCCTTGAGCTTCTGCAGGTCCCTCTGATGGGGGCACTCTTTTTTTGTAAGGTCGTTTGTTGGGCTGGGGGAAGCGGGCAGTCCCCAGTGAGCGGCCGGTGTGTGGCACTGGAGGGTGTACAAGAGTGAGGCTTGGAAATGGCACCGGGTTTATTTACCCAGGTGTGTGGGCCAACCCGGAGCCAATTGCATTTGAATAGTGCGGAGGTTCCCAAACCCCCCTGGGTTTGATCCTACCCTCAGGCAACCATCTGTATGGAATTTGCATGTTCTCCCCGTGTCTGTGTGGGTTTCCTCCCACTGTCCGAAGTGCAGGTTAGGGCAGATTAGCCGTGCTAAATCCCCCCCATTGCGTCCAGGCTAGGTGGGATAGCCATGGGGAATGCAGGGTTACAGGGATGGGGTCGCTCTGCATGGCGTGCTCTTCAGAGGGTCAGTGTGGACTCAATGGGCCCAATAGCGTCTCCCCCAGTGCAGGGAATCTATGATTCTCTGAAACATTTTCCAGATGCGATCCTGTTTTTGAGGTTTGGAAGTTGCCATGAGAACATCAAGAGCAGCCGTGGGCACATGGTTCTGCCTCAGCTGACATCAGGAAAACAGACTTACCCGCTCATTATCACTGTGTGGGACATCGCTGGTGGGTGCACCAGTCCATAAATCCTCCATCACTGAAAATGCCCGGGCTTCAAAACTACCTCACCTGACATTTGAGGCATGTGATGGTGGTGACTGGCTCTATGTAAATACAAGTCCCTCTGTCGGACACCTTTCTCAACCATTTTCTGAGGTTAGCCATGCCTGGAGATTTGAAACAAAGTCATGTGTGAGGGAGGGGGGGAGGGCGAGGTTGTGAATTGTCGTCAAATCCCAACGGGGTTCACTGAAGTCCTGGAAGAAATCGGATCCTGACTTTTTGGTTGTTGGAGTGTGCTCCCAAAGGATAGAAATCCTACGGTCTCTGGTGCCGAAATACAGGTATTTTGCCCGTACAAAACTTGGTTCTCAAACCTGAGTCATCCACTCACTTCTGCGTCTGTGTTAATGTGTGCGGTTGTTACTGTGTGTGGTTGTTAATGTGTGCGGTTGTGTCCAGGTGAGCTCATTACTTGGCCTCCCATGGTAATGATCTTAAACAGAATTGACGGCCCTAGGACCACAATTCACCCCTGAACTGAATCCGTTCACTCACACATGTGAGTGGTCATCCTGTATTTTTTATTACTACTCATGGAACATGGGCATTGCTACCCAGACCAGCTTTTATTGTCCATCCACCACAGCCACACACTATGAGGCCTAGAGTCACATGTAGGCCAGACCAGGTAAGGGCGGCAGATTTCCTTCCCTAAAGAACATTCGTGAACCAGATGGGTTTTTCTAACAATCAAAAATCATTAGACTCTTAATTCTCGATTCTTTATTGTACTCAATTTCTACCGTCTTGCAAAGCAGCTTTGTATGGACAGATCAGTTTTGAATTCCACGTACCTGGGCCAGGGGTATCAAATTGCTTTACGTGTTCCAGCAGTTGGGTCTTGGTACATCCAGAAATTTTTAATGGGTAGTTATGGACGATGAAACTCATTTTATCCCAGGATTATAATATTTGATTGGAATGAAATCAAAAGCAGCAGGACATTTCTTAACGAGGTATATTTTCAATTTTCAACACTTCAATGTGAATAGCTAACACTGTTGTCATATGCCACCAAAGATGAAATGGGTTTTCAACGTGCCCACACAGTAAGTTACAGGCAGTGAAAGAGCAGAATTATGAACACAGTAAATAATATTTGAACAGTGTTCCCGAGTGCAACAAGGGCATTTTTGCTTTTGTTCATTCCAACGCTAAAAGCTTCCAGGTCCTAATAGCCGGATATGCAGAATGTGAACACTGACGGAGGGATGTTTCCCTGTCTTTTGCTTTTCAGGAGAACTCGGCACGGCCCCACATTGTACGTCGCATTCCGATCGGATCGGTTGACCAATCCCTCCACTTTGGTAATTGAAGTTTTCGCTGGGGTCCACATCACCAGGCTGCCCTCTTCCCCGGGCTCCTGGGGAGAGAGGGGAGTGGGTTATTTTCCCCAAGCGAGGGGAAGTGGGTGGGTCTGTCTGGTGACTTTAAATCCCCCTCAGTGTGGCCTTGTGCCCTTAGTGTGGTAGGCCCATTCCCCCAACACCTCGGAGGGTGACCGGTGAAGGTTTGGGTGGGGGGGTGTGGGGTGTGGCGAGAGGTTGGGGCTGAGTTAACTATGGCACATGGCAGTGTGAGCAGTCTGAGTTCACCCGGAAGGAGGCCATTTAGCCTGTTCATGCCTGTGCCAGCTGTTTGAAAGCACCACCCTGTCTGCCCAGTCTTTCCACTTATTCCTGCAGGAGCTGCCCTTTCGGGTCATGTCAGTATTTTATTGTAAGATCATCATTTCCGTGATGTTTTCAAAAGAAAAATGACTGTTCCCCCTTATCCTCATCTACCACCCCCACCTGTCTCCGCATCCAACACATCATCCTTAAACATTTCCGCCAACTCCAACTAGACCCCACCACCAAAAACAATTTCCCCTCCCCACCCCTCTCTGCCTTCTGCAAGGACTGTTCCCTTTGATAGGCCTTGGTTTAACCTACATGTTAACTTTAAGAGAATCCTGAGCTCAGACTTCCAACTCCCTTTGTGCTCCAGATTTCCGAAGCCTCTCCCTGTTCAGAAAGTTGTCCAAGCCTCTGTTCTTCCTACGAAACACGTGCATCACCTCACATTTTCCCCATTATCTGCCACTTCTTTGCCCACTCTCCCAGTGTGCGCAAGTCCTTCTGCAGCCTTCCTCAACACGACACGTTCCCTCCACCGATCTCTGTGTCATCTGCAAACTTAGCAACAGTGCCCTCAGCTCCTTCATCCAGATCAGTCAGGGATAACGTCAATAATTATGATCCCAACGCTGACCCCTTTGTGGAACTCCACAAGTCACCAGCTGCCATCCTGAAAAAGACCCCTTTATCCCCACTCTCTGCCTTCTGCCAGTCTACTGATCCTCTACCAATGCCACTACCTTGCCCCGTGGGCTTATATTTAGTAGTGTCTTGTCAACTGCCTTCTGGTAATCCACGTAGACCACATCCACTGGCCTTTCCTTTGTCCAACTCATCGCTGCACCACCCGCTCCCTTGCACACCCGGGCAGTCCAACAATAGCTTCATTTTGCAATTCACATTCTTGTGTCCCACCTCTTCCTTGAGGCTTCTCCCCCTCCCTTCCAGGCACACCAAGTTCTCTGCGTTCAGCCAACTGTGGTCCCTGATGCGCGGCCAGTCTCTTGGGGGTGGGGGGTGGGGGGGTGGAGTATCTTTGGCCATGCTGACTCTAAAACTCTGAAATGGTCTCACCGACCTCCCTTTCCCCGCAACCTCTGAGCGTTAGGTGTGAGACCTACCCCTTCCTTGGAATGAGGCGAGCCATGATGAACCCTCCCGGTGTGTGTAAGCTGGCTGAGGTGCAGCGGGTGCCACCAATGTCTTTTATCTCTCTCACAGGGAACCGAAGAAAGGCAAACACACCGTGGTCTTTGCTGACAGATCTACCCTGGCTCCAAGTACGCAGGAGGAGGAGAGCGGTAAGTTTAACCCTCCCTCCTTATCGATCAGTCTGGCCGCGGTGGCGGGATTGGCAATTTAACTGGTCCCCCGTTCTATTTGAAGGAGAGCTGGAGGGTACGCATCATGTCCCGGCCAACATTTGTATCACAGCCAGCATCGTCGTTCCTAAAAAAGCTAAAGAATGCACTGTGTCCTCAGAACAGGCCATGTTGGGGGACAGGGAACTGACTGAGACATACAGGAGACGGTGTAGGGTCCGGACTTTCAGGTTCTGCTTGAGGAACTACCTTGGTCAAGGGGGTGGCGCTGGAAAAGCACAGCAGGTCAGGCAGCATCCGAGGAGCAGGGGAATCGACGTTTCGGGCATAAGCCCCTCATTAGGAATCGATGTTATTTTTACAGGAGACAGGGCTTGGAGGAGGTGTAGTCCAGGTAGCTGTGGGAGTCTGTGGGTTTGTGGTAGATGTCCCTGTTGAGTTGGTCGCAGGGGTTGGAGATGGAGAGGGGAGGGAGGAAGGGGAGGGAGGTGTCCGAGATGGTCCAGGTGAATTTGAGGTCGGGGTGGAAGATGTTAGTGAAGTAGATGAATTGTTCAACCTCCTCGCGGGGAGAACGAGGTGGCGCCAATACAGTCACCAATGTAGCGGAGGGAAAGGTGTGGGCTAGTGCCGGTGTATCTGTGGAAGAGGGATTGTTCCATGTAACTGACAAAGAGACAGGCAAGGCTGGGGCCCATGCGGGTGCCCATGGCCATCCCTTTGGTCTGGAGGAAGTGGGAGGAGTTGTTAAGGGAGAGGACCAGTTCAGCCAGGCGGATGAGGGTGTCAGTGCACAGCAGGTCAGGCAGCATCCAAGGAGCAGGGGAATCAACATTTCGGGCATAAGCCCTTCAAAGGGATTATCTCCCCACATTCAGAAACCTCCACCCTGTCACATCCGCCTGGGGGTGGGGGGGTGGGTGAGGGGGCAGGATACAGTTCCCTGTGTCCTGAGGCTGTGTTGGGAGTCATTACCTCATGTTGTTGGGACACGGGCTCAGCTCCCTCACCGTTTGCTCTGACTCCTATAGACCTTCAGTTCAAATGGAGCTCCTTGATGCCACACTGGGTCAGGCACTGGCTCAGTGTCGAGGGCAGCCCCTCTCACCTTGTCTCTCGAGCTCCAGATTTGGACCAAGACTCAACTGAGCTGTGGTGCGACCCAAACTGGGCGTTCGTGTTGTTTGGTAACGCTATCGATGACGACCTATTCCATTACTTTGCTGAGAGCACTGGAACAGCTAGGGGCATGGCCATTTCTGGAGCAGAAAGGCTGAGGACTGGCAGATGGAGTTTAATTTGGAGGTTTTGTGAGGTATTGCATTTTGGTAAAACAAACAAGAACAGGACTTATACAATTAATGGTTAGGCCTTGTGTAGGGATGTGGAACAGAGAGACCTCGGGGTTTCAGTACGTAAATCTTTGAGGTTTTCATCATATGTAGTCAAGGTGAGTTAAGAGGCATTTAGCACGCCTCTTAGAGGGGTTCGTTGTTCAGACCTTTCAAGTTTAGGAGTTGGGACATCATGTTGAGGTTGCACAGGAGTGCTGTGTCCAGTTCTGGTCGCCCTGTTACAGGAAGGATATAATTACACTGCAGAGGGTTCAGAAAAGATTTACCAGGATTTTGCCAGGAATGGAGGGTCTAAGGTATAAAAATGGACTGGAAAGGCTGGGACTTTTTCCTCTGGTGATTGAACGGTAGAGCGGTTTACAAATTCATGAGGGACACGGACAAGGGGAAATAACGACGGCCTTTTCCCTCGGGTGGAGGAGTTGAAAACAAGGGGACATGTTTTTAAGGTGAGAGGCGAAAGATTTAAAAAGGGCATGAGGGGAACTACTTTACAGAGTGTGGTTCTTGTGTGGAATGGTCTGCCAGAGGAAGTGGTGGGTGCAAGTATAGTCATAACATTTAAAAGGCATTTGGATAATTACATGATTAAGAAAGACTTGGAGGAATATGGGTCAGGATTAGGCAGGTGGGACTAGTTTAGTTTGGGATTATGGTTAGCATGGGCAGATTGGACCCAAGGGTCCGTTGCCATGACTCTATGACTGTTAAGCCTTCAGTTTTATTGTTGGGACATTACCAGGGCCTATAGTGTTTGCACTATCCAACAGCTTCAGCTGTTTCTTGATTTTGAAACAGTTCTTCCTCGGGGTACAGGCACTGTTGGCTAGACTCTTGTGTGACACTAAATGCCCTTGAGCATAGAGTCATAGAGATGTACAGCACAGAAATAGGCCCTTCAGTCCGACTTGTCCATGCCAACCAGATATCCCAACCCAATCTAGTCCCATTAGCCAGCACTTGGCCCACATCCCTCTAAACCCTTCCTATTCATATACCCATTCAGATGCCTTTTAAATGTTGTAATTGTACTAGCCTCCACCACTTCCTCTGGCAGCTCATTCCACACACGTCCCACCCTCTGTGTGAAAAACTCCTCTGCAGGATCAAGATATCACATAGAGCAAATTGTATTGGCCAAAGACTGACACCTGTGACGCTGGGCTCCCTTGGGGCGATTTCTCAAACACTGATGTGGGCTGGGGCTAAATGCTGTGAAATTTTCATTGTCATAGAGGCATACAGCACAGAAACAGACCCTTTGGTCCGACTAGTCCATGCCGACCATAGTCACAACCTAAACTAGTCCTGGCCTGCCTGTGCTTGGCCCATATCTTCCCCAACCTTTCCTATTCATCTACTTAACAAAGTGTCTTTTAAACGTTGGGTAATTGTGCCCACATCCACCACTTCCTCTTGAAGTTCATTCCATACGTAAACCATCCTCTGTGTAAGAAAAGTTGCCCCCCCTCCCCCATGTCTTATTTTAAAGCCCTCTCCTCTCATCTTAACAATGTGTCCCCTAGTCTTGAAAACCCCCATCCTAGGGAATAAACACTTACCAATCCTCCTGTCTATGTCCCTCATCATTTTGTAAACCTTTATAAGGTCACCTCTCCACCTCCTACACTTCAGTGAAAAAAGGTCCCAGCCTATCCAGCCTGTCCCTTCCATACCCGGCAACATAACCCTGGGATACTCGCATGTAAATCTCAGGCAAGGGACTTGGGTCGTGTGTGAAGAACGGGAGGTACTACATCACAAAGGCCTCGAAATGTGTTTAAACGTACACTTGGTCAACAATTAATAATCCCTCACCTTACCGCCAGCTGGTCTCCAGCTCCTTCTAAAGCTGAAAGCCAAGACCTGGAGTCTAAGTGGATTAGAGGATCAGAGCGCTCTGGGATTACGGATCTTTAAATGCAGAATTAAATCATAAATATAAAACTAACAAGGCGGCACTTCTACAGAAAGGTAGAAGAGAGACCTTTGAGGACAACACCTTAAATCTAAGATAGTTACTGGTGAATGCAATAAGAAATTCAGATTTACATCTGATGAGGGCAGAGGGTGGTACGTGTATGAAATGGGCTGACAGAGGATGTGTGGAGGCTGGTACAATTGCTACATTTATAAGGCATTTGGATGGGTATCTGAATAGGATGGGTTTGAAGGGATATGGGCCGGGTGCTGGCAGGCGGGACTAGATTAGGTTGGGATATCTAGTCGGTGTGGACGGGTTGGACCGAAGGGTCTGTTTCCACGCTGTACATCTCTGTGACTCTACCTTTACTCAGAGAGTGTTATGAACGCGGCAGCTGCTACCACACTGAGAACTGGAGGTGAGCAGCACAGATGTTTTTGCGGGGAAAAACAGACGGACCGTGGAATCAAACAAGGTGTTACTAGGGTGAGGTGATGTCCAGTGGACAGGGTCTGGTGTCACACCAACATGGAGTGGCTGGGCAGGCATTCTGTCCAGTGAACTGATCATTGGCCAAGGCTGAAGCATCGGGTGCTGCCTCTAATGTCTGGGGGCTGTGTAATAGTCAGTTTGGGGATAGTTTAAGGTGGGAAGATCCCCTGTTAACTATGTCCAGTTCACCTGGTAGACTGTTCCCCGGGCTCCGGGAGAGTTGGCATTGTCTCGGGAGCTTGGTTATCAATACTCCACATCCATTGCTTGGGCGAACTAATCACATTCTGTCCCTACAGGTCCACCGCAGAAGTGTCTTCTCTGAAATGAAGTACCTGGAACTGATGATTGTAAATGACCACAAGATGGTAGGGAGCTGGAAATATTTCAGTCCATTTGCACTTACAGACACACCACTTCGTGTTCAGTTTGCAGTCCCATATACACCTCACATGATGCACTACCCTTGTTGTTACAATAATGGCCCATTGTATTTCCCAGGGTGTTCACGCAGCGGGATACATCTCGGGAGGGGGCACCGGATGGCCACATTGGGTTTGAGCAGTAGTTTCAAGGAAGGGGAGCGAGGTTGCCAGGTCTGGGAATGTGAGCGAGAGTGGGGCGTGTACAGAGTCCTTGAAGTGTGGCGCTGGAAAAAGCACAGCTGGTCAGGCGGCATCCGAGGAGCGAGGGCAGAAGCTAGTCTCTGCAGAGCTCAAGGCAGGGCTGTCACTGGAATGAAGTTTGGCCCTAGGAAGTCCAAGAGGCTTGAGTTGGAGGAGGTGCCATGTTCTTAGAGGGAGTAGGGCTACAGGTGAATCTGAGGACAGGGTGGGTTGTGGGTATTTGAGGGATTCGAGCAAACGAATGAGAATTTTAAATTTGAGGGGCCGATCGACAGCATTGGTCAGTGAGAACAATAGACAATAGACAATAGGTGCAGGAGTAGGCCATTCTGCCCTTTGATCCTGCACCGCCATTCAATATGATCATGGCTGATCATCCTTAATCAGTATCCTGTTCCAGCCTTATCTCCATAACCCTTGATTCCACTCTCCTTGAGAGCTCTATCCAACTCTTTCTTAAATGAATCCAGAGACTGGGCCTCCACTGCCCTCTGGGGCAGAGCATTCCACACAGCCACCACTCTCTGGGTGAAGAAGTTTCTCCTCATCTCTGTGCTAAATCGTCTACCCTGTATTTTTAAGCTGTGTCCTCTGGTTTGGCACTCACCCATCAGCGGAAACATGTTTCCTGCCTTCAGAGTGTCCAATCCTTTCATAATCTTATATGTCTCAATCAGATCCCCTCTCAGTCTTCTAAACTCAAGGGTATACAAGCCCAGTCACTCCAGTCTTTCAGCGTAAGGTAACCTAAATTGATTCCATTTTGGTAGTAATCTGCCTTCCTGTTCTTGCCACCAAAGTGGATAACCATACATTTATCCACATTAAACTGCATCTGCCATGCATCTGACCACTTGTGGCAGATGCACTTTAATGTGGATAAATGTATGGTTATCCACTTTGGTGGCAAGAACAGGAGGGCAGATTACTACCAAAATGGAGTCAGTTTCGGTAAAGGGGCAGTACAGAGAGATCTGGGTGTTCTTGTACACCAGTCAATGAAGGTAAGCATGCAGGTACAGCAGGTAGTGAAGAAGGCTAATAGCATGCTGGCCTTCATAACAAGAGGGATTGAGTATAGAAGCAAAGAGGTTCTTCTGCAGCTGTACAGGGCCCTGGTGAGACCACACCTGGAGTACTGTGTGCAGGTCTGGTCTCCAAATTTGAGGAAAGACATTCTGGCTATTGAGGGAGTGCAGCGTAGGTTCACAAGGTCAATTCCTGGAATGGAGGGATTACCTTATGCTGAAAGACTGGAGCGACTGGGCTTGTATACCCTTGAGTTTAGAAGACTGAGAGGGGAGAAGGTGGGACTGGTGCACCTTAGGTCACAGCCAGCAGAGGTGAAGATAATGTTCTGGAGGATGGAGGCTGGGAACTTTGGGGTAGTTGATTCTGGAGGCAATGGAAGGTATGCATGAGGAACTGAGGCACAAGAGTAATGTGACACACAGGGCTCCAATCCAGGTGAGTGCAGAACAGAAAATCTCAGCTCGTGTCTACTGACAGTTGTTCATGTTCAGTGAGGTTAGCCCTCATGCTGGAGCTTCTGAAATGATCCTTTGATTAACCCGTTTATTACAAAGCACCTAATAATTAATTTATTGTGTTAATTTTTAGTGAATTAATTACCATATATACTTGTGTATAGGTCGAATTCCTAAGATTAATTTTAAAGGTTCAGTTTAAAGGGACGGCTAATACACTGGCACAAATTTCGAGGGGCTGAAATTCATGCTGCAGTTTGAAATACCGTATTATTCGCAAAACCCGATTTGATTGCATAACTAATCGCTGGTAAAGAAGAAAACCTCAATGAATTACAGTAAAGATAATTACTGGATAAAAGCAAGAGACCGGTACAAAAATTTAACAGGTCAAAGGTACATTGAAATCCTGCAAAATCACATTGTTCAACATGGTCATGGCCTAGTATAAAGGCACACTGAAAATGAAACATCCATTAAATTCTGGATGTGTAAATGTCGTGAACTTTCCCACCAAATTCTTCTGTTCCCCTCCCATTTACTCTCGTTACACGATGAACCCCAACAACACGAACAAATTTGTCAAAGAGCTAAAGATATCCCTGTATGTAGCCAATACTTCTCACTTTTATTCAGGTATAATGGCACAATTAAAATGATTAACTTTTTAACAATATTAACTTCGAGATATATGGTGAACAAAGTACGCTAAGTACCAATAGACTTAGTCCCGGTCTGAGTGAATGAATGAATCTAAACGTGCTGTAGTAAACAAAGTGTGGTAAGTAGATTAGTGAATGAATGAATAGTGATGCAATATAGTACACAAAGAGAATTGAGTAGAATTACCGATATGAATGAATGAATGTTATTTTGTTTAAGTGGGTTATTGGGAACATGCAGTTTCCTTTGTAAGAGGTTTATAATGCGATTTAGTAGGGTCGACTTATACTCGAGAAATAGTGAAAATGCAAGATCTTTTGGCCAAAGCAAAGGGTCAACCTATACATGGGACCGACCTATGCATGAGTATATACGGTATCACTGATGGGCACGACAGGTGAGGGGTCATTGTTGAGGACTCAAAATGACAAAAGCGACAATGTTTGTCATGTTAATCCTTTGTGATATCAATGACCACATCTCAAGAATCCACTACAACTGTGTAGACTGCAGCTCTGATTCACAATTACAGAGGGAAGAAACAAGCTCATTTTCTTTCCCTCGAATATCTGACACTTCCCTATTCCATCACCAGAGGGCAGACTGTACCCATGGAGCACAAGACAGCAGTGAGGGATTAAAGTAGGAAACTTCTCAATCTGATTAATTGAGCAGTAATGCTGGCATGCAAATTTTTTAAAATTTCAGATCAAATTCTGTCCGCAATATTTTGGGTTATAATACCCAAGTCTACTTCAATTCAGACCTGTTCCTGAATTTTAAGACCACTGACTCAAGCTAGGGTTAACCCATCACATTCCTGATGAAGGGCTTATGCCCGAAACGTCGAATTTCCTGCTCCTTGGATGCTGCCTGACCTGCTGTGCTTTTCCAGCAACACATTTTCAGCTCTGATCTCCAGCATCTGCAGACTTCACTTTCTCCTCGAAGATTTTAACCCATCACTTCCTCTCCATTAGATTCCAGCCGTAGTTCATTCCCCTACAGTGATCAGGGGACAACTATGAAGGAGCTAACCACTTTGACCCACTTTTCCTGCAGCTTCCTCTGTCATTTTGTTTTCCCTTTTGAGTACTTGTCCTGCTGTGTAAGGACAAGATGACCCCGTTGGTTTCTTCTGGTTCTTTTAACAATCCCCAGAAATCAGGGCCCTGACTCCTTGACAGCACCCCCACACCTCGCCGTGCACAGACCCCTCCTTCCTCATCCCTTCGCTACTGCTGTGCCAAATTCTGGAACTCCTTCCCTAACATCACCACGATTGCCCCTCTACCCCACGGGCTGCGGTGCTTTCAGAAGGCAGCTCACCTCGGGTACATAAGGGCCCTGATAAATTCTGCACTGGCCAGTGCCCCTCATATCCCCATGAACTGACTGACCAAAAGGTCTTTTTTTGCCCGCCTCTACCAAATCTCAAACCCAAACCTCGGTGCTCAGAGGGGAACAATCCCGATTGGGAACAATCCCATTTAAAATCTCTCATTTCTGATATTATTGTAATAAATATCCTCGACACACCCTCTGTAAAACCTTGGCGCACTTTACCAAGCGCGGTTCAAAAGTGGCCATTAGAGGCCAACTGAGGCCTAAACCAGGGATCTTTGGAGTTTAAAATAAAAAAAACTCTTTCCTTTTGCGCTCCAGGATTGCACGTGCCTCCTCAACAGCCATCTCAGCTTGCTCTGTTCAATTGTTGGTGAAAGTATTTGCTTGTATCCGTTTATGTTCCTATTTTTCTTAAATCGCAACCTTGAGTGCTCATATTGCTGCTCCTGTGAGCGTGCGCCATCATTTGCCACTGCCTGACGTGTTTCTGCTCAGTTTCCCACTGTGCCTTCCTGCAGGCTGCTGCTGCCCCCTTCACTGCCTCCGGTCCTCTGCACCCAAGTCCGGGGACTTAACGTACATCAGAAAAGAGCACTTGGTTCAATATGGAGCGCCGCGCAATGATGGGGGGGGGAACACACGATGCAATTTGCATTGACAAAACCACAACAGTTCCCACACCCCCTCCCTGTCTGCTCCCTGGGAAGGCGAGGTAGCGTTTTGTTAGGGAGGGAACGTGCCACCTGGTCTGGTGCTCAAGACTCTGGCCTCCATGGGATGGTGGGGGTTGGAGGATCAGGGAGAACAGAGAGGCCTAGAAGGTGGAGACAGTGAATGAGAGGGGGTATTGTCAACCAATAGGTAAGCCATCAATTCAGCAAAACCTCCCTCACCCAGCCACTTCCACCAAAATGACCATCACCATCTTGAAGTTCGTTCTAAGTCAAACAACGCCCCGACTTCCAGTGCTGGATGAATAGAAATTTCCTCCAATTCAATCTCAAACATTGGAGCGTACTGTGTGCAGCAGAGATGTTAGGAATCACTTTTTATACAAAAAGGGTGGTAAAGGTTTGGAACTGTGCAACTCGAGTCCCGGTGGGGGTCTGACGGTGCCTTGTCTTTTTCTCTCTCGCAGTACAAGAGACACCGGTCCTCCCGGCCTCATACCAACAACTTCGCCAAGTCGGTGGTCAACCTCCTGGACTTTGTAAGTACAAACACCGACAAGCAAGCGAGGGCGCGGGCAGTGCTGCTTTCTCTCTCTCTCTGCTCGGTTGAGCTGTGATGTTTAATTAGGAGAGAGCTGCTGGCAGTGCCCCATAGGACCTGGCATTGCCCTGTGAGCCACACCTCGATATTGCCTTCCACGGGCACGAGCTCTTTGTGGGAGGGGGTGTGTGTTGGTGAGACGGTCCCTCAGTCCCTCCTTTGGCACCTTTTCCACTTGAAGACACCGCTTTGATTTGGGAAGTGTGTCTGCTGCTCTCACACGGTGCAAGCTTTGTTGTAATTCGCTGATGAGTATTGGCAAAGCCTGTACATACTTGAGAGGTGAGGCCTACCTAACGTTATACACAGCTCCTTGCTCTTACATTCAATACCTTGACTTATAAAGCCACTTTTCCCATATTCCTTATCTATGTGTCTTGCTGTCTTCAAGGATCTATGGGTGTGCACACCAATCTCCCTCTGATCCTCCGTATTTCCTGGGGTCCCACCACTCAATGTTTACTCCCTTGCCTCGTTAGTACTCTCAAAAAGCACCACCTCACCCTTTTCAGATTAAATCCATTCACCTCTGTTTAGCCCACCTGACCATATTGTCATGTATTCTAGGGTTTTCTCCTTTGCTATCTACCCTGCCACCGAGTTTTATGTCATCTGTGAACTTACTGATCATACTTCCTACATTCATATCTGGATCATTAATATACACTTCAAGCAGCAAGAAACCCAGCACTGAACCCTGTGATACTGATTGGATATAGGATCTCAGTCACCAAAGAGAAAAGCCCTTCAACCATCCCCCTCTGTCCCCTGCCAGTAAACCAAATCTCCCTGGGCTGGAAACCGGAGCACCCGGAGGAAACCCTCGCAGACACGGGGAAAATGTGCAAACTCCACACAGAGAGTTGCCTGAGGCACGAATTGAACCCGGGTCTCTGGCGCTGTGAGGTAGCAGTGCTAACCACTGTGCCGCCCACAAATTAGTCTGAACTATAGGGAGAGGCTGAACAGGCAGGGTCTGTTTTCCCTGGAACATCAGAGGCTGAGGGGTGACCTTATAGAGGTTTACAACGTCATGAGGGACATGGATAGGATAAATAGACATAGGGTGGGGGAGTCCAGAACCAGAGGGCACAGGTTTAACGAGAGAGAGGAAAGATTTAAAATGGACCTAAGGGACAGCTTTTTCACGCAGAGGGTGTACTCATATGGAATGAGCTGCCAGAGGATGTGGTGGAGGCTGGTACAGTTACAATATTGGTAAATAAATGAAAAATGGAAGCTGTGTTGAATTTTGAACCTTGTCTGACATGTTCACTCAGGACAGCGGTGTGTGAGAGCACCCTCTTGTGGTCACTTCTATGTAATTACACGCTGGACTGAACCAATTTGGTTTGGGTCGGTTCATTGTGCTCTGTCTAACATTCTGCAAAACATTCAGTGAAGGTTTCAGTCCTCCTGCGGAATGTGGTGCCTTGAAGCTCATATTCCCAACCGGCACAACCTGGCGCATCCCATAGGAGTGCCACAATTCTGTCAAGGTACGTGACTGTGAGACCCCATTGAGAGCTTGACAAAGCTTGACCCGGAGGTCAAGGTGGTGTGCACCCTATATCCCCGTGCCCCCCACCACACCCCTCCGCCTCCCCCGCCCTCCGGTCTATGGCTTCGAAGATTGTGGGTTCAAACCCCACTCCAGAGACCTGAGTTCACAATCTTAGCTGCTGCTACCAGTCCAGCAGTGAGAGGGGAGAGCTGCACTGTCAGAGGCACGGTATGCAGTCTCCACCTTAAGCTGGGACCTTGTCTGTGCAGCATCAGGCAGTAGCCCATTTGGGACAGAGATGATGAGAAATGTCTTCCCTCAGAGGTTGGTGAGCCAGCGGAGGGCAAGTCACCAAATCCGTTTTGGTGTTCTACAAGTCACAGGTGTGAAGGGACATGAGGAGAGAGCGGGAGAATGGTGTAGAGGTGGAGGATCAGATCTGGCCATGTTGAATTGGCATGACGGGCGAAATGGGGTCTAGGTTAGAGTGGGGCTGGAAAAGCACAGCAGGTCAGGGCAGCATCCGAGGAGCAGGAAAGACAACGTTTCGGGCAAAAACCCCTCATCAGGAATCCTGGTCCGGATTTCATTCCTGATGAAGGGCTTATATCCATGACGTTGATTTTCCTGCTCCTCGGATGCTACCTGACCTGCTGTGCTTTTCCAGCACCACTCTAATCTTGACTCTCATCTCCAGCATCTGCAGTACCCACTTCTGCCCTGATGGGCTGAATGGCCCCCTCCTCTTCCTTTCAACGTTCCCGTTCTTCAGAAAGACCTTTTTGGGTGTTAGGCGCCCAGACCCCTGCCGGGTTTAACGTTCCCTGTGAGTTTTGTGGTTGGATACCTGTGATGATGGAGTAATGTGGGCCTCAAGTCTCACAAGGCCCGGCGTAAGGGGGTAAGCCTATAATATTTGAAGCTGCTTTAAGGAGGGAAAGGAAGCTGTTTTAGCAGAGTTTCTTACCCCATGCAGGCCTCCTGCAGATGTGTGTGTGTGTGTGTGTGTGTGTGTGTGTGTGTGTGTGTGTGTGTGTGTGTGTGTGTGTGTGTGTGTTGATTGGATGGGATTTACCCAGTTGGCCCACTCCTGTCCTCCTGCCCCGCAGATCTTCAAGGAGCAGCTGAACACCAGGGTGGTCCTGGTCGCCGTGGAAACGTGGTCGGACAAGGACAGGATCGATGTGGGTCAGGACCAGATGCAGACCCTGCGCAGCTTCTCCAAGTACCGACAGCAGTTCATCAGGGAGCAGGCCGACTCCGTCCAGCTGCTCTCGTGAGTAAAGCATTGGCCGTGGTGGCGGGTCATCACCCACAGGCCACGGAGTGGCGCTGCAGGTCAAACATTTGGGCAAAGTGGTCAGTCACTTTGAGGAGCCCTCCCCCCTCCCCCCCCACCTATTGAGAGGGTGGGGTGAGAAAGTGAATTGGGCTGGGGGGTGCGTAGCAGCGTCCAGAAAGCACGCCTCCCTGACATGGGCTAGAGGGAAGCGGAACGTGCGAGAAATGGGGTCAAGGCAGAGTTTTTGGAGGGGCCGGCCGGCGGAGATTTGCAGAGCTTGAGGGAGAGTGGACTGGCCCCAGAGGGATTGGAACGCAGTGAGCTGCCAGTGATCCAGTGCTGATCCCATTCCGCTGGGACAAACAGGATATGTCACGAGTTAGGGATTCAGTGAGGGGTCGATGAGATGGAATGTCTACAGTGTGGATGCAGGCCATCTGGCCCATCAAGTCTGTACTGACCCTCCAAAGGGCACCCCCCCACCAAACCCCCAGAACCATCCCACTACCCTATCCTTGCATATTCCACAGTAATCCACAAAACCTCCACATTCCTGAACACAATGGGCAATTTAGCATGGCCAGTCCACCTAGTACACACCTTTTTGGATTGTGAGAGGCATCCGGAGGGGCCCACACAGACACGGGGAGAATGTGTAAACTCCACACAGACAGCCACCCAAGGTGGGAATCGAACTCGTGTCCCTGGCACCGTGAGGCAAAAGTGCTAACCACTGAGCCACCGTGCTGCCCACCTTCCAGAGCCGCAGGCAAAAGGAAATGTCACAAATATCCGTTAGCTGTTTCTTCCAACAGTGACCTCTAACACTTGGAACAGCAGGGCCAACAGATGCATAGGAACCTGCGAGGTCTCTTCCACTCTCCATCCTGAAGTGGAAATACATTATCACTGACGCTGGGTCAAAACCTTGGAGTTCCCGAAGTGGACCGAGGCTATGTCCAGCCCAGGAAGGAGTGCAGAGGTTGAGGAAGGCAGCTGACCAGCCCCTTGGCCCGGGGGAATGAGGGAAGTGCTTATTGGGGGGCTGAGATTTTGTTTTGAAGAGAAGTAAATTCTGTCGTCATGCACTCCCTCACTGACCATGAGGGAAGGCATTGTTTTCAATAGAAATTTAATGCCCCGCAATCGTCAGAAGACAGAAGTTAGCTTTCCTCACTTTCAAGCAACCTTCGAATTTTCACACCGTTAATTTCCCAGTCTGCTCGTGCACTTTTATTTTAACTGGGCTGTCAACTGTCCATGCTGTTAAGGTCACGCGTGTAAAACCTCGTGAAACGTCCGTGAATCTCTGATCAGCATTCATTGCCCTGTGCCAAAGAACCAACCACAGCAGCCATGCCATGGCACCGTGACCACCGTGAATTTGTCTTGTGGTTTAACACTTATAGAGTCACAGAGATGTACAGCACGGTCCAACCTGTCCATGCCGACCAGATATCCCAACCCAATCTAGTCCCACCTGCCAGCACCTGGCCCATATCCACCCAAACCCTTCCTATTTATATACCCATCCAAATGCCTCTTAAATGTTGCAATTGTACCAGCCTCCACCACTTCCTCTGGCAGCTCATTCCATACACACACCACACTCTGTGTGAAAAAGTTGCCCCTTAGGTCTCTTTTATATCTTTCCCCTCTCACCCTAAGCCTAAGGGGTGGGGGGCAGGGAAAGGCCATTCCTGTATCCACCTCAGGCAGGTTGCCATTGAACCCGGTGCTAGTGGCACCAACTGGACCACCCAGGAAGTCTGGGTTGCCATGGTGACCTGCACTTCTGCCTGCCTGCATGTTGTGACCTGGAGCTGTGAACAGTGATGGGGGAGGCTCCAGACTCCTTTCCGTCTCTCAGCTGATTAGGAATCATTCCCGAGGAAGGGCCGATGCCAGGAACGCCAAGTCTCTTGTTCCTCGGATGCTGCCTGACCTGCTGTGCTTTTCCAGCACCTCACCTTTCAACTCTGATTAGGAATCTTCCCCGTTCTAACCATATGCTGCTGTTGTGGGCGGCACGGTGGCTCAGTGGTTAGCATAGCTACCTCAGAACGCTAGGGACCCAGGTTCGATTCCACCCTATGGGTGACCTGTCTGTGGGGAGTTGGCGCATTCTCCCCATGTCCGTGTGGGTTTGCTCTGTTTTCTCCCACAGTCCAAAAATGTGCTAGGTAGGTGGGTTGGCTGTGGGAAATGGGGGTGGGTGTCTGGGTGGGATGTTGTTCAGAGGTCGGATGTGGATTCGATGGGTCAAAAGGCCTACATCCGCACTGTAGGGATTCTGTAATTCTAGGTGACTAGTTAGTGGAAGAGTTACGGAGATTGTATATGCCCATTATAACAGCACGGTTAGACATTATGTCCTGCAGACGCCACACAACAGCGGGAATGACAGGATTACAATTGAATTATGTTCTGTCCGGCTCCTCATCTACTCTGGATTCATGTTGCGCTCATTCCTGTGGCACCACACTTACATTTCTCTTGTATGTTGACCAGGGGCACCACATTTAAAAGCAGCATGAGCAGCATGGCATTCTTCGGAGGGGTTTGCTCTCTGAGCCGTGGAGTCGGGGTGAATGAGGTAAGAATTTCACTCCTTGGTGTCTGACACATCCCCTTCTGATTCACTGCGTTGACTAGAATTTGAGCTGACCATGTGGAGCAGCGCTGCGCTGCTGGAGGTGCAGTCTGTCAGATCAGACGTTAAAGCGAGGCCCTGTCTGCCCTCTCGCTGCGAGGGAGGGAGAAAACTCCTACAGCTCTGTATTAAAGACGAGTAGGCAAGGCATCATTCCCTTACTGTTGGCCTGAATTTAGATTAGATTAGATTAGACTTACAATGTGGAAACAGGCCCTTCGGCCCAACAAGTCCACACCGACCCGCCGAAGCGCAACCCACCCATACCCCTACATTTACCCCTTACCTAACACTACGGGCAATTGAGCATGGCCAATTCACCTGACCCACACATCTTTGGACTGTGGGAGGAAACCCACGCAGACACGGGGAGAATGTGCAAACTCTACACAGTCAATCGCCTGAGTCGGGAATTGAACCCGGGTCTCAGGCACTGTGAGGCAGCAGTGCTAACCACAATAGCATGCTGAGTAACAGGGATCCTTTGGTCCTCACAGAGCCAGTTAGACTGTGGCTCCTCGAGTCGACGTGCCCACAGTTAAACACAGAATCTGTGAGAGCCTGGCCCTCTGCAGTTTCTCACCAAAGGACTGGCATTGAAATGTGGGTGTGGCGTTGTGCCCACGGATAACCCACTATATATCCCAGAAAAAGTTAGGGCCCGTGCCTTCAGGAGGGAGTGAAGGTTTTTTTTCCCCAGCGTGTGTTCGGTGACCTGCTCATTACTGCAAGCTGTTTGACCTTGGGGCATTTAATTTCACGAACGCATTGTCTCAGTCCTTCAAAACGTAACCTCTGTGGGAAATTGATCTTCTCCCAAAATGGTTTCTGAAACTTTTACCCTCATTCTGATATCTTTTGCTTTGCTTGCTGTGCTCAGTTTCAGTCCGTGTGTTGTTGTGTGCGTTTGGTAAACAGAGAAGGTGAGGTGCTGAGGTGAGTGATCGTTTTAGCTGGGGGATCCAGGAATCTTGTATTTGCCTGTGTTGTGTGCAAGGCGTTTTCCTCGGAAAAGTCTTGTTTTTCACAGAATGCATTTGCTTCTTTTGCAAGTCACTCCAATTCCATGCCTACCCGTTAAGGATACTTTTGCACGCGGGGGCAGTTTCTCCCTGTCTGCTCTGACCAGGGCTTCTCATGATTTTGAAAACTTCTCTCGGATTTCCTCTCAGCCTTTTGCTGTCCGAGGAGAACAGTCCCAACTTCTGCCATCTGCCCGCGTGACTGGAGTTTCCCATCCCTGTAACCATTCCTGTTAACCTCTTCTGCACTTTCCCCAGTGTGCTCATGTACTTCCGAAAGTGTGGCAGTCAGAATTGTATTACCACACCCTAACTAACGGGTCTTATCCAAGCTCATCATAACCTTCCTGCTCTCGTACTCTACTTTCCTATTAAATGGAATGTCCATTCCTTATTACAACTATCCCAGTCAGGATTTGGTTAGTTGAAACACCCATTATGACTTTATAATTACTCTCTGTAATTTCCTTGCACGTTTTCATTGTTGATAACCTGCAGACTACACCAACCAATTACTGCATTTTTGTTCTATAGTTCTAGCCAAATAGGTTCTGTCCTTCAAACGTCCCATAAACAATCCTGTACCCCTCCCCCTCCTTTTCAGCCTTCCCTACCGTCCCTGAACACCTTACTATCGAGGAATATTTAATACCAGCCCTGCCCTTCTTTGACCCAGGTGTCTGTCACTGCCAGAATGGATTTTCCACTGGCCAGACACTTTTTATTCCCAGTGTGGATGGGAGGTGCTCATGGAGACCCATTGGAATCTCCATCTTGGCAGATTCCAAAGGAATTCTCCCGGAGGTTGAAGATTCCACTGGGCAATTCCTCTACACCCAAAGCATCCATTTAATTTGGAGAATTCAGAGGGTTTTGATGAACTTAACTAATTAGTTACTGAGGAAAAATTAGACTGTTCACTGTCCAACTCCTGAGTAACTCTTCAGTAGACCACACAAACAGACACGCACGCGCACACACACACACACACACACACACACGCGCGCGCGCGGACTCTCTCTCTCTCTCTCTCTGTGTATTTCTCACGCACACATACTCACCCCCATACACACGCACTCTCCCAGACCATACAGAACCTCATCCCCTCAGGAGATCTCCTACCCACAGCTTCCAACCTCATAGTCCGGGAACCCCGCACTGCCCGGTTCTACCTCCTTTCCAAGATCCACAAGCCTGACCACCCTGGCCGACCCATTGTCTCAGCCTACTCCTGCCCCACTGAACTCATCTCTACCTACCTTGACACTGTCCTATTCCCCCCTAGTCCAGGAGCTCCCCACATACGTTCGAGACACCACCCACGCCGTCCACCGCCTCCAAGACTTCCATTTCTCCGGCCCCCAATGCCTCATCTTCACCATGGATATCCAATCCCTCTACGCCTCCATCCGCCATGACCAGGGCCTCCAAGCCCTCCGTTTTTTCCTCTCCTGATGTACCCAACAGTACCCTTCCACCGTCACTCTCATTCGTTTGTCCGAACTGGTCCTCATCCTTAACCATTTCTTCTTCGAATCCTCCCACTTCCTCCAGACCAAAAGGGTAGCCATGGCCACCCATATGGGCCCCAGCTATGCCTGTCTCTTTGTTGGCTACGTAGAACAGTCGATCTTCCATAATTACACTGGCACCACTCCCCACCTCTTCCTCCGCTACATTGATGACTGCATTGGCGCCACCTCGTGCTCCAGCGAGGAGGTTGAGCAATTCATCAACTTCACCAACACATTCTACCCTGACCTTAAATTTACCTGGACCATCTCTGACAACTCCCTCCCCTTCCTGGACCTCTCCATCTCCATTAATGACGACCGACTTGACACTAACATTTTTTACAAACCTACCGACTCCCACAACTATCTGGATTACACCTTTCCCACCCTACCTCTTGCAAAAACGCCATCCTGTATTCCCAATTCCTCCGCCTCCGCCATATCTGCTCCCAGGAGGACCAATTTCACCACAGAACACACCAGATGGCCTCCTTCATTAGAGACCGCAATTTCCCTTCCCAAGTGGTTAAAGATGCCCTCCAATGCATCTCATCCACATCCCGCACCTCCGCCCTCAGACCTCACCCCTCCAACCGTAACAAGGACAGAACACCCCTGGTGCTCACCTTCCACCATACAAACCTTCGCATAAACCAAATCATCCGCCGTGATTTCTGCCACTCCCAAAAAGACCCCACCACCAGGGATATATTTCCCTCCCCATCCCTTTCCGCATTCCGCAAAGACCGTTCTCTCCGTGACTACCTGGTCAGGTCCACGCCTGCCTACAACCACCCTCCCATCCTGGCACTTTCCCCTGCCACCCCAGGAATTGCAAAACGTGCGCCCACCCCTCCTCCCTCACCTCCATCCAAGGCCCTAAAGCAGTCTTCCACATCCATCAAAGTTTTACCTGCACATAAACCAATATCATTTATTGTATCCGTTGGTCCCGATGCGGTCCCCTCTACATTGGGGAGACTGGGCGCCTCCTAGCAGAGCGCTTTAGGGAATATCTCCGGGACACCCGCACCAATCAACCACACCGCCCTGTGGCCCAACATTTCAACTCCCCCTCCCACTCTGCTGAGGACATGGAGGTCCTGGGCCTCCTTCACTGCCGCTCCTTCACCACCAGACGCCTGGAGGAAGAACGCCTCATCTTCCGCCTTGGAACACTTTAACCCCAGGGCATCAATGTGGACTTCAACAGTTTCCTCATTTCCCCTTCCCCCACCTCACCGTAGTTCCAAACTTCCAGCTCAGCACTGTCCCCATGACTTGTCCGGACTTGTCCTACCTGCCTAGCTCCTCTTCCACCTATCCACTCCACCCTCTCCTTCCTGACCTATCACCTTCATCCCCTCCCCCACTCACCTATTGTACTCTATGCTACTTTCTCCCCACCCCCACCCTCCTCTAGCTTATCTCTCCACCCTTCAGGCTCTCTGCCTTTATTCCTGATGAAGGGCTTTTGCCCAAAATATCGATTTTACTGCTCCTCAGATGCTGCCTGAACTGCTGTGCTCTTCCAGCACCACTAATCCAGACCCTACCCACTCCCCAATGGGCAATTAACCCACCCCCTACCCATCTGGCACCCTACCCCCCTGATACCCTACCCCTCACCCTCCCTACCTGGCACCAGTTACAAGGACAGATCAGGGAAACTGGAGCAGTTCACCTCAGGGAAAGGAACATTGGGAGGAAATCATTATTTGATTGAGGTGTTTAAAATCATGAAGGGCCTGGGCAGAGCGGGATGGGGAGAGAAACCATTCCCACTGGCAGAACCTTCTGGAACCGGAGCACACCAGCTTGGCACAACAGTCAACAACAACATCAGGAAAATCTCTGGGAAAAAAAAAACCCCATTGTCCACAGCGAGTGGTTAACATCTGGAATGAGAGTGTGGGGAGGCGTACTCCATCCTAACCCTCAAAATGACTGTACCGAATTATTTGAAAAGAAAAATGCAGAGCGAGTGGGGAGGGCTGGCAAGGGGCGAACGAGCTGAGTTGCTCTGATGGAGAATGGTCATGGACAAGATAGATCGATAGGCCTTCTTCTGTGTTGTAACCTTCCTAAAGTTCAGGCGGTCTTCCACCCAAACTCACTAAGTCTTGACCAGCTCCTAATCTGACAGCCTCTGATACAATCCATGCTCCTGTATAAATGTGCCTGATCCTAATTTACACAACAGGTCACTGCAAACCAAAGTTGCTTCCCTAATTGTTGTGTTTGTTCCCATTGTCCTGAGTTCAGGTGAAACAATTCACCGGCTGTACTCTGTAATATTTTAGGTATCCCACAGTGACCTTGTGCTGGATAGTTTGACCTTGCTGGATCTTCCTTTGAAGCTCATTCCTCTTCAACGTAGGGTCAGTCATGGGCTGCATCTATGAACCAGCAACACAATGTTTTAGATCATAAGACCGTACAAAATAGGAGCAGGAATGGGCCATTCAGCCCCTCAAACCTGTTCTGCCATTCAATAGAATCATGGCAACATTCCTCACGTCCACTTTCTTGCCCTTTCCCTGTAACCCTTGGTTCCCCTACTGATCAAGAATCTGTCTCAGCCTTACGTAGACACAAGGACTCTTCCCGTATGTCTCTCTGTGGCAACGAGTTCCAAAGACTCTCAACCTTCAGAGAGAAGAACCGCCTCCTCATCTCCGTCTTATATTGGTGCCCCATTATTCTGAGAGTGTGTCCTCTGCTCCTGGAGCCTCCCGTGAGCACTTACCTTGTCAAGCCCCTTAAGAATCCTCTAGGTTTCAATGAGATCATCTCTCGTTCTTCTAAACTCCAGTGAGCAGTCCCCACCTCGTTAAGATTAGATTACTTACTTACAGTGTGGAAGCAGGCCCTTCAGCCCAACAAGTCCACACTAACCCACTGAAGCCCAATCCACCCATTTACCTCAACACCTAACACCTAATTTAGCATGGCCAATTCACCTAAGCTGCACATTTCTGGATTGTGGGAGGAAACCGGAGCACCTGGAGGAAACCCACGCAGACACAGGGAGAATGTGCAAACTCCACACAGACAGAATGGCCCATCCCTGAGGCGGGAATTGAACCCGGGTCTCTGGCGCTGTGAGGCAGCAGTGCTAACCACTGTGCCACCATGCCGCCCATGACCTTTGCTCATAAGGCAATCCCTCTGTACCAGGGTTCATCCTAGTGAGGCCTCTCTGAGCTACCTCCAATGAATCAATAACTTGCCTTAAATAAAGAGACCAGAACTCCCACAGTACTCCAGGTGCGGTCTCCCCGGTACCTTCTGCCTTATACTCCAACCCCCTTGAAATAACAACAGTCCATTCGGCTCCCTAATTGGTTTTGAGTCATAAGGAGGGGCTGGATAGGCTGAGATTCTTTTCACTGGAGTGTAGGAGGGTTGAGGGGTGACCATATAGAGGTTTATAAAATTGTAGGGGCCTAGATAAGGTGAATAGTCAAGGTCTTCTCCATATTTTAGGGAAGATCAAAAGGGGCCGTATTTTTAAGGTGAGAGGAGAAAGAGTTACAGAGGAAATGAAGGGCAACTTTTTTTACACAGTGAGTGGTTCACGTGTGGAATGAACTTCCAAAGGAAGTGGTGGGCGCAGGTACAGATACGACATTTAGAACACATTTGGTTAAGTACAGGAGTAGGAAAGGCTTGGGATATGGGCCAGGAGCAGGCAGCTGGGACCAGTTTGGTTTGGTCGTCGTGGTCTAGTTGGATGGAAAGGTCTGTTTCCATGCTGTAGGACTCTATGATGACCTGCCGTACCTGTGTGTTCACTTCTGGTGTTTCATGCACAGGTACCCCCCAAGTCCCTTTTGTGTCACAGTTTTCTGCAGTTTTCTCTTCATTTAAATAATGCTCTATTCTTTTGTTATCCCTTCCAAAATGAACAACTTCTCTTTTTCTTACGTTGTACTGCATTTGCCAACCTTTTGCCCACTTATTTAACCTATCAGTATACCACTGTGAACTGTTTGTATTCCTCTCACAACCTGCCTCTCCACTGATTTTTGTGTCATCTGCAAATTTGGCTACAGTCCATGTGCTTCCTTCCTCCAAGCCATGAATACATATTGTAAACAGTCATGGTCCCAGGACTGATCCCTGTGGAACGCCACTGGTCATGGGTTGCCAACCTTATCCCTATTCACTGTTAACTAATTCATGTTGTGTTCCTATTTTAATCTCTCAATCCCAGTATGGACATATGTGGTCGATGCCAGTTGTGCTGGGACAAGGCCTTGCGCAGAACCTGGGCATACAGTGGGAGTCTGAATCGAAGAGGAAAAGTAAGTACTGTTAATATTGTCCAAGCGTGTGCCTCTAACAACGGGAATGTGAAGAGTGTTGTATTGTGCCGGTACATAATCTGTGAGGGAGAGACCCCTTTGGCCCCATTCCCCACACCCCACAAAATCTCTAGCAATAAGATGCCTAACCTTCAGTATGGGAATGTTTAAGATGTTTGCAAGTTACGCACCTGTTTCCTTCAGCATTTTCTGGACGTGAGATGTAGATTCCTGCAAATCATTCAGAGCCTTGCCTTTCTCTTGCTTCCTATGCTATTTTGTTTTTGTCATATATAAGAAAGGTGTACAGCCAAGTGTACAATGTTTGGTGTCAGCCCGTTAAATATTAATGGTTCAGAACAGTGAGGGAGGGAGCAGGAGATAACAGATGAGCTGGTGGGTGTTCCAACTCCACCCTAATCAGGACACCATTTTCCAGTTGAAATTCTCATATTCGGCCTGACCTTGCCCCCTTCCTGGGTTGGACTCTTGTTGGGGCAATGGGTCTTGAGAGGCATTGAGAAGCCCACCGAACCACAAGCCAGTCAGGCAGAGGTGAGTCACCCCTGCATACCTGCTCTTGGAATGAAGGTCCCCCCCCCACCCCCACCTTAGTGATGGAAGAGATGGCTGCTTGTATCTGCCAGCCATTCAGAGGCCAGCAGCTCTTGCACTCAGCAGCGCCACTGGGGAGGCTGTGGCAGCTGCCAGAAGTACAAGCTGCAGAATCCCAGTATTGCAGATAGACCCAAGGTACAAGTCAGTAATTTGGGGGAAGTGGTGTTTTGTGCAAGCAGAAAATGCCAACCCTTGTCTCCATGGGCTCCTTCAGCTGTGCACCTTCTGAGATCCCTGCACCTCTCCAGTGGTAGCCTCCTGTGCTGCCCTGTTTCACATTGGTGTTCATACCTTCAGCTGTCTTATTTTAAGCTCTTGAGTTTTCTTCCTTATCCTCCTCATCTGTTTTGCCTCCATGATTCTTAAAACCTACCTCTTCAACCAAGCATATGGCTACCAAACTACTGCCTCCCTGATGCCATGTACAGAGAAACCTCAATTATCCGGGATTCGATTATCCGAATGTCGGATTATCCGGCGAGATCACAAGGTCCTGATGCTTGGCTGAACTATGTTACTCGGTATTCGATTATCTGGAATTCGATTAACCGAACGATATACTCCCTGCCCTTGTCCTTCGGATATCGAGATTCCTCTGTATTATCGTTACGATGTTCCCGTGAAGCACTTGGGGACATTTGCTACACTAAAGGTGTTTTATAAATGCAGTTGTTGTTGCTCCATTTATCATTTGGATGAATGATCTGCCCTTCTGAAATTGAAATGATAGAGGGCAGCTTTGCCTGTGGTATGTTTGAGTTTTCCCTCTGGCCTGTCGTTACTATAAAGAGCTGGTTCAGAGGGGTGAATGGCCTACTGTTCCACTGCCACTCCTAACTTGGTTGTAACAGAGTTGGAATTTAAAATTTTAGCAATTCGATAAATATCTACGTTATCATGTCCAGCAAAAAAAAATTAGATAGGTTTTTCATGTCAACAAACATAGTGTGTTTTACTACAGACACTCCCTTGGGGTGCAGGAGTGCAGAAATTGTGAACAAAGGGTTTAATATGTATAAAGTATCTACTATTGCGTAAACAACAAATATACAATTTCCCCATGCATGCAAAAAAAAAGACAATGTAATTGTTTGGGTCATCAGAGCTTAAAACTTGGCCAATTGGCAAAGAAAAAATATTGACTCATTTCCCAGAGGCTAGTGTTTAGCTGAAAGGCTGTCTTTCTCAGTGGCTGCTGGTCCTAGGGGGCGGTTTCACATTGGGGCAGTCCGACTGCCATCTTGCCTCTGGTGATTGTCTTGTCCTGGAGCAGCAGGATCGATTTAGAGCTCTCCCCTCTGAGCTCCCAACTTGCAGCAGTGAAGTCTGCTGGTGGGACCTGCAGATCCCAAACAGCTTTGATGCGAGGGGGGGGTGGGGTTTCAAAGAAAGATGGAGGGGAGGTACGAGGCTGAGGCTCCCCATGGAGTCGAGGGCACCTGACCATCTGTTCCGATCTTTATTCACACCCGGGAATTGGGTCTCAGATCTTCTCTCTCTGAATGTTGCATCAGCTCTGTGTGTAATAGCTTGTGTCTTGTACGGATGCTGCATCTTAGCTACTGTTCTCCCCTTGGTGTTGCAAATTATCCTGGAGGTAATATCCAGCCCAATGAAGTAATAGTTTAGACTCCACCTTCCTGATGGTGCACAGAAGGCAGCAGGATGATGCATGGAAGCTGATGTTACTCTCCTCACTAATCCTGGCCTGCCACTATGCTAATTGACCCAGAGATAGCTTTCGGGAGTGAATTCCAGATTTCCACCACCCTCTCTGGGAAAATATCGACTCGGAATGGCCGACCTGTAGTCTAGAGGTTATGCCTCCCCTACTGGGGGGATAATTCTCCTCCATCAGCCATTTCAAGATCGCAAACGTCCCAATGAGATCACCCCTTAATCTCCCATACTCAAGGCTGACGTTCCCTCTGAAGTGTCATTAGTTTTATTTTTGAGCAGCCGTGTGGTATTTAACATCGACGGAGGCCTGTGCCCATAGGCTGGTTGGCAGAGCCATTGCCCAGGAGTTCCACCTCCTCCACCTCTGTGCCAGCCTCTTCCAGCCTGTCGCTCCTCAGCGTGGAAGCAGTAGCTGGGCTGCATTTCAGAACGAACCCACTGTGGGCTGACGTTGTTTCGAACCGTGACGCCATCGCAGATTTCCCGCACTGGGGTAAAATGCCGGGATGGGGTGCGGTGGGAGCGCAGGAATGCAGGGGTTGGGACGTGGGGGGAGGTGGGGTTCAATTTGGGCTGGGTGTTTGGGCGTTACACTTGACCCCTGCGGCCAATCAGCCACAGATACAAAGGGAGGGCTGCGAGGTATGCCCCGTTCTAACTCAGCAGTCAGACCAGTACACGTGGGCTGTATGTAGAATCAGGAGACACTGATAATGTCCTTTTCTCTCTTGCCCCCAGAAGAATGCGAGTGCCCAGGTTCGTGGACAGGATGCATCATGGAAGACCCAGGGTGGGTATGAATGCGCTGAGTTTACGTTGCGCTGATAGAGCCTTTGGACTCCAATGGTGTCTGTGCTCCTGATGTGTGTTCAACCCCCCCCACTTCAATTCTGCTTTAACTCCATAACCTCCAGTAGCATTCTCCCAGCCGTACCTCTGTCGCCTCTACTTCGGTGCACTGATATCATTCACCCCGACTACCCCCCCTCCCCCTGTGGTAGTGAATCCCACACGGTCACCACTCTCCAGGTCAGGAAGTCCTGAGCTTCTTATGGAATGTGTGAGCGGTTACCCTCACGTTTGTAACCGTTGTCGTGATCTGCCTGCGAGCGGGAATATCTATTTCATGTCAAACCGCCTTCGTTTGAGAATTTCTGTGATGATTCCGCTTATGTTTTCTTCCCCCCTACTGAAGAGAGCCCCCCCCCCGCCCGATCCATCTTCCCAGATCGTCCTAACCTGCGATTGTCCTTTCTGCTGGCTGCTCCACAGCCTCCTTGTACTGTGGAGAGCTGAGCTGTGTGCAGCCTGGGATCTCTGGCCCTCCTCGGCACCAGTTTCTGCTACAGCTGTCCACTGGCCAACACTGTGCTCTCAGACAAAGGGAAAGTGTATTAAATATACTGATTCAAACTCCATATTGCTCTTGATTCCCTTTACAATGCACCCAAAGGTAACTCTGTGCAACGTCGGAACTGAAAATCAGGATTTCTCGCGCAAAGCAGTGAGGTAGAGAAGGCCTCGCAGAGATGAGATCTGGCAGTGACACCTTCTTCCACCTCCCACCCCTCCCTTCCCTGAGAGAATTGGCTAGTGGGCTTCCTCCTGGACTAGGCCTTCCTATATGTGAACAACTTGGGACATTGCCATTGATAAATAAACTACGGCAAAATGGCAATAAGTGGCTCTCCACTTCACCCCCCCCCTCCCCCACACCGCACCCTTCAACTGGGGCACGCCCAGGGGAAAATAGCCCACTTTCCCCATTGGTGGGTTTTGCAGACTGCGTTAGTGAATTGGGGCGGTGAAGGGTGGGGACGGGTGATTGGAATAACCAAACAGAGGCCGGTATCCTTTCACCAAGTCCCCCTTTATTTACTTGTGGAGAGGCCTTGACTCTGATCCAGCTCCCTCAGAGCCAGCTCTCAGAGTGAACAGAACCTCTGACACTCCTGTTTATGTCTGTCAGCCAGGGCTCCCTGATTGGACCAGGGAACTCATATTTCCATGAGGTCCACTTAGCTAACCTTTTTACAATCACAACCAGGAGGAGGTGTATATGATTCTCTGGATAGAGAATTCCCCATCGTTCTGCTGCTCTCCCCTGAGCTGTCTGCAATGGGCAAGGAGTAAGCAGCTAAACCATCCTCACTGTTATCAGGACAGTCAAATGGACAATGGTAGCTCCATAAGCTGGGGGTTAAAGAAAGTTCCTTTGCTATTGTATAACAGGGGGCCCACTCAGTAGTTGGGTTCCACTGAAGCGTCAGCTAAATACTAAGAGACTGGATGGTTAATAAACAGAACTGTAAATACGATAACTGTAAATTCGATTAACTCAATCTCCGTAATGTTAAGACATGCAATGTATGTTGTGGTTCTGTTTGCCGAGCTGGGAATTTGTGTTGCAGACATTTCGTCCCCTGTCAAGGTGACATCCTCAGTGTTTGGGAGCCTCCTGTGAAGCGCTTCTGTGATCTTTCCTCCGGCATTTGTAGTGGTTTGAACCTGCTGCTTCCGGTTGTCAGTTCTTGCTGTCCGCTGAAGTGGCCGGTATATTGGGTCCAGGTCGATGTGCTTATTGATTGAATCTGTGGATGAGTGCCATGCCTCTAGGAATTCCCTGGCTGTTCTCTGTTTGGCTTGTCCTACAATAGTAGTGTTGTCCCAGTTGAATTCATGTTGCTTGTCATCTGAGTGTGTGGCTACTAAGGATAGCTGGTCGTGTCGTTTGGTGGCTAGTTGGTGTTCATGGATATGGATCGTTAGCTGTCTTCCTGTTTGTCCTATGTAGTGTTTTGTGCAGTCCTTGCATGGGATTTTGTACACTACATTGGTTTTGCTCATGCTGGGTATCATTCTGGTGAGTTGTTGTCTGAGAGTGGCTGTTGGTTTGTGTGCTGTTATGAGTCCTAGTGGTCGCAGCAGTTTCGCTGTCAGTTCAGAAATGTTCTTGATGTATGGTAGTGTGACTAGTCCTTTGGGTTGTGGCATGTCCTCATTCCATTGTCTTTCCTTTAGGCATCTGTTGATGAAATTGCGCGGGTATCCGTTTTTGGTGAATACCTTGTATAGGTGTTCTTCTTCCTCTTTTTGCAGTTCTGGTGTACTGCAGTGTGTTGTGGCCCTTTTGAACAGTGTCTTGATGCAACTTCTTTTGTGTGTGTTGGGGTGGTTGCTTTCGTAGTTCAGGACTTGGTCTGTGTGTGTGGCTTTCCTGTATACCTTTGTGGTGAATTCTCCGTTCAGTGTTCTCTGTACCATCACGTGTAGGAATGGGAGTTGGTTGTCCTTTCCTTCCTCTCTAGTGAATCGGATTCCTGTGGCGTTGATGATCTGGTGTGTGTTCTCTATTTCTGTGTTTTTAATTATTACAAAGGTGTCATCTGCATATCTGACCCAGAGTTTGGGTAGAATTTGTGGTAAGACTGTTTGTTCTAACCTTTGCATTACAGCTTCTGCTATGAGTCCAGAGATGGGTGAGCCCATGGGTGTGCCATTGATTTGTTCATATATCTGGTTGTTGAATGTGAAGTGTGTTGTGAGGCACAGGTCCAGTAGTTTGCTATATATATATATATGAACAGCATGACCAACTGTACAGGTACCAAAGATTTATTTCTATGTATAAAAAAAATCCTCACTGTTATCAAGTTCGCTTAGGGCTAGCCTGCTGCTTATTTTGGGTTGAAAATGTTTTTTGGTGGGTGGGGAATACAGGGCGATCCTATCAGGGCATCATGCTCAGGCCTCCCCATGAAGACCTTGGCCCTCACATTCCAATCCCCTTACCCCAACACCCCCCACCCCACTCCCCCCCAAACCTGCTCCCTCACTTCCCCGCCTCACACGAACCAGTCTGAGACTGAGTCTGAGGCCAGCTTGTAATCCCGGTCTTGGCCACGGCTGCATGTGGCGCTGCTGAGACAACAGAGGTGTCAGTCACCTCCACAGTTTTGCGGGGCTGGGTGGGTCGTGGTGCAGGTGGGTGAGGATTCAGGGACGGGGGGGTGGGGCAGTGTGCGGCCTGTTACGATTGCACGTTGCAGGTTACTACTGGACAGCACTGCTGAGGAGCAACTGGAGATTGTTGGGGGTGTATTGCAGGGAGGCACAGGGGGAATTCAAGCTTAGGACTGTAGGGAGAATGGGAGATCTGGAAATGCAGTGGGGGTGTGGGGTGTTACTTGGGGGGGCATGATGGATTTGGGATGGGGGGTTGCAGTGGGAATTTGAGGGTGATCTGGAGTGGAGGTGGGGCATGCCTAAGGCCGCAATGGGTGAGTATCTATGACCTCTGCATTGTTTGTGGAAGATCGGAAAGGATGTGAAGATTAGGGAAAAAGAGCATGTTTGTGAGTACTGGCTACTGGGCAGGTCAGCTTTCACAATGTGCCCCTTTGATATAAGTTCGGCTCCAGATGGAAGATGGAAAGTGGTTGGGGGCCTGTAAGTGCTGGTGATGGTCGGAGGGAACTGAGGGCTTCAGGTGACTCGTTCCACAGGGACAAAATACTCCTTTTATTCAGCAGGAATTTCAGAATAACAGTGTACGTGTCTGTGGGTGTGAGAGAGTGTGTGTGTGTGTGTGTGTGTGTGTGTCTGTGTGTGTAGGTTGTGTGTGTGAGAGTGTGTGTGTGTGAGAGAGAGTGTGTGTATGTGAGAGTGTGTGTGTAGATGTGTGTGTGAGTGTGTGTCTGTGTGTGTGTCTGTGTGTGTAGGTTGTGTGTGTGAGAGTGTGTGTGTATGTGAGAGAGAGTGTGTGTATGTGAGAGTGTGTGTGTAGATGTGTGTGTGAGTGTGTGTGCGTGTGTGTAGGTGTGTGTGTGTGAGTGAGAGCATGTGTAAGTGTGTGTGTGTGAGAGAGAGTGTGTGTGTAGGCGTGAGTGTGTGTATGTAGGTGTGAGTGTGTGTATGTAGGTGTGTGTGTGGGGGTGTGTGTGTGAGAGTGTGTGTGTGTGTCAGAGAGTGTGTGTAGGTGTGTGTGTGTGTATGTGTGTGTGTGAGAGTGTGTGTACGTGTGTGTGTGTGTGAGTGTGCGCGTGTGTGTAGGTTGTGTGTGTGAGAGTGTGTGTACGTGTGTGTGTGTGAGTGTGCGCGTGTGTGTAGGTTGTGTGAGAGAGAGTGTGTGTAAGTGTATGTGTGTGAGAGAGTGTGTGTGTAAGTCTATGTGTGTGTGTGAGAGTGTGTGTGTGTGTGTAGGTGTGAGTGTGTGTGTGTGAGGGTGTGTGTGTGTGTGAGAGTGTGTGTGAGAGAATGTGTGCAGGTGTGTGTGTGTGAGAGTGTGTGTACGTGTGTGTGTGTGTGTGTACGTGTGTGTGAGAATGTGTGTGTGTGTGTGTGTGTGTGTGTGTGTGTGTGTGTGTGTGTGTGTGTGTGTGTGTGTGTGTGTGTGAGAGAGAGAGAAGCGTGGGCGCTGAGTTCTCTAAGCTTTGCCTCTGTTACAAGCGGAGTCTCTTCATTGGAATTGCAAAGCATCTCACCAGCTCTCGAACGGCTATTTTAATGGCTTGGTCCTGAGTCTGAGGAGGCAGCAAGTGCCCCTCAACTACACTCTACGACCAAGAAAGAAGCAGTGTTTTACACTTCAAGACATATTTCTTGCAAAGCCTTTTGTTTGTTAATGCATTCAAACATAGCCAGAAATCTACAGAGTCCTTCCTCTGACCCCCCAATTACTCAGGGTAAGGTTCTCGAGGATCCTCTCGCCCTGTCGTCCTCTGCCCTCGTGGGTGGATAGAAAGCGTTGCATGGCGTTATTTTTCACAGGAGCACAGGAGTCCACCTCAGTGTCCTGGAGAGAATTTAATCCACAGATTATCTGGCTACCATCACGTTGCTGTTTGTAGAATCTTGCTGTGTGCAAATTGGCTGCCACATTTCCTACATTATAATAGCGCCCACTTATCAAACATATCTGGCTGTAGAGTTACTTAGGACATCCTGTGATTGCTAATGTACTGTGCAAATATTAGTTACTTTTGTCTTCCACCATTTGTTTGGCTGGCAGTTTATTTATCCAGTCATGATGTATTCTTGCCTTTTTATGTGTTCATGTTTGCTTTTTAAAGCTGCTACTGTTTTGCTATTCTACAATTGCTCTTAATATTTAAAAAAAAAATCAATCTATCTGCTTCATGTGGAATCTATAATCTCGATGTGGACTTCTGATCAAACATAACCAAAGCGTTAGTGGAGGGGGAAGGGCACGCAGGAGGGAGGTTTGCTCTGTGCTTCCTGGTTAATTTCTGGACATTTGGACTCGCATCCCAGCATGAATGGGAATATTCGGTGTATGTTATAAAGTTGAGAGCACGCTTCCCGAAAAGGTTCCTTTTTCCTGTTTCCTCAGACAGTGCAGGAGTCCAGAGTCTGTCCAAGTGTTTTCTTAAAAGCGCAAGGGAATAATAAATGTAATAAATTCACTACACCAAGGAAGTCTGTGAAGATTAATTTAAAAGTTCTTATGTTTCAATTATAAGAGAGCAAACAGTGTTAAATGTCAGTGACACATTAAATATTTTGGAAAGTATTTGGAGAAGCGCAGTTAGCTATGGTGACCTACGTTTCTCTGCACGTCTTTGGCAAAAGTCCCTTATGTATCACTTGCGATTGGTCATTGTAGAAATCTCATCCTTGATTTCACAACTTTCCATTGTCTTACCCCTCCATATCTCCATAACTTCCCTAACCCTACAACCCTCTGTGATAATGGCCTCTTGAACATTTCCCCCTTTGGATGCTGCACTATTGTTTGCCTTGAGTTTAAGCTCTGGACTTGCCTCCCGAAACATTTCCACCCCGTTACCTTACTTTGCACCTTTCAGATACATCTTTGAAAATTACCTCTTTGCCCGGGTCATCTCCTTACGGACCTCAGTGCAGTACTGTTGCTGAGTGGCAGAGTGGCTCAGTGGTTAGAGTTGCTGCCTTGTAGTGCAAGCGCAACTAGATTCAATTCCATCCTTGGGTGGCTGTTTGTGTGGAGCTTGCATGTTCTCCCTGGGTCCTGTGTGGGGCTGCTCTGGTTTCCTTGCACAGCCCAAAGGGGTAGAGGTTAGGTAGATTGGCCAGGCTAAATTGCCCACAGTGTGCAGGCTTAGGTGGATTAGCCATGGGAATTACAGGGATTGGGTGGGATGTTGTTCAGAGGGTTGGTGTGGACTTGATGGGCCTATTTCCCCTCTGTAGAGATTCTATGATTTTTATTATAAGGTTAGGATGGAGTGCTTTGGGACAGTTTTGTTGCATTAAAGGTGCTACATAACTGTAAGTTGCACTTGTTTCCTTTCACATTGTTTAATTGTCAGATGGAGGGTCCAGTTTGCTAGCTGCTTTCCTATTTAGAGACAAATAGTTGAGGTGAATGAAGGCTCGAGACACAACTATTCCTCAAGTTTGACTTTGAGAGAGTCCCGATGTGTTGTGTAGTTTTTACTTTCTGTTTTGTTTTGAGCTGAAAGTTGATATTGAGTTTTAGCCCCCCCCCCCCAACTCTGTTTTTGGTTGGCTCCATTTTTCAATTGGTTAGAGTTGGCTTTGGTGTTCTGTAGTCGGGCCTGAGCTTTGCTAGATGGAGTCAACATGGGTTGAGATTTACTTCCCCGAATGGGGGCGTCGAGTTGGGGATGGATTGACAGACCTGTCTCATTAATTTGATTGGGTTGAGTTGGGTTGATTGGCCACGGTTCGTCTGAGTTCTCACCTCCATTGTAACTCCGGCCCACCCTGCAGGTTTTACCATCCCCACACGTTCTCCAAGTGCAGTATTATGGAATACAAGGAGTTTCTACAAAGGGGTGGAGGAGCCTGCCTCTTCAACAGGCCGACAAAGGTAGGACTTGCTTCAGCGAGACGGAGATTGCTCAGTCAGTGCCCACTGGGTTTATTGGGTTGATGTCCCAGTCAGAATCTTAATTAAACCTGGGCTCCAATGTTCACATGTGGTGCAGGGTCAAGACCATGAGCCGGGGAGTTTTCATCTTCTTGTGCCCCAATCTCAATGGAGTGATCTAAATGATTCCTCCTGACCACTGCATTGCATTCTTTCTTTGTCACGCCGTAGTTTGTTGGCAGTGTTGCGCTTTTAGCTCCTTTAAGACCATGGGACGTAAGAGCAACAATAGGCCATTCAGCCCTTTCGTTCTACCCTATCATTTAGTGAGTTCTTCTGTTTCCTCCAAACAACTAGCACCGGGGTCAATTGTTTCTTGGGACTAATTGTTTTGCGTGGTACCTCAGACATTAGGTTGCATTAGCCCCAGTCCGTCTTCCACACCTGTGGGAGTCTGAGTGCCTTAGACTGATAACTCACTCTGGTGACAGTGACCTTATCATTCCAGCTCTCAGTCAATAAGTATTCCACTGCGGTCTCTCAAGCCTGTCCAGGCAGGAATTCCCAGGAACTATCCCTGTCAACACCCACAAGATGGAGGTGGAAGATCTGCTCGGGACACTTTGGGAGACAAACGAACAGTGAACGTGGAGTGAACCCCAGGGTGGGATTGGGCTGGATTCCCACATTCTGAGTCTGCCGGACAGGCCCCACTCCCCGTCATCCCCAGGCTCCAATCAGAATTACAGGCCCGGTTTTAATTTTCTCACCTCCCGCTGGTGTGAGCCTTGCTCCCTCTCTCTGTTCCTTTGCAGCTATTTGAGACCACGGAGTGTGGAAATGGATATGTGGAATCCGGTGAAGAATGTGACTGTGGACTGCGAGTGGTAAGCTTAAAGTGTGAGCTGTGCTGTTTCTCTGCCTGCTTTTTATTTTTGCGCTGCTCCCCTACGCTGCTCGCTGGTGTGGTAACACCTTGGTTTGATAGTGAGTGAATTGGCTAGGCCATTGATCAGCCATTCCCCGTGGTTCCGTGTGTATTTGTGACTGCCCCCCAGCCCCAAGGGACAGTCGCTGGGTGGGAGGCAAGGTAAAGGAACCAGGATTCAGACTGTATCTCGGCCTAGCAACACAAGGAGGTGGGCTGCCAAGGAATCTCGAGCATCCTCTGAGTCAGTGGAAAATACAAACCGGGAGTGTTGATGCTTCCCTGAAGTTGGATGCTCCCATCCAGGTTTGAACAGGACAGTCTTGTTCCAAAATTGCGGACAGGGTTCAGTTGGAGTCCCAGTGTTAATGCGGCACCATGCCCAGAGATGTGCACATCAAGAGTTGGAACGTTCACTCCTGTGAACATTCGCGGCCACAAACTCCCGACTCTGAGTCGATATCCTGCTGGAATGGAGGGACAACCTCCTCGCTTGGCAGTGTGCCGTCGGGATTCACATGCATAGGGAGTTTGGACCAGCCTGTGAAGGTGAAAGGAACAGGAGATGACATTGGTGCAGTGATCTGGAGTAGGGCTAGGCCCATGGGGAGCACAAACGCCAGTTTGGGCCAGCTGGGCTGAATGGCCTGTTTGCATCCATGCTGTAGCTTCTGTGTATGAATACCGTGGATGACCCTCCCTTGTTTCTCTCTGTTCCTTGCCCAGGAATGCTTCGGGAGCTGCTGCAAGAAGTGTTCCCTTGCCAACGGTGCCCACTGCAGCGATGGACCTTGCTGCAATTACACTTGCCAGGTAACGCATGCCAAAACAATGCAGCTTCATCATAATTCTGCAAAATGTAGTGATCTCCATGAACCAATCTCCTCACATATGCAGCTTGCTGGGACATGGGCAATTGGTAACAATCTCAAGGCTTCTCCTCAAGCCATAAGCTGTTTTCCTGCGGGAATTCGGAGCGTCTGGGCTGGCCCTGGCCTACCCCACCACCTACATTGGAACTACATGGCCCTTCAACCCAATTACGGCAAAGTTGAGGTGACTTCACATGTGATCTCTGTCTAGTTTTAGACAACTCCAGGACCAAGGAATATACGAGCAGGAATTTAACCGTCCCCCGCAGTATAACAGTGACTGCATGTGACTAAGTTCACTTCGCTTGGTATTGGAACGTTCTGGAACCTCTTATGGGTATGAAATACACCCCATTAGTGCAAGGCTTTCTTTCCTTTAAACGGAAGAAATGATTGTTAGTTGGGAATGCTGACTCAGTCGGTCAATTGGCGTACCATGCGGACAGCAAACCTGCCGCCACGTATTGTCCACCGCGCCCTGAAGTGCGTCACAGGAAAGTGTTACCGGGCAGATTTTTTTGGCGTGGATCCACGTGAGGAGGTTTTGAGATGTTTATAGAACAGAAGGTGGAGGGTCTTTGAGGTGGGTCTGAGAGGGGCCGGCGCAGGTAAAGAGGTGGTAAAGTTTGAGGAGGGTGAGTTTCAAAGCGTAGGGCCCCAGGCAGCTGAAAACCCAACCGGCACTGCCAACAGACAGTTAACAACGAAACAGTGCCTGAAATAACTCCACAGAGGCTGGTACCACGTTACACATGGGCATGCCTTGACTTTAGTACTGCCTCTTTCAGAGTCAGGTAGCAGTGTGTCAGTGTCTCTGACACTCCTGTTTGGTTTTTTTTAGTTTTTCTTTTGTGTGAAACATTCTGTTTATTTTTTTCAAATAAACAGTCCTGTTCCTTTTTTTATTAACCCCCGCACTACCGCCTAACTGCAGTAGTGCTTATTTTTTCCCCAGCACCCATGATGTGTGTGCAGGTGTGAGACACAGTGAGAGACACAAGGTGCACAAATCTTTATTCAATTTCCACCACCAGGAAGAAAGGAAACACCCGAGTGGCCAGTGACAAGCAGTGCCCTTCACATCAAAGGGCAATGCTGTGTGATCAAACAGTGAAGGGGAGGGCAGGAACTAAATCAAAATAGAGTTGGAGGGGGAAAGACACTCTTGTTTGTATCTGTCAGCTAGGGCTCCCTGATTGGACCAGATTAATAATCGAGGCGGGGAGGGGGGGAATCTCCGATTCTATGAGGTTACAGTCACTACAAGTGCATGACCTGTATCCGTGACGGATCTCGTAGCAGCAAGGCCAACATCCCATGAAAGAATACGGAAATGTGGCCCCCCCGGCTGGTTTTCCAATCCCCGGAGGAGACAGTTTCGTATTCGGATACTTTGAATCTCACGTTTCCAGTTAGCACATCAGCCTTCCGATGCATCGGGGGCGTGTGCCGTATGTTTCCAAATGATCAGAGGGATCATTGGTGACCCGCTCAACTCTCGAGGAACTGACTGCTAGGCTGGTTAAAAAGGACAAGAACCGTTCCCGATGGGGGACTGATTCAGCACCAGAACGTGCCCCCTGGCACAGTTAGGGGGCCCCTACACAGACGTTATGTGGTGCCAGTGAATCCAACACGGGACTGGGATACGAAATAGATCCAGGGAGCAGGATTCCAAGCCTGGTCTGAAAATATGTCTCAGACTGGACTACGGAGCCATCAGAGGCGGTGAAAGATGGGCTGGGAAGCCGATTGCATTTGGATAGAGCCTCATATGACCTCAGTGGGTCACAAAAGTTCTCTGCAGTCAAAAGAGTGTGTTTGACGTGTAGTCAAGCTCTGTGGAAAGGGCAGTGAGCTGACAATCAGTGAGCGGCCAGTAGGTGAACCTGCCGTAACATCCTGTGTTCTTACACCCAGTTCCTAAAACGAGGATATGACTGTCGGGATGCGGTGAATGACTGTGACATAGCGGAGTACTGCACAGGAGACTCTGGGCAGGTATGTATCGTCCGGGCTATCAAAGCGAATAAAGTTCTGGGGGGTGGGGGGGTGGAGGTGGGGAGGAGGATCAATGGTTCACTCGGCCTCCAATCCCTTAGCAACATCTCCCCTCGTGGTTGGCTGTGGACCGGAATTGCAAGTGTTCAGCGCTATTGGTTGCTCCGTTGTTTCAGTGTGATCTGACCCCTGTAAGATCTGTCTTGCCCAGGCTCATTACAAAGCAGTCAGGAAGGGGCCCTTTAGGAATAGAAGCTAGTTCAGGATGGAGGTTTGCTCGCTGAGTTGGGAGGTTCATTTGTCACCCTAGTAGGTAACATCTTTTGCAACAAGCAACACTAATGTCATTTACAAAATACCTTGCAAGGACTGTAACAAACACTACATTGGACAGACGGGCAGAGAACTAGCCACCAGTATACATGAACACCAACTAGCCACAAAACAACATGACCCTCACTCACTAGTATCCTTACATACAGATAAGGAAGGACACCACTTCGACTGGGACAACACATCCATCTTAGGACAAGCCAAACAGAGACATGCACAAGAATTCCTAGAAGCATGGCTTTCCAACTGGAACTCTATCAACAAACACGTTGAGTTAGACCCCATCTACCACTCCCTGAGAAAAAAAAGGATATGACATCACCACAGGAAATGACATCACCACAGGAAATGACATCACCAACCCAAAGAAATAAATAGAAAGCAGGGATCATGTACACTGCTTCGCCTGAGGCCCACTGAAGATGTTACCTAGTAGGGTGACGAAACATCTGGAAATGAACCTCCCAGCTCAGCAAGCAAACCTACACCCAGAACCTCAACCTGAGCTCCAAACTCACTAATAGAAGCTAGTGGTTCTCCTGAGGCCTGAGGCCTTTCTGAAGGACCAGAACTGTGGAGACCAGAATTCGGGGAAACCTGGCTCTATCCCAGTTCTTTGCTCTTTAATTGTCTCGGTCATCATTTAAGATCAGAGTGTATACACGAGATTCAACATTTAGTCATGATTGTTTCAAACAAGGTGATCTTACCATGTCCAGTTGATGAAGAGAGACGATCAAACAGCTTCACAATGAGCAGTACTGTTAAAACAGTCAGAGACAGCTATGGAACAGGAGTGCATCAGTATGCCTCTTGTGCATTTAGTTAAATTGTGGCCAATTCATATCCTAGCTTCATTAATGTGACTTGGTTCTGTTTCCCTTGATTGCCTAGCCCTCTCAGTTTAGAACGTTGTAAAATGGGCAACATATTTTGAGTGAGAAGGAGACTTTGTGAGATTTCCAGTATCCTTTGTTGAAGAAATTCATTCTGATATCACCCCACATTGACCTATCGTCACGTTTCAACCTTTTCGATCCCGGTGTCATTCTGTCTCCAGTCTGCCTCCCTGTCTCATATGGCATCTTATAAGAAAGACCCCTGACTCTGTTTAATCCTGCCATATTTCACAAGGAGCTCTGGGATAGATCACTGCAAGGCGAAGTCCAATTTTTCTGCCCTAACTACAATAAGATGTGACTCACACAGCCCTGGTCTCCCTGCACATAGGGCCCTGAACTTCTGACTGCCTGCACACCCTGGTTCCCTGTTCTGCTTCTACTCTGATATTTCTGCCACACTGTCCTTTTGAAAATCAATACAATCATAGAGATGTACAGCATGGAAACACACCCTTTGGTCCCACTCGTCCATGCTGACCAGATATCTTAAATTAATTTAGTCCCGTTTGCCAGCATTTGGCCCATATCTCTCTAAACCCTTCCTATTCATACCCTTCCTATTCATATATCCATCTAGATGCCTCTTAAATGTTGCAATTGTACCAGCCTCCACCACTTCCTCTGGCAGCTCATTCCATGCACGCACCATCCTCTGTGTGAAAATGTTGCCTCTTAGGTCCCTTTTATATCTTTCCCCTCTCACCCTAAACCTATGCCCTCTAGTTCTGGGCTCACCCACCCTGGAGTAAAGACCTTGTCTGTTTACCCTATCCATGCCCCTCATGATTTTATAAACCTCGAAAAGGTCACTCCTCAGCCACTGACACTGGGGAAAACAGCCCCAGATTATTCACCCTCTCCCTGTAGCTCAAATCCTCCAATCCTGGCAACATCCTTGTAAATCTTTACTGAAACTTTCCAGGTTTCACAACATCCTTCTGATAGGAGGGAGACCAGAATTGTACACACAATTCCAAAAGTGGCCTAACCAATATCCTGTAGAGCTACAACATGGCATCCCAACTCCTATACACAATGCTCTGACCAATAAAGGCATCATACCAACCAATGCCTTCACTAACCTGTCTACCTGCGACTCTAATATCACATCGTCTTTCCACTGGGCACATTGCTTGGCCTGAATGTTAACTTTAGCAGCTTCAGATCTCTCTCTCTGGCATTGGCACACAGGATGTCTGAATCCACTGGGGACCTAAACATCCACCCCCTCTCACACCAACGGGGGGGGGAATGGGGGGTGGAAAAGGGTTAGGAGAAGAAGGCGGGAGAATGGGGTTGAGAAACTTATCAGTCACGATCGAATGGCGGAGCAGAATCGACGGGCCGAATGGCCTAATTCTGCTCCTATAACTTAGAGATTTATGCCTTCGGGTTTAAATCTTTTGTGGTGCTGCCCTCCTGCTCTTTCCAACATTCACACCTTCCCCAGGCCCATCGTTCATTTCTTCACTTGTCTTATTCACCTTGCACCCTTTAGTCTATCCTGCCCTCCACCTCCCGTTTGTACTTTTCCTGCCCACTTTGTCCCTGCCTCTGCATCTCTTACAATTCCCATGAAAAGTTATGGACCTGAAGCATTGGTGGAATCAAGTGGGGTGCCCCTTAAATGTGGCGTAAGCACTAGCATGGATTGGTTGGGCCAAATGGCCTGTTCCTGTACCATACATCCCAAGGCAATGATCAGTTTTGATTGTGTTATCTTCTTTTTTTATCCACCAGTGTCCACCTAACCTTCACAAGCAGGATGGATATACCTGCGGCCTCAACCAGGTGGGTGCAGTTTAGCCTTCACACAGGTTTCTGTGATTCTAGAACAGGTTATGTCCTCTGCTTTTGGGGCGGCACGGTGGCTCAGTGGTTATGCAGGGATGGGGTGGGTCTCAGTGGGACTCTGATCGGAGGGTCGGTGTAGACGTGATGGGTCGAATGGCCTGCTTCCACACTGTAGGGATTCTCTGATTCAGGGGCTACACTGACCACAGATGTTTTACATCTTGCAGGGCCGATGCTTCAGTGGAGAATGCAAAACAAGGGACAACCAGTGCAAACTGATCTGGGGCTCAAGTAAGTGAACCATATGCTGTCCAGTGTCTGCCTCTGCTTCCCCCCCCCCACCCCTGGTAACAGTAACCTTTAAAACAAAATGCAAGCTCCCCACTGACCCCAACGAAGATTCACATGACAAGAGTTCATGTTCTGAGACCTTGACTGCAACAAACCAACTAAAGTCAACATTACTTAGAGGACATCTAATATACTAAAATATAAAAACAAATACACCCCTTATTTTTTTAAGCGATTATCTTATGCCACGTTTACATGTTGCTCTGCACTCTCAACTGACATGTTTGCAGGATTTGCTCTCTTTTATTCACTCAGAATTTGTCCTTGAAAACAAAGTTTCCTGCATTCAACACTTTGAGCACAGCCGTGGTAAGGTTCCACTGGCGACCCTGTGGTCTCCAACGGGTTAGAATCCTTGTTTGCTAGGAAGCGATTTCTCTGCTAGACATAGCAGCACCTGTTCTGGGTGTTTTTCCCCAGCTTTCAGGAGGACTGCCCCTGAGAGTCGTAGAGATGTACAGCAACGGAAACAGACCCCTTCAGTCCGACTCGTCCATTGTCAGCACCCGGCCCATATCCCTCTAAACCCTTTCCTAATTATATACCTATCCAGATGCCCTTTTAAATGCGGTAATTGTACCAGCTTCCACCACTTCCTCCACCTCCTATTTCTGCTGCTAAATCCTCTGCCTTGAAGAATCCATGACTCCCCCAGCACCCAGGCCTGTCTGACTGGCCCTGAGATATCACTTCACTGGGCAACCTCCAGTGCAGCCCTAATAATGGCCATCCATTCTGGGTGGCGCTGCTGGAGCTGTTGACCCTTCCGATTGGGTCAGCAGTCTCTGGGGCAGGGACACTGTCCTTCATGGGTCAGGAGGCTCATGAGCAGCCAATCAGTTGACTTTCATCCATCGTATGTAACCTTGACAACCATCAGCTGCCGAGGTGATGGCGGGGGAGGGGGGTATTGCTGTTCTCCTGCACTACCACCCCTCCCCAACCAAACACCCATGACCAGTCCATACTGGGTCTGTGCACATGTGGCGTACGTGGTTTGGTGATGGCTTTTCTCATCCACAGAGGCCAGGGGCTCAGACAAGTACTGCTACGAGAAGCTCAACACGGAAGGGACTGAGAAAGGGAACTGTGGGAAGGACGGTGAGAAATGGCTGCAGTGCAGTAAGCAGTAAGTAGGACCCCGGCGACGATGAAGAGGGCGCTCTGCCCCCCCCCCATGAATCCAGGCAGAGCCGCTGCTGAACGGGGAGTCTTGGGGGTGACAGTTTCACCTGAGGATGGGTCTGCGGTGAACTGAAAGAGCGTCGCGTGCCCTCAGTGTCTGACCTTGATGATAGTTTTGCGGGGTTCAGGCCCCTTTAGGCCTCATTCACTGGGGACAGCACCTATATCTGAGAGGCCTGATCGTGGCCATCTCATGTGGATCCACACCCTGCACTTGCAGAGCTTGCCAGGCTCTGCCTCTGCATTTCCATTGACCTTCACCGTGTACATTACGGTTATGTTGCCGAGGCCACGTTGTTTCCGGTGACGTGGTGCCCATCCTTCCCCCGCTGCCAGGGCAAACCCTGTGAGGAAGTGAACGAGCCAACCTTTGGTGGGGGGTAAAGCGTGTGATTTGGGGGGGGAAGGGGGGGCAGCATTTTGAGTCGGGATCGAGTGGGTGTCAGAGCCCCTCCCCGTGTGGGGAGTAGTCAACCGGTGGCGACCTTCCCCCAGACTGACCCATTCCTGGCCAACGGTACACTCGCCATTGCGTTAAAGCCAGGGGGGTGCCACTACGAGCCCATCCAGCTCAGGAGATGTGAAACCTGCAGTTCAATTAAGAGAGAGAGAGAGCACTTCACTCTCCAACTCTTCAAACTCTGAACCCAGCAGCTGCGCCGTCATTGTGCAGCTGCCCCCGCCCAGGGGAGTCTGTGTGTACAGCTCTGTCCCCACGGGGAGACGCGATGGTGGGTGAGGGGAGCTGGTGGATGTCCCAGAGTCTTATCTGGGCTAAAAAAACTCGCCCTTAAAAATCCCGCTCTTAGTCGCAGCACCTTTACCCCCAGGTTGTTGAACAGTTGACAGATGGGTAAAGGGTTGCTGCTTCAGGGTTGCAGTTTGCCATTGCCGGACCCATGCACCGGGGGTAATGCCCATTGCTGAAAGATTCAGTTGCAGTGTGGCACTGAGCGCAAACAGTAGGCAGGGGATGTGTGAGCAAGTGTCCCGACTCAACTGTTGAACTCAGTGTCGTTTCGATAATGGAGGGTTCTCAGTCAATTGTCAAGCCTTCTCCATTGACTTAAATTATTTTCCTGAGCGAGTGGAGGGAGGGGTCCAAGTCCAACGGCAGCATGGTGGCTCAGTGGTTAGCACTGCTGCCTCACAGCGCCAGGGACCCGGGCTCGATTTCCGCCTGGGGTGACTGTCTGCGTGGAGTTTGCACATTCCGCACAGGTTCCCTCTGGGTGCTCCGGTTTCCTCCCACAATCCAACGATGTGCAGTTTAGGCGCATTGGCCATGCTCAGTTGTCCCATTGTGTGAGATGCTTTTGTCAGTGGGAAATGGGTCTGGGTGGGTTACTCTTTGGAGGGTCGGTTGGGCACACTGTAGGGAATCTAATCTAATTACAACTGAAAATATTGCACGGGGCAGACAGAACCTTGGCTACCATTTCCTCTGAAAAGCAGTCCATCTGACAACATAGCACCTCTCTATCTCTCTCTCTCTCTCTGATGTACTCCAGTCTCTGGTGTACACAGAGAGCTTGAGCCCTTCACTATTGAGAAGATCATGGAACCGCTGCAGCGCAGAAGCAGGCCATTTGGACCATCCAGTCCACCCAGACCTATCCCTGTAACCCTGCATTTCCCATGGCTAATCCACCCACCCTGGACACTTTGAGGCAATTTAGCATGGCCAGTCCGCCTAATCTGCACATCTTTGGGACTGTGGGAGGAAATTGGAGCTCCTGGAGGGAACCCGCACAGACATGGGTGAATGTCCACACAGTCACCTGAGGGTGGAATCGAACCTGGGTCCCTGATACTGTGAGGCAGCAGTGCTAACCGCTGAGGCACTGTGCTGCCCCAGAAGGCGGGGAATTTTCTCCTTGAATTGCTGCTGTCCATGTGGTGTAGATGGTGCCACAATTGCCGTAGAGATCGATAACTGTTCAAAAGAAAGGTATTCCCACAAAACCAACCACAAGAAAGCTGCTGGGCAAGATATTACTTCATTAAAACTTTCACTACATCAGATCAAATGAAAGTAACACAATTCAAACATTCAACAATGCATAAATATTTTTTTCCCATCCAAGGGTAATTTTCACTTTGACTAGTCGATATGACAAGGATATACCTCACACGCTAAAAGCACACGCGTCACCTCCCACATGAATACGATACCACATGCAATCTCACAACTCAACCTGGCCTCTGGTCTGTGAGATCTCTCACGTACAGATCAATGGATTTGGTTTGAGAGTGGCTTTGACCATTAGTCGAATTCTGCCTGATGATCCTGGATGTGGTTAATATTCAAACAGTACATTCCTAAAGTACCTACTTAGCTATGTTCGTGACAATCTTGATGCCACAGTATTCCCAAATATTCCTTTCACTAACCCCTTGGCTGCCTCTAACGGCGGTCTTTCTAATTCACAAGTTCTGGTTTTTTTGTTTGTCTTCAGCTTTCTGTTCTTTTTAACTGTACAGCACACACAGTAACACAGCCCTCACTCTATTCCCCATGCTTCCTCAGCCAGATCGATTCAGAATTGCGGCTGAAATTCAGTCATCTAGTTAACCATCTATTTACCTTCGACTTCAGCTCCGAATCCGCTGAGGTCGCATCAGCATTTCTCGAAAGTGAAATGCTTGCTAAGAAGCCCGATAACACCCCTTTCAAAATGCTTTGGAATCAAAGAGAGTGCTCACAGATCGACAACATAAAACATTTACCAAAATGCAAACGTGCCATCACGGTACAGCCACAATGCTGTTACGGGTGGAGTGATGCTGAAGGAGAATTCCAGGATTGTGATCCGCTGAAAGTGAAGGAATGGTGATATACTTCCAGATCCAGATGTTGTGTGATTCGGAGGGGAACTCGGTGATGTTGCAGTGGAGGTAGCTGTTGTGGAAGGACCCCCAGCAAGTTGCCTCAGTGCATTTTGACTATGACTCCCGCTGTGTGCGAGTGGACAGAGGTAGTGACGTTTTGAAGCATGGTACCAGTCAGGCTTTGTCCTGCTGAACGTCTTGGAGTGGTTTCGGAGCTTTGCTCAACGAAACAAGTGGAGAGCGTCCCATCACACGTTCCCTAACATGTGCATTGGAGAAGCTCGGTAGAATTTGGGGGAAAAGTCAGGAGGTGAGTTACTCACTGCTGGATGCCCAGCCTCTGACCTGCTCTTGTAGCCGCAGTGTTTTTCTGGCTGGTCCAGTTTGGTTCCCCTTCACCGGCGTTCCCAGTTTGTGGCCTCCGGATCAGGATGACCGCATTGAGTATGACCAGTGAGGCAGCTGGGTGGTTCAAGTGGTGGTACAGGACCTCCTTCTGACCTCACTGCTCCATTAGCTGTGAGATAGCTGTCTGACTGCAGCAAGGAAAGCTTTTCTGGGGCAGGAGGGTCAGTACCACGTGGACAGCAACTTAACATATTTGCCAGATGACCCAGGACAAGAATGACAGTGATCTGCAGTTCATGGTAGGGTGGTGAAAGCAGATTCTTTTGTGACTCTCCAGAAGAAATTTAACTAGCTTATTGAGAAGGGAAGTCTATTGCTGGGCTGTGGGGATGGAGCGAAGGGACTAACTGGATCTTTCTGAGGGCTAGTGCAGACACACTGGGCTCAGTGGCATCCTTCTGGGGTTCAGGAATATTCTTTGAGATGGTGGTGAGTTCCCTTGACTATGTTTAAAGGAGAAAGCAAAAAAAAAAGAATTAAGTTAAAAACGGAGTCCCGTAGTGATCAAGAGCAATTGTTTATGCTCAGCTAGTGATGGTAGATAGGATTGAATTTGTTAGCGGTTGCCTTATCAAGTTAAGCCTGGGTCACAGTAAAGAATTGAACTCATGAACACTACCACCCTACTTTATTGGCTGAAGAACCTCTTCTGGAATGTATGGTTCTGTGACCAACCTAATCTGGCAGGGTTGAGGGAGGTAGTGTGGACAAATGCAAGAGCACCGTAACTACATCTTAGTTACAATTATCTACAGCAGATACACCAAGCCGTCGGCCTTGGGATGAGAAGCCGGTGAGATTCTATGTGTGCCTGATATCCTCCTTGCACAATGTTCAGTCCCACTGCTATCGTCAGAACAGCGCAATAGAATTCAATTAGCTCCACATCACCTAACAGATCAACCCTCTGTTAATTTGCAATTACCCAAAAGCCTGTTGCCTGTGTCCTAACACACACCAAGTTATACTGACACCCACCCTGCGCTCGCTGACCTACACCGGCTCTTAGTTAATTATCACATCGATTTTAAAATTCACATCCCTGTTTCTGAATCCCTCCAGGACATCTCCTTTTTCTAACTCTAACCCGGGGAGATCTCTGCACTCTGGTCACTCGGCCTCTTAGGCATTCCTGTTTTTAACCATGTCTTCAGTTGCCTGGCATCCAGGTTCACCTTCCCTACACCGCTCTCGGACTTGCATTCCTCCTTCAGTGTGCTTCTTCAAACCAACTGCTTTGACCCTGGATGGTAGCTAGGTGACAAATGCTCCTGTGAAGGGGAATTTCCTTATGTCAAAGATGCTTTATGGCTGTCAGGTATCAAGCAGGGGGCTGAGATAATATTATCCTTGTGTTGTTACTCGGGACAGTTTCTATTCCAGCTCCATGAAGCATTGAGAGAGAGAGGAAACAAACAGGGAAAGGGAATATTTCCTCAGCGTCTAATGGTTTGTTGAGAGGAAGTGGTGAACAAGGGAAAGAGCTCTTCATTACCTCTACCAACGACATGTTGAGCAATTGTTTACCTGAACATACGGTGCTCTTGTGGTGACAGGGGCCTCATTTTCACTTTGCCCCTGTTGCAGAGATGAACCTCAATGTCTAGATTCCCCTGCCTTTCACATTAACCATTCTCCCTGGGAGCTGCATAGAACGTACAAGCTCAGGATGTGAACAGACGAGGCTAACTGCAGTAACTTTGCTCTGGGGGGAGGGGGAATTAATGGTTTTTTTTTAATAGTGTGCTGCCCTGTCAGTTGCTGAGCTGTCACTGACTGGAGTGCAGGGTTATGGCTGTAACTCCGTGAGCATGGAAGTGCCTGTAAGTTGCCGATCATGTGGTCGTATCAACAGCCTTGTTTTTCTCTCTCTCTCTCTGTCCTCCCTCCACTGCTGCCTTCCCTGATATCGCACACCCTCTGACCTTCTCCACGGCAGTGATGTCTTCTGCGGCTACCTGCTCTGCACTGGCGTTAGCCGAGTGCCGCGGATCGGCCGTCTCCTTGGTGAGATCACACCCACCTCCTTCTACCACCAAGGCAAGCTGGTGGACTGCAGGTAGGTACTCAGTGTTCTGGTGGCTTCTGTTTCTCAGGGTTGGGACGGACTACTCTTGCTTGGTATTGAAAAGGCCTATTTGAAAACCTGCTGGGCTGGATTCTTTTTGTGCTATTTATGATGGAGCTTTGAAACGAGTGCCATGTGCCGTGTGCAAAATGCAGGGGTATTCTTTCATCTCCTTGGCAGTTGTGTAATCAGTGTTTTTTCTCTCCATACATGCATGTGAATATGTGTTTGTGTACATGTGTGCACGAGTATATATGTTTGCATATGTAACACCCATGTATAATCTATGTGTGCTAATTTTCCCAAATCATGCACGTGCAGTTTTTTAAAATTCTCTCCCCCATTCTGCCAAATTTGGCAAACTTGCAATGTTGAAGGTGATATATGAATGCACATTGCTGTCTCTGGTTCCTGATTATGGGTGGACTTTGCTGTTTCCCCTGTATAACCACCGCTGCCACCATATTGCACTGTATGATTGAGGTTTCCTGAACTAATGCTATCTGCACGAACTCTGCATTGACCGATTAATCCATACATGCTCTCCTTGCACCAGTTTGGAGCTTTTCCATCCTCCCAGCTCTCTCTGCTTGAATGAAGCACCTCAGACTCAACTGTTATGCGTCTTTCTGATGTCTACTCTGCATTTACTGGGCCGGTTTTGAATTCTTTCACCCATCCCGTTTGCTCCTTCTCCTTCAGTGGCAGCCACATTATTATGGACGACGGGACAGACCTGGGATACGTCGAGGATGGAACGCCCTGTGGGCCGTCGATGATGTGCATGGATCGGAGGTGCCAGCCCATTCCTTCCTTCAACATCAGTAGCTGTCCCAGTGGATCAGCGACCAAGATATGCTCTGGCCATGGGGTGAGTACGTGTGCCCAACGTGTGCACGGCTGAGTGTGTCTCTGCTAGACTCCGAGTCCGAGGAGAAAATCCTCCCATCAGCCCCTCTTCCTGAACAGGGGAAGGCACTGAGTTGTCAGGAGCAGCTCGGTTGGTTGTCCTCTTGACTGTTGAGTTCAGAGGTTACAGGCTCAGGTCTCAGAGCATGTGATCTATACTGATACCTAGGTGCAGGTAGAATGGTGCTCTGCTTGCTCTCTCTCCCAGCTCAGGGGGAGCTATTTGTGAGTAGCACCCAGCCCTCCAGCAACGTCACCCAAAACCCCAGACCGTTGTTGCTGTGCGGTTTGTGTCGCATTATTGCAATGTGCTGCCGCATGTGGGAAACAGCACCCTTCGACAAGTTCTTCACATAAAGCGCTTTGGAACGTCTTGAGATTGTGAAAGGTGCTATGTAAATGCAAGGTCTTTCTTTGGCAACCCCTTCCCCCCCTCCCTCCCTCCCCCTCCTCCACCAGTCCAAAAAAGGAGGAATGTGGGACATTCCACATCTGTGGCTTGGGATTGGTGAAGCTTATGAAGCAAATAGCCTTAGTGCAGATTTGTCTCCTCAGTGGCGGGCTGGAGGAGGGCTTGACATATCTTGCCAGGGAAAGGGAAGAATGGCAGTGAGAACTGGAGAGGAGGAAAGGGAGCAGATTCAGCAGGAACAAGAAGTGACAGGTTCATGGGCAAAGAGGGAATTGGATTCAAGAGGGCAATGGATCCTCTTTTTGGATGCTAATGGTATGCAGGGGTATGGAGGAGGAGGGGGCAGAAGGTCGGTAATTAGTAATAGCTGCTGCTAGTGCAGTGGGCCGAATGGCCTCCTGCTTCATACTGCTCTGTGAACGACACAAGATTTAGGGCTAACCGGATTGGCCGTTCACATAACGGGCAGAGGCTCGTTCTGTGCTCTGAGCTTCTGTGGTTGTGTTTTGTCGGGTGTAACAGCCGATAGCCAACCACCCGATTTATATTTGGGGACCGAGGGAGGCACTGTGGAACATGCCCTCGGGGTGGGAGTGGGGGTTAAATACCCCTCAGGGGTGGAGGAGTCCATGTCAGAGCTGAATTCACATTGGTGTTGGAAGGAGAGTGTGTGGTGGAGGGATGACCTTTTCCTCATTTCCTCCCTCGCAAGCTGTGCTCGCTGTTGTCTCCTTTTGCTTTCTTCCTCCAGTTCTGCTCCCCCCCACCCCCCCCCCCCCCCCCACCCCACCCCCGTATTTGCTTCACTGCTGCTCCCCTCCCCAGCCCTTCCATTCATGCTGTGCACTTTTGCAAAGGTCACTCCGTTTTGAAAAGACACTGGCCGGTAGTGGATTGACTGAGAATTCGGAGGGTCTGAATTCGATGGAGAGATGCCCAGTGCTACATTACTGCAAAGAGCTGAGTAATCCTTCCAGATGCAGATTCAATAAAGTTCGAGACGTTAGCAGCTGAGACGATTGCCCATTGTTTGCAAACGTTCTTCGTTGCGCTGGCAATAGTCTCAGAGCTGGGAACAAATTTCATAGAAATGCACATCCAGGGAATTAGGAGCTTTGCCCATCCTTATGGTTCATGGTACCGCTCTTTGAAGGCAATGTCATTAAAGTCTGCTTTGCAGCTTCCTTCTTATGCTGCTCATGGGGAGGCAGTGGTATTAACGCTGGATTGTTAATCCAGAGGCCCAGGCAGTGTTCTGCACCATGGGCCGATGGTGGCATTTGAATTCAATAAATATCTGGAATTAACAGTCCAATGATAACCATAGATCAAATGCCCAATGGGGACAAGGAAAAGCCCCACGTGGTTCACTAATGTCCTTCAGGGAAGGAAGCTGCCATCCTTACCTGGTCTGGGCTACCGTGACTCCAAACCCACAGCAATGTGGTTGTCTCTTACATTGCCTTCTGGGTAATTAGGGAGGAGCAATAAAGGCTGGCTTAGCCAGTGATGCCTGCATTCTGTGAATGAACTTAAAAAAATTGACTTTTTTTAAAAAAAAGAGGGTTCCAAAAACATGGGCAGAATCTTACAAGGCCCGTGGAGGCAGGATCGTGAGGGAAGAAGGACTTCTTGACAGTTGGTCTGAAGCACTGCCATCTCCAAAGGTGGGTGAACTATGGGAGGGCCAGGCTAGTGGCCTGACAGCAATGTGTAGCCAGATATTATGGATTTTGAGTGTATTTAGTGTACTGGCTGCTCCCTGAGTGCCTGGTTTGACATGGGCACCCTTGGTGGCAGGCTGATTTGCCATCGCCATGCTCCTTTGATGGTGCTGTGGGCAGCTAAAGGCCACATATCCAGGAGGTGCATGTCCTTTCCCTCTCACTTCCCTGTTCTCCCCCCAAGGGGGGTGCAGGCTTCGACCCTCAGCATGTTTAACACTGTTGCCAGGCTCAGAGGACACCTTCGTGTTTTTGAGGCCTTGTGCTCTCCTGTCTGGCTGTCTCCCTGGCCTAGTAAGGCTGTCCTTTTTTCCAAAGCTGGGCCTGAGAAACCCCTGTCCTTAATTGGCTGCCCCCACCCTTCGGAGAATCTTACAAGAACAGCCATCAGGCATGGGACGCAGATTGGTTTTTCCTGGGGAAAAATATTTTTGTGGGTGAATTGAGGAATGAGGTTTGCATCAAGTTGTCAGGGAGCCAAGCAGAAGGTTAAAGAGCAGAGCCTCAATGGTTGTAATCTCTGAATTCCTCACAATGCCACGTTTAAGCGAGTTTAGAAATAGGAAAATAGGATAGATGAATGTGTAGCTTAAGAGTTGGTGCATGAGGGAGGGTTTTAGATTCCTGGGTCACTGGGACTGTCTGCACCTGGACCACGTTGGGGCCAACATCCTTGCAGGAAGGTTTGCTACTGCTATTGGGAGGTGTTTAAACCAGTCTGGCGGTGGGAGGAGGTTGGGGGGGGGGACACAATATCAATGAAACAGAGACACATCATGCAAAACAATGGAAGCAAGTCACAGTGAGTTCAGCCACATTGAGAGTCAAGAGAGTAAGGCAAGGCTGGATGGTCTTTACTTCAGTCGGTAAGACTGATGAGTTAATGGTGTGGATTGACACACAGAGGCATGATATTACTGCCTCGCAGACATGTGGTTGAGGGAAGGTCTAGAGTGGCAATTCAATATTCTTGGGTATGGGATCTTCAGGCAAGACAGAGGAGGGCGGGAAAGGGAATGGCAGTGTAGTACTATTAATGAAGGAGTTAATCACTGCAATATCTTGGAAAGCTCTTCAAATGAGACTTGGTGGGTAGAACATAGGAATGTTAAGGGAGCAGCCACTTCACTCAGAGTAACAAATCAGCAGGAAATAGGGGAGCAAATATGTAGACAGTTGACAGGGATGTGTAAGTGTAATAATCAGGTATTATACTAGGGGATTTCAATTATCCCAATATAAACTGGGATAGCCGTGGTGTTAAGGGCTTAGAGAGGGGGGATTTCTTGAGATGTATCCAGGGGAGCGGTCCCAACACCTAAAACTCCCGCATGTCAGATGAGTGCGCTGGAAGGTGGTCCTTTCGAGTGTCTGGGTGAGTTTGAGTTTGATTTATTGTTGTCACCTGTACCGAGATAAATTGAGAAGTCTTGTTTTGTGTGCTGGGCGGGCAGATCATACCATAGAAGGTGCATCAGGGTAGCTGAACACAATGCAGAGTTACAGCTGCAGAGAAGCTGCAGAGAGAGAGATCAGAATTATCGTTCGAGTGATCCATTTAAAAGTTTGATAACAGTGCATTCAAACTTCTGCCCAACGGAAGAGAGCATAACCAGAGTTGGGCGGGGGGGGGGGTGATCTTTGATTGTGGAGGCTGCTTTCCCGAGGCAATGGGAATTTATAGATCGAGTCAGTGGATGGAAAGCTGGTTTGCATAATGGCCTGGGCTGTGTTCACAACTCTGTGTCGTTTCTTATGGTCCTGGGCAGATCAGTTGGCATACCACACACTGTGACGAATCCAGGAAGGATACTTTCTGTGGTGCACCTATAAGTATTGGTCAGAGCCTTTGTGGATGGTAGGATTGTGTGTGTGTGTCCTGGGCACAGATTTGCTGTTGATTTGACTCTGATCTGTTGCAGCTATGCAGTAATGAAGCGACCTGCATCTGCGAGGGTACCTGGGCCGGGACGGACTGCAGCATGTACGACCCCAAACGTGATGAGGCAAAGCCACCACCGGAAGGCCCCAAGGGTTTGTTTAACTTCACTCCCAGCCTCTTGTTGCAATGTTCTCGGTGTTCCTCTGCCTTTTCTTGTTGTCGTGGGGTGGGGGGGGGTGGTGGTAGTGCGCGGAATTTCCAACTCGACATTTTCACAGATTGGAACTTGAAAGGACAGGGAAGGCAGGGCAGCTATTGGAGGAGGCATGGTTGCTGCCCACGCATCTTTTGCATTTTTTTCTCACCTTTAATACATCGTTCCGTGTCTGCTCCTCGCTCACCCTTTAGCGCCTTTACACCTTGGTTCCTTGGGGGACTCTTGGGTGAGTGTTACCATCGTTGTTCTCTGTCTGGTCGCCTGGGGAGGCTGAGGGGGATATCTGACGTGGTTCTCGGTCCAGGAGGAGTCCGTCCCACCGTCTCCCTCGTCTGTGCCAGAGCTGGAGCTGTCTGTGGTGGAGTCAGATAGCCTGAACCCTGTCCTTTCCATGGTCTCATTTATTGGCGGATGGAAAAAATACACAACGGAGACCAGTGTTCCCTTGGCCCAGCAGTTCACATATCTCCATCATTGCACTTCTGTCCATCATTACAGTGTCTCCCAGAGCTTAGCACTTGGTAGCCACCAGGAGGGGGGGAGTTTAGAAACCCCTCCTGAAAAGCTAAGGAGAGGCAGTTGAAGAGCAGGGTCCTTTGGAAGCTTTGGAAAGCAAGGGGTTGGGGGCTGAAGGAAGAGGCAGCCAAACAGGGTGTGGAGGAGCAAGGGAATGGAATGGACTGTGGCATCTTATTTCACTCGAAGCTGACTGGAAAGGTGCGCCCTTTGCATAATTGTAGTTGCCCATCAGGAATAGCAGGAGCAATCCAATACAGAGAAAGATTGGAAGGTAGATAGGAGTTAGGATAGTGAACAAAAAGGAGCGCACAAGAGGTAGAGGCAGCGAGTGAGGAGAGTTTAGAATGTCGAGCTTGACAAAGGGTGAAGTAGAATGGTTCATTGAAGGTAAATGATTGGAGGGGATTGAACCAGGATCCAATGGGTAGGGGCATTAAATAATAAGGTGACTGGAAGAAGATGTTTTTGCCCATGATCACATCTAATAGGTATAGGTTTACATTGTGCTGCTGCACCGGTTATAACAGCTGCTGTGATAGGCAGTGCAATATGGTGTCCCACACCAGCAGTGGTAGGATTGATAGTCCCCTGCTGACTCAGTTCTATTTGTTTGCCATAAGGCCGAGTAGTGACTGGGTGCCAAGGTGCAATAGTCACCCTGAACTGGGGGCAAATCCAAACATCTCCTCAAATTGCGAGTCAGGGCACCTACACACTAGATGTTCACTGATTGTCCTCACCAAATTATGCTTGGGGGATATCCATAGAATTGGATACAATCCCTGGATTGGTACAGTGGTTGCCATCAGAGGGTTGACCCGGGTAATGGCTGTGAGTGGTCACACTGGCACTGTACACGGCTGCGGTTCTCTGGTTGGGCTAATGTCCATTATTATCACATGTTAAAAGGGAGTGTCGTGACCACCCAGGGGCTGATTGATTTAACACTGGATCCCTGAAACGAATATCTTCCTGCGCCGACCTCCCTCATCTTGATGAGCACAACGAGAAGCCTGTGTAAAGGAATGATGATTAACCGATCCCCAAATGCCCTTTCACTGGAAGCCTCTGAGATCAAACAGAAGTCCACTGCTACTTTACATTAGACTTCTGGTTTTAAAATCTCGTAGTCACTGAAGCAAAGTCTTCTCACAGATGCTGTTTTATTTTCATGTCTGTTATTTTGTAGCCTAACCCAAAATGATCTCTACAAAAGCAATCTCTAGTCCCTGCTGCTTTGCCTAAACAAATCCAGTTCAATGCCAAGGCTAGGCCCAGAGTAGTGAGCCCCAGAATGTAATAGATAATGTAACAGATCTCAGCCAGGTCATTACAATAGTGGGTAGCGCAAGTTTCCATGCATTTGCATTTGTTGCCTTATTTCATTCAATTTACTCCCGGAATCAATTCATTTCACAAAATAGAATGTGACTGATTTTTTAAAACTATACAATGAGGACTAGTACATTCAGCAACATGCGTGATTAAACCTTACAGATTTTAACCACTGAATTTCAAATCAGTTTTGAGCTCAGAAAGCAAATTAATCAGCTGCTGCCAGCATCCACAATTCTTTTGGTTTTTATTTAGTATTTAATCAGATTTAACAGTATTCCATTCTTACAGCTGGTGATCATGGCTCCATAACCTGGCTTGAGTTGCCTAGCACACTTGAATGGATTTTCTCACTAAGTGCTCCCTCCTATTCGTCAAGCAATGAGAGCCACTCTGCATCTTGTTAATTTAAGAATCAAAGCTCCTTACTCAGCAATGTCTTCAGTTCAGCCTCAAGCATGTGGGAAGGAGGAGGGGGGTGGCTGGGGAAAGGTGGGCCCCAAACCACAATGGAATTGAGCCAGTCTTACCCAGGCCAACTATCCATGGAGCTCAAGCTGCTACAGCTGGATACATGCGCATGGTAGCCTGCAGTGATGGTCTAGTACCAACTGCTTTCTTCCTGCTGTCACTGTCTGCGGTTGGTGTGTGTGTGTGTGTGTGTGGGGCTGGGGGCGGGTTGAAAGGATTTACAGGTTAATAATGAACCTGTTTGGCAATGTTATGAACACAGCCTGCTTAGTTAACATGTCCTGATTCAAACCCAAACGCTCTGGTGCAGATCCAGGGACATTACCCACTGTGCCGTAAGACCCCTTTGCTAAGAATGCAAAGGTTAAACATTAATATTTGGCCAACGTAACCATTCATTGTTTTTTCTTTACAATATTGCTAGATTCCCTTTATTGCATAACTTTGCTCTTGGAGAGTATCTTGTTTTGTGTTGATTCAGTTTACATGTAGCTGAAGTCATGACGCTGTAGAGTCATAGAGCTGTGCAGCATGGAAACAGACCCTTCGGTCCAACTCATCCATGCTGACCAGATATCCTAAACTAATCTAGTCCCATTTGCCAGCACTTGGCCCATATCCATCTAAACGTTTCCTGTTCATATACAATTAAATTGGGACCAACATATGGAAGCACCTTGCATTGTATCTTTTCATTCTAAATTTCCCTTTCCTTTTTAACCCAGTTAATTTAATATCTAGCTAATGACCAGTGAGCTTCTTTTTTAAGTAGATAAAGTTTGAGATGCCAGATACTTACTAAATGAACAAAGCCACTAGATTGCACAGTTCAAACAAAATACCATTTACAATACAAAGTTAGAACTTGTAAAACAATCTACAAGATATGCACAACTTATATTCTGACATTCAGATAGGTGGGAAGTATAGGTCACAGTCAACCTGTGGTCCTCACAGAACTCATCAAATAGAGTTAGGACCGATTCAATGGATTTCTCAGATATTGATGGGCCACCAGATCTCATTGAAGCTTGAGCTGTATCCCTCTACACCCCCACCTTAATGAATTTTGGGCACGGCATGAAGTTGAATTCCTCTTCCATCGTCTTTGCCTCTGTGTCCATTTCTTTGGACAAGAGTCCTCTCCCCATCCACAGACCCTTCGCCCAGCACCAACACCCTCCTTCCACCTGGGCCCGTCCCTCTAGCCTTTTACCTGCACTCGATCTGTTTGTTGAGAACAGTTGATGTGACATCGGTCGCCTCAATTTCTCTGCCCCCGCCCCAACACCCAATCCAACCTATCTCTGAACTCCCTCCGTGCACTTGGGTCCAACCCTGACTTTGTTACTAAAGCTTGCCGATAATGGTGGTACTGTTGCAGTCTGGCGTACTCTCTCTCTCGGATACCTCCTCTCCTTCCCTGCACCACGACCCCACCATGGCACATCAGGCCATTGTATCAACCACGGTGACTGACCTAATTTGATCTGGTGATCTCCCCTCTCCCCCGATCTCTGCCTCCAGGCGGATGGTCCCCCAACCTCGCACCTCCTTGCCAAAACCTACAAACAGGATCGCCCAGGCAGACCCATTGTTTCTGCCTGCTCCTGCCCCACAGAACTCATCTGACTCAGTTTTTTCTCCTCGGTCCAATCCCTGCCCGCATTCACCCAGGATTCCTCTGAGGCTTTACGTCAGTTTCAGAATCTCTGGTTCACAGGCTCTAGCTGCCTCCTCTTTACCGTGGAGCTGCAATCTCTTTTCACGTCCATCCCCCTTCAGGCTGCTGTCAGGACTTTCTGTGTCTGCGTCTCCCTGAGCCATCCCCACCCACTGTCTAGATTAGAGCGGTGCTGGAAAAGCACAGCAGGTCAGGCAGCATCTGAGGAGCGGGAAAATCAACATTTTGGGCAAAAGCTCTTCATCAGGACTGGAGGCAGGGAGCCTCCAGGGTGAGAGATGTAGACTGGGTGACCGTTTTGCACAACATTACCATTCTGTTCCCAGAAGAGACCCTGAGCTTCCAGTTGCCTGCCACTTTAACACCCCACCCTGTTCCCTGGCCCAACATTTCTGTCTCAGGCTTGCTGCAGTGCTCAAGTGAAGCTCAGCGCAAGCTGGAAGAACAACACCCCGTTTTCTGTCTGGGGACCCTGCGGCCCTCCGGACTCAATATTGAGTTCAATAATTTTACGACTTGAACACTCCCACGTCCTAGTCCCCTACCACACAAACCAGGGCCTGTTATCACACAGTCTGTCATTACACGCTACCTATTGTAAGTCACTAACAGTCTCCACTAACAGTTATTCACCTTCCTAACCAGATCATTATCCACATGTTTGTCTGTCCAACTGTTCTCTCTCTTTGGGCTCAATCCTTACCTATCATTTACACCTTACCCCTCCCCCACCCTATCGTCTGCATAAAAACCAACATTTTCCTCGCTACCATCAGTGCTGGGCAAGGGTCACCGGACCTGAAACATGAACTCTGATTTCTCTCCAAAGTTGCTGCCTGACCTCCAGCAGCTTCTATTTTTGTTTCTCATTGAAATTTTGTCACCTGCACAAAGAACTCTTCACTTGCGGGAACATGGACTATGTTGGATGATCAGCCACAGTCATGTTAATAGTAAACCAAGTTCCGCGACAAAATAGCCTACTCCTGCTCTTAGTTTTGACATTTGTGTGGAGTTTGCAGACCAGAGGAGAGGCTACATCTAAGGAAATCTCAGGAGAGGAGCCAGACCTGTGAGCAATGCTCCCTCCCAAGGTGGGCTGGATCAGAGAGAGGGAGAAAGGGACAGGTCGCTGTAAATAAGTTTGGTTCAACACTGCTATGTTCCTGGCGTATCAGAAGTTTCAGGGGCAGACTTCTGATTGGCACCATGAGTGATAGGGCTTTTGCGCTGTTTTATTTCTCCAGCATCCCAGTGTGGGCAGAGTTTGGGTGGCACTGTGGATGGGGGAGTAGGACATAGGAAGGGAAGTCATTGCCTAGTGGCAGCATCGCTGGACTAATAATCCACTGTCTCAGGCTCGTTCTCTGGGACCATGGGTTCAGATCCCCAGGGAACTTAAGGTCAATTAACTAATGTGGGCTCTCACCCTAATCTGGTGAACATGACAGTCTCGTTGAGCGTGAAAATTCCTTTTGATTCATATATACCCTTAGGGATGGAAATCTGCCACCCTTATCTGGTTTGGCTTTCACATGACTTGAAACCCACAATAGTGTGGTTGATTCTTAACTGCTCTCTATAATGTAGGGATGGGCAACAGTTGCTAGATGAGCAAGTGACACCAACATCCCAGTAAAATAAAGTATCTCAATGCCTTAAGCCAGGATAACACTAATGGGTGCTTCTCTACATTTGAACTTTACTGTCAGTTATCTAAAGTGAGCCTAGCATGCGCGCGCACACACACACACACACACACACACACACACACCATACACTAGCTCTCTCACACACATATAAATGCGCCTGCACACACGCACTCACACTCACATACTCATACACTATAAACACACACAGTCACATTCACACATGCTCACGGTGGTGGCACGGTGGCTCAGTGGTTAGAACTGCTGCCTCACAGCACCAGGGTCCCAGGTTCGATTCCAGCCTCGGGAGATTGTGTGGAGTTTGCACATTCTCCGGTTTCCTGCCGCAGGTGCAGGTCAGGTGAATGGGCCATGCTAAGTTGTGTGTATTAGTCAGAGTGAAATGGGTCTGGGTTGGTGTGGACTTGTTGGACCAAAGAGCCTGTTTCCACACTGTAGGGAATCTAATCTCACACATATACAGACAGATTCATACATATACAAGCGTGCGCACACACATACAGTCACATTCACACACACACACACACACCCCCCTCACATATGCATATGTACAAACACAAGTGCGCATGCACATACACACATTCTCTCTCTCACACACATACGCACACACATTTCGAAAGTGTATCGAGACCATCAGCACTGAATTTCTGCACGGACACAGGAAACACATTGATAATCAATTCTCAATTACTCATGGGGTGTGGGTATTGTTGATTGGGACACACACCTGGATGCAGCTGTATCTTTGTATTGGAAAGCCTCTAAGGTTTAAACTTTGGACCCATCGATCCTTTTTGCAAGATGCTATGGTGTAAGAACATTTACCTGTGGTAAAGGTATAGGAATATCAGTCCTGTTATTGGCATTCTTCCATTGGAATTTTCAAGGAAGCTCTGTGGCTGTTTTCTGACACCTCTGCTATTTGGGAAAGGATGGTTTTTACTTCCAATTTGAATAGATATTACACAAAATAAACAGATTTCAAGATTATTTCATTAATTAATTTTTATCAGAATTGAGCATACAATGGGAACTGCTGGGTTTAACTTTGCACCAGGAATAATGGTGAAGTTAACTGTCTTTACCATTACTTACATGGGATGGTACAGCACAGTACAGGCCCTTCTGCCCTCGATGTTGTGCTGATCCTTTATCCTACTCTAAGATCAAACTAACCTACATAACCTTCATTTTACTATCGTCCATTTGCCTGTCCAAGAGTCGGTTAAATGTCCCTAATGTATGTGACTCTACTATCAATGCAAAAACACTGAGATGACACAGCAACATCAGGCAAGGTCTAGGTGTCTTTCTGAGTGGCAACATGAAATAGTACTGGCCAGTCACTTCATGAAAATGCCACTTCATTGTGTGCTACACCGTTAGCACTAAATTAATGCAATGACATTCTGCATTTGCATAGCAGACATGAATTAAATTTAACACAGAGTTAAATGTGAAATGGACAAAATCTAAGTATGCTTTTAACTGCAGCAAATGTTGATTATTGCCTCTGAATCACTCGCATTCAAAGCCATCAGATATTAACTGCTGTTGGAGATTTTTAAAAATGCTTTTAAAATTACCTTTCCATCTGACCCCTCTCTCCCTCTCAATCCAATCGTTTTTACTTCCTTATCTGCTTTGAGATTGAAGTCACTCACTCCAATTTATACTTGTATCACAGTCTTTAAAACTGCTAATTTTGTAATCCTTCGATCTGTCTGCTTAAGGAACTTATAGAGTCATACAGCATGGAAACAGACCCTTCGGTCCAGCCAGTCTGTGCTGACCATAATCCCAAACTAAACTAGTTCCACCTGCCTGCTCCTGGCCCTATCCCTCTGAACCTTTCCTATTCAGGCACTTACTGAAGGGTCTTTCAAACTGTACCTGCATCCACCACTTCCTCAGGAAGGTCATTCCATATGCGAATCACCCTGTGTTTAAAAAATGTGCCCCTCATGGCTTTTTTTAAAATCTCCCTCCTATCACCTTAAAAATGTGCCCCCTAGTCTTGAAATCCCCCATTCTAGGGAGAAGACACCAACCATTAACCCTGTCTATATCCCTCATGATTTCATAAAACTATAAGGTCATTGTCTCAACCTCCTATGCTCCAGTGAAAAACATTCCAGCCTTTCTTTATAACTCAAAACTTCCATGCCCAGCAACATCCTGGAAATCTGTTCTGAACCCTCCCTAACTTAAATCTGGATAGCAACCTGTAAGTGAGCAGACATGTGGAAATCAGGATATTTCCCACTGAGATGCCTTGTGATTTATGTGAAAAGATCATGTCATTTCCGATCGAGGTACCCTTTTAACACCATGATAAGTCTTAATCACTCACTGAGACTGAAAGCTAACTTCTACAAGTGTGGAGTATCATTCCTTCAGCTTTCAATTATGATTGGAAGTCATTAAAAGTCCAACTTTTTTTTCTGTCTCTCTTTTATCTCTCTCCTCCATAATCCAACCTGTTTTTTTTTCTTCTCTTTCTCCAAATGGTTTGACATTACACGAGCTATTCCAACTGAGATTTCCTGGTTTGAACTCTGTGCTGCTCAGTAATGACTCTTCAATCTGATTTGTTAAGGAGATACACATTGACGTGTTCTGAGCACTCAGGTTTTCTGTAAAGGTCTCGGGCAAATATAAGTCTCATAAACAGTTGGTGCCACTTGTTCATCTCTTGACAGTAAAAATGAGGCCCATAATTAAAAATAATGAACCAATTGGATACAGCGACACTGAAAATTCACTGTTCTTGAAGGGAAATTCTCACTCAACCACCAAAAACCTTACCCAAATCTTTTTATACCTGGCTCTCACTTTGAAAGATTAAGCATCTGCTTTTATTCCAACACTACCCCACTCAGTTGGCTGGATTTCATTTTTATCAGAAAGACTTCTCATTCCTATCAAGTTTTTAACTTGACAGAGTTGTCAATTAAATCATTGCCCTGATGAGTTACCATTTGCGTTGGGCAGATGTATCCTTGGAAGAGTTGAATCTTGGGTGGAAAGCATCTTGTATGGAGGAAGCTGAACCTTTCTTAGCTAAAGTCCTCTTGTTCTGCTAAAGGGTAGCTGACCTTCCTAGCTTTCCAGCAGAAGTTGGCTCAGCAGGAGGGAATGACAATATTAAGAAGTGACCTTTAACTTCCTCTCTGGACATCAGTCAGGCAGAAAGCCCCTCCCTGCAGTGGGTTGATCCCACTTATATTACAATGTGAGATGTAACTGAGCAGCTGGACATCATCACATGGTGAAGGTGTTCTGAGAGCAGAGGACAATCCCTGAAGCTACTCAGTATCCCCACCACCCTAGGGGCTAAGTTGTCCTTTTGCCAACTGTCACACACTGTGCTCGGGAACGTGAGCGTGATGCCAGGGTGCACTGATGGATTATCGCCCTGTCCCTAATTGCCCTAAACCCTGATAGTGGATGTTTTCTTTTGAAAAAAAATGAGTGACTTGCTGGGCCTCTCCAGAGGGCAGCTAACAGCCAGCCACATTGTCGTGGGTCTGGAGTCACGTCTAGCCAAGATGGCAGATTCCCTTCCCCTGCAAGACATGGGTGGAGCAAGTGGGCTTAGGCGACAGTCTGGTTGCTTTGTGGAGATGATTACTTTTTAATGATTTTGAAACATCGTTGTTTGGGTTGGGGGCGGGGTGGTGGGGGGGTGGGGTGGGGTGGGGTGGGGTGGTGAAGCTGTCTTGAGGTTGAAGCCATCCAAATTATGTGTTTGAGCTACATTGACAGGTCAGAGCAGTGGGAAACTGGGAGTACACCAAATAACATAAAAGGCCTCGGTCCCAAGTTTGACACAACCCGCGAGCCACTTGAAAATGGGACAAGGAGATTCACGCCAAAAGTTGTCAGCTTATTGGGTTTTACTGAGTTACTCTGGAGACTGAGTTGAGCTTGGTGAGGTTTTTGAGAGCAAAATGGAGGGGGAAGGAAAATCACTGAATGTCATTCTTTGAAACACTGAGCTTCAATCAGTTTATATTTTTCTTTCCTAAGTGCATTTCCAGTTGTTTCTGTGAAGCTTCCAGGTTTGATCAGGGGAAATCAGAGACACCACCGGTCATTTTGTTTTTTTTTTTCGTTCCTCTCCCTCCAAAGTGGCTTTTATGTGCTGCCTGTTCGCTTTTCACGTTCGCCTGGGCTCAGCTATGCTCGGACTCTCCTCTAGCCTAGAGTTACAACAGCCAGTCGCAAGCACGCCTGAGTCAAATTTCTTTCTGTGAATTTGTCACTTGGAATGGTACATCAAAGTGCAGCGGAAGAAGTTTAAGCTGCGGATCTGTCTCTGTAAAATGCTTTCTTTCTGTACAGCATTTTCTTAAAAAAAAATCCAGCAGGAGGAAAGCTTTCTTGGGGAGCCCAGTTAATTACACGCGAGTCATACTGAGTTAGTTAATTTTCTTTCTAATGAGGTTAGTATTACTTTTTTGGGAATAATCTACATTAAGGAAAAGAAAAAAAAACACAAATTGTGTTTCAAAGCGAGAAAGCAGTTTTGTTTTAAAGAAAATGCAGCTTTTACTTTTGGCTTGTCTGTATGGAGTTTATCTGTTGACCGTGTTGCTTTAAAGTATACTTTATTTTTCCCTCTATACAGTGAGCTTGGCCACTAACAGGCTAATAGGTGCAGTGGCAGGGACCATTCTGGCTCTGGGGGTGATATTTGGAGGAACAGGGTGGGGAATAGAGTAAGCATCCTTCTCGGTCTCAGAGTTTTGGTATTGGTGCCAGTGTGTGAGGTATATGTATGCATCTGAGGCCTTTCTGTGTGTCGTCTTATTGGCTTTGTGTTCAGTGTGGTCGACTGTATTTCTGCGTCATGTGATTTGACCGTGTCTGTGTTCTGTGGTTTTGCTCATGTAGTGTTGAAACCCTCTCCTTTCTGGGACATGTGGGGCATGAGAGAGAAAAGAATTGGGGAAAAGATGCAAAAAACAAAATACCAGAGCAGAGACGTTGCATACTGGAAGTTTCTCTTCATTCTGCTTTTAAATGGTGAAGGCCTAACAAGTTTCTTAACAGCCAGGTCCGGCCCTTCGTTGAAGCCTGTTTGACAGGGTTGAGTCTCGTGTTTAAAAGGTCATGGATTTCAAACCCTCTCTTAAGCTTGAGTCAAGTAGCTAGCTGCAATGTCAAGGAGGCATAGCAAACACAGAGTCAATACAAATAGGGTGCCCCAAATTTGATCTGAAACATTGCAATTATCCAGATGACCTCCTTCAAATCACACGGGCAGTGTCTGCACACGGAAATTGGATGAATTGAGGGCACAGAGCCTTTCAACATGCTTTTTGATCTGGGTTCAAATCCAACTTGCTGTCTGCCCTCTCAGTTGGAACTGCCGTGTGACCACTGGATACAGAAGTTGCATCGGAGTGGGGTTGGCACCTCCACAAAAGATGCCTGCTCTTTTGGCACCAGTTGGCACTCAATCTTACAAAGACAGCAGAACAGAGAAATAAACTTGGAGAGCAAGATGGGGTTGGTAACCTGCTGACTTGATTCGATTTGCTTCTCGTTAATTCTGTCAGCTGATGGCGGCTGAGAGGAATGTCATCGCCAACTGGGCACAGTCAGGCCCAGCTGAAATTACTGCCAAAGGGAAACACTAGCCCAGCCCTACAGCAGTTGTTCCTGTCGAAATGGCGACACTTCCAATGGGTTTGTAGCACCTTGCAAACTGATCCCAAACGTAAATATTGGCCAAACCTCCTGCACTTGCAAATGACCTCTGAGGGCTACAGAATGGTCATGGTGGCAACTGTGTTTGCGATTTTAGATTTGTTCGAAAGAGTGCTCTTCCCAGCTAGTTAGTTGCCAGGGATAGATTGTCACACCGGGTCAGGACATGTGTGGAAGTAGGTCCCTGTCTTTACTTAAGGATCTGTGCCTCCAGTTCTGAGGGCATTGTGGTACCGGTGAATCAGTACTTGGAGAGGTTTACCTGCACCGGGCCTGTGATTGTGTACACTCCAACATTGTTAGCACGTGGATCCTCCAGGCTTTAGCTCTTTTAACAAATATTTTCATTTATTATTGACTCCACGTTAATGGTGAACTGATGAACACCCTTTTAAAAGAAATGCTACTTAGTTGAGTTGGTACAAAACCTGCTCGGGTAGTTAGTACACGTTAAACCTTCAACAAGAAGCAAACCTTCAAGAATGAAAATTAAGCACCGTCCTAACCTGTTGAAGTATTGAATTGGAGTATAAAGAGGTTGGCCTCTTGCTTCTCCTCCTGTTACCCCAGTCTCCTCCCTTCTCCTTGGCCTTTTTTGTTCCCTCCTCTTCTCTCTCTCAATCTCCCCATCTCCCATCTCCACTCTGTCATTCCCTTGCTCTCTCTCTCTCTCTCCTTTCTATTCCTCCTTACCCTGTAGAAAATACCAGAATTGATTTGGCACCACATATCCACAGTTGTACAGCTGTCTTTGGGCACCATAGCTAAACACCGCATTCATCTCAGAACTTACCACACGCCTAATTGTCCGAACTTGTCTTCCTTTAGAGAGAGGCCTTGGTGTTTTCATTTACTTAACAATTCCTTTTTTTTTGCATGGTGTAGTCTTTTAGTAATGAAGTGATGAAAGTTTGTTATTCACTAATTTCTAATTAGCATGAATAAAAATTGTTTTCCCTCAAGTGCGACCTTGGTGATTGGTTCTGACGCTGTTTCTTCCCATGATCCTTTGTCACAGGTCCTAGTGCAACCAATCTTATAATAGGGTCCATCGCAGGCGCCATCCTGGTGGCTGCTATTGTCCTTGGGGGGACAGGATGGGGCTTTAAGTAAGCAATGTCGCATGTCTTATCTTCAATAGCTGTGGCACTACTCTCTGCTTACAACACCAAGTTTCGAGGTCCTGCTACAAGACCCAACAAAATTCATAATTCTGGCTGAAAGACCACCGCTTAACCTGAAGGGGCAGCGTTGAAAAATGTGCCGCCTTTTATTCCCCATTTCTCTCTGTGACAAAAATGATTCCGGCCATAAGGGAGAAATGTTCTTTCCGCATCCTGTCAGTCTGCAGCAGAACCACAGACAATTTGGACTGGCCTAGCTCAAAGCTTGAAGTGCATGTTTTATAAAGTATATTTTTATATTATATATATATATATATTTTTTAAAAATTTGTGTCATTTTCTGATATCCCAGAGTGCTTTGCACGAGCAGCACATGTGCAAAGTGTTGATGTGCTGGTCCATTGTCAGCAGTGGGAAGGAGGCAGGGTTGGTTGGTTGGATTACAATTTGCCATGATACCGCTGGACTTAGATGGGTTGGGAGAGACCTGTTGGGAGAGGATATTTGGAGCTGGATCAACGCGCGATTTGTCTCGAGTGCTTCCGTCTGTATTCCGGTGATTTCCCAATCAGGTGGCACTCTCCTAGCCTTTCCAAAGTTGTAGCTCAATGTTCCTTCGGTCTTCCACCCCTTAATGCAGTGGCCACACGCAAAAGTAAGGCTTGAGGAAGAGGGAATCGGGTAGGGGCTCGTATTCTGATAATATCCCTTTCCTTAGAAGATGTACTGCCTTCACTGGTGGTTATTATGGTTCTGAACGCCTTGTGATTAATTTAGCTGATTTTCGCTTAGGGTGTGATTGGTATGGTTAGTGATGAAAAAGAAATCACTATCTCCATCAAAGCAAGCCAGTCACGACTTTCCGGCTTTGATCTTCAAGCTCACATTAATAAAGGGAGTCGATTTGATTTCCAGGGCTGCACACCCCACTCCCTCCCAGTGTTGGTGGCCTAGGGATTGAGGCATGCACGCAAATTGCAGCACTGTCCCAGGCCTGTTTCCTGTTTTATAGTGGGGGGGGGGGGGGAAGGGTGTCAGGGAGCAGGGCAATGGGCCTCGTTTACCTGTGCTTCTCTTGTACCCAGGATTTGGAAGTAGGTCCTGAGCCAAGGTAGACTGGCAGCCTTTAGTGTATTGGGTGGTGTTGGGCAAGAGGGAATAAATAGCCCACCTATGCGTGCCCGTTGTATCCCCCCGCCCCACCAAAGCAAGGTCATTCATTACCCCACCACAGGCCCCTCAGAGCCATCCTGTGCACTAAGTCCTTCTAGCTAGGCCCCTTCGGTGATACCCTGGTCTTATCTTGACGTCCAGTTTTCTTTAGCTCTCATCGTTCAGGAATAGCTCGTAATCCCGGCGGAGGTTTCACCCCCAGGCAGCTAACGCTGTTTCCAGGGCTGGTGAGTTGGGTGAGGTTTGGCGAATGCAGAACCAATTAATTCCAGCCCCTTGATTATATTTTATTAAGCAATACACAGTTTATAGAACAGTTAGCATGAACAGCTGTATACAGAGAAACAGCGATTTTACAAGGGAGAGGAGCAGCAAGGCCAGGCCCCGAACCCTGCCGTTCAACTAGTTTACAGGGAGATGAGGACAAACCTTAAATCTCAGTTTCAATCATTACAAAACAGTAACAATGGCATTTGTGTATATATAAGACAGTCCAATTACATAAAAAAAAGTGCAGAAAATACAGACCCCCAGCAAGGCCAGTAGATTCTGACAGAGAAGCTAGAGACTAGTAAAGCATAGACTAAAACAGAAATTGCTGGAAAAGCTCAGCAGGTCTGGCAGCATCTGTGGAGAGAAATCAGAGTTACCGTTTCGGATCCGGTGACCCTTCCCCAGAACCTTTAGTTATCTCCGTTGTCTCTCCACGGACCTGCTGAGCTTTATCCAGCAATTTCTGTTTTTGTTGCTGATTTCCAGCATCCGCAGTTCTTTCGGTTTTTTTTTAACATAGTAACTCCCTTGTTTACTGCTTCAGACGATCGGGAGGTGGGCTGTGAAGGGTTTGCTTTATCAATATTGAGGTGCAGCGCCTTTACAGAGCGCGGGAAGTTCAGAAAGGCTAATAATGCTGCTTTGGCCTTTAGCCACTTGCTTTGCCTCCCAAAATTTGCAGTGAGGTGGACAGCCTTTCAGCTGCCAAGACGGCTGTGTGGGTGGTGTGTAGGATAGTTTCCCATGGTATTCCAAGATGAGGCAGGTGACCGTGTTTATCGGGAGTGTCAATCCCTTCAGACCACTTGAGTGTTAACCGTGCAACCTGGACAACAGCAGTCACGTCCTTGGGGCTTTGCAGCCTGACCTGTGAACTGTTCTGTAGCTCTAGTCCACCCTTTTGCATTGTCAACGCCACCGAAACAAACCCAATCTGATTCTGTCCCTTGATTCTTATTTCTCACTGCTTCCCGTGAAAACTGTTCCATTTCATTTGAATCCCCCCCCATGGAGCCTGGCTGATTTTCTTCGTCAGTTCCTGTTTTTGATATCATACCAGTCAGTGGAAACCATTTTAGTGTTTTGTGCGCAAGACCAAATACATTGGCGTGCCCTTTGCAGTGTCAGTTTGCAATTAATGTGCATCCTTCATGAGAAGGATTTGGAGATGCAGGGGGAGATTTACAAAGTTGATACCCAGTACATACGTCAGGATAAATGGAAGAAGCTGAATAGGCTTTCTGTCCAATAAAGGAAAGAGCAAGGAGTGGTCTGACAGAGGTCTTGAAGATTACAAACATTTTTACTGTGGAAGATGCAGAGAAAATGCTTTCTCGTGTGTGGAGGACCTAGGCTAGTCACTGGCCCAAGTTCCATAGGGAATTCAGAGGAAATGTCTCCATCCAGACAAGACTGTGGAGCCTGTGAGCACAGGAAGTACTCAAAATGAGCAGCTCATTGCATGAGAGAGAACGAGATACATACACAAGGTAAAACATGCAGTACAGAAGGATATGCTGACAGAGTTAGATAGGGTGGGAAGGGGCTTGTGAGGAGCACTGGGCAGCGCATGGTTAGCACTGCGGCCTCACAGTGCCAGGGACCCGGGTTCGACTCTCCACACTCTCAGGTGACTGTGTGGAGTTTGCACATTCTCCCCAATACTGCGTGAGTTACTTCCGGGTGCTTCAGTCTCCTCCTGTATTCCAAAGATGTGCAGGTTAAGTGGAATGGTCGTGCTATATAGCCCATCGTGTGCAGGGATGTGTAGGCTAGGTGGGTTATTCATGGGAATGCGGGGGGCAGGTCTGGGTGGGTTGCATTTGGGGGGGGATGGGGGTGGTGTGGACTTGATGGGTTAAATGCTCTGCTTCCACACTGGCGGGGTTCTGTGATAAATGCTAGCAGAGGCCAGTGGGGCTGATTGGCTTGTTCCTGTGTTGCAAATTCTGTCTCTTTCATCATTGTATCAGTTCTCAGGAAGGACAGACTGGATCACTGAACCTCTGATTTCAAAGCCTCATGCCCAACATGACTCTGATGATTCTGTGCTTTTTGTGAGCACTATATGCCACGGCCAGTTGACCTTTTGCCACGGCCTTGCCGTTCAGCTTTGGCACGGTTTTCCGAACCCATCCTTTTCCATTCTGGGTTTCGATCCTGCACACCGATGTGATGTTACCTTACCGTTGCCTCTGTGCAAGGCAGGGAATGTGCAGGGTTCCCCATGACTCACTGGGGTCTGCTTCGAGGCTGGGATCCTCCTGATGTCTGTCTTCGGCCCCCGAGCGGCCAGCACTGGATGGGAGCACTGATAGTATGCCACAACTCGAACATTTAGCCAAGCCTGGTTCTTGAGTTGTGCTCTCGATGTGCAGTTATGAGTTGCTATGCTGACCACTGCTGTCATACCAGAGACGTGGCAGATGGAGTTTAATTCAGATAAATGCGAGGTGCTGCATTTTGGGAAAGCAAATCTTAGCAGGATTTATACACTTAATGGTAAGGTCCTAGGGATTGTTGCTGAACAAAGAGACCTTGGACTGCAGGTTCATAGCTCCTTGAAAGTGGAGTCGCAGGTAGATAGGATAGTGAAGAAGGCATTTGGTATGCTTTCCTTTATTGGTCAGAGTATTGAGTACAGGAGTCGGGAGGTCATGTTGCAGCTGTACAGGACATTGGTTAGGCCACTGTTGGAATATTGTGTACAATTCTGGTCTCCTTCCTATTGGAAAGATGTTGTGAAACTTGAAAGGGTTCAGAAAAGATTTACAAGGATGTTGCCAGGGTTGGAGGATTTGAGCTACAGGGAGAGGCTGAACAGGCTGGGGCTGTTTTGCCTGGAGCGTCGGAGCCTGAGGGGTGACCTTATAGAGGTTTACAGAATTATGAGGGGCATGGATAGGGTAAATAGACAAAGTCGTTTCCCTGTGGTCAGGGAGTCCAGAACTAGAGGGCATAGGTTTAGGGTGAGAGGGGAAAGATATAAAAAATACCTAAGGGACAACCTTTTCACACAGAGGGTGGTACGTGTATGGAATGAGCTGCCAGAGGATGTGGTGGAGGCTGGTACAATTGCAACATTTAAGAGGCATTTGGATGGGATATGGATAGGAAGGGTTTGAAGGGATAAGAGCCAGGTGTTGGCAGGTGGGACGAGATTGGGTTGGGATATCTGGTTGGCAGTGAGGGTTGGACCGAAGGGTCTGTTTCCATGCTGTACATCTCTGTGACTCTATGACCATCATCTGAATTACATAGAATCAGGGAATCCCTACAGTAGGCCATTGGGCCCATTGAGCACACCACCAGCATCCCGCCAGGTCTGCCTGCATTCCCCACGGATAACACACTTTCTATCCACGCTGTGGCCAATTTGGGATGGCCAATCCACCAAACTTAAACATCTGTGGACTGTGGGAGACACGTGGGTAAAAACGACAGAGATGCAGGCAGAAAGCTGCCCAAGGGAGGAATCAAAGCTGTGAGGCACCAATGCTACCCACTATCCCACCGTGTTACCCACTATCCCACCACATTATCCACTATCCCACTGTGTTACCCACTGTCCCACCGTGTTACCCACGATCCCACCACGTTACCCACTATCCCACCGTGTGACCCACTATCCCAGCGTGTTACCCACGATCCAACCGCGATACCCAGTATCCCACCGTGTTACCCACTATCCCACTGTGTTACTCACTATCCCACCGTCTGGCCCATTACCCAACCGCGTTCCGCTCTATTCCACCGCGTTACCCACTATCCCACCGTGTGACCCACTATCCCACTGTGTTACCCAATATCTCACCGTGTTACCCACAATCCCACTGTGTTACCCAGTATCCCACCGTCTGGCCCATTATCCAACCGCGTTACGCACTATCCCACTGTGTTACCCACTATCTCACCGCGTTATCCACTATCCCACCGTGTTACCCACTATCCAACCGAGATACCCAGTATCCCACCGTGTTACCCACTATCCCACTGTGTTACTCACTATTCCACCATGAGCCCACTATCCCACCGTGTTACCCACTATCCCACCGTGTTACCCACTATCTCACCGCGTCACTCACTGTCCCACCGCGTTACCCACTATCTCACCATGTTACCTACTATCCCACTGTGTTCCCCACAATTCCAGCGTGTTACCCACTATCCCACCGGGTTACCCACTATCCCACCGTGTGACCCACTATCCCACTGTGTTACTCAATATCTCAGCGTGTTACCCACTATCCCACCGCGTTACCCACTATCCCACCGTGTGACCCACTATCCCACTGTGTTTCCCAATATCTCACCGTGTTACCCACTGTCCCACTGTGTTACCCACTATCCCATCGCGTTACCCACTATCCCACCGTGTGACTCACTATCCCTTCGTGTTTTTCAGTATCCAATCGCATTACCCACTATCCCACGGTGTTACCCACTATCCCACGGTGTTACCCACTATCCCACCGTGTGACCCACTATCCCTTCGTGTTTTTCAGTATCCAACCGCATTACCCAATATCTCACCGCATTACGCATGATCTCACCTTGTTACCCACTATACCACCGTGTTACCCACAATCCCACCGTGTTACCCACAATCCCACCGTGTTACCCACTATCTCACCTTGTAACCCACTATCCCACCGTGTTACCCGCTATCCCACCCCGTTAGCCACTATCCCACCGTGTTACCCACGATCCAACCGCGTTACCCCACAATCCCACCGTGTTACCCACTATCCCACCGTGTTACCCACTATCCCACCGTGTGACCCACTATCCCTCCGTGTTACGCAGTATCCAACCGCGTTACTCACTATCCCACCGTGTTACCCAATATCCCAACGCGTTACCCACTATCAGACCGTGTTACCCACTATCCCACTGTTTTACCCACTATCCCACCGCGATACCCACTATCCCACCGCGTTACCCACGCTCCTACAGCGTTACCCACTATCTCACCGTGTGACCCACTAATCCACTGTGTTACTCAGTATCCCACTGTGTTACCCACTATCCCACCACATTATCCACTATCCCACCGCGTTACCCATATCCCACCGTCTGGCACATTATCCAACCGCGTTATGCACTATCCCACCGAGTTACCCACTATCTCACCGCGTTATCCACTATCCCACCACATTACCCACTATCTCACCATGTTACCTACTACCCCACTGTGTTCCCCACAATCCCAGCGTGTTACCCACTATCCCACCGCGTTACCCACTATCCCACCGTGTGACCCACTATCCCACCGTGTTACCCAAAATCCCTCCGTGTTACTCACTATCCCACCGTGTTATCAACTATCTCACCTTCTAACCCACTATCCCAGCGTGTTACCCACTATCCAACTGCGTTACTCACTATCCCACCGTGTTACCCAATATCCCAACGCGTTACCCACTATCACACCGCGTTACCCACTATCACACCGAGTTACACACTATCCCACTGTTTTACCCACTATCCCACTGTTTTACCCACTATCTCACCTTGTTACCCACTATCTCACCGCATTACCCACTATACCACCGTGTTACCCACTATCTCACCTTGTTACCCACTATCCCACCGTGTTACCCACTATCCCACCGTGTTACCCACTATCTCACCTTGTTACCCACTATCCCACCGCGTTACCCACTATCCCACCGTGTTACCCACTATCTCACCGTGTGACCCACAATCCCAGCGTGTTACTCTCTATCCCAGCGTGTTACCCACTATACCACCGTGTTATCCACAATCCCACCGTGTTACCCACTATCACGCCGCGTTACCCACTATCCCACCGTGTTACCCACTATCTCACCGTGTGACCCACTATCCCAGCGTGTTACTCTCTATCCCAGCGTGTTACCCACTATCCCACCGCGTTACCCACTATCCCACTGTGTTACCCACTATCCCACCGTGTTACCCACTATTCCACCGCGTTACCCACTATACCACCGTATTACCCACAATCCCAGCGTGTTACTCTCTATCCCACCGTGTTACCCACTATCCCACCGCGTTACCCACTATCCCACTGTGTTACCCACTATCCCACCGTGTTACCCACTATCCCACTGTGTTATCCACTGTCCCACCACATTCCCCATTATCCCACCGTGTTACCCACTATCCCACCGCGCACCCCACTATCCCACCGCGATTCCCACTATCCCACCGCGTTATCCACTATCCCACTGCGTTACCCACTATCCCACCGTGTTACACACTCTCCCATTGTTTTACCCACTATCTCACCCCGTTAGCCACTATCCCACCGTGTTACCCACGATCCAACCGCGTTACCCCACAATCCCACCATGTTACACACTATCCCTCCGCGTTACCCACAATCTCACCGCGTTACCCGCTATCCAACCGCGTTACCCACTATCCCAACGTGTTACCCACTATCCAACCGCGTTACCCACTATCCCAACGTGTTACCCACTATCCCACCTCGTTACCCACTATCCCACTGCGTTACCCGCTATCCCACCACGTTACCCACTATCCCATTGTGTTTTCCACTATCCCACCGCGTTACCCAGTATCCCACCCTGTTACCCAGTATACCACCGCGTTACCCAGTATCCCACCGTGTGACCCATTATCCAATGACGTTACCCACTATCCCACGGTGTTACCCACTATCCCACCGCGTGACCCAGTATCCAACCGCGTTACCCACTATCCCACCGTGTAATCCACTATCCCACCGCGTTATCCACTATCCCACCGCGTTATCCACTATCCCACCGCGTTACCCAGTATTCCACCGTCTGACCCATTATCCAACCGGGTTACGCACTATTCCACCGCGTTACCCACTATCCCACAGTGAGAGCCACTATCCCACTGTGTTACCCAATATCTCACCGTGTTACCCACAATCCCACTGTGTTACCCAGTATCCCACCGTCTGGCCCATTATCCAACCGCGTTACGCACTATCCCACTGTGTTACCCACTATCTCACCGCGTTATCCACTATCCCACTGCGTTACCCACTATCTCACGGTGTTACCTACTACCCCACTGTGTTCCCCACAATCCCAGCGTGTTACCCACTATCCCACCGCGTTACCCACTATCCCACCGTGTTACCCACTATCCCACCGTGTGACCCACTATTCAACCGTGTTACCCACTGTCCCACCGTGTTACCCACTGTCCCACCGCGTTACCCACTATCCCACCGCGTTTCCCACTATCCCACCGTGTTACCCACTATCCAACCGAGATACCCAGTATCCCACCGTGTTACCCACTATCCCACTGTGTTACTCACTATTCCACCATGAGCCCACTATCCCACCGTGTTACCCACTATCCCACCGTGTTACCCACTATCTCACCGCGTCACTCACTGTCCCACCGCGTTACCCACTATCTCACCATGTTACCTACTATCCCACTGTGTTCCCCACAATTCCAGCATGTTACCCACTATCCCACCGGGTTACCCACTATCCCACCGTGTGACCCACTATCCCACTGTGTTACCCAATATCTCAGCGTGTTACCCACTATCCCACCGTGTTACCCACAATCCCACCGTGTTACCCACTATCTCACCTTGTAACCCACTATCACACTGTGTTACCCACTATCCCACGGTGTTACCCGCTATCCCACCCCGTTAGCCACTATCCCACCGTGTTACCCACGATCCAACCGCGTTACCCCACAATCCCACCGTGTTACCCACTATCCCACCGTGTTACCCACTATCCCACCGTGTGACCCACTATCCCACCGTGTTACCCACTATCCCTCCGTGTTACGCAGTATCCAACCGCGTTACTCACTATCCCACCGTGTTACCCAATATCCCAACGCGTTACCCACTATCAGACCGTGTTACCCACTATCCCACTGTTTTACCCACTATCCCACCGCGATACCCACTATCCCACCGCGTTACCCACGCTCCTACAGCGTTACCCACTATCTCACCGTGTGACCCACTAATCCACTGTGTTACTCAGTATCCCACTGTGTTACCCACTATCCCACCACATTATCCACTATCCCACCGCGTTACCCATATCCCACCGTCTGGCACATTATCCAACCGCGTTATGCACTATCCCACCGAGTTACCCACTATCTCACCGCGTTATCCACTATCCCACCGCGTTACCCACTATCTCACCATGTTACCTACTACCCCACTGTGTTCCCCACAATCCCAGCGTGTTACCCACTATCCCACCGCGTTACCCACTATCCCACCGTGTGACCCACTATCCCACCGTGTTACCCAAAATCCCTCCGTGTTACTCACTATCCCACCGTGTTATCAACTATCTCACCTTCTAACCCACTATCCCAGCGTGTTACCCACTATCCAACTGCGTTACTCACTATCCCACCGTGTTACCCAATATCCCAACGCATTACCCACTATCACACCGCGTTACCCACTATCACACCGAGTTACACACTATCCCACTGTTTTACCCACTATCTCACCTTGTTACCCACTATCTCACCGCATTACCCACTATACCACCGTGTTACCCACTATCTCACCTTGTTACCCACTATCACACCGTGTTACCCACTATCCCACCGTGTTACCCACTATCCCACCGTGTTACCCACTATCTCACCTTGTTACCCACTATCCCACCGCGTTACCCACTATCCCACCGTGTTACCCACTATCTCACCGTGTGACCCACAATCCCAGCGTGTTACTCTCTATCCCAGCGTGTTACCCACTATACCACCGTGTTACCCACAATCCCACTGTGTTACCCACTATCACACCGCGTTACCCACTATCCCACCGTGTTACCCACTATCTCACCGTGTGACCCACTATCCCAGCGTGTTACTCTCTATCCCAGCGTGTTATCCACTATCCCACCGTGTTACCCACTATCCCACCGCGTTACCCACTATCCCACTGTGTTACCCACTATCCCACCGTGTTACCCACTATTCCACCGCGTTACCCACTATACCACCGTATTACCCACAATCCCAGCGTGTTACTCTCTATCCCACCGTGTTACCCACTATCCCACCGCGTTACCCACTATCCCACTGTGTTACCCACTATCCCACCGTGTTACCCACTATCCCACTGTGTTATCCACTGTCCCACCACATTCCCCATTATCCCACCATGTTACCCACTATCCCACCGCGCACCCCACTATCCCACCGCGATTCCCACTATCCCACCGCGTTATCCACTATCCCACTGCGTTACCCACTATCCCACCGTGTTACACACTCTCCCATTGTTTTACCTACTATCTCACCCCGTTAGCCACTATCCCACCGTGTTACCCACGATCCAACCGCGTTACCCCACTATCCCACCGTGTTACCCACTATCCCACCGTGTTACCCACTATCCCACCTCGTTACCCACTATCCTACCTCGTTACCCACTATCCCACCGTATTACCCACAATCCCACCGTGTTACTCTCTATCCCAGCGTGTTACCCACTATCCCACCGTGTTACCCACTATCCCACCGTATTACCCACAATCCCACCGTGTTACTCTCTATCCCAGCGTGTTACCCACTATCCCACCGTGTTACCCACTATTCCACCGCGTTACCCACTATCCCACCGTGTTACCCACTATCCCACCGCGTTACCCACTATCCCACTGTGTGACCCACTATCCCACTGTGTTACCCACTATCCCACCGTGTTACCCACTATCCCACTGTGTTATCCACTGTCCCACCACATTCCCCATTATCCCACCGTGTTACCCACTATCCCACTGCGCACCCCACTATCCCACCGCGATTCCCACTATCCCACTGCGTTACCCACTATCCCACCGTGTTACCCACTATCCCACTGTGTTATCCACTGTCCCACCACATTCCCCATTATCCCACCGTGTTACCCACTAACCCACCGCGCACCCCACTATCCCACCGTGATTCCCACGATCCAACCGCGTAACCCCACAATCCCACCGTGTTACACACTATCCCACCGCGTTACCCACAATCTCACCGCGTTACCCACCATCCCACCGCGTTACCCACTGTCCAACCGCGTTACCCACTATCCCAACGTGTTACCCACTATCCCACCTCGTTACCCACTATCCCACTGTGTTTCCCACTATCCCACCGTGTGACCCACTATTCATCCGTGTTACCCACTATCCCAGCGTGTTACCCACTATCTCACCGCGTTACCCACTATCCCACCGTGTGACCCACTATTCTACCGTGTTATCCACTATCCCACCGTGTTACCCACTATCTCACCTTGTTACCCACTATCCCACCATGTTACCGACTATCCCACCGCATTACCCACTATCTCACCGCGTTACCCACTATCTCACTGTGTGACCCACTATCCCACTGTGTTACCCACTATCCCACCGTGTTACCCACTATCCCACTGTGTTACACACTGTAACCACCACGTTCCCCATTATCCCACCGTGTTACCCACTATCCCACCGCGCACCCCACTATCCCATCGCGATTCCCACTATCCCACCGCGTTTCCCACTATCCCACTGCGTTACCCACTATCCCACCGTGTTACACACATTCTCACCCAGTTACCCACTATCCCACCGTGTTACCCACTATCCCTTCGTGTTACGCAGTATCCAACCACGTTACGCAGTATCCCACCGCGTTACCCACAATCCCACATTGTTACCCACAATCCCACCGTGTTATCCACTATCCCACCACGTTACCCACGATCCAACCGCGTTACCCACAATCCCACCGTGTTACACACTATCCCACCACGTTACCCACAATCCCACCGTGTTACCCACTATCCCACCGTGTTACACACTATCCCACCACGTTACCCACAATCCAACCGCGTTATCCACTATCCCACCGTGTTACCCACGATCCAACTGTGTTACCCACTATCCCACCGTGTTACCCACTATCCCACTGTGTTACCCACTATCCCACCATGTTACCCACTATCCCACTGCGTTACCCACTATCCCACCGCGTTACCCACTATCCCACCGCGATACCCACTATCCCACCGTGTTACCCACTATCCCACCGCGTTACCCACTGTCCCACCGTGGGACCCATAATCCCACCGTGGGACCCATAATCCCACCGTGTTACCCACAATCCCACCGTGTTACCCACTATCCAACCGCATTACCCACTATCCAACCGCGTTAAAAACTATCCCACCGCGTTAAAAACTATCCCACCGTGTGACCCACTATCCCACCTTGTTACCCACTATCCCAACGTGTTACCCAATATCTCACCATGTTACCTACTATCCCACCGTTTTACCCACTATTCAACTGTGTTACCCAATATCCCAACGTGTTACCCACTATCTTACCGCGTTACCCACTGTCCCACCGTGTGACCCATAATCCCTCCGTGTTTCCCACTATCCAACCGCGATACCCACTATCCCACCGTGTTACCCACTATCCCACAGTGTTACCCACTATCCCATTGTGTTACTCACTATCCCACCGTGGGCCCACTATCCCACCGCGTTACCCACTATCCCACCGTGTTACCCACTATCCCACCGTGTTACCCACTATCCCAGCGTGTGACCCACTATCCCACCGCGTTACCCACTATCTCACCGTGTTACCCACTATCCCACTGTGTTACCCACTATCCCACCGCGTTATCCACTATCTTACCGCGTTACACACGATCTCACCTTGATACCCACTATCCCACCTTGTTACCCACTATTCCACTGTGTTACCCACTATCCCACTGTTTTACCCACTATCTCACCGTGTTTCCCACCATCCAACCGCGATACCCACTATCCCTTTGTGTTACCCACTGTCCCACCGTGTTACCCACGATCCCACCACGTTACCCACTATCCCACCGTGTTACCCACTATCCCACTGTGTTACTCACTATCCCACCGTCTGGCCCATTATCCAACCGCATTCCGCTCTATTCCACCGCGTTACCCACTATCCCACCGTGTGACCCATTATCCAACCGCGTTCCGCTCTATTCCACCGCGTTACCCACTATCCCACCGTGTGACCCACTATCCCACTGTGTTACCCAATATCTCACCGTGTTACCCACAATCCCACTGTGTTACCCAGTATCCCACCGTCTGGCCCATTATCCAACCGCGTTACGCACTATCCCACTGTGTTACCCACTATCCCACCGCGTTACCCACTATCCCACCGTGTTACCCATTATCCCACTGTGTGACCCACTATTCAACCGTGTTACCCACTGTCCCACCGTGTTACCCACTGTCCCACCGTGTTACCCACTGTCCCACCGCGTTACCCACTATCCCACCGCGTTACCCACTATCCCACCGTGTTACCCACTATCCAACCGAGATACCCAGTATCCCACCGTGTTACCCACTATCCCACTGTGTTACTCACTATTCCACCATGAGCCCACTATCCCACCGTGTTACCCACTATCCCACCGTGTTACCCACTATCTCACCGCGTCACTCACTGTCCCACCGCGTTACCCACTATCTCACCATGTTACCTACTATCCCACTGTGTTCCCCACAATTCCAGCGTGTTACCCACTATCCCACCGGGTTACCCACTATCCCACCGTGTGACCCACTATCCCACTGTGTTACCCAATATCTCAGCGTGTTACCCACTATCCCACCGCATTACCCACTATCCCACCGTGTGACCCACTATCCCACTGTGTTTCCCAATATCTCACCGTGTTACCCACTGTCCCACCGTGTTACCCACTGTCCCACCGTGTTACCCACTGTCCCACCGCGTTACCCACTATCCCACCGCGTTACCCACTATCCCACCGTGTTACCCACTATCCAACCGAGATACCCAGTATCCCACCGCGTTACCCACGCTCCTACAGCGTTACCCACTATCTCACCGTGTGACCCACTGATCCACTGTGTTACTCAGTATCCCACTGTGTTACCCACTATCCCACCACATTATCCACTATCCCACCGCGTTACCCATATCCCACCGTCTGGCACATTATCCAACCGCGTTATGCACTATCCCACCGAGTTACCCACTATCTCACCGCGTTATCCACTATCCCACCGCGTTACCCACTATCTCACCATGTTACCTACTACCCCACTGTGTTCCCCACAATCCCAGCGTGTTACCCACTATCCCACCGCGTTACCCACTATCCCACCGTGTGACCCACTATCCCACCGTGTTACCCAAAATCCCTCCGTGTTACTCACTATCCCACCGTGTTATCAACTATCTCACCTTCTAACCCACTATCCCAGCGTGTTACCCACTATCCAACTGCGTTACTCACTATCCCACCGTGTTACCCAATATCCCAACGCGTTACCCACTATCACACCGCGTTACCCACTATCACACCGAGTTACACACTATCCCACTGTTTTACCCACTATCTCACCTTGTTACCCACTATCTCACCGCATTACCCACTATACCACCGTGTTACCCACTATCTCACCTTGTTACCCACTATCACACCGTGTTACCCACTATCCCACCGTGTTACCCACTATCCCACCGTGTTACCCACTATCTCACCTTGTTACCCACTATCCCACCGCGTTACCCACTATCCCACCGTGTTACCCACTATCTCACCGTGTGACCCACAATCCCAGCGTGTTACTCTCTATCCCAGCGTGTTACCCACTATACCACCGTGTTACCCACAATCCCACCGTGTTACCCACTATCACACCGCGTTACCCACTATCCCACCGTGTTACCCACTATCTCACCGTGTGACCCACTATCCCAGCGTGTTACTCTCTATCCCAGCGTGTTATCCACTATCCCACCGTGTTACCCACTATCCCACCGCGTTACCCACTATCCCACTGTGTTACCCACTATCCCACCGTGTTACCCACTATTCCACCGCGTTACCCACTATACCACCGTATTACCCACAATCCCAGCGTGTTACTCTCTATCCCACCGTGTTACCCACTATCCCACCGCGTTACCCACTATCCCACTGTGTTACCCACTATCCCACCGTGTTACCCACTATCCCACTGTGTTATCCACTGTCCCACCACATTCCCCATTATCCCACCATGTTACCCACTATCCCACCGCGCACCCCACTATCCCACCGCGATACCCACTATCCCACCGCGTTATCCACTATCCCACTGCGTTACCCACTATCCCACCGTGTTACACACTCTCCCATTGTTTTACCCACTATCTCACCCCGTTAGCCACTATCCCACCGTGTTACCCACGATCCAACCGCGTTACCCCACAATCCCACCATGTTACACACTATCCCTCCGCGTTACCCACAATCTCACCGCGTTACCCGCTATCCAACCGCGTTACCCACTATCCCAACGTGTTACCCACTATCCAACTGCGTTACCCACTATCCCAACGTGTTACCCACTATCCCACCTCGTTACCCACTATCCCACTGCGTTACCCGCTATCCCACCGCGTTACCCACTATCCCACCGCGTTACCCACTATCCCACCGTGTTACCCACTATCCAACCGAGATACCCAGTATCCCACCGCGTTACCCACGCTCCTACAGCGTTACCCACTATCTCACCGTGTGACCCACTGATCCACTGTGTTACTCAGTATCCCACTGTGTTACCCACTATCCCACCACATTATCCACTATCCCACCGCGTTACCCATATCCCACCGTCTGGCACATTATCCAACCGCGTTATGCACTATCCCACCGAGTTACCCACTATCTCACCGCGTTATCCACTATCCCACCGCGTTACCCACTATCTCACCATGTTACCTACTACCCCACTGTGTTCCCCACAATCCCAGCGTGTTACCCACTATCCCACCGCGTTACCCACTATCCCACCGTGTTACCCACTATCCCACCGTGTTACCCACAATCCCACCGTGTTACTCACTATCCCACCGTGTTATCAACTATCTCACCTTCTAACCCACTATCCCAGCGTGTTACCCACTATCCAACTGCGTTACTCACTATCCCACCGTGTTACCCAATATCCCAACGCGTTACCCACTATCACACCGCGTTACCCACTATCACACCGAGTTACACACTATCCCACTGTTTTACCCACTATCTCACCTTGTTACCCACTATCTCACCGCATTACCCACTATACCACCGTGTTACCCACTATCCCACCGTGTTACCCACTATCACACCGTGTTACCCACTATCCCACCGTGTTACCCACTATCCCACCGTGTTACCCACTATCTCACCTTGTTACCCACTATCCCACCGCGTTACCCACTATCCCACCGTGTTACCCACTATCTCACCGTGTGACCCACAATCCCAGCGTGTTACTCTCTATCCCAGCGTGTTACCCACTATACCACCGTGTTACCCACAATCCCACTGTGTTACCCACTATCACACCGCGTTACCCACTATCCCACCGTGTTACCCACTATCTCACCGTGTGACCCACTATCCCAGCGTGTTACTCTCTATCCCAGCGTGTTATCCACTATCCCACCGTGTTACCCACTATCCCACCGCGTTACCCACTATCCCACTGTGTTACCCACTATCCCACCGTGTTACCCACTATTCCACCGCGTTACCCACTATACCACCGTATTACCCACAATCCCAGCGTGTTACTCTCTATCCCACCGTGTTACCCACTATCCCACCGCGTTACCCACTATCCCACTGTGTTACCCACTATCCCACCGTGTTACCCACTATCCCACTGTGTTATCCACTGTCCCACCACATTCCCCATTATCCCACCATGTTACCCACTATCCCACCGCGCACCCCACTATCCCACCGCGATTCCCACTATCCCACCGCGTTATCCACTATCCCACTGCGTTACCCACTATCCCACCGTGTTACACACTCTCCCATTGTTTTACCCACTATCTCACCCCGTTAGCCACTATCCCACCGTGTTACCCACGATCCAACCGCGTTACCCCACAATCCCACCATGTTACACACTATCCCTCCGCGTTACCCACAATCTCACCGCGTTACCCGCTATCCAACCGCGTTACCCACTATCCCAACGTGTTACCCACTATCCAACTGCGTTACCCACTATCCCAACGTGTTACCCACTATCCCACCTCGTTACCCACTATCCCACTGCGTTACCCGCTATCCCACCACGTTACCCACTATCCCACTGTGTTTCCCACTATCCCACCGTGTGACCCACTATTCATCCGTGTTACCCACTATCCCAGCGTGTTACCCACTATCTCACCGCGTTACCCACTATCCCACCGTGTGACCCACTATTCTACCGTGTTATCCACTATCCCACCGTGTTACCCACTATCTCACCTTGTTACCCACTATCCCACCGTGTTACCCACTATCCCACCGTGTTACCCACTATCCCTCCGTGTTACCCAGTATCCAACCGCGTTACCCACTATCCCACTGTTTTGCCCACTATCCCACTGTTTTACCCACTATCCCACCGTGTTACCCACTATCCCACTGTGTTATCCACTGTCCCACCACATTCCCCATTATCCCACCGTGTTACCCACTAACCCACCGCGCACCCCACTATCCCACCGTGATTCCCACGATCCAACCGCGTAACCCCACAATCCCACCGTGTTACACACTATCCCACCGCGTTACCCACAATCTCACCGCGTTACCCACCATCCCACCGCGTTACCCACTGTCCAACCGCGTTACCCACTATCCCAACGTGTTACCCACTATCCCACCTCGTTACCCACTATCCCACTGTGTTTCCCACTATCCCACCGTGTGACCCACTATTCATCCGTGTTACCCACTATCCCAGCGTGTTACCCACTATCTCACCGCGTTACCCACTATCCCACCGTGTGACCCACTATTCTACCGTGTTATCCACTATCCCACCGTGTTACCCACTATCTCACCTTGTTACCCACTATCCCACCATGTTACCGACTATCCCACCGCATTACCCACTATCTCACCGCGTTACCCACTATCTCACTGTGTGACCCACTATCCCACTGTGTTACCCACTATCCCACCGTGTTACCCACTATCCCACTGTGTTACACACTGTAACCACCACGTTCCCCATTATCCCACCGTGTTACCCACTATCCCACCGCGCACCCCACTATCCCATCGCGATTCCCACTATCCCACCGCGTTTCCCACTATCCCACTGCGTTACCCACTATCCCACCGTGTTACACACATTCTCACCCAGTTACCCACTATCCCACCGTGTTACCCACTATCCCTTCGTGTTACGCAGTATCCAACCACGTTACGCAGTATCCCACCGCGTTACCCACAATCCCACATTGTTACCCACAATCCCACCGTGTTATCCACTATCCCACCACGTTACCCACGATCCAACCGCGTTACCCACAATCCCACCGTGTTACACACTATCCCACCACGTTACCCACAATCCCACCGTGTTACCCACTATCCCACCGTGTTACACACTATCCCACCACGTTACCCACAATCCAACCGCGTTATCCACTATCCCACCGTGTTACCCACGATCCAACTGTGTTACCCACTATCCCACCGTGTTACCCACTATCCCACTGTGTTACCCACTATCCCACCGTGTTACCCACTATCCCACTGCGTTACCCACTATCCCACCGCGTTACCCACTATCCCACCGCGATACCCACTATCCCACCGTGTTACCCACTATCCCACCGCGTTACCCACTGTCCCACCGTGGGACCCATAATCCCACCGTGGGACCCATAATCCCACCGTGTTACCCACAATCCCACCGTGTTACCCACTATCCAACCGCATTACCCACTATCCAACCGCGTTAAAAACTATCCCACCGCGTTAAAAACTATCCCACCGTGTGACCCACTATCCCACCTTGTTACCCACTATCCCAACGTGTTACCCAATATCTCACCATGTTACCTACTATCCCACCGTTTTACCCACTATTCAACTGTGTTACCCAATATCCCAACGTGTTACCCACTATCTTACCGCGTTACCCACTGTCCCACCGTGTGACCCATAATCCCTCCGTGTTTCCCACTATCCAACCGCGATACCCACTATCCCACCGTGTTACCCACTATCCCACAGTGTTACCCACTATCCCATTGTGTTACTCACTATCCCACCGTGGGCCCACTATCCCACCGCGTTACCCACTATCCCACCGTGTTACCCACTATCCCACCGTGTTACCCACTATCCCAGCGTGTGACCCACTATCCCACCGCGTTACCCACTATCTCACCGTGTTACCCACTATCCCACTGTGTTACCCACTATCCCACCGCGTTATCCACTATCTTACCGCGTTACACACGATCTCACCTTGATACCCACTATCCCACCTTGTTACCCACTATTCCACTGTGTTACCCACTATCCCACTGTTTTACCCACTATCTCACCGTGTTTCCCACCATCCAACCGCGATACCCACTATCCCTTTGTGTTACCCACTGTCCCACCGTGTTACCCACGATCCCACCACGTTACCCACTATCCCACCGTGTTACCCACTATCCCACTGTGTTACTCACTATCCCACCGTCTGGCCCATTATCCAACCGCATTCCGCTCTATTCCACCGCGTTACCCACTATCCCACCGTGTGACCCATTATCCAACCGCGTTCCGCTCTATTCCACCGCGTTACCCACTATCCCACCGTGTGACCCACTATCCCACTGTGTTACCCAATATCTCACCGTGTTACCCACAATCCCACTGTGTTACCCAGTATCCCACCGTCTGGCCCATTATCCAACCGCGTTACGCACTATCCCACTGTGTTACCCACTATCCCACCGCGTTACCCACTATCCCACCGTGTTACCCATTATCCCACTGTGTGACCCACTATTCAACCGTGTTACCCACTGTCCCACCGTGTTACCCACTGTCCCACCGTGTTACCCACTGTCCCACCGCGTTACCCACTATCCCACCGCGTTACCCACTATCCCACCGTGTTACCCACTATCCAACCGAGATACCCAGTATCCCACCGTGTTACCCACTATCCCACTGTGTTACTCACTATTCCACCATGAGCCCACTATCCCACCGTGTTACCCACTATCCCACCGTGTTACCCACTATCTCACCGCGTCACTCACTGTCCCACCGCGTTACCCACTATCTCACCATGTTACCTACTATCCCACTGTGTTCCCCACAATTCCAGCGTGTTACCCACTATCCCACCGGGTTACCCACTATCCCACCGTGTGACCCACTATCCCACTGTGTTACCCAATATCTCAGCGTGTTACCCACTATCCCACCGCATTACCCACTATCCCACCGTGTGACCCACTATCCCACTGTGTTTCCCAATATCTCACCGTGTTACCCACTGTCCCACCGTGTTACCCACTGTCCCACCGTGTTACCCACTGTCCCACCGCGTTACCCACTATCCCACCGCGTTACCCACTATCCCACCGTGTTACCCACTATCCAACCGAGATACCCAGTATCCCACCGCGTTACCCACGCTCCTACAGCGTTACCCACTATCTCACCGTGTGACCCACTGATCCACTGTGTTACTCAGTATCCCACTGTGTTACCCACTATCCCACCACATTATCCACTATCCCACCGCGTTACCCATATCCCACCGTCTGGCACATTATCCAACCGCGTTATGCACTATCCCACCGAGTTACCCACTATCTCACCGCGTTATCCACTATCCCACCGCGTTACCCACTATCTCACCATGTTACCTACTACCCCACTGTGTTCCCCACAATCCCAGCGTGTTACCCACTATCCCACCGCGTTACCCACTATCCCACCGTGTGACCCACTATCCCACCGTGTTACCCAAAATCCCTCCGTGTTACTCACTATCCCACCGTGTTATCAACTATCTCACCTTCTAACCCACTATCCCAGCGTGTTACCCACTATCCAACTGCGTTACTCACTATCCCACCGTGTTACCCAATATCCCAACGCGTTACCCACTATCACACCGCGTTACCCACTATCACACCGAGTTACACACTATCCCACTGTTTTACCCACTATCTCACCTTGTTACCCACTATCTCACCGCATTACCCACTATACCACCGTGTTACCCACTATCTCACCTTGTTACCCACTATCACACCGTGTTACCCACTATCCCACCGTGTTACCCACTATCCCACCGTGTTACCCACTATCTCACCTTGTTACCCACTATCCCACCGCGTTACCCACTATCCCACCGTGTTACCCACTATCTCACCGTGTGACCCACAATCCCAGCGTGTTACTCTCTATCCCAGCGTGTTACCCACTATACCACCGTGTTACCCACAATCCCACTGTGTTACCCACTATCACACCGCGTTACCCACTATCCCACCGTGTTACCCACTATTCCACCGCGTTACCCACTATACCACCGTATTACCCACAATCCCAGCGTGTTACTCTCTATCCCACCGTGTTACCCACTATCCCACCGCGTTACCCACTATCCCACTGTGTTACCCACTATCCCACCGTGTTACCCACTATCCCACTGTGTTATCCACTGTCCCACCACATTCCCCATTATCCCACCATGTTACCCACTATCCCACCGCGCACCCCACTATCCCACCGCGATACCCACTATCCCACCGCGTTATCCACTATCCCACTGCGTTACCCACTATCCCACCGTGTTACACACTCTCCCATTGTTTTACCCACTATCTCACCCCGTTAGCCACTATCCCACCGTGTTACCCACGATCCAACCGCGTTACCCCACAATCCCACCATGTTACACACTATCCCTCCGCGTTACCCACAATCTCACCGCGTTACCCGCTATCCAACCGCGTTACCCACTATCCCAACGTGTTACCCACTATCCAACTGCGTTACCCACTATCCCAACGTGTTACCCACTATCCCACCTCGTTACCCACTATCCCACTGCGTTACCCGCTATCCCACCGCGTTACCCACTATCCCACCGCGTTACCCACTATCCCACCGTGTTACCCACTATCCAACCGAGATACCCAGTATCCCACCGCGTTACCCACGCTCCTACAGCGTTACCCACTATCTCACCGTGTGACCCACTGATCCACTGTGTTACTCAGTATCCCACTGTGTTACCCACTATCCCACCACATTATCCACTATCCCACCGCGTTACCCATATCCCACCGTCTGGCACATTATCCAACCGCGTTATGCACTATCCCACCGAGTTACCCACTATCTCACCGCGTTATCCACTATCCCACCGCGTTACCCACTATCTCACCATGTTACCTACTACCCCACTGTGTTCCCCACAATCCCAGCGTGTTACCCACTATCCCACCGCGTTACCCACTATCCCACCGTGTGACCCACTATCCCACCGTGTTACCCAAAATCCCTCCGTGTTACTCACTATCCCACCGTGTTATCAACTATCTCACCTTCTAACCCACTATCCCAGCGTGTTACCCACTATCCAACTGCGTTACTCACTATCCCACCGTGTTACCCAATATCCCAACGCGTTACCCACTATCACACCGCGTTACCCACTATCACACCGAGTTACACACTATCCCACTGTTTTACCCACTATCTCACCTTGTTACCCACTATCTCACCGCATTACCCACTATACCACCGTGTTACCCACTATCCCACCTTGTTACCCACTATCACACCGTGTTACCCACTATCCCACCGTGTTACCCACTATCCCACCGTGTTACCCACTATCTCACCTTGTTACCCACTATCCCACCGCGTTACCCACTATCCCACCGTGTTACCCACTATCTCACCGTGTGACCCACAATCCCAGCGTGTTACTCTCTATCCCAGCGTGTTACCCACTATACCACCGTGTTACCCACAATCCCACTGTGTTACCCACTATCACACCGCGTTACCCACTATCCCACCGTGTTACCCACTATCTCACCGTGTGACCCACTATCCCAGCGTGTTACTCTCTATCCCAGCGTGTTATCCACTATCCCACCGTGTTACCCACTATCCCACCGCGTTACCCACTATCCCACTGTGTTACCCACTATCCCACCGTGTTACCCACTATTCCACCGCGTTACCCACTATACCACCGTATTACCCACAATCCCAGCGTGTTACTCTCTATCCCACCGTGTTACCCACTATCCCACCGCGTTACCCACTATCCCACTGTGTTACCCACTATCCCACCGTGTTACCCACTATCCCACTGTGTTATCCACTGTCCCACCACATTCCCCATTATCCCACCATGTTACCCACTATCCCACCGCGCACCCCACTATCCCACCGCGATTCCCACTATCCCACCGCGTTATCCACTATCCCACTGCGTTACCCACTATCCCACCGTGTTACACACTCTCCCATTGTTTTACCCACTATCTCACCCCGTTAGCCACTATCCCACCGTGTTACCCACGATCCAACCGCGTTACCCCACAATCCCACCATGTTACACACTATCCCTCCGCGTTACCCACAATCTCACCGCGTTACCCGCTATCCAACCGCGTTACCCACTATCCCAACGTGTTACCCACTATCCAACTGCGTTACCCACTATCCCAACGTGTTACCCACTATCCCACCTCGTTACCCACTATCCCACTGCGTTACCCGCTATCCCACCACGTTACCCACTATCCCACTGTGTTTCCCACTATCCCACCGTGTGACCCACTATTCATCCGTGTTACCCACTATCCCAGCGTGTTACCCACTATCTCACCGCGTTACCCACTATCCCACCGTGTGACCCACTATTCTACCGTGTTATCCACTATCCCACCGTGTTACCCACTATCTCACCTTGTTACCCACTATCCCACCGTGTTACCCACTATCCCACCGTGTTACCCACTATCCCTCCGTGTTACCCAGTATCCAACCGCGTTACCCACTATCCCACTGTTTTGCCCACTATCCCACTGTTTTACCCACTATCCCACCGTGTTACCCACTATCCCACTGTGTTATCCACTGTCCCACCACATTCCCCATTATCCCACCTTGTTACCCACTATCCCACCGCGATACCCACTATCCCTTCGTGTTTTTCAGTATCCAACCGCATTACCCACTATCTCACCGCGTTACGCATGATCTCACCTTGTTACCCACAATCCCACCGTGTTACCCACAATCCCACCGTGTTACCCACTATCTCACCTTGTTACCCACTATCACACCGTGTTACCCACTATCCCACCGTGTTAGCAACTATCCCACTGTGTTACCCACTATCCCACTGTGTTACCCACTATCCCACCGCGTTACCCACTATCAAACCGTGTTACACACTATCCCACCGTCTGGCCCATTATCCAACCGCTTTACCCACTATCCCACCGTGTTACCCACTATCCCACCGTGTTACCCACTATCCCACCTCGTTACCCACTATCCTACCTCGTTACCCACTATCCCACCGTATTACCCACAATCCCACCGTGTTACTCTCTATCCCAGCGTGTTACCCACTATCCCACCGTGTTACCCACTATCCCACCGTATTACCCACAATCCCACCGTGTTACTCTCTATCCCAGCGTGTTACCCACTATCCCACCGTGTTACCCACTATTCCACCGCGTTACCCACTATCCCACCGTGTTACCCACTATCCCACCGCGTTACCCACTATCCCACTGTGTGACCCACTATCCCACTGTGTTACCCACTATCCCACCGTGTTACCCACTATCCCACTGTGTTATCCACTGTCCCACCACATTCCCCATTATCCCACCGTGTTACCCACTATCCCACTGCGCACCCCACTATCCGACCGCGATTCCCACTATCCCACTGCGTTACCCACTATCCCACCGTGTTACCCACTATCCCACTGTGTTATCCACTGTCCCACCACATTCCCCATTATCCCACCGTGTTACCCACTAACCCACCGCGCACCCCACTATCCCACCGTGATTCCCACGATCCAACCGCGTAACCCCACAATCCCACCGTGTTACACACTATCCCACCGCGTTACCCACAATCTCACCGCGTTACCCACCATCCCACCGCGTTACCCACTGTCCAACCGCGTTACCCACTATCCCAACGTGTTACCCACTATCCCACCTCGTTACCCACTATCCCACTGTGTTTCCCACTATCCCACCGTGTGACCCACTATTCATCCGTGTTACCCACTATCCCAGCGTGTTACCCACTATCTCACCGCGTTACCCACTATCCCACCGTGTGACCCACTATTCTACCGTGTTATCCACTATCCCACCGTGTTACCCACTATCTCACCTTGTTACCCACTATCCCACCATGTTACCCACTATCCCACCGCATTACCCACTATCTCACCGCGTTACCCACTATCTCACTGTGTGACCCACTATCCCACTGTGTTACCCACTATCCCACCGTGTTACCCACTATCCCACTGTGTTACACACTGTAACCACCACGTTCCCCATTATCCCACCGTGTTACCCACTATCCCACCGCGCACCCCACTATCCCACCGCGATTCCCACTATCCCACCGCGTTACCCACTATCCCACTGCGTTACCCACTATCCCACCGTGTTACACACATTCTCACCCAGTTACCCACTATCCCACCGTGTTACCCACTATCCCTTCGTGTTACGCAGTATCCAACCACGTTACGCAGTATCCCACCGCGTTACCCACAATCCCACATTGTTACCCACAATCCCACCGTGTTATCCACTATCCCACCGTGTTACCCACGATCCAACCGCGTTACCCACAATCCCACCGTGTTACACACTATCCCACCACGTTACCCACAATCCCACCGTGTTACCCATTATCCCACCGTGTTAACCACTATCCCACCACGTTACCCACAATCCCACCGTGTTACACACTATCCCACCACGTTACCCACAATCCAACCGCGTTATCCACTATCCCACCGTGTTACCCACGATCCAACTGTGTTACCCACTATCCCACCGTGTTACCCACTATCCCACTGTGTTACCCACTATCCCACCATGTTACCCACTATCCCACCGCGTTACCCACTATCCCACCGCGATACCCACTATCCCTCCGCGTTACCCACTATCCCACCGCGTTACCCACTATCCCACCGTGTTACCCACTATCCCACCGCGTTACCCACTGTCCCACCGTGGGACCCATAATCCCACCGTGGGACCCATAATCCCACCGTGTTACCCACTATCCCTTCGTGTTACCCACTATCCAACCGCATTACCCACTATCCAACCGCGTTAAAAACTATCCCACCGCGTTAAAAACTATCCCACCGTGTGACCCACTATCCCACCTTGTTACCCACTATCCCAACGTGTTACCCAATATCTCACCATGTTACCTACTATCCCACCGTTTTACCCACTATTCAACTGTGTTACCCAATATCCCAACGTGTTACCCACTATCTTACCGCGTTACCCACTGTCCCACCGTGTGACCCATAATCCCTCCGTGTTTCCCACTATCCAACCGCGATACCCACTATCCCACCATGTTACCCACTATCCCACAGTGTTACCCACTATCCCACCGTGGGCCCACTATCCCACCGCGTTACCCACTATCCCACCGTGTTACCCACTATCCCACCGTGTTACCCACTATCCCAGCGTGTGACCCACTATCCCACCGCGTTACCCACTATCTCACCGTGTTACCCACTATCCCACTGTGTTACCCACTATCCCACCGCGTTATCCACTATCTTACCGCGTTACACACGTTCTCACCTTGATACCCACTATCCCACCTTGTTACCCACTATTCCACTGTGTTACCCACTATCCCACTGTTTTACCCACTATCTCACCGTGTTTCCCACCATCCAACCGCGATACCCACTATCCCTTTGTGTTACCCACTGTCCCACCGTGTTACCCACGATCCCACCACGTTACCCACTATCCCACCGTGTTACCCACTATCCCACTGTGTTACTCACTATCCCACCGTCTGGCCCATTATCCAACCGCGTTCCGCTCTATTCCACCGCGTTACCCACTATCCCACCGTGTGACCCATTATCCAACCGCGTTCCGCTCTATTCCACCGCGTTACCCACTATCCCACCGTGTGACCCACTATCCCACTGTGTTACCCAATATCTCACCGTGTTACCCACAAACCCACTGTGTTACCCAATATCTCACCGTGTTACCCACAATCCCACTGTGTTACCCAGTATCCCACCGTCTGGCCCATTATCCAACCGCGTTACGCACTATCCCACTGTGTTACCCACTATCCCACCGCGTTACCCACTATCCCACCGTGTGACCCACTATCCCACTGTGTTTCCCAATATCTCACCGTGTTACCCACTGTCCCACCGTGTTACCCACTGTCCCACCGTGTTACCCACTGTCCCACCGCGTTACCCACTATCCCACCGCGTTACCCACTATCCCACCGTGTTACCCACTATCCAACCGAGATACCCAGTATCCCACCGTGTTACCCACTATCCCACTGTGTTACTCACTATTCCACCATGAGCCCACTATCCCACCGTGTTACCCACTATCCCACCGTGTTACCCACTATCTCACCGCGTCACTCACTGTCCCACCGCGTTACCCACTATCTCACCATGTTACCTACTATCCCACTGTGTTCCCCACAATTCCAGCGTGTTACCCACTATCCCACCGGGTTACCCACTATCCCACCGTGTGACCCACTATCCCACTGTGTTACCCAATATCTCAGCGTGTTACCCACTATCCCACCGCATTACCCACTATCCCACCGTGTGACCCACTATCCCACTGTGTTTCCCAATATCTCACCGTGTTACCCACTGTCCCACCGTGTTACCCACTATCCCATCGCGTTACCCACTATCCCACCGTGTGACCCACTATCCCTTCGTGTTTTTCAGTATCCAACCGCATTACCCACTATCCCACGGTGTTACCCACTATCCCACGGTGTTACCCACTATCCCACCGTGTGACCCACTATCCCACCGTGTGACCCACTATCCCTTCGTGTTTTTCAGTATCCAACCGCATTACCCAGTATCTCACCGCATTACGCATGATCTCACCTTATTACCCACTATACCACCGTGTTACCCACAATCCCACCGTGTTACCCACAATCCCACCGTGTTACCCACTATCTCACCTTGTAACCCACTATCACACCGTGTTACCCACTATCCCACCGTGTTAGCAACTATCCCACTGTGTTACCCACTATCCCACCGTGTTACCCGCTATCCCACCGTGTTACCCACTATCCCACCGCGCACCCCACTATCCCACCGTGTTATCCACTATCCCACTGCGTTATCCACTATCCCACCGTGTTACACACTCTCCCATTGTTTTACCCACTATCTCACCCCGTTAGCCACTATCCCACCGTGTTACACACTATCCCACCGTGTTACCCACTATCTCACCTTGTTACCCACTATCCCACCGTGTTACCCACTATCCCACCGTGTTACCCACTACCCCACCGTGTGACCCACTATCCCACCGTGTTACCCACTATCCCTCCGTGTTACGCAGTATCCAACCGCGTTACTCACTATCCCACCGTGTTACCCAATATCCCAACGCGTTACCCACTATCAGACCGTGTTACCCACTATCCCACTGTTTTACCCACTATCTCACCTTGTTACCAACTATCCCACCGTGTTACCCACTATCCCACCGTGTTACCCACTATCCCACCGCGATACCCACTATCCCACCACGTTACCCACGCTCCTACAGCGTTACCCACTATCTCACCGTGTGACCCACTAATCCACTGTGTTACTCAGTATCCCACTGTGTTACCCACTATCCCACCACATTATCCACTATCCCACCGCGTTACCCATATCCCACCGTCTGGCACATTATCCAACCGCGTTATGCACTATCCCGAGTTACCCACTATCTCACCGCGTTATCCACTATCCCACCGCGTTACCCACTATCTCACCATGTTACCTACTACCCCACTGTGTTCCCCACAATCCCAGCGTGTTACCCACTATCCCACCGCGTTACCCACTATCCCACCGTGTGACCCACTATCCCACCGTGTTACCCAAAATCCCTCCGTGTTACTCACTATCCCACCGTGTTATCAACTATCTCACCCACTAACCCACTATCCCAGCGTGTTACCCACTATCCAACTGCATTACTCACTATCCTACCGTGTTACCCAATATCCCAACGCATTACCCACTATCACACCGCGTTACCCACTATCACACCGAGTTACACACTATCCCACTGTTTTACCCACTATCCCACTGTTTTACCCACTATCTCACCTTGTTACCCACTATCTCACCGCGTTACCCACTATACCACCGTGTTACCCACAATCCCACCGTGTTACCCACAATCCCACCGTGTTACCCACTATCTCACCTTGTTACCCACTATCACACCGCGTTACCCACTATCCCACCGTGTTACCCACTATCCCACCGCGTTACCCACTATCTCACCGTGTGACCCACAATCCCAGCGTGTTACTCTCTATCCCAGCGTGTTACCCACTATACCACCGTGTTACCCACTATACCACCGTGTTACCCACAATCCCACCGTGTTACCCACTATCTCACCTTGTTACCCACTATCCCACCGCGTTACCCACTATCCCACCGTGTTATCCACTATCCCACCGTATTACCCACAATCCCAGCGTGTTACTCTCTATCCCAGCGTGTTACCCACTATCCCACCGCGTTACCCACTATCCCACTGTGTTACCCACTATCCCACCGTGTTACCCACTATCCCACTGTGTTATCCACTGTCCCACCACATTCCCCATTATCCCACCGTGTTACCCACTATCCCACCGCGCACCCCACTATCCCACCGCGATTCCCACTATCCCACCGTGTTACCCACGATCCAACCGCGTTATCCCACAATCCCACCATGTTACACACGATCCCTCCGCGTTACCCACAATCTCACCGCGTTACCCACTATCCCACCGCATTACCCACTATCCAACCGCGTTACCCACTATCCCAACGTGTTACCCACTATCCCACCTCGTTACCCACTATCCCACTGCGTTACCCGCTATCCCACCACGTTACCCACTATCCCACTGTGTTTCCCACTACCCCACCGTGTGACCCATTATTCATCCGTGTTACCCACTATCCCAGCGTGTTAGCCACTATCTCACCGCGTTACCCACTATCCCACCGTGTGACCCACTATTCTACCGTGTTATCCACTATCCCACCGTGTTACCCACTATCTCACCTTGTTACCCACTATCCCTCCGTGTTACCCAGTATCCAACCGCGTTACCCACTATCCCACTGTTTTGCCCACTATCCCACTGTTTTACCCACTATCCCACCGTGTTACCCACTATCCCACCGTGTTACCCACTATCCCACTGTGTTATCCACTGTCCCACCACATTCCCCATTATCCCACCTTGTTACCCACTATCCCACCGCGATACCCACTATCCCTTCGTGTTTTTCAGTATCCAACCGCATTACCCACTATCTCACCGCGTTACGCATGATCTCACCTTGTTACCCACAATCCCACCGTGTTACCCACAATCCCACCGTGTTACCCACTATCAAACCGTGTCACACACTATCCAACGTCTGGCCCATTATCCAACCGCTTTACCCACTATCCCACCGTGTTACCCACTATCCCACCGTGTTACCCACTATCCCACCGTATTACCCACAATCCCACCGTGTTACCCACTATCCCACCGTGTTACCCACTATCCCACCGTGTTACCCACTATTCCACCGCGTTACCCACTATCCCACCGTGTTACCCACTATCCCACTGTGTTACCCACTATCCCACCGTGTTACCCACTATCCCACTGTGTTATCCACTGTCCCACCACATTCCCATTATCCCACCGTGTTACCTACTAACCCACCGCGCACCCCACTATCCCACCGTGATTCCCACTATCTCACCCCGTTAGCCACTATCCCACCGTGTTACCCACGATCCAACCGCGTTACCCCACAATCCCAACGTGTTACACACTATCCCACCGCGTTACCCACCATCCCACCGCGTTACCCACTGTCCAACCGCGTTACCCACTATCCCAACGTGTTACCCACTATCCCACCTTGTTACCCACTATCCCACTGCGTTATCCACTATCCCACCGTGTTACCCACTATCTCACCTTGTTACCCACTATCCCACCGCGTTATCCACTGTCCCTCCGTGTTACGCAGTATCCAACTGCGTTACCCACTATCCCACCGCGTTACCCACTATCTCACTGTGTGACCCACTATCCCACTGTGTTACCCACTATCCCACCGTGTTACCCACTATCCCACTGTGTTACACACTGTAACCACCACGTTCCCCACTATCCCACCGCGATTCCCACTATCCCACCGCGTTACCCACTATCCCACCGCATTACCCACTATCTCACCCTGTTAGCCACTATCCCACTGTGTTACCCACGATCCAACCGCGTTACCCACAATCCCACCGTGATACACACTATCCCACCACGTTACCCACAATCCCACCGTGTTACCCACTATCCCACCGTATTACCCACAATCCCACCGTGTTACCCACTATCCCACCGTGTTACCCACTATCCCACCGTGTTACCCACTATTCCACCGCGTTACCCACTATCCCACCGTGTTACCCACTATCCCACTGTGTTACCCACTATCCCACCGTGTTACCCACTATCCCACTGTGTTATCCACTGTCCCACCACATTCCCATTATCCCACCGTGTTACCTACTAACCCACCGCGCACCCCACTATCCCACCGTGATTCCCACTATCTCACCCCGTTAGCCACTATCCCACCGTGTTACCCACGATCCAACCGCGTTACCCCACAATCCCAACGTGTTACACACTATCCCACCGCGTTACCCACCATCCCACCGCGTTACCCACTGTCCAACCGCGTTACCCACTATCCCAACGTGTTACCCACTATCCCACCTTGTTACCCACTATCCCACTGCGTTATCCACTATCCCACCGTGTTACCCACTATCTCACCTTGTTACCCACTATCCCACCGCGTTATCCACTGTCCCTCCGTGTTACGCAGTATCCAACTGCGTTACCCACTATCCCACCGCGTTACCCACTATCTCACTGTGTGACCCACTATCCCACTGTGTTACCCACTATCCCACCGTGTTACCCACTATCCCACTGTGTTACACACTGTAACCACCACGTTCCCCACTATCCCACCGCGATTCCCACTATCCCACCGCGTTACCCACTATCCCACCGCATTACCCACTATCTCACCCTGTTAGCCACTATCCCACTGTGTTACCCACGATCCAACCGCGTTACCCACAATCCCACCGTGATACACACTATCCCACCACGTTACCCACAATCCCACCGCGTTACCCACTATCCAACCGCGTTATCCACTATCCCACCGTGTTACGCACTATCCCACCGTGTTACCCACGATCCAACTGTGTTACCCACTATCCCACCTCGTTGCCCACTATCCCACTGTGTGACCCACTATCCCACCGTGTTACCCACTATCCCTCCGTGTTACGCAGTATCCAACCGCGTTACTCACTATCCCACCGTGTTACCCAATATCCCAACGCGTTACCCACTATCAGACCGTGTTACCCACTATCCCACTGTTTTACCCACTATCTCACCTTGTTACCAACTATCCCACCGTGTTACCCACTATCCCACCGTGTTACCCACTATCCCACCGCGATACCCACTATCCCACCACGTTACCCACGCTCCTACAGCGTTACCCACTATCTCACCGTGTGACCCACTAATCCACTGTGTTACTCAGTATCCCACTGTGTTACCCACTATCCCACCACATTATCCACTATCCCACCGCGTTACCCATATCCCACCGTCTGGCACATTATCCAACCGCGTTATGCACTATCCCGAGTTACCCACTATCTCACCGCGTTATCCACTATCCCACCGCGTTACCCACTATCTCACCATGTTACCTACTACCCCACTGTGTTCCCCACAATCCCAGCGTGTTACCCACTATCCCACCGCGTTACCCACTATCCCACCGTGTGACCCACTATCCCACCGTGTTACCCAAAATCCCTCCGTGTTACTCACTATCCCACCGTGTTATCAACTATCTCACCCACTAACCCACTATCCCAGCGTGTTACCCACTATCCAACTGCATTACTCACTATCCCACCGTGTTACCCAATATCCCAACGCATTACCCACTATCACACCGCGTTACCCACTATCACACCGAGTTACACACTATCCCACTGTTTTACCCACTATCCCACTGTTTTACCCACTATCTCACCTTGTTACCCACTATCTCACCGCGTTACCCACTATACCACCGTGTTACCCACAATCCCACCGTGTTACCCACAATCCCACCGTGTTACCCACTATCTCACCTTGTTACCCACTATCACACCGCGTTACCCACTATCCCACCGTGTTACCCACTATCCCACCGCGTTACCCACTATCTCACCGTGTGACCCACAATCCCAGCGTGTTACTCTCTATCCCAGCGTGTTACCCACTATACCACCGTGTTACCCACAATCCCACCGTGTTACCCACTATCTCACCTTGTTACCCACTATCCCACCGCGTTACCCACTATCCCACCGTGTTATCCACTATCCCACCGTATTACCCACAATCCCAGCGTGTTACTCTCTATCCCAGCGTGTTACCCACTATCCCACCGCGTTACCCACTATCCCACTGTGTTACCCACTATCCCACCGTGTTACCCACTATCCCACTGTGTTATCCACTGTCCCACCACATTCCCCATTATCCCACCGTGTTACCCACTATCCCACCGCGCACCCCACTATCCCACCGCGATTCCCACTATCCCACCGTGTTACCCACGATCCAACCGCGTTATCCCACAATCCCACCATGTTACACACGATCCCTCCGCGTTACCCACAATCTCACCGCGTTACCCACTATCCCACCGCATTACCCACTATCCAACCGCGTTACCCACTATCCCAACGTGTTACCCACTATCCCACCTCGTTACCCACTATCCCACTGCGTTACCCGCTATCCCACCACGTTACCCACTATCCCACTGTGTTTCCCACTACCCCACCGTGTGACCCATTATTCATCCGTGTTACCCACTATCCCAGCGTGTTAGCCACTATCTCACCGCGTTACCCACTATCCCACCGTGTGACCCACTATTCTACCGTGTTATCCACTATCCCACCGTGTTACCCACTATCTCACCTTGTTACCCACTATCCCTCCGTGTTACCCAGTATCCAACCGCGTTACCCACTATCCCACTGTTTTGCCCACTATCCCACTGTTTTACCCACTATCCCACCGTGTTACCCACTATCCCACCGTGTTACCCACTATCCCACTGTGTTATCCACTGTCCCACCACATTCCCCATTATCCCACCTTGTTACCCACTATCCCACCGCGATACCCACTATCCCTTCGTGTTTTTCAGTATCCAACCGCATTACCCACTATCTCACCGCGTTACGCATGATCTCACCTTGTTACCCACAATCCCACCGTGTTACCCACAATCCCACCGTGTTACCCACTATCAAACCGTGTCACACACTATCCAACGTCTGGCCCATTATCCAACCGCTTTACCCACTATCCCACCGTGTTACCCACTATCCCACCGTGTTACCCACTATCCCACCGTATTACCCACAATCCCACCGTGTTACCCACTATCCCACCGTGTTACCCACTATCCCACCGTGTTACCCACTATTCCACCGCGTTACCCACTATCCCACCGTGTTACCCACTATCCCACTGTGTTACCCACTATCCCACCGTGTTACCCACTATCCCACTGTGTTATCCACTGTCCCACCACATTCCCATTATCCCACCGTGTTACCTACTAACCCACCGCGCACCCCACTATCCCACCGTGATTCCCACTATCTCACCCCGTTAGCCACTATCCCACCGTGTTACCCACGATCCAACCGCGTTACCCCACAATCCCAACGTGTTACACACTATCCCACCGCGTTACCCACCATCCCACCGCGTTACCCACTGTCCAACCGCGTTACCCACTATCCCAACGTGTTACCCACTATCCCACCTTGTTACCCACTATCCCACTGCGTTATCCACTATCCCACCGTGTTACCCACTATCTCACCTTGTTACCCACTATCCCACCGCGTTATCCACTGTCCCTCCGTGTTACGCAGTATCCAACTGCGTTACCCACTATCCCACCGCGTTACCCACTATCTCACTGTGTGACCCACTATCCCACTGTGTTACCCACTATCCCACCGTGTTACCCACTATCCCACTGTGTTACACACTGTAACCACCACGTTCCCCACTATCCCACCGCGATTCCCACTATCCCACCGCGTTACCCACTATCCCACCGCATTACCCACTATCTCACCCTGTTAGCCACTATCCCACTGTGTTACCCACGATCCAACCGCGTTACCCACAATCCCACCGTGATACACATTATCCCACCACGTTACCCACAATCCCACCGCGTTACCCACTATCCAACCGCGTTATCCACTATCCCACCGTGTTACGCACTATCCCACCGTGTTACCCACGATCCAACTGTGTTACCCACTATCCCACCTCGTTGCCCACTATCCCACTGCATTACCCACTATCCCACCGCGTTACCCGCTATCCCACCACGTTACCCACTATCCCACTGTGTTTCACACTATCCCACCGTGTGACCCACTATTCAACCGTGTTACTCACTATCCCACCGTGTTACCCACTATCTCACCGCGTTACCCACTATCCCACCGTGTTACCCACAATCCCATCGTGTTACCCACTATCCCACCGCATTACCCACGATCCCACCGCGTTACCCACTATCTCACCGTGTGACCCACTAATCCACTGTGTTACTCACTATCCCACTGTGTTACCCACTATCCCACCACATTATCCACTATCCCACCGCGTTACCCATATCCCACCGTCTGGCACATTATCCAACCGCGTTATGCACTATCCCACCGCGTTACCCACTATCCCACCGAGTTACCCACTATCCCACCGCGTTACCCACTATCCCACCGTGTGACCCACTATCCCACCGTGTTACCCACTATCTCACCGCGTTACTCACTGTCCCACCGCGTTACCCACTATCTCACCATGTTACCTACTATCCCACCGTGTTCCCCACAATCCCAGCGTATTACCCACTATCCCACCGCGTTACCCACTATCCCACCGTGTGACCCACTATCCCACTGTGTGACCCACTATTCAACCGTGTTACCCACTGTCCCACCGCGTTACTCACTATCCCACCGTGTTACCCACTATCCCACCGCGTTACCCACTATCCCACCGTGTGACCCACTATCCCACTGTGTTACTCACTATCCCACCGTCTGGCCCATTATCCAACCGCGTTCCGCTCTATTCCACTGCGTTACCCACTATCCCACCGTGTGACCCACTATCCCACTGTGTTACCCAATATCTCACCGTTTTACCCACAATCCCAGCGTGTTACCCACGATTCAACCGCGATACCCAGTATCCCACCGTGTTACCCACTATCCAACGGTGTTACTCACTATCCCACCGTCTGGCCCATTATCCAACCGCGTTACGCACTATCCCACCGTGTTACCCACTATCTCACCGCGTTACTCACTGTCCCACCGTGTTACCCACTATCCCACCGTTTTACCCACTATCCCATCGTATTACCCACTATCCCACCGTGTTACCCACTATCCCACTGTGTTACCCACCATCCCACCATGGGCCCACTATCTCACCGCGTTACCCACTATCCCACCGTATGACCCACTATCCCACTGCGTTTCCCAGTATCCCACCGTGTTTCCCACTATCCAACCGTGAGACCCACTATCCCACCGTGTTACCCACTATCCCTTTGTGTTACGCAGTATCCAACCGCGTTAGCCACTACCCAAACGCATTACCCACTATCCCACCACGTTACCCACAATCCCACATTGTTACCCACAATCCCACCGTGTTATCCATTATCCCACCGCGTTACCCACTAACCCACCGTGTTACCCAGTATACCACCGTGTTACCCACTATCCCACCGTGTGACCCATTATCCAACCGCGTTACCCACGATCCCACCACGTTACCCACTATCCCACCGCGTTATCCACTATCCCACCGCGTTACCCAGTATTCCACCGTCTGACCCATTATCCAACCGGGTTACGCACTATTCCACAGCGTTACCCACTATCTCACCGTGTGACCCACCATCCCAACGTGTTACCCACGATCCAACCGCGATACCCAGTATCCCACTGTGTTACCCACTATCCCACTGTGTTACTCACTATCCCACCGTTTGGCCCATTATCCAACCGCGATACCCACTATCTCATCGTGTTACCTACTATCCCACTGTGTTACCCACAATCCCAGCGTGTTACCCACTGTCCCACCGCGTTACCCACTATCCCACCGCGTTACCCACTATCCCACCGCGTTACCCACTCTCCCACTGTGTGAGCCACTATCCCAGCGTGTTACCCACTATCCAACCACGATACCCAGTATCCCACCGTTACCCACTATCCCACTGTGTTACTCACTATCTCACCGCGTTACTCACTGTCCCACCGCGTTACCCAGTATCTCACCATGTTACCTACTATCCCACTGTGTTTCCCACAATCCCAGCGTGTTACCCACTGTCCCACTGCGTTACCCACTATCCCACCGTGTGACCCACTATCCCACAGTGTTACCCAATGTCTCACTGTGTTACCCACTATCACACCGTGTGACCCACTCTTCAACCGTGTTACCCACTGTCCAACCGCGTTACCCACTAAACCACCGTGTTACCCACTATCCCACCGTGTGACCCACTATCCCACCGTGTGACCCACTATCCCACCGTGTTACCCACTATCCAACCGCGATACCCAGTATCCCACCATGAGACCCACTATCCCACCGTGTTACCCACTATCCCTTCATGTTATTCAGTATCCAACCGCGTTACCCACTATCCCACCGTGTTACCCACTATCCCACGGTGTTACCCACTATCCCATCATGTTACCCACTATCCAACCGCGTTACCCACTATCCCACATTGTTACCCACTATCCCACCGTGTTATCCACTATCCCACCGCGTTATCCACTAACCCACCGTGTTACCCAGTATACCACCGTGTTACCCACTATCCCACCGTGTGATCCATTATCCAACCGCGTTACCCACGATCCCACGGTGTTACCCACTATCCCACCGCGTTATCCACTATCCCACCGCGTTACCCAGTATTCCACCGTCTGACCCATTATCCAACCGGGTTACGCACTATTCCACCGCGTTACCCACTATCCCACCGTGTGACCCACTATCCCACTGTGTTACCCAATATCTCACCGTGTTACCCACAATCACACCGTGTGACCCACTCTTCAACCGTGTGACCCACTCTTCAACCGTGTTACCCACTGTCCCACCGTGTTACCCACTAAACCACCACGTTACCTACTATCCCACCGTGTGACCCACTATCCCACCGTGTTACCCACTATCCAACCGCGATACCCAGTATCCCACCATGAGACCCACTATCCCACCGTGTTACCCACTATCCCTTCATGTTATTCAGTATCCAACCGCGTTAGCCACTATCCCACCGCGTTACCCACTATCCCACGGTGTTACCCACTATCCCATCATGTTACCCACTATCCCACCGTGTTACCCACTATCCCACTGTGTTACCCACTATCTCACCGCGTTACTCACTAACCCACCGTGTTACCGAATATCTCACAGTGTTGCCTACTATCCCACTGTGTTCCCCACAATCCCAGCCTGTTACCCACTATCCCACCGTGTGACCCACTATCCCAAAGTGTTACCCAATATCTCACCGTGTTACCCAATATCCCACCGTGTGAGCCATTATCCCACCGTGTTACCCACTGTCCCACCGTTTTACCCACTATCCCACCGTGTGACCCGCTATCCCACCGTGTGACCCACTATCCCAGCGTGTTACCCACGATCCAACCGCGATACCCAGTATCCCACCGTGATACCCACTATCCCACTGTGTTACTCACTATCCCACCGTCTGGCCCATTATCCAACCGCATTCCGCACTATTCCACCGCGTTACCCACTATCCCACCGTGTGACCCACTATCCCACTGTGTTACCCAATATCTCACCGTGTTACCCACAATCCCAGCGTGTTACACACGATTCAACCGCGATACCTAGTATCCCACCGTGTTACCCACTATCCCACTGTGTTACTCACTATCCCACCGTCTGGCCCATTATCCAACCGCGTTACGCACTATCCCACCGTGTTACCCACTATCCCACCGTTTTACCCACTATCCCACCGTGTTTCCCACTATCCCACCGTGTTTCCCACTATCCAACCGCGATACCCACTATCCCACCGTGTTACCCACTATCCCTTCGTGTTACGCAGTATCCAACCGCGTTACCCACTATCCAACCGCGTTACCCACTATCCCACCGCGTTACCCACAATCCCACATTGTTACCCACAATCCCACCGTGTAACCCGTATACCACCGTGTTACCCACTATCCCACCGTGTGACCCATTATCCAACCGCGTTACCCACGATCCCAGGGTGTTACCCACTATCCCACCGCGTTATCCACTATCCCACCGCGTTACCTAGTATTCCACCGTCTGACCCATTATCCAACCGGTTTACGCACTATTCCACCCTGTTACCCACTGTCCCACCTCGTTACCCACTATCCCACCGTGTGAGCCACTATCCCACTGTGCTACCCAATATCTCACCGTGTTACCCACTATCCCACTGTGTTACTCACTATCTCACCGCGTTACTCTCTGTCCCATCGCGTTACCCAGTATCTCACCATGTTACCTACTATCCCACTGTGTTTCCCACAATCCCAGCGTGTTACCCACTGTCCCACCGCGTTACCCACTATCCCACCGTGTGACCCACTATCCCACAGTGTTACCCAAAATCCCTCCGTGTGACCCACTATCCCACCGTGTTACCCACTATCTCAATGTGTTACTCACTATCTCACCGTGTTACCTACTACCCCACTGTGTTCCCCACTATCCCACCGTGTTACCCACTATCTCACCGCGTTACGCATGATCTCACCTTGTTACCCACAATCCCACTGTGTGACCCACTATCCCACTGTGTTACCCAATATCTCACCGTGTTACCCACTGTCCCACCGTGTTACCCACTATCCCACTGTGTTACTCACTATCCCACCGTCTGGCCCATTATCCAACCACGTTACGCACTATCCCACTGTGTTACCCACTATCTCACCGCGTTATCCACTATCCCACCGCGATACCCACTACCTCACAGTGTTGCCTACTATCCCACTGTGTTCCCCACAATCCCAGCCTGTTACCCACTATCCCACCGCGTTACCCACTATCCCACCGTGTGTCCCACTATCCCAAAGTGTTACCCAATATCTCACCGTGTTACCCACTATCCCACCGTGTTACCCACTGTCCCACCGTGTTACCCACAATCCCACCACGTTACCCACTATCCCACCGTGTTACCCACTATCCAACCGCGATACCCAGTATCCCAATATGAGACCCACTATCCCACCGTGTTACCCACTATCCCTTCATGTTATTCAGTATCCAACCGCGTTACCCACTATCCCACCGCGTTACCCACTATCCCACGGTGTTACCCACTATCCCATCATGTTACCCACTATCCCACCGTGTTACCCACTATCCCACTGTGTTACCCACTATCTCACCGCGTTACTCACTAACCCACCGTGTTACCGAATATCTCACAGTGTTGCCTACTATCCCACGGTGTTCCCCACAATCCCAGCCTGTTACCCACTATCCCACCGTGTGACCCACTATCCCAAAGTGTTACCCAATATCTCACCGTGTTACCCAATATCCCACCGTGTGAGCCATTATCCCACCGTGTTACCCACTGTCCCACCGTGTTACCCACTATCCCACCGCGTTACCCACTATCCCACCGTGTTACCCACTATCCCACCGTGTGACCCACTATCCCACCGTGTTACCCACTATCCCACTGTGTTACTCACTATCCCACCGTCTGGCCCATTATCCAACCGCGTTCCGCTCTATTCCACCGCGTTACCCACTATCCCACCGTGTGACCCACTATCCCACTGTGTTACCCAATATCTCACCGTGTTACCCACAATCCCAGCGTGTTACCCACGATTCAACCGCGATACCCAGTATCCCACCGTGTTACCCACTATCCCACTGTGTTACTCACTATCCCACCGTCTGGCCCATTATCCAACCACGTTACGCACTATCCCACCGTGTTACCCACTATCTCACCGCGTTACTCACTGTCCCACCGTGTTACCTACTATCCCACCGTTTTACCCACTATCCCATCGTGTTACCCACTATCCCACTGTGTTACCCACTATCCCACCGTGTGACCCACCATCCCAACGTGTTACCCACGATCCAACCGCGATACCCAGTATCCCACCGTGTTACCCACTATCCCACTGTGTTACTCACTATCCCACCGTCTGGCCCATTATCCAACCGCGTTCCGCTCTATTCCACCGCGTTACCCACTATCCCACCGTTTGAGCCACTATCCCACTGTGTTACCCAATATCTCACCGTGTTACCAACTATCCCAGCGTGTTACCCACGATTCAACCGCGATACCCAGTATCCCACCGTGTTACCCACTATCCCACTGTGTTACTCACTATCCCACCGTCTGGCCCATTATCCAACCGCGTTACTCACTGTCCCACCGTGTTACCCACTATCCCACCGCGTTACCCACTATCTCACCGTGTGACCCACTAATCCACCGCATGATCCACTATCCCACCGTGTTACCCAGTATCCCACCGTATTACCCACAATCTCACCTCGTTATCCACTATCCCACCGCGTTACCCACTATCCCACCGCGTTACCCACTATCCCACCGTGTTACCCACTATCCAACCGCGATACCCAGTATCCCACCGTGTTACCCACTATCCCACTGTGTTACTCTCTATCCCACCTTGAGCCCACTATCCCACCGTGTTACCCACTATCCCACTGTGTTACCAACTATTTCACCGCGTTACTCACCGACCCACTGCGTTACCCACTATCTCACCATGTTACCTACTATCCCACTGTGTTCCCCACAATCCCAGCGTATTACCCAATATCTCACCGCGTTACCCACTATCCCACCGTGTGATCCACTATACCACCATGTTACCCACTGTCCCACCGCGTTACCCACTGTCCCACCGTGTGACCCACCATCCCACCGTGTTACCCACTATCCCACCGTGTTACACACATTCTCACCCTATTACCCACTATCCCACCGCATTATCCACTATCTCACTGTGTGACCCACTATCCCACCGTGTTACCCACTATCCCACCGTGTTACCCACTATCCCACTGTGTTACCCACTGTCCCACCACGTTCCCCATTATCCCACCGTGTTACCCACTATCCCACCGCGATTCCCACTATCCCACCGCGTTACCCACTATCCCACCGTGTTACATACATTCTCACCCCGTTACCCACTATCCCACCGCGTTACCCACTATCTCACCCTGTTAGCCACTATCCCACCGTGTTACCCACGATCCAACCGCGTTACCCACTATCCCACCGTGTTACACAGTATCCCACTGCGTTATCCACAATCCCACCGCGTTACCCACTATCCAACCGCGTTACCCACTATCCCACCGTGTTACCCACTATCCCACTGTGTTACCCACTATCCCACCGTGGGCCCACTATCTCACCGCGTTACCCACTATCCCACCGTGTGACCCACTATCCCACTGTGTTTCCCACTATCCCACCGTGTTTCCCACTATCCAACCGCGATACCCACTATCCCACCGTGAGACCCACTATCCCACCGTGTTACCCACTATCCCTTCGTGTTACGCAGTATCCAACCGCGTTACCCACTATCCAACCGCGTTAACCACTATCCCACCACGTTACCCACTATCCCACCGTGTGACCTACTATCCCACTGTGGTTCCCAATATCTCACCGTGTTACCCGCTATCCCACCGTGTGACCCACTATCCCACCGTGTTACCCACTATCCAACCGCGATACCCAGTATCCCACCGTGTTACCCACTATCTCACCGCGTTACTCACTGTCCCACCGCGTTACCCACTATCTCACCGTGTGAACCACTATCCCACCGCGTTTCCCACTATCCCACCGCGTTACACACTATCCCACGGTGTTACCCACTATCCCACCGTGTTACCCACTATCCGTCCGTGTTACGCAGTATCCAACCGCGTTACCCACTATCCCACCGCGTTATCCACTATCCCACCGCGTTACCCACTATCCCACCGTGTTACCCACTATCCCACTGTGTTACTCACTATCCCACCGTGTTACCCAGTATCTCACCGTGTTACCCACAATCCCAGCGTGTTACCCACGATTCAACCGCGATACCCAGTATCCCACCGTGTTACCCACTATCCCACTGTGTTACTCACTATCCCACCGTCTGGCCCATTATCCAACCGCGTTCCGCTCTATCCCACCGTGTTACCCACTATCTCACCGCGTTACTCACTGTCCCACCGTGTTACCTACTATCCCACCGTTTTACCCACTATCCCATCGTGTTACCCACTATCCCACCGTGTTACCCACTATCCCACTGTGTTACCCACTATCCCACCGTGTGACCCACCATCCCAACGTGTTGCCCACGATCCAACCGCGATACCCAGTATCCCACCGTGTTACCCACTATCCCACTGTGTTACTCACTATCCCACCGTCTGGCCCATTATCCAACCGCGTTCCGCTCTATTCCACCGCGTTACCCACTATCCCACCGTGTGAGCCACTATTCCACTGTGTTACCCAATATCTCACCGTGTTACCCACTATCCCAGCGTGTTACCCACGATTCAACCGCGATACCCAGTATCCCACCGTGTTACCCACTATCCCACTGTGTTACTCACTATCCCACCGTCTGGCCCATTATCCAACCGCGTTACTCACTGTCCCACCGTGTTACCCACTATCCCACCGCGTTACCCACTATCTCACCGTGTGACCCACTAATCCACCGCATGATCCACTATCCCACCGTGTTACCCAGTATCCCACCGTGTTACCCACAATCTCACCTCGTTATCCACTATCCCACCGCGTTACCCACTATCCCACCGCGTTACCCACTATCCCACCGTGTTACCCACTATCCAACCGCGATACCCAGTATCCCACCGCGTTACCCACTATCCCACCGTGTTACCCACTATCCCACCGTGTTACCAACTATTTCACCGCGTTACTCACCGACCCACCACGTTACTCACTATCTCACCATGTTACCTACTATCCCACTGTGTTCCCCACAATCCCAGCGCATTACCCAATATCTCACCGCGTTACCCACTATCCCACCGTGTGATCCACTATACCACCATGTTACCCACTGTCCCACCGCGTTACCCACTGTCCCACCGCGTTACCCACCATCCCACCGTGTTACCCACTATCCCACCGTGTTACACACATTCTCACCCTATTACCCACTCTCCCACCGCATTATCCACTATCTCACTGTGTGACCCACTATCCCACCGTGTTACCCACTATCCCACTGTGTTACCCACTGTCCCACCACGTTCCCCATTATCCCACCGTGTTACCCACTATCCCACCGCGATTCCCACTATCCCACCGCGTTACCCACTATCCCACCGTGTTACATACATTCTCACCCCGTTACCCACTATCCCACCGCGTTACCCACTATCTCACCCTGTTAGCCACTATCCCACCGTGTTACCCACGATCCAACCGCGTTACCCACTATCCCACCGTGTTACACAGTATCCCACCGCGTTATCCACAATCCCACCGCGTTACCCACTATCCAACCGCGTTACCCATTATCCCACCGTGTTACCCACTATCCCACTGTGTGACCCACTATCCCACCGTGGGCCCACTATCTCACCGCGTTACCCACTATCCCACCGTGTGACCCACTATCCCACTGTGTTTCCCACTATCCCACCGTGTTTCCCACTATCCAACCGCGATACCCACTATCCCACCGTGAGACCCACTATCCCACCGTGTTACCCACTATCCCTTCGTGTTACGCAGTATCCAACCGCGTTACCCACTATCCAACCGCGTTACCCACTATCCCACCACGTTACCCACTATCCCACCGTGTGACCTACTATCCCACTGTGGTTCCCAATATCTCACCGTGTTACCCGCTATCCCACCGTGTGACCCACTATCCCACCGTGTTACCCACTATCCAACCGCGATACCCAGTATCCCACCGTGTTACCCACTATCTCACCGCGTTACTCACTGTCCCACCGCGTTACCCACTATCTCACCGTGTGAACCACTATCCCACCGCGTTTCCCACTATCCCACCGCGTTACACACTATCCCACGGTGTTACCCACTATCCCACCGTGTTACCCACTATCCCTCCGTGTTACGCAGTATCCAACCGTGTTACGCAGTATCCAACCGCGTTACCCACTATCCCACCGCGTTACCCACTATCCCACCGTGTTACCCACTATCTCACCGCGTTACGCATGATCTCACCTTGTTACCCACAATCCCACTGTGTTACTCACTATCCCACCGTGTTACCCACAATCTCACCTCGTTATCCACTATCCCACCGCGTTACCCACTATCCCACCGTGTGACCCACTATCCCACCGTGTTACCCACTGTCCCAATATCTCACCGTCTGACCCACTATCCCACCGTGTTACCCACTGTCCCAATATCTCACCGTGTTACCCACTGTCCCACCGTGTTACCCACTATCCCACCGCGAGACCCACTATCCCACCGTGTTACCCACAATCCCTTTGTGTTTTTCAGTATCCAACCGCATTACCCACTATACCACCGCGTTACCCACTATCCCACGGTGTTACCGACTATCCCATCGTGTTACCCTCTATCCCACCGCGTTACCCACTATCCCACTGTCTTAGCCACTACCTCACCTTGTTACCCACTATCCCACCGCGTTACCCACTATCCCACCGCGTTACCCACTATCCCACCGTGAGACCCACTATCCCACCGTGTTACCCACTATCCAACCGCGATACCCAGTATCCCACCGTGTTACCCACTATCCCACCGTGTTACCCACTATCTCACCTTGTTACCCACTATACCACTGTGTTACCCACAATCCCACCGTGTTACCCACTATCCCACCGCGTTACCCACGATCCCACCGCGTTACCCACTATCTCACCGTGTGACCCACTAATCCACTGTGTTACTCACTATCCCACTGTGTTACCCACTATCCCACCACATTATCCACTATCCCACCGCGTTACCCATATCCCACCGTCTGGCACATTATCCCACCGCGTTATGCACTATCTCACCGTGTTACCTACTACCCCACTGTGTTCCCCACAATCCCAGCGTGTTACCCACTATCCCACTGCGTTACCCACTATCCCACCGTGTTACCCACTGTCCCACCGTGTTACCCACTATCCCTCCGCGTTACCCACTATCCAACCGCGATACCCAGTATCCCACCATGTTCCCCACTATCCCAATGTGTTACTCACTATCTCACCGTGTTACCTACTACCCCACTGTGTTCCCCACTATCCCACCGCGTTACCCACTATCCCATCGTGTTACCCACTATCTCACCGCGTTACGCATGATCTCACCTTGTTACCCACAATCCCACCGTGTTACCCACAATCCCACCGTGTTACCCACTATCCCACCGCGTTACCCACTATCTCACCGTGTTACCCACTATCCCACTGTGTTACTCACTATCCCACCGTCTGGCCCATTATCCAACCGCGTTACGCACTATCCCACTGTGTTATCCACTATCCCACCGCGATACCCACTACCTCACAGTGTTGCCTACTATCCCACTGTGTTCCCCACAATCCCAGCCTGTTACCCACTATCCCACCGTGTGACCCACTATCTCACCGTGTTACCCACTGTCCCACCGTGTTACCCACAATCCCACCACGTTACCCACTATCCCACCGTGTGACCCACTATCCCACCGTGTTACCCACTATCCAACCGCGATACCCAGTATCCCAATATGAGACCCACTATCCCACCGTGTTACCCACTATCCGTTCATGTTATTCAGTATCCAACCGCGTTACCCACTATCCCACCGCGTTACCCACTATCCCACGGTGTTACCCACTATCCCATCGTTTTACCCACTATCCCACCGTGTTACCCACTATCCCACTGTGTTACCCACTATCTCACCGCGTTACTCACTAACCCACCGTGTTACCGAATATCTCACAGTGTTGCCTACTATCCCACTGTGTTCCCCACAATCCCAGCCTGTTACCCACTATCCCACCGTGTGACCCACTATCCCAAAGTGTTACCCAATATCTCACCGTGTTACCCAATATCCCACCGTGTGAGCCATTATCCCACCGTGTTACCCACTGTCCCACCGTGTTACCCACTATCCCACCGTGTGACCCACTATCCCAGCGTGTTACCCACGATCCAACCGCGATACCCAGTATCCCACCGTGTTACCCACTATCCCACTGTGTTACTCACTATCCCACCGTCTGGCCCATTATCCAACCGCGTTCCGCTCTATTCCACTGCGTTACCCACTATCCCACCGTGTGACCCACTATCCCACTGTGTTACCCAATATCTCACTGTGTTACCCACAATCCCAGCGTGTTACCCACGATTCAACCGCGATACCCAGTATCCCACCGTGTTACCCACTATCCCACTGTGTTACTCACTATCCCACCGTCTGGCCCATTATCCAACCGCGTTACGCACTATCCCACCGTGTTACCCACTATCTCACCGCGTTACTCACTGTCCCATCGTGTGACCCACTATCCCACCGTGTGACCCACCATCCCAACGTGTTACCCACGATCCAACCGCGATACCCAGTATCCCACCGTGTTACCCTCTATCCCACTGTGTTACTCACTATCCCACCGTCTGGCCCATTATCCAAGCGCGTTACACACTATCCCACCGTGTTACCCACTATCTCACCGCGTTACTCACTGTCCCACCGTGTTACCTACTATCCCACCGTTTTACCCACTATCCCATCGTGTTACCCACTATCCCACCGTGTTACCCACTATCCCACTGTGTTACCCACTATCCCACCGTGTGACCCACCATCCCAACGTGTTACCCACGATCCAACCGCGATACCCAGTATCCCACCGTGTTACCCACTATCCCACTGTGTTACTCACTATCCCACCGTCTGGCCCATTATCCAACCGCGTTCCGCTCTATTCCACCGCGTTACCCACTATCCCACCGTGTGAGCCACTATCCCACTGTGTTACCCAATATCTCACCGTGTTACCCACTATCCCAGCGTGTTACCCACGATTCAACCGCGATACCCAGTATCCCACCGTGTTACCCACTATCCCACTGTGTTACCCACTATCCCACCGTGGGCCCACTATCTCACCGCGTTACCCACTATCCCACCGTGTGACCCACTATCCCACTGTGTTTCCCACTATCCCACCGTGTTTCCCACTATCCAACCGCGATACCCACTATCCCACCGTGAGACCCACTATCCCACCGTGTTACCCACTATCCCTTCGTGTTACGCAGTATCCAACCGCGTTACCCACTATCCAACCGCGTTACCCACTATCCCACCACGTTACCCACTATCCCACCGTGTGACCTACTATCCCACTGTGGTTCCCAATATCTCACCGTGTTACCCGCTATCCCACCGTTTGACCCACTATCCCACCGTGTTACCCACTATCCAACTGCGATACCCAGTATCCCACCGTGTTACCCACTATCTCACCGCGTTACTCACTGTCCCACCGCGTTACCCACTATCTCACCGTGTGAACCACTATCCCACCGCGTTTCCCACTATCCCACCGCGTTACACACTATCCCACAGTGTTACCCACTATCTCACCGTGTTTCCCACTATTCCACCGCGATACCCACTATCCCACCGTGAGACCCACTATCCCACCGTGTTACCCACTATCCCTCCGTGTTACGCAGTATCCAACCGTGTTACGCAGTATCCAACCGCGTTACCCACTATCCCACTGCGTTACCCACTATCCCACCGCGTTACCCACTATCCCACCGTGTTACCCACTATCTCACCGCGTTACGCATGATCTCACCTTGTTACCCACAATCCCACTGTGTTACTCACTATCCCACCGTGTTACCCACAATCTCACCTCGTTATCCACTATCCCACCGCGTTACCCACTATCCCACCGTGTGACCCACTATCCCACCGTGTTACCCACTGTCCCACTGTGTTACCCACTATCCCACCGTGTTACCCACTGTCCCAATATCTCACCGTGTTACCCACTGTCCCACCGTGTTACCCACTATCCCACCGCGAGACCCACTATCCCACCGTGTTACCCACAATCCCTTTGTGTTTTTCAGTATCCAACCGCATTACCCACTATACCACCGCGTTACCCACTATCCCACGGTGTTACCGACTATCCCATCGTGTTACCCACTATCCCACCGCGTTACCCACTATCCCACTGTCTTAGCCACTACCTCACCTTGTTACCCACTATCCCACCGCGTTACCCACTATCCCACCGCATTACCCACTATCCCACCGTGAGACCCACTATCCCACCGTGTTACCCACTATCCAACCGCGATACCCAGTATCCCACCGTGTTACCCACTATCCCACCGTGTTACCCACTATCTCACCTTGTTACCCACTATACCACTGTGTTACCCACAATCCCACCGTGTTACCCACTATCCCACCGCGTTACCCACGATCCCACCGCGTTACCCACTATCTCACCGTGTGACCCACTAATCCACTGTGTTACTCACTATCCCACTGTGTTACCCACTATCCCACCACATTATCCACTATCCCACCGCGTTACCCATATCCCACCGTCTGGCACATTATCCCACCGCGTTATGCACTATCTCACCGTGTTACCTACTACCCCACTGTGTTCCCCACAATCCCAGCGTGTTACCCACTATCCCACTGCGTTACCCACTATCCCACCGTGTTACCCACTGTCCCACCGTGTTACCCACTATCCCTCCGCGTTACCCACTATCCAACCGCGATACCCAGTATCCCACCGTGTTCCCCACTATCCCAATGTGTTACTCACTATCTCACCGTGTTACCTACTACCCCACTGTGTTCCCCACTATCCCACCGCGTTACCCACTATCCCATCGTGTTACCCACTATCTCACCGCGTTACGCATGATCTCACCTTGTTACCCACAATCCCACCGTGTTACCCACAATCCCACCGTGTTACCCACAATCCCACCGTGTTACCCACTATCCCACCGCGTTACCCACTATCTCACCGTGTTACCCACTATCCCACTGTGTTACTCACTATCCCACCGTCTGGCCCATTATCCAACCGCGTTACGCACTATCCCACTGTGTTACCCACTATCTCACCGCGTTATCCACTATCCCACCGCGATACCCACTACCTCACAGTGTTGCCTACTATCCCACTGTGTTCCCCACAATCCCAGCCTGTTACCCACTATCCCACCGTGTGACCCACTATCTCACCGTGTTACCCACTGTCCCACCGTGTTACCCACAATCCCACCACGTTACCCACTATCCCACCGTGTGACCCACTATCCCACCGTGTTACCCACTATCCAACCGCGATACCCAGTATCCCAATATGAGACCCACTATCCCACCGTGTTACCCACTATCCGTTCATGTTATTCAGTATCCAACCGCGTTACCCACTATCCCACCGCGTTACCCACTATCCCACGGTGTTACCCACTATCCCATCGTTTTACACACTATCCCACCGTGTTACCCACTATCCCACTGTGTTACACACTATCCCACCGCGTTACTCACTAACCCACCGTGTTACCGAATATCTCACAGTGTTGCCTACTATCCCACTGTGTTCCCCACAATCCCAGCCTGTTACCCACTATCCCACCGTGTGACCCACTATCCCAAAGTGTTACCCAATATCTCACCGTGTTACCCAATATCCCACCGTGTGAGCCATTATCCCACCGTGTTACCCACTGTCCCACCGTGTTACCCACTATCCCACCGTGTGACCCACTATCCCAGCGTGTTACCCACGATCCAACCGCGATACCCAGTATCCCACCGTGTTACCCACTATCCCACTGTGTTACTCACTATCCCACCGTCTGGCCCATTATCCAACCGCGTTCCGCTCTATTCCACTGCGTTACCCACTATCCCACCGTGTGACCCACTATCCCACTGTGTTACCCAATATCTCACCGTGTTACCCACAATCCCAGCGTGTTACCCACGATTCAACCGCGATACCCAGTATCCCACCGTGTTACCCACTATCCCACTGTGTTACTCACTATCCCACCGTCTGGCCCATTATCCAACTGCGTTACGCACTATCCCACCGTGTTACCCACTATCTCACCGCGTTACTCACTGTCCCATCGTGTGACCCACTATCCCACCGTGTGACCCACCATCCCAACGTGTTACCCACGATCCAACCGCGATACCCAGTATCCCACCGTGTTACCCACTATCCCACTGTGTTACTCACTATCCCACCGTCTGGCCCATTATCCAACCGCGTTCCGCTCTATTCCACTGCGTTACCCACTATCCCACCGTGTGACCCACTATCCCACTGTGTTACCCAATATCTCACCGTGTTACCCACTATCCCAGCGTGTTACCCACGATTCAACCGCGATACCCAGTATCCCACCGTGTTACCCACTATCCCACTGTGTTACTCACTATCCCACCGTCTGGCCCATTATCCATCCGCGTTACTCACTGTCCCACCGTGTTACCCACTATCCCACCGCGTTACCCACTATCTCACCGTGTGACCCACTAATCCACCGCATGATCCACTATCCCACCGTGTGACCCACTATCCCACCGTGTTACCCACAATCTCACCTCGTTATCCACTATCCCACCGCGTTACCCACTATCCCACCGTGTTACCCACTATCCAACCGCGATACCCAGTATCCCACCGTGTTACCCACTATCCCACTGTGTTACTCACTATCCCACCTTGAGCCCACTATCCCACCGTGTTACCCACTATCCCACCGTGTTACCAACTATTTCACCGCGTTACTCACCGACCCACCGCGTTACCCACTATCTCACCATGTTACCTACTATCCCACTGTGTTCCCCACAATCCCAGCGTATTACCCAATATCTCACCGCGTTACCCACTATCCCACCGTGTTACCCACTATCCCACCGTGTTACCAACTATTTCACCGCGTTACTCACCGACCCACCGCGTTACCCACTATCTCACCATGTTACCTACTATCCCACTGTGTTCCCCACAATCCCAGCGTATTACCCAATATCTCACCGCGTTACCCACTATCCCACCGTGTGATCCACTATACCACCATGTTACCCACTGTCCCACCGCGTTACCCACTGTCCCACCGCGTTACCCACCATCCCACCGTGTTACCCACTATCCCACCGTGTTACACACATTCTCACCCTATTACCCACTATCCCACCGCATTATCCACTATCTCACTGTGTGACCCACTATCCCACTGTGTTACCCACTATCCCACCGTGTTACCCACTATCCCACTGTGTTACCCACTGTCCCACCACGTTCCCCATTATCCCACCGTGTTACCCACTATCCCACCGCGATTCCCACTATCCCACCGCGTTACCCACTATCCCACCGTGTTACATACATTCTCACCCCGTTACCCACTATCCCACCGCGTTACCCACTATCTCACCCTGTTAGCCACTATCCCACCGTGTTACCCACGATCCAACCGCGTTACCCACAATCCCACCGTGTTACACAGTATCCCACCGCGTTATCCACAATCCCACCGCGTTACCCACTATCCAACCGCGTTACCCACTATCCCACCGTGTTACCCACTATCCCGCTGTGTTACCCACTATCCCACCGTGGGCCCACTATCTCACCGCGTTACCCACTATCCCACCGTGTGACCCACTATCCCACCGTGTTACCCACTGTCCCAATATCTCACCGTGTTACCCACTGTCCCACCGTGTTACCCACTATCCCACCGCGAGACCCACTATCCCACCGTGTTACCCACAATCCCTTTGTGTTTTTCAGTATCCAACCGCATTACCCACTATACCACCGCGTTACCCACTATCCCACGGTGTTACCGACTATCCCATCGTGTTACCCACTATCCCACCGCGTTACCCACTATCCCACTGTCTTAGCCACTACCTCACCTTGTTACCCACTATCCCACCGCGTTACCCACTATCCCACCGCATTACCCACTATCCCACCGTGAGACCCACTATCCCACCGTGTTACCCACTATCCAACCGCGATACCCAGTATCCCACCGTGTTATCCACTATCCCACCGTGTTACCCACTATCTCACCTTGTTACCCACTATACCACTGTGTTACCCACAATCCCACCGTGTTACCCACTATCCCACCGCGTTACCCACGATCCCACCGCGTTACCCACTATCTCACCGTGTGACCCACTAATCCACTGTGTTACTCACTATCCCACTGTGTTACCCACTATCCCACCACATTATCCACTATCCCACCGCGTTACCCATATCCCACCGTCTGGCACATTATCCAACCGCGTTATGCACTATCTCACCGTGTTACCTACTACCCCACTGTGTTCCCCACAATCCCAGCGTGTTACCCACTATCCCACTGCGTTACCCACTATCCCACCGTGTTACCCACTGTCCCACCGTGTTACCCACTATCCCTCCGCGTTACCCACTATCCAACCGCGATACCCAGTATCCCACCGTGTTCCCCACTATCCCAATGTGTTACTCACTATCTCACCGTGTTACCTACTACCCCACTGTGTTCCCCACTATCCCACCGCGTTACCCACTATCCCACCGTGTTACCCACTATCTCACCGCGTTACGCATGATCTCACCTTGTTACCCACAATCCCACCGTGTTACCCACAATCCCACCGTGTTACCCACAATCCCACCGTGTTACCCACTATCCCACCGCGTTACCCACTATCTCACCGTGTTACCCACTATCCCACTGTGTTACTCACTATCCCACCGTCTGGCCCATTATCCAACCGCGTTACGCACTATCCCACTGTGTTACCCACTATCCCACCGCGATACCCACTACCTCACAGTGTTGCCTACTATCCCACTGTGTTCCCCACAATCCCAGCCTGTTACCCACTATCCCACCGTGTGACCCACTATCTCACCATGTTACCCACTGTCCCACCGTGTTACCCACAATCCCACCACGTTACCCACTATCCCACCGTGTGACCCACTATCCCACCGTGTTACCCACTATCCAACCGCGATACCCAGTATCCCAATATGAGACCCACTATCCCACCGTGTTACCCACTATCCGTTCATGTTATTCAGTATCCAACCGCGTTACCCACTATCCCACCGCGTTACCCACTATCCCACGGTGTTACCCACTATCCCATCGTTTTACCCACTATCCCACCGTGTTACCCACTATCCCACTGTGTTACCCACTATCTCACCGCGTTACTCACTAACCCACCGTGTTACCGAATATCTCACAGTGTTGCCTACTATCCCACTGTGTTCCCCACAATCCCAGCCTGTTACCCACTATCCCACCGTGTGACCCACTATCCCAAAGTGTTACCCAATATCTCACCGTGTTACCCAATATCCCACCGTGTGAGCCATTATCCCACCGTGTTACCCACTGTCCCACCGTGTTACCCACTATCCCACCGTGTGACCCACTATCCCAGTGTGTTACCCACGATCCAACCGCGATACCCAGTATCCCACCGTGTTACCCACTATCCCACTGTGTTACTCACTATCCCACCGTCTGGCCCATTATCCAACCGCGTTCCGCTCTATTCCACTGCGTTACCCACTATCCCACCGTGTGACCCACTATCCCACTGTGTTACCCAATATCTCACCGTGTTACCCACAATCCCAGCGTGTTACCCACGATTCAACCGCGATACCCAGTATCCCACCGTGTTACCCACTATCCCACTGTGTTACTCACTATCCCACCGTCTGGCCCATTATCCAACCGCGTTACTCACTGTCCCACCGTGTTACCCACTATCCCACCGCGTTACCCACTATCTCACCGTGTGACCCACTAATCCACCGCATGATCCACTATCCCACCGTGTGACCCAGTATCCCACCGTGTTACCCACAATCTCACCTCGTTATCCACTATCCCACCGCGTTACCCACTATCCCACCGTGTAACCCACTATCCCACCATGTTACCCACTATCCCACTGTGTTACTCACTATCCCACTGTGTTACTCACTATCCCACCTTGAGCCCACTATCCCACCGCGTTACCCACTATCCCACCGTGTTACCCACTATCCAACCGCGATACCCAGTATCCCACCGTGTTACCCACTATCCCACTGTGTTACTCACTATCCCACCTTGAGCCCACTATCCCACCGTGTTACCCACTATCCCACCGTGTTACCAACTATTTCACCGCGTTACTCACCGACCCACCGCGTTACCCACTATCTCACCATGTTACCTACTATCCCACTGTGTTCCCCACAATCCCAGCGTATTACGCAATATCTCACCGCGTTACCCACTATCCCACCGTGTGATCCACTATACCACCATGTTACCCACTGTCCCACCGCGTTACCCACTGTCCCACCGCGTTACCCACCATCCCACCGTGTTACCCACTATCCCACCGTGTTACACACATTCTCACCCTATTACCCACTATCCCACCGCATTATCCACTATCTCACTGTGTGACCCACTATCCCACTGTGTTACCCACTATCCCACCGTGTTACCCACTATCCCACTGTGTTACCCACTGTCCCACCACGTTCCCCATTATCCCACCGTGTTACCCACTATCCCACCGCGATTCCCACTATCCCACCGCGTTACCCACTATCCCACCGTGTTACATACATTCTCACCCCGTTACCCACTATCCCACCGCGTTACCCACTATCTCACCCTGTTAGCCACTATCCCACCGTGTTACCCACGATCCAACCGCGTTACCCACAATCCCACCGTGTTACACAGTATCCCACCGCGTTATCCACAATCCCACCGCATTACCCACTATCCAACCGCGTTACCCACTATCCCACCGTGTTACCCACTATCCCACTGTGTTACCCACTATCCCACCGTGGGCCCACTATCTCACCGCGTTACCCACTATCCCACCGTGTGACCCACTATTCCACTGTGTTTCCCACTATCCCACCGTGTTTCCCACTATCCAACCGCGATACCCACTATCCCACCGTGAGACCCACTATCCCACCGTGTTACCCACTATCCCTTCGTGTTACGCAGTATCCAACCGCGTTAGCCACTATCCAACCGCGTTACCCACTATCCCACCGCGTTACCCACAATCCCACATTGTTACCCACAATCCCACCGTGTTATCCATTATCCCACCGCGTTACCCACGATCCCAGGGTGTTACCCACTATCCCACCGCGTTATCCACTATCCCACCGCGTTACCCAGTATTCCACCGTCTGACCCATTATCCAACCGGGTTACGCACTATTCCACCGTGTTACCCACTATCCCACCGTGTGACCCACTATCCCACTGTGTTACCCAATATCTCACCGTGTTACCCATTATCCCAGCGTGTTACCCACGATCCAACCGCGATAGCCCGTATCCCACCGTGTTACCCACTATCCCACTGTGTTACTCACTATCCCACCGTTTGGCCCATTATCCAACCGCGATACCCACTATCTCACCGTGTTACCTACTATCCCACTGTGTTACCCACAATCCCAGCGTGTTACCCACTGTCCCACCGCGTTACCCACTGTCCCACCGCCTTACCCACTATCCCACCGCGTTACCCACTATCCCACCACGTTACCCACTATCCCACTGTGTGAGCCACTATCCCAAAGTGTTACCCAATATCTCACCGTGTTACCCAGTATCCCACCGTGTTACCCACTGTCCCACCGTGTTACCCACTATCCCACCGCGTTACCCACTATACCACCGTGTGACCCACTATCCCAGCGTGTTACCCACTATCCCAGCGTATTACCCAATATCTCACCGCGTTACCCACTATCCCACCGTGTGATCCACTATACCACCATGTTACCCACTGTCCCACCGCGTTACCCAGTATCTCACCATGTTACCTACTATCCCACTGTGTTTCCCACAATCCCAGCGTGTTACCCACTGTCCCACTGCGTGACACACTATCCCACCGTGTGACCCACTATCCCACAGTGTTACCCAATATCTCACCATGTTACCCAATATCTCACCATGTTACCCACTATCACACCGTGTGACCCACTCTTCAACCGTGTTACCCACTGTCCCACCGTGTTACCCACTAAACCACCGCGTTACCCACTATCCCACCGTGTGACCCACTATCCAACCGCGATACCCAGTATCCCACCATGAGACCCACTATCCCACCGTGTTACCCACTATCCCTTCATGTTATTCAGTATCCAACCGCGTTACCCACTATCCCACCGTGTTACCCACTATCCCACGGTGTTACCCACTATCCCATCATGTTACCCACTATCCCACCGTGTTACCCACTATCCCACTGTGTTACCCACTATCTCACCGCGTTACTCACTAACCCACCGTGTTACTGAATATCTCACCGTGTACCTACTATCCCACGGTGTTTCCCACTATCCCATCATGTTACCCACTATCCAACCGTGTTACCCACTATCCAACCGTGTTACCCACTATCCCACTGCGTTACCCACTATCCCACATTGTTACCCACTATCCCACCGTGTTACCCACTATCCCACCGCGTTATCCACTAACCCACCGTGTTACCCAGTATACCACCGTGTTACCCACTATCCCACCGTGTGATCCATTATCCAACCGCGTTACCCACGATCCCACGGTGTTACCCACTATCCCACCGCGTTATCCACTATCCCACCGCGTTACCCAGTATTCCACCGTCTGACCCATTATCCAACCGGGTTACGCACTATTCCACCGCGTTACCCACTATCCCACCGTGTGACCCACTATCCCACTGTGTTACCCAATATCTCACTGTGTTACCCACAATCCCACCGTGTTACCCACGATCCAACCGCGATACCCAGTATCCCACCGTGTTACCCACTATCCCACTGTGTTACTCACTGTCCCACCGTCTGGCCCATTATCCAACCGCGTTACGCACTATCCCACTGTGTTACCCACTATCTCACCGCGTTATCCACTATCCCACTGCGATACCCACTACCTCACAGTGTTGCCTACTATCCCACTGTGTTCCCCACAATCCCAGCCTGTTACCCACTATCCCACCGTGTGACCCACTATCCCACCGTGTGTCCCACTATCCCAAAGTGTTACCCAATATCTCACCGTGTTACCCACTATCCCACCGTGTTACCCACTATCCCACCGTGTTACCCACTGTCCCACAGTGTTACCCACAATCCCACCACGTTACCCACTATCCCACCGTGTGACCCACTATCCCACCGTGTTACCCACTATCCAACCGCGATACCCAGTATCCCAATATGAGACCCACTATCCCACCGTGTTACCCACTATCCCTTCATGTTATTCAGTATCCAACCGCGTTACCCACTATCCCACAGCGTTACCCACTATCCCACGGTGTTACCCACTATCCCATCATGTTACCCACTATCCCACCGTGTTACCCACTATCCCACCGCATTACTCACTAACCCACCGTGTTACCGAATATCTCACAGTGTTGCCTACTATCCCACTGTGTTCCCCACAATCCCAGCCTGTTACCCACTATTCCACCGTGTGACCCACTATCCCAAAGTGTTACCCAATATCTCACCGTGTTACCCAATATCCCACCGTGTGAGCCATTATCCCACCGTGTTACCCACTATCCCACCGTGTGACCCACTATCCCACTGTGTTACTCACTATCCCACCGTCTGGCCCATTATCCAACCGCGTTACGCACTATCCCACCGTGTTACCCACTATATCACCGCGTTACTCACTGTCCCACCGCGTTACCCACTATCCCACCGTGTGACCCACTATCCCACTGTGTTACCCAATATCTCACCGTGTTACCCACAATCCCAGCGTGTTATCCACGATTCAACCGCGATACCCAGTATCCCACCGTGTTACCCACTATCCCACTGTGTTACTCACTATCCCACCGTCTGGCCCATTATCCAACCGCGTTACTCACTATCCCATCGTGTTACCCACTATCCCACCGTGTTACCCACTATCCCACCGTGTGACCCACCATCCCAACGTGTTACCCACGATCCAACCGCGATACCCAGTATCCCACCGTGTTACCCACTATCCCACTGTGTTACTCACTATCCCACCGTCTGGCCCATTATCCAACCGCGTTACTCACTGTCCCACCGCGTTACCCACTATCCCACCGTGTGACCCACTATCCCACTGTGTTACCCAATATCTCACCGTGTTACCCACTATCCCAGCGTGTTACCCACGATTCAACCGCGATACCCAGTATCCCACCGTGTTACCCACTATCCCACTGTGTTACTCACTATCCCACCGTCTGGCCCATTATCCAACCGCGTTACTCACTGTCCCACCGTGTTACCCACTATCCCACCGCGTTACCCACTATCTCACCGTGTGACCCACTAATCCACCGCATGATCCACTATCCCACCGTGTTACCCAGTATCCCACCGTGTTACCCACTATCCAACCGCGATACCCAGTATCCCACCGTGTTACCCACTATCCCACTGTGTTACTCACTATCCCACCTTGAGCCCACTATCCCACCGTGTTACCCACTATCCCACCATGTTACCAACTATTTCACCGCGTTACTCACCGACCCACCGCGTTACTCACTATCTCACCATGTTACCTACTATCCCACTGTGTTCCCCACAATCCCAGCGTATTACCCAATATCTCACCGCGTTACCCACTATCCCACCGTGTGATCCACTATACCACCATGTTACCCACTGTCCCACCGCGTTACCCACTGTCCCACCGCGTTACCCACCATCCCACCGTGTTACCCACTATCCCACCGTGTTACACACATTCTCACCCTATTACCCACTATCCCACCGCATTATCCACTATCTCACTGTGTGACCCACTATCCCACTGTGTTACCCACTATCCCACCGTGTTACCCACTATCGCACTGTGTTACCCACTGTCCCACCACGTTCCCCAATATCTCACCGTGTTACCCACTATCCCACTGTGTTGCCCACTAAACCACCGCGTTACCCACTATCCCACCTTGTGACCCACTATCCCACCGTGTGACCCACTATCCCACCGTGTTACCCACTATCTAACCGCGATACCCAGTATCCCACCATGAGACCCACTATCCCACCGTGTTACCCACTATCCCTTCATGTTATTCAGTATCCAACCGCGTTACCCACTATCCCACCGCGTTACCCACTATCCCACGGTGTTACCCACTATCCCATCATGTTACCCACTATCCCACTGTGTTACCCACTATGCCACTGTGTTACCCACTATCTCACCACGTTACTCACTAACCCACCGTGTTACCGAATATCCCACCGTTTAACCCACTATCCAACCGCGTTACCCACTATCGCACCGCGTTACCCACTATCCCACATTGTTACCCACCATCCCACCGTGTTATCCACTATCCCACCGCGTTACCCACTAACCCACCGTGTTACCCAGTATACCACCGTGTTACCCACTATCCCACTATGTGACCCATTATCCAACCGCATTACCCACGATCCCACGGTGTTACACACTATCCCACCGCGTTATCCACTATCCCACCGCGTTACCCAGTATTCCATCGTCTGACCCATTATCCAACCGGGTTACGCACTATTCCACCGCGTTACCCACTATCCCACCGTGTGACCCACTATCCCACTGTGTTACCCACGATCCAACCGCGATACCCAGTATCCCACCGTGTTACCCACTATCCCACTGTGTTACTCACTATCCCACCGTCTGGCCCATTATCCAACCGCGTTACGCACTATCCCACTGCGTTACCCACTATCTCACCGCATTATCCACTATCCCACCGCGATACCCACTATCTCACAGTGTTACCTACTATCTCACTGTGTTCCCCACAATCCCAGCGTGTTACCCACTATCCCAGCGTGTTACCCACTATCCCACCGTGTGAGCCACTATCCCAAAGTGTTACCCAATATCTCACCGTGTTACCCAGTATCTCACCGTGTTACCCAGTATCCCACCGTGTTACCCACTGTCCCACCGTGTGACCCACTATCCCACCATGTGACCCACTATTCAACCGTGTTACCCACTGTCCCACCGTGTTACCCACTGTCCCACCGTGTGACCCACTATCCCACCGTGTGACCCACTATCCCACCGTGTTACCCACTATCCAACCACGATACCCAGTATCCCACCGTTACCCACTATCCCACTGTGTTACTCACTATCTCACCGCGTTACTCACTGTCCCACCGCGTTACCCAGTATCTCACCATGTTACCTACTATCCCACTGTGTTTCCCACAATCCCAGCGTTACCCACTGTCCCACTGCGTTACCCGCTATCCCACCGTGTGACCCACTATCCCACAGTGTTACCCAATGTCTCACTGTGTTACCCACTATCACACCGTGTGACCCACTCTTCAACCGTGTTACCCACTGTCCCACCGTGTTACCCACTAAACCACCGTGTTTCCCACTATCCCACCACGATACCCACTACCCCACCGCGTTACCCACTATCCCACCGTGTGACCCACTATCCCACCGCGTTACCCACTATCCAACCGCGTTACCCACTATCCCACCGCATTACCCACAATCCCACATTGTTACCCACAATCCCACCGTGGTATCCACTATCCCACCGCGTTACCCACTAACCCACCGTGTTACCCAGTATACCACCATGTTACCCACTATCCCACCATGTGACCCATTATCCAACCGCGTTACCCACTATCCCACCGCGTTATCCACTATCCCACCGCGTTACCCAGTATTCCACCGTCTGACCCATTATCCAACCGGGTTACGCACTATTCCACCGCGTTACCCACTATCCCACCGTGTGACCCACTATCCCACTGTGCTACCCAATATCTCACCGTGTTACCCACTATCCCAGCGTGTTTCCCACGATCCAACCACGATACCCACTATCCCACCGTGTTACCTACTATCCCACTGTGTTACTCACTATCCCACCGTCTGGCCCATGATCCAACCGTGATACCCACTATCTCACCGTGTTACCTACTATCCCACTGTGTTCCCCACAATCCCAGCGTGTTACCCACTGTCCCACCGCGTTACCCACTATCCCACCGCGTTACCCACTATCCCACCGCGTTACCCACTATCCCACTGTGTGAGCCACTATCCCAAAGTGTTACCCAATATCTCACCGTGTTACCCAGTATCCCACCGTGTGACCCACTGTCCCACCGTGTTACCCACTGTCCCACCGTGTTACCCACTATCCCACCGCGTTACCCACTATACCACCGTGTGACCCACTATCCAACCACGATACCCATTATCCCACCGTTACCCACTATCCCACTGTGTTACTCACTATCTCACCGCGTTACTCACTGTCCCACCGCGTTACCCAGTATCTCACCATGTTACCTACTATCCCACTGTGTTTCCCACAATCCCAGCGTGTTACCCACTGCCCCACTGCGTTACCCACTATCCCACCGTGTGACCCACTATCCCACAGTGTTACCCAATATCTCACCGTGTTACCCACTATCACACCGTGTGACCCACTCTTCAACCGTGTTACCCACTGTCCCACCGTGTTACCCACTAAACCACCGCGTTACCCACTATCCCACCGTGTGACCCACTATCCCACCGTGTTACCCACTATCCAACTGCGATACCCAGTATCCCACCATGAGACCCACTATCCCACCGTGTTACCCACTATCCCTTCATGTTATTCAGTATCCAACCGCGTTACCCACTATCCCACGGTGTTACCCACTATCCCACGGTGTTACCCACTATCCCACCGTGTTACCCACTATCTCACCGCGTTACTCACTAACCCACCGTGTTACTGAATATCTCACCGTGTACCTACTATCCCACGGTGTTACCCACTATCCCATCATGTTACCCACTATCCCACCGTGTTACCCACTATCCCACTGTGTTACCCACTATCTCACCGCGTTACTCACTAACCCACCGTGTTACTGAATATCTCACCGTGTACCTACTATCCCACGGTGTTACCCACTATCCCATCATGTTACCCACTATCCAACCGCGTTACCCACTATCCCACTGCGTTACCCACTATCCCACATTGTTACCCACTATCCCACCGTGTTATCCACTATCCCACCGCGTTATGCACTAACCCACCATGTTACCCAGTATACCACCGTGTTACCCACTATCCCACCGTGTGATCCATTATCCAACCGCGTTACCCACGATCCCACGGTGTTACCCACTATGCCACCATGTGACCCACTATCCCACCGCGTTACCCAGTATTCCACCGTCTGACCCATTATCCAACCGGGTTACGCACTATTCCACCGCGTTACCCACTATCCCACCGTGTGACCCACTATCCCACTGTGTTACCCAATATCTCACCGTGTTACCCACTATCCCAACGTGTTACCCACGATCCAACCGCGATACCCATTATCCCACCGTGTTACCCACTATCCCACTGTGTTACCCACTATCTCACCGCGTTATCCACTATCCCACCGCGATACCCACTATCTCACAGTGTTGCCTACTATCCCACTGTGTTCCCCACAATCCCAGCCTGTTACCCACTATCCCACCGTGTTACCCACTATCCCAAAGTGTTACCCAATATCTCACCGTGTTACCCACTATTCCACCGTGTTACCCACTGTCCCACCGTGTTACCCACTATCCAACCGCGATACCCAGTATCCCACCTTGTTACCCACTATACCACTGTGTTACCCACAATCCCACCGTGTGACCCACTATCCCACCGTGTTATCCACTATCCCACCGTGTTTCCCACTATCTCACCTTGTTACCCACTATACCACCGTGTTACCCACAATCCCACCGTGTTACCCACTATCCCACCACGTTACCCACGATCCCACCGCGTTACCCACTATCTCACCGTGTGACCCACTAATCCACTGTGTTACTCACTATCCCACTGTGTTACCCACTATCCCACCACATTATCCACTATCCCACCGCGTTACCCATATCCCACCGTCTGGCACATTATCCCACTGCGTTATGCACTATCCCACCGAGTTACCCACTATCTCACCGTGTTACCTACTACCCCACTGTGTTCCCCACAATCCCAGCGTGTTACCCACTATCCCACTGCGTTACCCACTATCCCACCGTGTGACCCACTATCCCAAAGTGTTACCCAATATCTCACCGTGTTACCCACTGTCCCACCGTGTTACCCACAATCCCTCCGCATTACCCACTATCCCTCCGCATTACCCACTATCCCACCGCGTTACCCACTATCCCACCGCGTTACCCACTATCCCACCGTGTGACCCACTAATCCACTGTGTTACTCACTGTCCCACCGTGTTACCCACTATCCCACCGCATTATCCACTATCCCACCGCGTTACCCAGTATCCCACCATCTGGCCCATTATCCAACCGCGTTACGCACTATCCCACCATGTTACCCACTATCTCACCGAGTTATCCACTATCCCACGGCGTTACCCACTATCTCACCGTGTTACCTACTATCCCACTGTGTTCCCCACAATCCCAGCCTGTTTCCCACTATCCCACCGCGTTACCCACTATCCCACCGCGTTACCCACTATCCTACCATGTGACCCACTATCCCAAAGTGTTACCCACTATCCCACCGTGTTACCCACTATCCCACCATGTGACCCACTATCCCACCGCGTTACCTACTATCCCACCGCGTTACCCACTATCCCACCGTGTTACCCAATATCTCACTGTCTTACCCACTATGCCAACGTGTTACCCACGATCCAACCGCGATACGCAGTATCCCACTGTGTTACTCACTATCCCACCGTCTGGCCCATTATCCAACCGCGTTACGCACTATCCCACCGTGTTACCCACTATCTCACCACGTTACTCACTGTCCCACCGCGTTACCCACTATCTCACCATGTTACCTACTTTCCCACTGTGTTCCCCACAATCCCAGCGTGTTACCCACTATCCCACCGCGTTACCCACTGTCCCACCGTGTGACCCACTATCCCACTGTGTTACCCAATATCTCATCGTGTTACCTACTATCCCACTGTGTTCCCCACAATCCCAGCCTGTTTCCCACTATCCCACCGCGTTACCCACTATCCCACCGCGTTACCCACTATCCCACCATGTGACCCACTATCCCAAAGTGTTACCCACTATCCCACCGTGTTACCCACTATCCCACCATGTGACCCACTATCCCACCGCGTTACCTACTATCCCACCGCGTTACCCACTATCCCACCGTGTTACCCAATATCTCACCGTCTTACCCACTATGCCAACGTGTTACCCACGATCCAACCGCGATACGCAGTATCCCACCGTGTTACCCACTATCCCACTGTGTTACTCACTATCCCACCGTCTGGCCCATTATCCAACCGCGTTACGCACTGTCCCACCGCGTTACCCACTATCTTACCATGTTACCTACTTTCCCACTGTGTTTCCCACAATCCCAGCGTGTTACCCACTATCCCACCGCGTTACCCACTGTCCCACCGTCTGACTCACTATCCCACTGTGTTACCCAATATCTCATCGTGTTACCCACTATCCCACCGTGTGACCCACTATTCAACCGTGTTACCCACTGTCCCACCATGAGACCCACTATCCCACCGTGTTACCCACTATCCCACGGTGTTACCCACTATCCCACCGTTTTACCCACTATCCCACCGCGTTGCCCACTATCCCACCGTGTTACCCACTATCCCACGGTGTTACCCACTATCCCACCGTGTTACCCACTATCCCACTGTGTTACCCAATATCTCATCGTGTTACCCACTATCCCACCGTGTTACCCACTATCCCACTGTGTTACCCAATATCTCATCGTGTTACCCACTATCCCACCATGAGACCCACTATCCCACCGTGTTACTCACTATCCCTTCATGTTATTCAGTATCCAACCGCGTTACCCACTATCCCACCGCGTTACCCACTATCCCACGGTGTTACCCACTATCCCACCGTTTTACCCACTATCCCACCGCGTTACCCACTATCCCACTGTTACCCACTATCTCACCACGTAACCCACTATCCCACGGTGTTACCTACTATCCCACCGTTTTACCCACTATCCCACCGCGTTACCCACTATCCCATCGTGTTACCCACTATCCCACCGTGTTACCCACTATCCCATCGTGTTACCCACTATCCCACCGCGTTACCCAGTATCCTACCGTGTGAGCCATTATCCAACCGCGTTACCCACTATCCCACGGTGTTACCCACTATCCCATCGTGTTACCCACTATCCAACTGCGTTACCCACTATCCCACGATGTTACCCACTATCCCATCGTGTTACCCACTATCCCACCGTGTTACCCACTATCCCACGTTGTTACCCACTATAGCATCGTGTTACCCACTATCCCACCGTGTTACCCACTGTCTCACCGCATTACTCACTATCCCACCGTGTGACCCACTAATCCACTGTGTTACTCACTATCCCACCACGTTACCCACTGTCCCTCCGTGTTACCCACTATCCCATCATGTGACCCACTATTCAACCGTGTTACCCACTGTCCCACCGTGTTACCCACTATCCCACCGTGACCCACTATCCCACCGTGTTACCCACTATCCCACCGTGTTACCCAATATCTCACCGTCTTACCCACTATGCCAGCGTGTTACCCACGATCCAACCGCGATACGCAGTATCCCACCGTTTTACCCACTATCCCACTGTGTTACTCACTATCTCACCACGTTACTCACTGTCCCACCGCGTTACCCACTGTCCCACTGTGTGACCCACTATCCCACTGTGTTACCCAATATCTCATCGTGTTACCCACTATCCCACCATGAGACCCACTATCCCACCGCGTTACTCACTATCCCTTCATGTTATTCAGTATCCAACAGCGTTACCCACTATCCCACCGCGTTACCCACTATCCCACTGTGTTACCCACTATCCCACCGTTTTACCCACTATCCCACCATGTTACCCACTATCCCATCGTGTTACCCACTATCCCACCGTGTTACCCACTATCCCACTGTTACCCACCATCTCACCGCGTTACCCACTATCCTACGGTGTTACCTACTATCCCACCGTTTTACCCACTATCCCACCGTTTTACCCACTATCCCACCGTTTTACCCACTATCCCACCGTGTTACCCACTATCCCATCGTGTTACGCACTATCCCACTGTGTTACCCACTATCCCATCGTGTTATCCACTATCCCACCGCGTTACCCAGTATCCCACGGTGTTACCCACTATCCCATCGTGTTACCCACTATCCCACCGCGTTACCCACTATCCCACGGTGTTACCCACTATCCAATCGTGTTACCCACTATCCGACCGCGTTACCCACTATCCCACGGTGTTACCCACTATCCCACGGTGTTACCCACTATCCCATCGTGTTACCCACTATCCCACCGTGTTACCCACTGTCTCACCGCATTACTCACTATCCCACCGTGTTATCCACTATCCCACCGCGTCACCCAGTTTCCCACCGAGTTACCCACTATCCCACCGCGTTACCCACTATCCCACCGTGTGACCCACTAATCCACTGTGTTACTCACTGTCCCACCGTGTTACCCACTATCCCACCGCATTATCCACTATCCCTCCGCATTACCCACTATCCCACCGCGTTACCCACTATCCCACCGCGTTACCCACTATCCCACCGTGTGACCCACTAATCCACTGTGTTACTCACTGTCCCACCGTGTTACCCACTATCCCACCGCATTATCCACTATCCCACCGCGTTACCCAGTATCCCACCATCTGGCCCATTATCCAACCGCGTTATGCACTATCCCACCATGTTACCCACTATCTCACCGAGTTATCCACTATCCCACGGCCTTACCCACTATCTCACCGTGTTACCTACTATCCCACTGTGTTCCCCACAATCCCAGCCTGTTTCCCACTATCCCACCGCGTTACCCACTATCCCACCGCGTTACCCACTATCCCACCGCGTTACCCACTACCCCACTGTGTTACCCACTATCCCACTGTGTTACCCACTATCCCACCGTGTTACCCACTATCCCACCATGTTACCCACTATCCCACTGTGTTATCCACTATCCCACCGTGTGACCCAATTTTCAACCGTGTTACCCACTGTCCCACCGTGTTACCCACTATCCCACCGTGTTATCCACTATCCAACCGCGATACCCAGTATCCCACCGTGTTACCCACTATCCCACCGTGTTACCCACTGTCCCACCGCGTTACCCACTATCCCACCGTGTTACCCACTATCCCACCGTGTTACCCTCTGTCCCACCGTGTTACCCACTATTCAACCGTGTTACCCACTGTCCCACCGTGTTACCCACTATCCCACCGTGTTATCCACTATCCAACCGCAATACCCAGTATCCCACCGTGTTACCCACTATCCCACCGTGTGACCCACTATCCCACCGTGTTACCCACTATCCAACCGCAATACCCAGTATCCAACCGCGTTACCCACTATCCCACCGCGTTACCCACTATCCCACGGTGTTACCCACTATCCCATCGTGTTACCCACTATCCCATCGTGTTACCCACTATCCCACTGTGTTACCCACTATCTCACCGCATTACTCACTAACCCACCGTGTTGGCGAATATCTCGATGTGTACCTACTATCCCACCGTTTTACCCACTATCCCATCGTGTTATCCACTATCCCACCGCGTTACCCAGTATCCCACCGTGTGAGCCACTATCCAACCGCGTTACCCACTATCCCACGGTGTTACCCACTATCCCACCGTGTTACCCACTATCTCACTGCGTTACTCACTGTCCCACCGTGTTATCCACTATCCCATGTTGTTACCCACTATCCCACCATGTTACCCACTGTCTCACCGCATTACTCACTATCCCACCGTGTTACCCACATTCCCACCGTGTTACCCACTATCCCACCGCGTTACCCACTATCCCACTGCGTTACCCACTATTCCACCGTGTGACCCACTAATCCACTGTGTTACTCACTGTCCCACCGTGTTACCCACTATCCCACCGCATTATCCACTATCCCACCGCGTTACCCAGTATCCCACCATCTGGCCCATTATCCAACCGCGTTACGCACTATCCCACCATGTTACCCACTATCTCACCGCGTTATCCACTACCCCACGGCATTACCCACTATCTCACCGTGTTACCTACTATCCCACTGTGTTCCCCACAATCCCAGCCTGTTTCCCACTATCCCACCGCGTTACCCACTATCTCACCGTGTTACCTACTATCCCACTGTGTTCCCCACAATCCCAGCCTGTTTCCCACTATCCCACCGCGTTACCCACTATCCCACCGCGTTACCCACTATCCCACCATGTGACCCACGATCCCAAAGTGTTACCCACTATCCCACCGTGTTACCCACTATCCCACCGTGTGACCCACTATCCCACCGTGTTACCCAATATCTCACCGTCTTACCCACTATGCCAGCGTGTTACCCATGATCCAACCGCGATGCGCAGTATCCCACCGTGTTACCCACTATCCCACTGTGTTACTCACTATCCCACCGTCTGGCCCATTATCCAACCGCGTTACGCACTATCCCACCGTGTTACCCACTATCTCACCACGTTACTCACTGTCCCACCGCGTTACCCACTATCTCACCATGTTACCTACTATCCCGCTGTGTTTCCCACAATCCCAGCGTGTTACCCACTATCCCACCGCGTTACCCACTGTCCCACCGTGTGACCCACTATCCCACTGTGTTACCCAATATCTCATCGTGTTACCCACTATCCCACCGTGTGACCCACTATTCAACCGTGTTACCCACTGTCCCACCATGAGACCCACTATCCCACCGTGTTACCCACTATCCCTACGTGTTATTCAGTATCCAACCGCGTTACCCACTATCCCACTGCGTTACCCACTATCCCACGGTGTTACCCACTATCCCACGGTGTTACCCACTATCCCACCGCGTTACCCACTATCCCACCGCGTTACCCACTATCCCATCGTGTTACCCACTATCCCACCGTTTTACCCACTATCCCACCGCGTTACCCACTATCCCATCGTGTTACCCACTATCCCACCGTGTTACCCACTATCCCATCGTGTTATCCACTATCCCATCGTGTTATCCACTATCCCACCGCGTTACCCACTATCCCATCGTGTTATCCACTATCCCACCGCATTACCCACTATCCCATCGTGTTACCCACTATCCCATCGTGTTATCCACTATCCCACCGCGTTACCCACTATCCCATCGTGTTACCCACTATCCCATCGTGTTACCCACTATCCCACCGCGTTACCCAGTATCCTACCGTGTGAGCCATTATCCAACCACGTTACCCACTATCCCACGGTGTTACCCACTATCCCATCGTGTTACCCACTATCCAACTGCGTTACCCACTATCCCACAGTGTTACCCACTATCCCATCGTGTTACCCACTATCCCACCGTGTTACCCACTATCCCACCGTGTTACCCACTATCTCACCGCGTTACTCACTATCCCACCGTGTTATCCACTATCCCACGTTGTTACCCACTATCCCATCGTGTTACCCACTATCCCACCGTGTTACCCACTGTCTCACCGCATTACTCACTATCCCACCGTTTTACCCACTATCCCACTGTGTTACTCACTATCCCACCACGTTACCCACTATCCCACCATGTGACCCACTATCCCAAAGTGTTACCCACTATCCCACCGTGTGACCCACTATCCCACCGCGTTACCCACCATCCCACCGCGTTTCCCACTATCCCACCATGTGACCCACTATCCCACTGTGTTACTCACTATCCCACCGTCTGGCCCATTATCCAACCGCGTTACCCACTATCCCACGGTGTTACCCACTATCCCATCGTGTTACCCACTATCCAACTGCGTTACCCACTATCCCACGGTGTTACCCACTATCCCATCGTGTTACCCACTATCCCACCGTGTTACCCACTATCTCACCGCGTTACTCACTATCCCACCGTGTTATCCACTATCCCACGTTGTTACCCACTATCCCATCATGTTACCCACTATCCCATCGTGTTACCCACTATCCCAAAGTATTACCCACTATCCCACCGTGTTATCCACTATCCCACGTTGTTACCCACTATCCCATCATGTTACCCACCATCCCACCGCGTTACCCACTATCCCACCATGTGACCCACTATCCCACTGTGTTACTCACTATCCCACCGTCTGGCCCATTATCCAACCGCGTTACGCACTATCCCACCGTGTTACCCACTATCTCACCACGTTACTCACTATCCCACCGTGTTACCCACTATCTCACCATGTTACCTACTATCCCACTGTGTTCCCCACTATGCCAGCGTGTTACCCACTATCCCACCTCGTTACCCACTGTCCCACCGTGTGACCCACTATCCCACTGTGTTACCCAATATCTCATCGTGTTACCCACTATCCCACCGTGTGACCCACTATTCAACCGTGTTACCCACTGTCCCACCATGAGACCCACTATCCCACCGTGTTACCCACTATCCCTTCGTGTTATTCAGTATCCAACCGCGTTACCCACTATCCCACCGCGTTACCCACTATCCCACGGTGTTACCCACTATCCCACCGTTTTACCCACTATCCCACCGCGTTACCCACTATCCCATCGTGTTACCCACTATCCCACCGTGTTACCCACTATCCCACTGTTACCCACTATCTCACCGCGTTACCCACTATCCCACGGTGTTACCCACTATCCCATCGTGTTACCCACTATCTCACCGCGTTACTCACTATCCCACCGTGTTATCCACTATCCCACGTTGTTACCCACTATCCCACCGTGTTACCCACTGTCTCACCGCATTACTCACTATCCCACCGTGTTACCCACTAATCCACTGTGTTACTCACTATCCCACCGCGTTACCCACTATCGCACCGTGTTACCCACTATCCCACCGCGTTACCCACTATCCCACTGTGTTACCCACTATCCCACCGTGTTACCCACTATCCCACCGTGTTATCCACTATCCCACCGCGTTACCCACTAACCCACCGTGTTACCCACTATCCCACTGTGTTACCCACTATCCCACCGTGTTACCCACTATCCCACCGTGTTACCCACTATCCCACTATGTTATCCACTATCCCACCGTGTGACCCACTATTCAACCGTGTTACCCACTGTCCCACCAGTTATCCACTATCCAACCGCGATACCCAGTATCCCACCGTGTTACCCACTATCCCACCGCGTTACCCACTATCCCACTGTGTTACCCACTATCTCACCGCGTTACTCACTAACCCACCGTGTTGGCGAATATCTCGATGTGTACCTACTATCCCACCGTTTTACCCACTATCCCATCGTGTTATCCACAATCCCACCGCGTTACCCAGTATCCCGCCGTGTGAGCCACTATCCAACCGCGTTACCCACTATCCCACGGTGTTACCCACTATCCCACCGCGTTACCCACTATCCCACCGTGTTACCCACTATCTCACCGCGTTACTCACTGTCCCCCCGTGTTATCCACTATCCCATGTTGTTACCCACTATCCCACCGTGTTACCCACTGTCTCACCGCATTACTCACTATCCCACCGTGTTACCCACATTCCCACCGTGTTACCCACTATCCCACCATGTTACCCACTATCCCACCGCGTTACCCACTATCCCACTGCGTTACCCACTATCCCACCGTGTGACCCACTAATCCACTGTGTTACTCACTGTCCCACCATGTTACCCACTATCCCACCGCATTATCCACTATCCCACCGCGTTACCCAGTATCCCACCATCTGGCCCATTATCCAACCGCGTTACGCACTATCCCACCATGTTACCCACTATCTCACCGCGTTATCCACTACCCCACGGCGTTACCCACTATCTCACCGTGTTACCTACTATCCCACCGCGTTACCCACTATCCCACCGCGTTACCCACTATCCCACCATGTGACCCACTATCCCAAAGTGTTACCCACTATCCCACCGTGTTACCCACTATCCCACCATGTGACCCACTATTCAACCGTGTTACCCACTGTCCCAACGCGTTACCCACTATCCCACCGCGTTACCCACTATCCCACCGTGTGACCCACTATCCCACCGTGTTACCCAATATCTCACCGTCTTACCCACTATGCCAGCGTGTTACCCACGATCCAACCGCGATACGCAGTATCCCACCGTGTTACCCACTATCCCACTGTGTTACTCACTATCCCACCGTCTGGCCCATTATCCAACCGCGTTACGCACTATCCCAGCGTGTTACCCACTATCTCACCATGTTACTCACTGTCCCACCGCGTTACCCACTATCTCACCATGTTACCTACTATCCCACTGTGTTCCCCACAATCCCAGCGTGTTACCCACTATCCCACCGCGTTACCCACTGTCCCACCGTGTGACCCACTATCCCACTGTGTTACCCAATATCTCATCGTGTTACCCACTATCCCACCGTGTGACCCACTATTCAACCGTGTTACCCACTGTCCCACCATGAGACCCACTATCCCACCGTGTTACCCACTATCCCTTCGTGTTATTCAGTATCCAACCGCGTTACCCACTATCCCACGGTGTTACCCACTATCCCACCGTGTTACCCACTATCCCACTGTTACCCACTATCTCACCGCGTTACCCACTATCCCACGGTGTTACCTACTATCCCACCGTTTTACCCACTATCCCACCGCGTTACCCACTATCCCATCGTGTTACCCACTATCCCACCGTGTTACCCACTATCCCATCGTGTTATCCACTATCCCACCGCGTTACCCAGAATCCTACCGTGTGAGCCATTATCCAACCACGTTACCCACTATCCCACGGTGTTACCCACTATCCCACCGTGTTACCCACTGTCTCACCGCATTACTCACTATCCCATCATGTTACCCACTATCCCACGGTGTTACCCACTATCCCACCGCGTTACCCACTATCCCACCGTGTTACCCACTATCTCACCGCGTTACTCACTGTCCCACCGTGTTATCCACTATCCCATGTTGTTACCCACTATCCCACCGTGTTACCCACTGTCTCACCGCATTACTCACTATCCCACCGTGTTACCCACATTCCCACCGTGTTACCCACTATCCCACCATGTTACCCACTATCCCACCGCGTTACCCACTATCCCACTGCGTTACCCACTATCCCACCGTGTGACCCACTAATCCACTGTGTTACTCACTGTCCCACCATGTTACCCACTATCCCACCACATTATCCACTATCCCACCGCGTTACGCACTATCCCACCATGTTACCCACTATCTCACCGCGTTATCCACTACCCCACGGCGTTACCCACTATCTCACCGTGTTACCTACTATCCCACCGCGTTACCCACTATCCCACCGCGTTACCCACTATCCCACCATGTGACCCACTATCCCAAAGTGTTACCCACTATCCCACCGTGTTACCCACTATCCCACCATGTGACCCACTATTCAACCGTGTTACCCACTGTCCCAACGCGTTACCCACTATCCCACCGCGTTACCCACTATCCCACCGCGTTACCCACTATCCCACCGTGTGACCCACTATCCCACCGTGTTACCCAATATCTCACCGTCTTACCCAATATGCCAGTGTGTTACCCACGATCCAACCGCGATACGCAGTATCCCACCGTGTTACCCACTATCCCACTGTGTTACTCACTATCCCACCGTCTGGCCCATTATCCAACCGCGTTACGCACTATCCCAGCGTGTTACCCACTATCTCACCACGTTACTCACTGTCCCACCGCGTTACCCACTATCTCACCATGTTACCTACTATCCCACTGTGTTCCCCACAATCCCAGCGTGTTACCCACTATCCCACCGCGTTACCCACTGTCCCACCGTGTGACCCACTATCCCACTGTGTTACCCAATATCTCATCGTGTTACCCACTATCCCACCGTGTGACCCACTATTCAACCGTGTTACCCACACTCCCACCATGAGACCCACTATCCCACCGTGTTACCCACTATCCCTTCGTGTTATTCAGTATCCAACCGCGTTACCCACTATCCCACGGTGTTACCCACTATCCCACCGTGTTACCCACTATCCCACTGTTACCCACTATCTCACCGCGTTACCCACTATCCCACGGTGTTACCTACTATCCCACCGTTTTACCCACTATCCCACCGCGTTACCCACTATCCCATCGTGTTACCCACTATCCCACCGCGTTATCCACTATCCCACCGTGTAACCCACTATCCCACCGCGTTACCCACTATCCCACGTGTAACCCACTATCCCACCGCGTTACCCACTATCCCACCGCGTTACCCACTATCCCACCGCGTTACACACTATCCCACCGTGTTACACACTATCCCACCGCGTTACACACTATCCCACCGTGTTACCCACTATCCCACCGCGTTACCCACTATCCCACCGTGTTACCCACTATCCCACCGCGTTACCCACTATCTCACCATGTTCACAACTGTCTGCAGTTGCCAAGCCGCACTGTCTTGCAATGAGATGGCAGACTTCCTAATATATCTCCTCACATGCTTGCTGAAGCAGTTTGTTTTATGTTGCTCCTGTGCTGCACCTTGGGACAGTTTGTTACATTCCAGGCTGTATATGAATGCCAGTGGTTTGATCTTCGGGTGTGTGGAAACTCTCCGTGTGTGTGTCTATATCAGTAATTCCAGTGAATTGATGGTGACTGGGGGAGACAGGAGTGGACTGTCAGGGAGCAGTGTGTGTCTTGCTTCCACCACTGCTCACCCCTGACCAACACTGCTGAATATTTGCCCTTTCCTGGTTATTGATATTGGCAATTAAGTGTGCAAACTGGACTATTCTTTACAACCTTACAGGTTTAGTACACATCACTGCAGTTATTAGACCATAAACTGGTACTGACCTTGATCAGGGAGGTGTGGTACATAGTGCACTATTTGATAATATTTCACATAAGGTTTGAATCACACCGAGAGGACAGAGCAGAGCAAGCTTCTTATAACAGCGTTGATTACTGGGACTGAGCCTGTTGCATGCTGACATAGAGTCATCACAGAGATGGACAGCACAGACAATGACTCTTCAGAGTCCATGCCAACCAGATATTCTAAATTTATCTAGTCCCATTTGCTGCCATTTTCCTCATGTCCCTCTAAACCTGTCGAATTCATGTCCCCATCCAGACGTCTTTTAAATGTTCTAACTGTAAGGCCTCCCCCCCCCCCCCCCCCCCCACACACACACACACACACAAACACTTGGCAGCTTGTTCCATCTTCACACCTCTCTCTGTGTGAAAAGGTTGCACCTTGGATCCCTTTTATATCTTTCTATCACCCTAAACCTATGCCTCTAGTTCTGGACTCCCCCACCCCAGGGGAATGACTTTGTCTATTTATCCTATCCATACCCCTTATGATTTTATTGGTCTCTGTAAGGTCACCCCTCAGCCTCTGATACTCCAGGGAAAACAGCCCCAGCATATTCAGCCTCTCCCTGTAGCTCAAATCCTTCAATCCTGGCAACATCCTTGTAAATCTTTTCTGAAACCTTTCAAATTTAACAACAACTTTCCTATAGCAGGGAGACCAGAATTGCACACAGTATTCCAACAGTGGCCTAACCAATGTCCTGCACAGCCACAACATAACCTCCCAACTCCTGTACTCAATATTCTGACTGATAAAGGAAAGCATGCCAAACGCCTTCTTCACTATCCTATCTACCTGCGACTCCACTTTCAAGGAACTACGCACCCACACCCCTAGGTCTCTTTGTTCAGCAACACTCCCCAGGGCTGTACTATTAACTGTATAAGTCCTGCCCTGTTTGGTCTTATCAAAATGCAACCTCACATTTATCTCAGTTAAACCCTAGCTGCCATTTCCCAACTTGTTGACCTGTCTGATGAAAGTCCCGTTGTGCTCTGAGGTAACCTTCTCCGCTGTCCGTGTGCCACCCATTTTGGTGTCATCTGCTGTAACAGCGGGAAATACCCCATTCCAATCCCCACTGTCTACAGCATGATGCAGCTGCCGAGAAATGGGAATAAATTTAGGAAATATAGGAGGAAAATTACACACAACAAGGACTAATAAATACTAGTGAATTAATGATCAGATAATCCCCCTTCGCTGTTGATGGTTGAGGGATGGATATACCCTTCTACAGAATGTTGCGAGGGGCTTGATTTATTGTCTTCCAACAAATGGCACCTCAAACAGTTCAATGTTCCCTCAATGCTATACCTTGTGCCCAAGCCTCCAAAATGGGACTTGAACCCACCACCTTCTGATTCCGACTTGAGAAAATGCTGTCCGCTCATCATTGCTGCCATATGGATTGAAGGTGCAAGGCAGTGTCTCTCTGTGCTACAGGCTCATCATATTCTGCCACCTGAAGCAAGAACTGGACAATACCCAAGTTTGGGCTGACAAGTGGCAAGTAATATTCATGACACACCAATGCAAAGCAATGACCATCTTCAACACAGAGAGAACCAAACCAGCACCCCTTGAAATCCAATGGTGTTACCATCACTGAGTCCCCCACTATTGACCAGAAACTGAATTGGACTAGCCACGTCAATGGCAGTGCTGACAAGAGCAGCTCAGCGGCTAGGAATCCTGCAGTGACTAATTCACCTCCTGACTCTTCAAAGTCTGTCCACCATCTACAAAGCACAGGTCAGGAGGGTGATGGAATACTCCCCACTTACCTGGATGAGTGCAGCTCCAAGCAGCTTGACACCATCCAGGACAAAGCAGCCTGTCTGACTGGCACTACATCTATAAGCATCCACCCCCTCCATCACCGACGCTCAGTAGCAGCAGATTTATATCATCGACAAGATGCACTGCAGAAATCCAACTTCTTAGACAGCAGCTTCCAAGCTCATGACCACTTCCACCTGGAAGGTCAAGGGCAGCAGATATATAGGAACCCCACCAGCTGCAAGTTCCCCTCCAAGCCACTCATGGAGTCATTTACCTGGCCCTATATCCAAAAAAGTTGATTTCGTTAGTCAGATGTTACATCCTGGATGCTGGCAATTATTGTTAAGAGAGGCAGAACCAATACTCACGAAGACAGTGTGACACATTAATACTTTATGTTGCTTCCTTTAGATCCCATCTCACACCCAACTCCACTCGGCCATATTACCTTAGTCTTCAGCAACTTTCATTGATTATCCAACAACTTGAATATAGAGTTGCCTTCCAAGGTCTCGTGTCTCTCCATCTTCTCCAGGAATATGACTCCCATCTTCTCAACTCCCCGTGCCGTTCCTTGGAGCTTCTTGTGCACCTCATTTCCTCCCTTCTGTTGCCACTCGCCTAGTGGTTGTGAAAGTGTCAACTAGATGTCCTTCTCAAGTTCATCAGCGGGATGTGGACATCACTGGCTGGCTCAGCATTTATTGTTCATCTCCAGTTGCTGAAAATGTGTTGCTGGAAAAGCGCAGCAGGTCAGGCAGCATCCAAGGAACAGGAGATTCGACGTTTCGGGCATAAGCCCTTCTTCAGGAATCCTGAAGAAGGGCTTAGCCCGAAACGTCGAATCTCCTGCTCCTTGGATGCTGCCTGACCTGCTGCGCTTTTCCAGCAACACATTTTCAGCTCTGATCTCCAGCATCTGCAAACCTCACTTTCTCCTCATCTCCAGTTGCCCTTGGCAAGGTGGTGCTGTTCTCTGGTCTGCGGGAGGTAGGCCGCACTGAAAGAACAAGTGATACATTTCTGAGTCAGGACGGTGAGTGGCTTAGAGACAATCTTGTTGCTGGCAATGTTTCCATGTATCTGCTGCCCTTGGTCTTATGGAGGGTAGAGGTCATGGGTTTGAAAGGTGCTTTTAAATGAGCTTTGGAGAATTACTGCTTCAGTGTTGTTGGAGCTTTGGGCAAGTTGAGAGTACCAGAGGTATGGGGCGTTCAATCATGGTCTTCACTTTCACTTTCTGGGTGATGGGCAGGCTTTTAGGACTGAAATGATGAGTTACTGACCACAGCAGTCACAATCTCTGACTGTCTCTTGGAGGCACAGTATATATATGACTCTGATCAATAGTGATTGATCCTTCGGATGTTGATGGTGGACGTGGAATTCAGCGATGGTAATGCACCTCAAGTTAGGTTCTCTCTAGTTAGAGATCATAGAATTCCTTCAGTTTGGAAGCAGGCCATTTGGCCCATCAAGTCCACATCAGCCCTCCAGAAAGCATCCCACCCAGTCCCACCCCTACCCTATCCCTGTAACCTTGCATTTCCCAGTGCCAATTAGCCTATCCTGCCCATCCCTGGACACTATGGGCAATTCAGCATGGCCAATCCATCTAACCTGCACATTTTTGGATTGGGGGAGGATATCGGAGCACCCACCCAGACATGGGGAGAATGTGCACACTCCAAACTCGAGTTGCTCTAGTCTGGAATCGGACCAAGGTCCCTGTGCTAACCACTGGGCCACCATGCCATTCCGAAGATGGTCACTGCCTGCTACTGGTGTGTCATGCTATTACATCCCACTTGTCCCTAAGCTTGAATGGTGTCCAGGTCTTGCAGCCTACAATCATGGACTGCTTCGGTATCTGAGGAGTTGTGAATGTTGCTGAACATTGTGCTGTCGTCGGTGAACATGCCCACTTCTGACCTTATGGTGGAGCAAAGGTCCTTGATGAAGCAGCTGGACACGGTTGGACATGGGACACGACCCTGAGGAATTCCTACAGAGATGTCCTGGAGCAGAGGTGACTGACCTCCAACAACCACAAATGTTGGCTTTACTGCCCAGGTATGACTCCAACCAGTGGAGAGTTTCCCCCAATTCTCGCGACTTCAGCTTGGCTCAAGTTCCTTGATGCAACACTGGATTAAATACAGTTTTGATGTCTGGGGTAGCCCCTCCCACGTCTCCTTTGCAAATCGAGTTATTTTAGCTGTGTTTGGGCCAAGGGTACAATGAGGCCTGGATCTGAGTGGCCCTGGCAGAACCCAAATGGAGCATCAGTGAGCAGGTTGTTTCTGAGTAAGTGCTGCCCACCGTGACCGACTCTTCCCCTCAAATTGGTGGCATTTGAGAGCTGACTGCGCCAACGATAATTAGCCAGGTTGGATTTATTTTACTTTTCTCATGATTTGGACCCCCCACGTCTGCTTTTGTTTTTTGGGCATCGATATTCTTGGTGATTGCTCACTTTGAAGTTGCACCTCAGAAAGATTGGGCGATGGCATTAAGTGTCTTTGAGGTGAGAGAGAGAGAAGGTCAACACATGACATCTCGATGACCCTTGAGGAGTTTTGGCCAGAGCTACCAACTACCACAGGCTGTGGAGTTGAACAGGTAATTCCCACCTTCCTCACCCTCAGACAAGCTGAAACATTGTTGTGTCCCTCAGTTCCACACAACATCTGGATTTGGGAATCCTCTTCCGGCAGAAGGTAAGGCTTCCCGTGCTGTGAAGTCCCTTGAGACACATGGAGGAAATGCTGAACTCTTGCCACAATCAATAGCGCGTCGAAAATTGTAACCCACAACCCAGCCCATTCACCCATCGTCCCTGTGCATGTTAGCCCTGTCTGGGTCCCCGTCAGACAGAACTTTAATTGTAATATTCTCATCCTTGATTGCAAATCATTTCAAGAACTCCTCTTTACCTTTGTAACCTCCTCCAACCCTGCAACCTTCTGAGGCCCCTGCATTCCTCTGACTCTAACCTCTCATACTCCCTGATCCATTGTCCTTCAGCTACCTCAGTCCTGAGCTCTTCAATTCTCTGCCAAACCCTTTTCACCTCTTTATTCTCTCCCCCCCTTTAAAATGTTACTTGATGCTAGTGACCCTTACTGCTGTTTGGCGTCAGTGTCAATTTTGTTTTGATTGGTAATGATCTTGAGAATTGTCTGAAGGTGTTGTTGATGTATAACTGCATTTTTTTTAAAAAAGTAAAATCTTTCATGGGTTTGGGTACTACTTGACACCATTGGCTGTCCATCCTTAATACTGATCAACTCACCCAGCTATTGCAGAGAATGGTTAAGAGTCACCACATCGTTGTGGGTCTCAATTCACATATAGGTCAGACCAGGTAAGGAGGACAGATTTCCTTCTGTAGAGAGAATTATGGGTTTTCAATAACAGTCAGTAACCATTGCCAAGATTGGGTTTCAGTTCCTGATTTATGAATTGAATTGAGATTCCCACCGGTGGTGAGATTTGAAGCCATTGCCCCATAGTATTAGCCTCAGCCCTCTGAACTGTTGGCCTGATGACATTAGCGTTGCCCCACCGGCTGCCCAGTTTGTTCTTAGGGGAGCAAATGGGTTTGCAACCAGTCACTCTGAGAAGCAGCTAGTTAGCACATCCCGTCCTGTGTCTGTCATGTCCCAGTTGGTAGTGTTTCACCTGAACGTGGATTAGAAAGGTAAGGTTTTCCAGCAGGTGAGGAGCTTCAGCCTATCTCCCTTGTACCTAATCCCTAATTGCACTTGTTGCAAAGTTCCTAGGTTAAACCTACTGAAGTGCCTTATACCGTGGTTTGCTCTCCTCTGCATTGACAAAGATATGTCCCCAGCAGCCTCAAGCCTCATCGCATGGGTCGGAGCCTCCCAGTTGTTGATTCATGGGGTGACCCTCTCTCTGGCTGCTCCATGGCTCACACACCAGGTGTAGCTGGTGCCAGTCTCTCCAGCTATGGCAGCTGTTCCTCAATGGGCAGCTCACTCACCTCTGAGTCTTAAGATTGTGGGTTCAAACCCCACTCTAGTGACTGGAGCACAAAATCTACATTGATACTGACAGTGTACCCAAGGGACTGTTAGAGTTGTCTGTTGGAATAGGTCTTGCTACTGCCAGGGATTGTGCCGGAGGGTGGGTGTGTATTTTGTGAGAGGGGAAGATTGTGAGAGTGGGAAACTGTGAGAGAGAGAGAGAGTCTGTGACAGCGGGGATTTGTGAGGGGACGAACACAGATACGAGAACTCCGAATGCCACAGTGGTTATGGCAGCCTAAGAGTTCAAAGTTTGTGAGAAGATATGTAGCTCGGGTGCTCGTTGTTGTGGTTCTGTTCACCGAGCTGGGAATTTGTGTTGCAGACGTTTCATCCCCTGTCTTGGTGACATCCTCAGTGCTTGGGCACCTCCTGTGAAGCGCTTCCAAACCACTATAAATGCCTGAGGAAAGATCACAGAAGCGCTTCACAGGAGGCTCCCAAGCACTGAGGATGTCACCTAGACAGGGGACGAAACGTTTGCAACACAAATTCCCAGCTCGGCGAGCAGAACCACAACAGCAGCCTAAGAGCTTGGAGCCCCAATGACTCCACCCCCTTCGGGTCACGACCCTTCACTTTGGGAGACCCCGTCTCAGGCAATCCTTTGAGATTAAGCATGACTTGCTTCCCCTCCATTGGGATGAAGTGAACGCAGGTGGTGGTTAGGGGGATCGGTAACTGTGGTGTTTGCAGTTTTGTTCGGTCTGTCTTACACCTCGACCATGCTTTGGCACAATCCTCATAAAGTCCATGTGTCTGGTGCCTTTGCCAAGGAGACCTCTCTGCTTCGGCTTTTCCGTGGTCTGAATCAGTGTTCACCATCTCAGAACAATGGTGAGATGGGCGGTGCCTTGTGGAGCGGATGTGTACTTTGGTCATGGTAATCAGGTGCAAGTATTGACGTGTCTATGTGGTGAGATTAAAATAATAAAATGGCTATCTTTGGCCAAACCTGCAGTAAGAATATGAGATGTAATTGTATGCTTCAGGCATAGAGCACACTTGCTGCTCTCGTTCTGTCTAGCCACATCTAACTCTGTGAGGGCATTTCAATCACTGTCTACCAACTGGGAGGGAGAGCACCAAGAAGTGGAGGGAAGTAACTAAATAGGTCTCTAATGTCTGAGTACAAACCTCCTGCAATTATTATTATTATACCTAGAGTGACCAACTCTCCTCGAGTATATTCCTGGAAGTTTCAACCACACCCCACCAGAAAAGCCTTCTCCATTGATCTAACCAGCGTGCTCGTCCTTGTGGACACCATTGTCCTGATGCTCAACTGGGAAGCACACTATCCCTTCAGGGCTCCATTGGAATATCATGAGCAGTCAATCAGCCATTCCTCTTGCTGACTCCCACCCCTGTATGTTGTTTATAACTGATAAACAAGAGTGTTCCGAGAAAGTGAAAACTAAAAGGCACACAGTCTATCTTGTGTTGCTCACAACAGTGTTCTGGGGATGCGTGTTCAACTCCTGGAATGTCCTGTATCATCCCGGAGAGTTGGCAACCCTAGGTGTCATTGAAGTGGTGAGCTCTCATCACTGTGAGAGAGGGTAGCCTTAAGAGTTAAGCTGGAGGATGCTAACTCCTGGTTGTCCACATAGTTTGTGACCTCTGGTATACTGTTTGTGTGGGAGTACCCATTCTACTGGTTTCTCCTAGGTTCATTTTGCATGCCATTTCTATTGGTCCTGGGCAAGCTTTGGAAGGAAGAGAAAACAACAGTAGGTTGAGATGCCTTAGCATGAGGCCTTGCTTATATGCCCCACATCAGGCCAGACTTTGGGGAGGTTGGAGCACACCCTTATATCCATTGCTTTGTGATGTCTTGCTGTTTTTTCTCCCCCATGAAGGAATAAGCTTTATTTCCTCCCTCTTCTCCACCATCTCCTCCTCCTCCTCCTCCTCCTCCTTCCTTCCTTCCTTCCCCTTCTCCCTTGAGAGAATGGACAGCCCAGTGCCGGCAAGAGCCAATTATAGTCCGAGACGGGAGGAAAGTAGGCTGGAAGCTGTCCCGAATCCCGTAAATCTCTTGAGGTGCAACAGTCACGGCTCTGTCCATTTTCCCAGGGTGTCACAGTAAGTGTGTTGTGTAAGTGTAACCCCCAGCCTGTTCTGCTCGGCTGTGCTCTGGTTCTACACGGGCCCCTCAACTCTAAAGCTTTCCAGTAGAACGAATCAAAGGCTGGGAGTTTGAATGTTGTGCGGCAGCGCCCCTCTGTCGCAAAGAGAAATGGCTTGGTCTGGCGATTTGAGGCGAGGAGCGAGGGTCGGGCAGGATGAGATACCTCCCAAACTAGCGTGACCCTGTTGGCGTTCTGAGTTGTGCCAATGGGAGTGGAGGGCACAGGTCCAACGTCTGGCACATGCTTGGGCGTGCTGCTGCACCACACTCGGCGGTGGGGAGGGGGTTGGGGGGAGCGGGAAATGAGAGGGGACTTTGCCCAGGCATGGTTGAACCCTCCCAGCACCTACCTACCTGCCACTTAGACCTAATCAAGGCTGAGGTGGGGCAGCATAGCACAGGGGAGGGGTGGGGAGCCTGAGGCTGACTCATTTCGGTCAGGTCAGAGATCCAATGTCTCCAGCTGCAGCCCTGTCTCCCAGTCTCCTCTCCAGGGGAATGCTGATGCCATTGTGACAATTATCCGAAGCTTTAGAATGAGGGGCCTGTGTGCTTAGGGCAGCACATCAGGGAGATCCCGTGTGCCGTGACTAATGATCTTTTCTTCTCCACCCCCCCCCACCCTTCCACCTTCCCTCCTCTGATCCTTCCTCCTCTCCACCTCTGCGTCCTGCTGCACCCTGCAAGAAATGTCAAGAAGCGAAGATATGATCCAAACCAGGCTGGGGCGATTTGAATTGGCGGGGGTTGGGGGGAGGGAAAGAGGCCGGTGGTGGGGACGGGGGTGTGCGGGCTGGAGTGGGGGGTGGGGGGGTAGAGAGGGAGCGATCACATCGCCTGTGGATTCTGGCTGCTCAGCGTCAACTCCTCGTGGAAGGAAACACAGCGAGCAGAGCGACAGGACCAGAGCTCCCGAGAATGTCACGTCGACTCGAGACCTCCGCTTCCCTCTCGCGGCGAGGAGCGGGGGAGGCAGCTGGGCCGATCCTTAAAAGACTTTGACGATATCCTTCAACTCCTCACCCCCTCGATAATTCCCCCTTCCCGCTCCCACCTCCCCAGCCCCCTGCCGCCAACCCGAGGAGGGGGAGTGGTTTGCCTCGTTAAACTCTTCGACCACATCAGAGAGAAATAAAAGCCACACACAAAGACAATAGGATTCTCACTTCATGGAAAGTAGAGGGAGGCACACGACTAAGAGCGAGCGTTCCTGAGGCATTGGCTGCACACCAGTTCATCGTTTGTTTTGTTCGTCTCTCCCTGTTTTTATTTTTGTCGTCGTTGCTGTCCCGAAGGCAGACACTGCTCTCCCGCGGGACGACGTTCTCCGTCCGGAGGTACCTGCATGGAAGATAAACTTTAAGACGAAAACTCCCAGGTGGGGAAAAGAATTGGCTCCCATCGAACGGGTTGACATTTTCATCCAATCTCAGGTCCATCCACTCAACATTCGATTTAATCTGCTTCGAACTGCCAGAGATCTCTCTCTTCATTTTCTAGTTTGTAACCAAGACAGTGGCAGATGCCTTTCAAAATATTATGTTTATGGATGTACACAATCCAGATAGGGACTGTAAAGAAAAAACATGGAAAACTGCAAATTGAACTTTTTTTTCCTCTCCTTCACTACCTTGTAACCATCTGTGTTAATCTAGATGTACATGTATAGTGGGTGTTTCAAGGCCAGCAGGTGAACATTCTGGATGAATATTTGAGCATTAGAAAGTTTGAGGACTATTGCGTCAGAAATGGCGATTGAGCTAAATTCACTTTCCATTATAATCAGGACACTTTCTACTCTACATCTGAGTGTGTATTTTTTTTTTGCGAGTTTTTTTTTTGGATTTACCTCCCTTTCAGAGACTTGCAGCCCTCTCTGTTTGGAACTGCCCTTTCTGGTGGTCAAGGCCTCAGCACGGTGACCACTGGGTGAGTCAACCCATGTGTTGATGTGCAAGTCCCATTGAAAGCCAGAATGGGTTCAATCCAGGCAGTGGTAGAAGTCACCTGATTGGCACAGTGGGAAGAGGAAGCCCATTACCCACAGCGAGAACTGGAGATTGAAGTGTTGATGTTTGCCGATGAATGCCTCTTCTGACAGTCCAGCTCAGCTTTACTCTCCTGCTTTTTCAAAGTGAAACAAAATGCCAGGGAACAAAATTTTTAGTTAACAGGTTGAGAAATTTGAGACAATTAGCTTGGAAAATCTTGCGGTGTAGGCATGTTGCACAACACATTTCCCTCAAACCCACCAGTGCCCCACCCTGAGCATCGATTGTAGACTGCTCAATGAAGATGTTACACTGGGCTGTGCTATATGGGTCACGTTCTGTTCAATCTGGACTAATTGCTGGATTGTCCCGCTCTGAATTTTCTTCTCTGGGCTATGAGTGCTGTTTCTCTCCCAACTGATCTGTGCGTCAGATCTTTGTACCCAGGGTGCCGTGGCTTCGAAGGACAAAAGTGGCCAGTAATTTGGCGCTGAAATAGCTGACTCAGAAAAGGTGCTGGAAACCAGAAATGTGTTGTGAGAAAGTCCTGTCCAACAATCGGGTTGTGTTTCATTGGTATAAACACAGCATAGGACCGTAGAGCATAGGAGCTGAAGGAGGCCATTCAGCCCATTGAGTCTGCTCGGCCATTTAATGAGATTGTAGCTAATTGGATAACCCTCAACTCCACTTTCCTGCCTTTTCCCTATAACCTTTGGTTTCCTCACTGACTAAAAATCTATCTTGGCCTTGAATGTATTTAATAATCCAGCTTTGACAGCCCTCTGTGATAAAGAATTCCACAGACTCACTACCCACTGAGAGAAGAAATTCCTCCTCATCTCTGTCTTAAATATGATACCTCTATTCTGAAATAATGCCCTCTTGTCCTAGACTCTCCCACAAGGGGAGCCAACCTCTCTGCATCTACCCTATAAAATCTTTTAGGAATCTTGTATGTTTCAGTAAGATCATCTCTAATTTTTTTCCAAACTCCAGTGGGTACAAGTCCAATCTATTCAACCTCTCCACATAACTTAGGCCATCCATATCTGGTATCCTCCTCGCTAACCTTCTCTGGACTGTCACTGTGCATGGGGACATTGCAGAGGCAGCTCCTTTGGGAGCACCGATGAGAGAAAATCCTCTGGAGCGCACTTGCCCTGCCAGTGCACATGAGAGTATCTCTCCCCTCATCGATGCGCTTGCCTATAAGCTGAGCTCTGTTGGCAATGGAAATGACTCACAGAGCAAAGAACAGTAAGCCTAACCCTGCATCTGCCAACCCAGTAGGAGTGCCTGAAGAAGCACTGCAATGGGAATCAATCTCTGCATCAAATAGGTCTTGTTATACCTGAAATGTGAGAGTATTTAACACTAAAAGTGGAAAATGGTTCCATTTCCTTGCACATATATCCATTCTCCACACCCAGCAGATTATCAACTGTGTTTTGTTTTAAAGGGAAAGACGATCAAGGTATTTCTGGGCGTCTACAGGTATTAAAACTATCTCTATTTAAATTGTAAATGGTGGTTTAAAACCAGCAAGAATAATTATTTTTAAAATCACAACTGGCATTGGAGCATTGCTAGTCAGGCCAGCATTCATCAGCCCTCCCTAACAGCCCTGAAGAAATTCTCCTTGAGACACTGCAGTTCTTGGGATGTTGGTACACCCACAGTGCTGTTAGGAAGGGACTTCCAGGATTTTGACCCAGTGACATTAAAGGAACAGTGATATATTTCTTCAGTCAGGATGATCTGTAGCTCAAGCACAGATAGACACTGATTGCAGACAGTCTGCAAGCAAAAGATTCCCAAATCCCACCTGTAAACTAAGACAGCCTCCATGAACAGACAGTCTCCAAACCCAGTCTCCACCTGGTTTCCATTACTAGACAGTTTCCATCCTCAATCTCCAAATTCAGACATTCCCCAGACCAGATGGTTTCCTAGACAGGCTGTGTTCCGAGACAGTCCCCATCACCAGAGAGACTCCATTTCCGATAGACTCCACGACCAGATGAAGTATCCATTCCCTGACAGTCAGCATTCCTGGACAACCTTTCCTGGTGATGACTGTCAACCTCTGCCTACGTTAGCCGACTCCTCCCTGCAATGGAGTGCCCATCCACTTCACCTTCCAGAGAGAGCCCACCCTCTGGAACTGGGATATCCCTGGCAGGCGGTCAACTCTTGCCATGTATGTATGTGGAGACTTTATCACATGACTGCCTTCCTCCAACTGCCTTATATCCCAGATTCCAGCCCCAAATTGCTCACCTTCCAACAACAATCAGAAAAGGGAGCAGACTGGATTGGCCGGGAAGGAGCGTCCAATCAGACACTGTTCATCACCAACAACACTTTTATAAGTGGACAATGTATCTATTTAATGCCCAGCGCCCGTCCTGGTGATGAACTTCTAATCTCTAGACTCTCCAGGGCAACCCTGGAGGAATTCTCTCTTCCTCAGTGGATTGCTAACCTCAAGATGATCTGTCTGCACAGCCTGCGACTTCCCCTGAGTTCAATGGAGATGATATTTAGACTGTGACACTGGAATGGACACCTGCCTTGCCAACTCCACCCGCTCTATAGCAGCTGCTTCAGTACTGTATATAACATTAGCCATTCTAGAGAACAGAAAACCTTGGCTATAGCTGGGATGCTGCATGTAGCAATGTAACGAGGCTTGATTCATTCGTTGAGAAATTCAAGATTATGTTCAGCAGGAATATGCTAATAGGTGCATGGGGAAACAAAACAAAGAACGAAAAGATTAACAATTACATTTTTATTTACTATGCAAAAATGTGTATTGCACACAGCTATCCACACACACACACACACAAACAACATTCATGGTATGAACTGCTAAATACTTGAAGATCATGAAGAAAATGTGTTTTTTATATACTCGGTTCATTTATGTTCTTAAAATTTTACTTATTAATGAAATGCCATGATTGGAATGACTTACAAGTTCTTTATTAATATGTCAGCACCAGGTTTATTTTCATTAAAGGTCACCAGACTAAAGGAAAATGATTGGGCTAATTTATATTCGATATCATTATTCATCATGTTACAGGACCATCATTTCCACAACTCTAAGATATACAAGCTTGCAGTGAACTTTGACCTATGCTCCCTAGGTATTTGATATAAGGAAACAGTGCAGTGCAGCTATGGGCTACATAGCTCATTCTTTGATAAACTATGAAATGATGTTTCTGTACCAACAGATTAGAATTCACGCAGATTAAATAACTCTTCGCCAAGAAGCTGCTCTGCACTATTCACTGCATTTCACACTTAGTGTTTTCTGGCCAAAATGTCCACACATTGGTAGGCATTTTAACATCAACCGATGGGTCTGGTATTCAAAAGCGGACAAAGTCAGGAATGGTGTTGGTAACGCAAATGGTAGGGAGAAAGGGTTTTCACTGGCCGAGCATAGATGAAGATAACTAGTAGCTTCTGTCACCTGAAACATACTGTCAGAAAGGATGGGCAATGAGTCACCTTCAAAAGAGAACTGGATAAATAATTGAAGGTGAACTGTTTGGAAGTTTATGAGGCATGACCAGGGAAGTGGGACTAATTGGACATCCTTGTCAAGAAACCATGATGGGTCATGTGGTTGCTTTGCATTGTTAGATTCTTTTTTAAGGCACAGCTCCTGAATTGTTATTTCCCATCAGTTATACCTTGTGCAAACTAGGTGAGAATAATGGAGTGGAAGGGTGTGTCACCTTTCTCCAGTGGGCATGAAAATCTTGTAAAAGCTTATCCAGCAATCTTCATCCTGTTACAAGTGATCTGGATGCGTCTACATGCTTGCCTGGTGTGTACTTCCTAACGTCCTCAGACAACCTGTGAGCTTGGTTTATCCAACAATAACAATGACCCATGAGTGCACCAAGAGAGTCCTGCTGTTGTGCCATCTGATCTGAGATGCAAATATCATTTGGAGATAGCAATTCTCCAGAATGGACACACTTCCAATATCTGCCATTCATTACTGTGCATCTGCTGGCCTGGGATATGTTGGGATGGGTGTAGGTGAAGTGAATTAGAGCTGCTAGGATTGAGATGGTCAGGATTTGTTGAGATTGAGGTGGTTTTGATGTGCTGCAACTCGGATAGTTTGGATCTTGTCTCAGGATTCGATTTGTATGTATCAGTTGTGTATAGGCTAGTTTGGCTGTGTTGGGAGTGGAGATGGGTTCTGCTGGGGTTGGGCTCTATTGGGACTGTGATGATTTGGATCTTCTGGGATTAGGATTGTTTGACTCTGTCGGGAGTGAGATGAGATCTGACACTGGGAAACAAATAGGAGTAGGAAAAAGGAGGGATTACTCACCACCCTCAAATACAGATAAGTTCTGAATATTGTTTTTCAAGAGGAGAAGTACTTGCATGTGTTTCATATCAAGGAGGTAAATCAATGAAGATACTGGAGCAAATCAGTAATCGATTCTCGCTGATGACATAGTTTGTCTTCCTGAGGGATTAATGATGGAGAAAGTATCCATGGAGGTTACAGACTTGCCTTGTCAAATGGAGTTAGAATAAAGAGTGACTTGGTAAATGGAAGGACTGTGATCAAAATATTTGAAGAAATCCCATCGGAAGGAATTGGTTTTATCTTGGGCAATGATCTGACTGATTCAAAATTATTGGCCTTATTGAGGAAGCTGCGAACACCTGTAGAGGTAAAAGAAACTAAAGTGTTACAGGAGGCTCATCCTGAATTGTTTCCTAATTGTGCTATGACTAGATCTCAGGCCTGTAGAGTGAGACAGGAGGAGGAGGCAGCCTTGAAAAAAAAGACTCCAAAAATCAGTTATCTGAAACAACTTTCACAAGTTTACATAAAAATGGATGAAAAAAAGGGGAACAATGCTGACAAATTTGACTCATACATAGTAGAAATGCAAGAAATGAATCTTAAATTGGAAGCTATTTGATGCAGTCTACTCAGAAGTTGAATCTGAATCACTATGAGTGTTAATGAGGAACTAGAAACCACCTCAACTACCAGTATGTTATGATCTGCCTGGAATGCACACACTGTACCTTGGTACATGTGAAAATAACAAATCAAACCAAATCAAATCAAAAGCCAGTGATGAGTGGGCAGTGGTCCCTCAAGTTGCAGTTCCATCTGACCATCATAACAAAATTTTATGAGTGGCTTGCAAAATTCCAATGGCAGGCAGCTTAGATATTAGTAAAACACAGGATAAAACACTAAATCATTGTTATTTCCCTGGATTATATCAATAAGTGGTTACCTTTTACCAGGCAGCCATACTTGTCAGGTAGTGGGAAATCCCAAACATCATTACAACCTGCATCTTTAATTCTGATGGTAGATTTTGAAGAACTCTTTAGCAGAGTCTTTATGGATTATGCAACACCCATAACTAAAACTATTACAACAACAAGAATCGAAGAAAGGTTAGTTTATTTTTTTTTATTACAAGATACGGCTTACCCAAAGAAATAAAATCCAAATCATGGTTCAAATGTTGTGGCAGAAATATGCAAAGAAATAGCAAATAGTTTGGGAATAAAACAATTTCATCTTCAGTTTATACTCGGTAGTCTCAGGGAGAGTTGGAACATTTGCATCAGACTTTGAAGACCATGATTAAAACTTATTGTCAGGAATGTTGCAGTTCGCTACTGAGTATTCCCCAAGTAAGCACACAGGATTCAGATCTTTTAACCTGGTGTACAGAGTTGAAGTGAGAAGGCCATTTAATTAAAGAGAAATTTATGAACCAAGGATTAGGGACTCTACTTCCAATTTATGTTTCAGGTTTCAACTCAACGGTCTGAGTCATAGGGAGAGGTTGGACAAGTTAGGAGCTTTTTCTTTAGAGCGTAGGAGACTGAGGGGGGAATCTTGTAGAGCTGCATAAGAACATGAGAGGCATGGAGAAGGTGAATGGACTCAGGCTTTTTTCCCAGGGTCAGGTAGTCAAGGACTAGAGAGCATCAGTTTAAGGTTAGGGGAAAGAATAAAAGGGAACCTGAGGGGCAACTTTTTTACACAGAGTGGAATGAGCTGCCAGCAGAAGTGGCTGAGGCGGGTACATTAACAACATTTAAAAGGCATTTGGACAAATACATGGATAGGAAAGGTTGAGAAGGATTTGGGATGCAGGGAAATGGGGTAAGTGTTAATGGACATTTTGGTCGGCATGGACCACTGGTGAGCCAAAGGGCCTGTCTCTGTGCTGTAGGACTCAGAGAAAAGCAAGCGACATCATGTGAGTTTACCAAAAGACATTTGCAAAGTGCTTAACAACAAGGAAAACTAGAGCAGCTAACAATGCTTAAAATCAGGAATTTGTCGGCTGAAAGCAGAGTGTTAGTGGTGCATCTGAGAACCATAAAAAATAGTTTTTGTTGCAAACGTTTCGTCCCCTGGCTAGGCGACATCATCAGTGCTTTGGAGCCTCCTGTGAAGCGCTTCTTTGATGTTTCTTCCGGTATTTATAGTGGTCTGTCCTTGCCGCTTCCGGTTGTCAGTTTCAGCTGTCCGCTGTAGTGGTTGGTATATCGGGTCCAGGTCGATGTGTTTGTTGATGGAGTTTGTGGATGAGTGCCATGCCTCTAGGAATTCCCTGGCTATTCTCTGTCTGGCTTGCCCTATGATAGTGGTATTGTCCCAGTCGAATTCATGTTGCTTGTTGTCTGTGTGTGTGGCTACTAGGGATAGCTGGTCGTGTCAGACAGAGAATAGCCAGGGAATTCCTAGAGGCATGGCACTCATCCACAAACTCCATCAACAAACACATCGACCTGGACCCGATATACCAACCACTACAGCGGACAGCTGAAACTGACAACCGGAAGCGGCAAGGACAGACCACTATAAATACCGGAAGAAACATCAAAGAAGCGCTTCGCAGGAGGCTCCAAAGCACTGATGATGTCGCCTAGCCAGGGGACGAAACGTTTGCAACAAAAACTTCTAGCTCGGCGAACAGAACCACAACAACGAGCACCCGAGCTACAAATCTTCGCACAAACCTTGAACCATAAAAAATAAGGTTGGTATAAATGCAAAGGGTATTGTAACAAGGATGATAGTCTGATGAAAGACATAGAAATGAAATACCATTTGGAGGATGAATCAGAAATTGAAAATTCAATAGTTGATCCTCCAGTAATCAGATTGGATAATACGTAGGCTCTTAAAAGGATAGAATATTATGCAATGTTCCATAAAATTAACAAATTTCCTGCAAAGGCCATTACAGACTCATAAATTGATTTGTGTGAATAAGCTAGGAAAAAACAATCTTTGACTATACCTGATACTAATGTAGGAGTTGCATTACCCCTAAACCAACATCCTTATCAACGCAATCCCAAGAGGTTCACTAAAAACCAGAGAAGAGACTTAAGTTAATGATAGACAATAACATTATTGAGCTGAGTCTGGAGATTACTTATCGTGATGATGCTGAAGTAGGTCGGAACACGCAGATTATCCATGGATTATCACAAAGACAAAGTAGTAACAACAGCAGATTCTTATTCTATTCAACACCTGGAGGTTTGTATTGAGACAATTAACACACACAATTTGTGACAAAAATTGACTTGTTAAAAGGGTATTAGTAGGTTCCTCAGACTGATTGAACCAAAGAAATGACAGTTTTTATAACACTGGATAGTGTTGATCAACCGAAAGTTACTTCATTTGGAATGAAAACTACACCAAAAACTTTCCAAAGATTAGCCACCAACTCTGGAAAGTCTGTTACTTACACAATATTTTTCAAAAAATGACTTGCGACAAAAAAAATTAAGATAGTTGCATTGAAGTTTAAGGATGCGACCATAGAACTTGAAAAACATTCATGTGGCTGGCAAGGACAATAGTATACTGGAAACTTTGTCAAGAGCAATATAAAGGAACCAGAATTCCATGATCAAAATGGGCTTGTATAAAATATGGTGAATGTATTATTGCCATTAAACAACAGAAATAGTGATAGGAATAAATTTTGATAGAAAATCTCAAATGCCTCTTCAGGACATGTTTTCATTTTTCTTTCAGGGAAAGTGTGATAAATGTGTATGATACATTATTATAAGTTTTATGAACCAGCAACCATGAGACCAGGAGTGTGCTGGTTGATCCAATATTATGGATAATCAAGAGGTTTACATAACTACAGTAAACCTTGACCAAGCTTTGAGACATCAACATCCCTCAAAAAGTTGTCATAAAAACATCTACACACTTCCTAAAATCCATGTAAAAACACACAGTAAGTAATAGAAATGTAATGCAGCGGGTATACACATCACCATTACACTTTTGTAGTGGTCTCCTGCCTGTTAAAACACAGATTAGTTGCTAACTTGGCCAAACAACAGGGGATGCTGGGTACATTGGTCAAGTAAAACGCTGAAATCACAAAAACCCATACCCCAGACACAGTGCAAACACAGCAGCCAGGTGCTAATAACATGAGCACAGTGTAAAAGGCAACAGTGATCCTGGTCAGACATACCCCAACAACCTATCCATGAAACAAAGAAAGGTATCAGGTCCTGCTATGGAAGAAACTTAACAGGGCATGTAATGATTTACTCCATTTCAAATTATGTCTGATTGGCTAGAACTTATAGAAAACCATTTAAAAAGGCATAAAAACAGGACTCACCTGCAGATCTTGCTCTTGGAATTGTCTGAGGCCTTTGGAGGAAACCAGGATGGCAAGAGTCTGAGAACAGCTGACCACTCAGAGAGAGAGGAAGAAAGCATTGTGCAGACCAGACACAGAGCCACAGAGAGAGCAACTGTGTAAATTTATAGGAGACTTGGGAAGTATCATAATCTTAAGGAGTCAAATAGGATTAAAGACTATTGTAATTTTGTTCCTAATAAAATGGGACTGTTTTGCTTCGGTCCGGCTTGTCTTCGTATTGATTTGACTGCTTTGTTATTGTGGGACCCGTGGACAAATTCATTCAGAACATTCCGGTCAGAGGTGTCTAAATTGTTTTAAGGATAGACTAGCCAACACTTTATTTACTTGGACATTCCCCGGTAGACGGCAGTATTTGAGGTGCATATAATTTTTGCCGGTTCATCAGGAACACCGGCTGAAACAAAATTTGCTCAATCCCATCTTGGGATTTGGATTAAAATAGAAATAGATAGAGTCTGGATTTGAAGGATGATGTCACGGCACTGTCCACATTAATGGTTTGGTTGTATTCAGCTGAAGTTGAAGTGCAGAGCCCCTCAATCCTGGGCCTCAGTATGACCTCTCACTATCTCCGTCTCTCCGCTGGGTTTGAGGTTGATTCAAGATGGCGGCAGCGATGTGTGCGGGCTCTTTCCCAGGGTCCATCCTCTCCAATGTGCTTTCTTTCTTTTTCTTTTTACTTTTCTTGTTCTTTCATTTTCTCTTTTGTGTCTTCTTTCCTTTGGAGCATTTTATGGCAGGTTAGTTAGTGAGGCAACTTGAGTAGGCCGTGCATGGAATGGTGGCTCTTGCCAGTGGACAGAGGCAGCAACGGATGCTCCTCCACATGGCGGCTGGAGGCAATGGTAGCAGGGACGTCCTCCTGGCATTTGGGGCCGATGAAGGCACCAGCAGTAGTGGTGGCAAAGCTCCTTTAGCGAAGGGAGGTGACGGCGGATGTTGGTGCTGGCAAAGCAACATCTCGGAAGAGGGTGGCTAGAGCAGGACTCTTAATGAAATGATGGTCTGGAAGCTGTCAGGAAGCTCTGGTTGTAGTAGGCATTGAGAGGGGAATGGGGCACTCCTGGCATCAGCAAGGCTACAGTGGCAATGTGTAATAACCGGAGCCGAGGACTCCTGGTTGCAGTAGGCCCAGAGTGGGGACATATGGTTATCAGAGAGACAAAGGGAGCAGCGGAGCTGAGGACTCCTGGTTGCGGTAGGCACCAGAGTGAGGACATGTGGTTATCAGAGAGGTGGAGGGAGCAGCGGACTGGGGACTCCTGGTTGCGGGACAAGTGTGGGTTCAGCACGGGACCCAACATCGGCATTGGCGAGGTGGGCCCTGCCAGCGGTGAAGAGATGGCACCTGAAGAGTGGGGGCTCCTACATTGGTAGGTCAGGTGTAGGCGACAGTGAGGCATTGGAGGAGGAGCAGCAGAGCAGCTCTCGTTGGTGAGCTGGCTCAGGGCTCTTTTTCAATTATATCATTTATCCTGTGTATCATTAAACTACTCAAAACGATGCCTGATTCTGGTACTAATGGTCTCATACAGCACGGAAACAGACCCTTCGATCCAACTTGTCCATGCTGACCACGTTTCCCAAACTAAACTTGCCCCATTTGCCTGTGTTCGGCCCATAATCCCTCTAAACCTTTCCTATTCATGTACCTGTCCAAACATTTTTAAAATGTTGACACTACCTTTATCTACCCCTTTCCCCAGCAGTTCATTCCACACATCAACCCCCTGTGTAAAAAAAGTTGCCCCTCAGGTCCCTTTTAACTCTTTCCTTCTCACCTTAAACCTCTGCCCTCTAGTTTTGGAATCCCCTCTAGCCTGGGGAAAAGACCTTATTCACCTTATCTACACCCCTCATGATTTTATAAACCTCTATAAGGTCACCCCTCAACCTCTTGTGGACCTAACTCCGAAACACAATGCACTCGCTAATGAAGATAAGTGCGCCAAACACCTTCTTTACCACCCTGTGTAACTGTGATGTTACTTTTAAGGAACTATCTATCTGAACCCCTCAGTCTCTCTGTTTGACAGCACTTCCCAGGGCACTATCATTATCTATTGAAGCTCTGCACTGTGTTTTACTATATTACTCACTGTAAAATGCAAGTGAAATTAAATCATTCATTCTTCGAAGTGCTGGACCCTGGTCCTGGCCTTAATATTTCCTCTACCTGAATGTGTATCTCTCTCTCTGTCTCTCTGTCTCTGTCTCTCTCTCTCTCTCTCTCTCTCTGTGCTGTGTTGAAGTTGCAGTAGTTGGCTTTGTATTAATGACTAGTGGCACACAAGAGAGATGGAGAATCCTTCCATTTTTATTTTTTGTGTCACATTCCCTGGAATAGGTCCCCAGCCTATCACCAGAGACCATAGCTTTCAGCGCACCAGTCTACATCAATGATGGATGGACAGGAGACAATCCTGCTGTAGCCATGGAGCCATGGGACAGAATTACAGGACGGTACACAATCCGCTTTATGAACGCACCATCTTTGGTAATCAGGTCCTGGCCTGGGACTCAAACGCAGGCCTTCGTGCTCAGAGGCAGGGACACTGCCCACTGTGACAGAAAGCCTCCCCCTATTACACAAACTGGTAGTGATTCACAGATGGAGAGGAGGTTTTGCTGCTTTTTAAATACCTCTGTGGGTTGAGCCTTGGCAAATCTTTGAACACCTTTGAGTACATCACTGGCAAAATTACAAGCGGGAACCTCATTACATTTATGGCGGATTTAACTGGAAGGTACTAGTTTTTACATTGATTTCCATTAGCGTTCACTTACTCTAAAGGAGCGGAACGGAACAAAGAGCTGAGGGAAAACAACAAATGCTGGAGATCACAGCAGGTCAGACAGCATCCATAGGGAGAGAGCAAGCTAATGTTTTGAGTTGAGACAACTCTTTGTCAGAACCAAAGTGAAGGAATGAGCTGAGGGAGGTGGAGTCAGGGCTAAACATAACCCCTGAGTCCACACTTGTGGACAGCTCAGTAAATCCTAAGGTGGGACTTGAACCCAGACCTTCTGGTCCAGAACTAGGGACTTTGTCACAGCCCCATGATCCACCATGGTCTCCTAATTGGCTGGTGCTACCCCAATTTTCTTTTGATTAATTCTATATGTATCACCAGCCAGCCCAGCATTTAACACCCAGAGGGCAGTGAGGAGTCAATGACATTGCTGTGGGTCTGGAGTCGCATGTAGGTCAGGCTAGTTAAGGACGGTAGTTCCCTTCCCTAAAGGACATATGAGCAAAGCAGGTGGGTTTTTCCCGACCATCATAGAGTCACAGAGATATACAGCAAGGAAACAGTCCCTTCGGTCCAACCTGTCCATGCCGACCAGATATCCCAACCCAATCTAGTCCCAGCTGCCAGCACCTGGCCCGTATCCCTCCAAACCCTTCCTATTCATATACCCATCCTGATCCCTTTTGAATGTTGTAATTGTACCAGCCTCCATCACATCCTCTGGCAGCTCATTCCATACACGCACCACCCTCTGTGTGAAAAAGTTGCCCCTTAGGTCTCTTTTATATCTTTCCCCTCTCACCCTAAACCTATGCCCTCTAGTTCTGGACTCCCCCACACCAGGGAAGAGACTTTGTCTATTTATCCTATCCATGCTCCTCATGATTTTATAAACCTCCAAAAGGCCACCCCTCAGCCTCCAATGCTCCAGGGAAAACAGCCCCATCCTGTTCAGCCTCTCCCTATAGCTCAAGTCCTCCAACCCTGGCAACATCCTTGCAAATCTTTTCTGAACCCTTTCAAATTTCACAACATCTTTCCAATAGGAAGGAGACCAGAATTGCATGCAATATTCCAACAGTGGCCTAATCAATGTCCTGTACAGCTGCAACATGACCTCCCGACTCCTGTACTCAATGTTCTGACCGATAAAGTAAAGCATACCAAATGCCTTCTTCACTATCCTATCTACCTGCGACTCCACTTTCAAGGAGCTATGAACCTGCACTCCAAGATCTCTTTGTTCACTCCCTAGGACCTTACCATTAAGTGTATAAGTCCTGCTAAGATTTGCTTTCCCAAAATACAGCACCTTGCATTTATCTGAATTAAACTCCATCTGCCACTTCTCGGCCCATTGGCCCATCTGATCAAAATCCTGTTGTAATCTGAAGTAACCTTCTTCGCTGTCCACTACACCTCCAAATTTGGTGTCATCTGCAAACTTACTAACTGTACCTCTTATGGTCGCATTTAAATTATTTATATAAATGACAAAAAGTAGAAGACCCAGCACTGATCCTTGTGGCACTCCACTGGTCACAGGCCTCCAGTCTGAAAAACAACTCTCCACCACCACGCTTTGTCTTCTACCTTTGAGCCAGTTCTGTATCCAAATGGCTAGTTCTCCCTGTATTCCATGAGATCTAACTGTGCTCACCAGTCTCCCATCGGGAACCTTGTCAAATGCCTTACTGAAGTCCATATAGATCACGTCTATTGCTCTGCTCTCATCAATCCTCTTTGTTACTTCTTCAAAAAACTCGATCAAGTTTGTGAGACATGACGTCCCATGCACAAAGCCATGTTGACTATCTCTAATCAGTCTTTGCCTTTCCAAATACATGTACATCCTGTCCCTCAGGATTCCCTCCAACAGCTTGCCCACCACCGATGTCAGGCTAGTCTATAGTTCCCTGGCTTGGTCTTACCACCCTTCTTAAACAGTGGCACCACGTTAGCCAACCTCCAGTCTTCCGGCACCTCACCTGTGACTATTGATGATACAAATATCTCAGCAAGAGGCCCAGCAATCATTTCTCTAGTTTCCCACAGAGTTCTCAGGTACACCTGATCAGATCCTGGGGATTTATCCACCTTTCGAGCACTTCCTCCTCTGTAATATGGACACTTTTCAAGGTGTCACCATCTCTTTCCCTACACTCTATATCTTCCATATCCTGTCATGATTTAAATTCTTAATTCCAGGTGTTTATTGGATTCAAATTCCGCCATCTGCTGTGGTTTGAACCCAGGTCCCCAGAACATCATCCGGGTCGCCACATTAACAGTCTAGCAACAATCTCACTCGGTCATCACCTTCCCTTAAAAGGGCAGGTAAGAACAGAATGTCAGGCAGTGTAATGTGTCCAAGCTGATGCTACAAGGTGAGGTAGGAAAGCAATCTGTGAAGCAGAAGCCAAGTTAATGAAGTGAAATATGGACAGGTTAATGGAATTGAAAAGAACATGACAAGAGGATATACTGTGGAGTAATTAAATTATCCACTTTGGAAGGAACAGCAAATGGCAGAAGAATACTTTTAGGTGATGAAAGGCAGGGGATGTGTTGGTTGACAGGATCCTGGGTGGGTATAAATCACAGAATGGTAGCTTTCAAGCACAGTAGACAGTCTGGCACAGCTTCATTTATTGCCAACCCCACCAGAAGGTGAAGGAGTCACGTACACGTACAGAAACAGCCCCGAGTGGGCTGCGTAGTGAAGTATGCAGCGTTGGCAAGCGATGAGGGAGTCAACAGCCCAGTGACGTGGGATAATGGGGGATCTGCACCACAGTGATGGGAGATAATGAGGGAATCAGCTCCCCAGTGATGGGGGAATGAGTTCCCCAGTGATGGGGGATAATGGGGGAATGATTTCCCCAGTGATGGGGGATAATGGGAGAATCAGCTCCCCAGTGATGGGGGATAATGGGGGAATGAGTTCCCCAGTGATGGGGGATAATGGGGGATAATGGGGGAATGAGTTCCCCAGTGACGGGGGATAATGGGGGAATCATCTTCCTAGTGATGGGGGATAATGGAGGGATCTGCTCCCCAGTGATGGGGGATAATGGAGGGATGGGTTCCTCAGTGATGGGGGATAATGGGGGAATGAGTTTCCCAGTCCCAGGGGATAATGGAGGAATGAGTTCTCCATTGACGGGGGATAATGGGGCAATCAGCTCCCCAGTGATGGGGGATAATGGGGGAATGAGTTCCCAGTGATGGGGAGTATTGGGGGATTCAGCTCCCCAGTGATGGGGGATAATGGGGGAATGGGTTCCCCAGTGATGGGGGATAATGGGGCAATCTGCTCCCCAGTGATGGTTATAATGGGGGAATGAGTTCCCAGTGATGGGGGGTAATGGGGGAATCTGCTCCCCAGTGACGGGGGATAATGGGGGAATGGGTTCCCCAGTGATGGGGGATAATGGGGGAATGAGTTCCCCAGTGATGGGAATAATGGGGGAATCTTCACCCCAGTGATGGGGGATAATGGGGGAATCAAGTCTCCAGTGACAGGCGATAATGTGGGAATGGGTTCCCCAGTGACGGGGGATAATGGGGGCATCCGCTCCCTAGTGACGGGGACAATGAGAGAATCAGCTCCCCAGTGATGGGGGATAATGGGGGAATCTTCACCCCAGTGACAGGGGATAATGGGAGAATGGGTTCCCCAGTGATGGGAGATAATGGGGCAATTAGCTCCCCAGGTTTGGGGATAATGGGGGAATCAGCTCCCCAGTGATGGGAGATAATGGGGGAATGAGTTCCCCAGTGATGGGGATAATGGAGCAATCAGCTCCCAAGTAACGGGGATAATGGGGGAATCAGCTCCCCAGTGACGGGGATAATGGGGGAATCAGCTCCCCAGTGATGGGGATAATGGGGGAATCAGCTCCCCAGTGACAGGGATAATGGGGGAATCAGCTCCCAAGTAACGGGGATAATGGGGGAATCAGCTCCCCAGTGACGGGGATAATGGGGGAATCAGCTCCCCAGTGATGGGGATAATGGGGGAATCAGCTCCCCAGTGACGGGGATAATGGAATCAGCTCCCCAGTGATGGGGGATAATGGGGGAATCTTTGCCCCAGTGATGGGGGGTAATGAGGAATCAACTCCCCGGTGACTCAGATAATGGGGGAATCAACCTCCCAGTGACAGGGAATAATGGGGGAATCAGCTCCCCAGTGATGGGGGTTAATGGGGGAAATCATTCATTCATTGAGTACTTTCAAGAGAGTGAGTGACAAATTTTTAACCCGGTTAATTAGTAGATGTTGGGTTGGTGCGGGAAGGTAAATTTGAAGCAGAAGATAATCCATGATTTTACTGATAGTGAAGTCGTTTTGACAGGCTGAACAGATTATTTACATTCTTGCATTGCAGACATGAGCAGCCAGAGGGCTCAGATGGCTGTAGAACATACAGCCGACCCATGTGATAAACCACTGCGAAGAAACTGTGAATAACATTTGGAAATTCTTCCCACTGCAATTTCCTATTCTGATGTAATATGCCAAGAGCACCATCAGTACAGTTTTTATTGATGTTGTTCACGTCAAAATCACAGACACATGCCGACTGACACAAATGCAAAAGTGCTGCACGCGACACGTTGGAAGTCCGAAAAAAAAGCCAGGGAGGAAAATGCCTGAGAGCACTCAACAGGAGAGGAGTATCTACGTGAAGAGAGATACCAGGAGAAATAATTAGTGTGTAACTGGCAGGCAGGGAGGAAGTGGTTGAGCGAGGGAACTGTGGTTTTCTGAATCTCCTGTCAAGAGGAAGGAGGCTTATGTAAACATGAGACGTGAAGGCTTAGTTATGGCACTTGAGTGTTACAAGGTAGCCAGGAAGGACCTAAAGAGAGAACTAAGAAGAGCCAGGAGGGGACATGAGAAGTCATTGGCAGGTGGGATCAAGGAAAACCCTAAAGCTTTCTATAGGTATATCAGGAATAAAAGAATGACTAGAGTAAGGTTAGGGCCAATCCAGGACAGTAGTGGGAAGTTGTGTGTGGAGTCCGAGGAGATGGGGAAGTGCTACATGAATATTTTTCATCACTATAAACACTGAAAAAAGCAACGTTGTCGCAGAAATACTGAGATACTGGTTACTAGTCTAACTGGGATTGAGATTCACAAGGAGGAGGTGTTAGCAATCCTGGAAAGTGTGAAAATAGATAAGTCCACTAGGCCTGATGGGATTTATCCTAGGATCCTTTGGGAAGCTAAGGAGGAAATTGTACAGCCTTCGGCTTTGATCTTTATGCTGTCATTGTCCACAGGAATAGTGCCAGAAGACTGGAGGATAGCAAATGTCCCATTGTTCAAAAAGGGGAGTAGAGACAACCCTGGTAATTATAGACCAGTGAGCCTCACTTCGGTTGTGGGTAAAGGTTTGGAAAAGGTTATAAGAGATAGGATTTATAATCATCCAGAAAGGAATAAGTTGATTAGGAATAATCAACACGGTTTTGTGAAGGATAAGTTGTGCCTCACAAACCTTATTGAGTTCTTTGAAATGGTGACCAAACAGGTGGGTGAGGGTAAAGTGGTTGATGTGGTGTATATGGATTTCAGTAAGGGGTTTGATGACATTCCCCATGGTAGGCTATTGCACTCAATACAGAGGCATGGGATTGAGGGTGATTTAGCAGTTTGGATCAGGAATTGGCTAGATGAAAGAAGTCAGAGGATGGTAGTTTTTGGGAAATGTTCATCCTGGAGTACAGTTACTCGTGGTATACCACAAGGATCTGTTTTGGAGCCACTGCCGTTTGTCATTCTTATAAATGACCTGGATGAGAGCGTAGAAGGATGGGTTAGTAAACTTAGAGATGACACTAAGGTTGGTGGAGTTGTGGACAGTGCAGAAGGATGTTTCAGGTTACAGAGAGACATAGATAAGCTACATAGCTGGGCTAAGAGGTGGCAAATGGAGTGGCGAAAAAGTGCGAGATGATTCTCTTTGGAAGGAGTAATAGGAATGCAGAGCACTAGGCTCAGAGAGTAGTAAGGGTGTTGAATGCCCTGCCTGCTACAGTAGTAGATTTGCCAACTTTCAGGGCATTTAATTGATCATTGGATAAATATGTGGATGACAATGGAATAATGTAGTGTACATGGGCTTCAGATTGGTTTCACAGGTCTGTGCAACATTGAGGGCCGAAGGGCCTGTACTGTGCTGTAATGTTCAATGCTCTATTGGCCTAATTTTCATTCCTAAGCGGCTGGATTGAAGTGTGGTCAGAAATGGTGGTCTGGAAGACATCCAAATGGGTGGCACAGTGGCACAGTGGTTAGCACTGCTGCCTCACAGAACCAGAGACCTGGGCAACTGTCTGTGTGGAGTTTGCACATTCTCCCCGTGTCTGCGTGGGTTTCCTCCAGGTGCTCCAGTTTCCTTCCACAGTCCAAATATGTGCAGGTTAGGTGAATTGGCCATGCTAAATTGCCGTAGTGTTAGGTGAAGGGGTAAATATAGAGGAATGGATCTGGGTGGGTTGCTTTTCAGAGGGTTGGTGTGGACTTGTTGGGCCGAAGGGCCTGTTTCCACACTGTAAGTAAGTAATCTAATCTAATCTTTTTGAGGCAACAGTCAGTTGTGGCCAATTTGAGCTCACAGTGTGGGCTCCTGAATGGAAGGTCAATTGGGGACAGCAGAGGAAGGGGCTGCTGATGTAGTTAAGGCAATGAGAAGGCACTTCAAGATGGAGGACAACTTCCACAGTCCAACCAGCAGCTGTGGCCCTCAACCAGCACCAACCCCCCCCCCCCCCCTCCCCCGCCAACCTTACACCTGCACCCTCCCCCACCCCCATCCCCACCCCCTCGAGCCATGGCTGCCAATGGGATGTTGCCACCATTTTGATCGAATGACGTTTGCACTGAGTGGAGTCCCTGGAGAAAATTCCAGAAGATTTCTGGGAAGAAGGCTTCAAGAGCCTAATGGGCCTTCACCTGCCAAGCCTCCTGCAAGCTCCTCACCCCCATACCTCACCCCACACTCAGTAAGGGCAGCAGAAGGGCATGCCAGCTGAAAGCGGACATCTTCAGGCCACCCCAGCCTCTGGTCACCCCTGTCGAAAATTTAGCTTTCAGGTGGAGCTTGGAGGCTGTTTGAGAATAAATGTTTTATATGCAAGGTCAGTACCGGGGAGGGGAGGGCAACAGGGGAAGTCTGTTAGAAGGCGTGACGAAGTGTCTGAAATGAATGGTGGCTCGCGTCATAACCTGACAGGAGCTAATGAACCAGGCAGAGTGACAACAGGCAGATCAGACAGTGTAAGTGGGGGAGTGTGGAATCCATTAGCAGCCTCTGCTGTCTGAGAAAATAGGAATAGTGGCTGAGATCTGAGGTCACTGAGCTCAGCGGTGAGGGTGGAAGGTGAAATTAAGTGATTGACATCACAGCACTGTCTCTTGCATCCCGCAGTGACTTACAAACAACATCCCACCAGACGACATCAGCCATTGGAAAACAACTGGAGTCAGGGCACCTTCATGACTGCGACTTGTTGGCTGAGCCCTTGTACCCTGTTTAACCTGCTCTGTCTAAAACAGCGACAGCTGCTGGGCTTTTACACAGCGCAGATGTGCCCACTCCTCAGCTCCGTCAGGAACGTCTTCCTGTTGGAATCTCAACATGCTCTTCTCGGAGTCCGGGTGGCTTTTCTCTGAGACGCATTGCCCATCAATTATCCAAGAGCAGGGTTGGGTGGGTGGGGGGAGGGGTTGGGGGGGGTTGTTGGGGGTTCAAGATTGGCATTTCTTTCATGGCCTCAGTTCACTACATTTTGCAGTCAGTGGAGTGTTTTATAATCGCCACCAGAGCTGTGAATCAATCACAGAAACCCTACAGAGTGGAAACAGGCCCTTCGGCTCAACAAATCCACACCGAATCTCCAAAGAGTATTCCACCCAAACCCATTCCCCATTACTCTACATTTACCCCTGACTGATGCAGCTAACCTGGGCATCTCTGAACACTATCGGCAACTTAGCACAGCCAATTCACCTAACATGCACATCTTTGGACTGTGGGAGGAAGCCAGAGCACCTAGAGGAATACCCACACAGACAGTTGCCTGAGATTGGAATTAAACCCAGGTCCCTGGTGCTGTGAGGCAGCAGGGCTAACCACTGAGCCACGGTGCTGCCTAGGGAGAGTGTCAGTGAGCCCTTATACCGCTAGCTACCGCAATTAGATAGTGAGAGAGGGTCTGCTTTAGTGAAAGCGGCTGAGGGATAAGTGTTGGCCAAGGCACAGGGCAGGGTAGTGGGGAAACACCACAGTTCTTCCTCAAAGTTGTACTGACCACACCTCCAACCATGTCGCTCTCCCTCAGTCTGACACTGTGAGTGTCAGCTGAGACGTTTCTCTCCAATCTCTCGGCTGTGTCCTGACCCCACTGCCTATTACCCTGTCATTCTCAGAGTCAGCATCACACCGTCCTTTTTTTGGCAGATGGACGTTAGAAGATGTTGATGAGTAGCCATTACAGTTATTGCCTGTGAAACCTTGGGGGACTGAAGGAGCCTCTTTATAGGACCCAGCCATGGAGAAATATTGGAAAATGACTCCAAGGTCAGGGCTAGAGGCTGCCCAGGAAACTCCTGAGGTGTTGTTCCCGACCTTGTGTGGTCATAGAGTATAAGCTGTGCCTCAGATTAATAATTCTCATCCTTGTGTTCAAACCCTTTTTATGCCTCACCTCCCCACCCCCCCACCCAACCAACTCCTCTCGCCCGGTAACCAATGTTCCTTTGAAGGTGCACAATTACACAGCAAAGTTCACACCAATAGACAATAGACAATAGGTGCAGGAGTAGGCCATTCCACCCTTCGAGCCTGCACCACCATTCAATATGATCATGGCTGATCATCCTTAATCAGTATCCTGTTCCTGCCTTACCTCCATAACCCTTGATTCCACTATCCTTGAGAGCTCTATCCAACTCTTTCTTAAATGAATCCAGAGACTGGGCCTCCACTGCCCTCTGGGGCAGAGCATTCCACACAGCCACCACACTCTGGGTGAAGAAGTTTCTCCTCATCTCTGTCCTAAATGGTCTACCCAGTATTTTTAAGCTGTGTCCCCTGGTTCGGCACTCAACCATCAGCGGAAACATGTTTCCTGCCTCCAGAGTGTCCAATCCTTTAATAATCTTATATGTCTCAATCAGATCTCCTCTCAGTCTTCTAAACTCAAGGGTATACAAGCCCAGTCACTCCAGTCTTTCAGCATAAGGTAGTCCCGCCATTCCAGGAATTGACCTCGTGAACTTACACTGCACTCCCTCAATAGCCAGAATGTCTTTCCTCAAATTTGGAGACCAGAACTGCACACAATACTCCAGGTGTGGTCTCACCAGGGCCCTATACAGCTGCAGAAGCACCTCTTTGCTTCTATACTCAATCCCTCTTGTTATGAAGGCCAGCATGCTATTAGCCTTCTTCACTACCTGCTGTACAAGAACACCCAGATGTCTTTGTACTGCCCCTTTACCTAAATTGATTCCATTTAGGTAGTAATCTGCCTTCCTGTTCTTGCCATCAAAGTGGATAACCATACATTTATCCACAGATAATTTCCTGCTTTCTCTCTCCCACCTTTCTTAAAAAGTGGTACAACATTAGCCACCCTCCAATCTGCAGGAACTGATCCCGAATCTATCGAACTCTGGAAAGTAATCACCAACACCACCACGATTTCTCAAGCCACCTCCTTCAGTACCCTGGCATGTAGACCATCGGGTCCCAGGGGACTTATCAAACTTCAGACCTAACAGTCTGTCCAACACTAATTCCTGGCAAATATAAATTCCCTTCAGTTCAGGTCCTTCAGCTACTGTTACCTCGCACGCATGAGTTGGCTCTTTTCAAGATCAGAACATAGGAGCAGGAGTAGGCCCATTCAGTCTCTTGAGTCTGTTCCACCATTCAGTATGATCTAATCCCATCATCCCACATTCCTCGATTCCTTTAGCTAGAAGAATTATTCCTACTTCCTCTTTGAAAACACAACGTTTTGGCCTCACTCACTTTCCTTGGTAGTGATTTCCACAGCTGCAAATGTGTTGCTGGTCAAAGCACAGCAGGTTAGGCAGCATCTCAGGAATAGAGAATTCGACGTTTCGAGCATAAGCCCTTCATCAGGATTTCCACAGGCTCGCCACTCTCTGGGTGAACAAATTTCTCCTCTTCTCAGTCCTAAAAGGTTTCCTCCTTATCCTTAAACTATGACCCCCTGGTTATGGATTCTGGTACCGTTGGGAGCACCCTTCCTACATTTACTCTGTCTAGTTCTGTTAGAATTTTATAGGTTTCTATGAGGAATGCCCTCAATCTTCTCAACTCCATTAAATACAACCTGAACAGACTCAATCTCTCCTCATATGTCAGTTCTGCCATCCCGGGAAACAGTTCAGCAAACCTCTCCCTACGCAAGAAATTTAAGTTCTGTGCACTGAAAAAAATAAGAGCCAATGCCCTTAAATTAATTGGCTACGATTTCAATTTGATTTTGATTTTATTATCAATGAAAACCTTTCATTTGTCACTGTGAAACAGCGCCATTTTGAATAATTTAAGGATGAGGGAAAAAAAGAGATGAAACTTGAAGACAGACCATCAATCCTGAGCCAGCTCATCACCGTCAATAATGCCACCCTCTGCCACTGCTCCACCGCCATCTACACCAGAGCCAACCAACAACAAAGTCACCAATCCTCAGGTGCCATCTTTACCACTGGCCGATTCTCCTCTGCCTGTTCCAAGCAATGAGAGAAACCAGGGAGAGAAAGATAGGGGAGGGGATTCTTAGCAAGGTTGGCTGAACAGCAACAGAGGCAGGAGAGAAGGTCTAATGGGAACAGGCCAATGTAGAGTTGGAGTCTGCAGTCTCAACAGGTGAGAGAGCTGGTCTTGGTTCACTTTGAGCTCCATTCTGTCAATCTTTGACGGAGGGATTTTGAAGACGGTACGCAACCCGGAATCACCATTACAGGGAAGGCCGACAGCAAGGTACAACAGTGATTCACCCCTGTGCAGTCCCAAGTGAGGAGAGACCATCGGGAGAAGGCGGCTGCCTAATGACAACGGCAAACTGCAGGGCTATCACTGAGGACCAGGACTGATGCTGAAGATACACAGGGTATAGAGAGGATGGTAAGCAGCTTTGCCCGAGGGGCACAGTTTACCCTGATAAAAGGGCACACAGGCAGTGCTTAAATTACTTCCACATTTCTGATCAGTGTCTCAGGGGCTGCTTCTCTTCAAGTAGCTAGTCACATCTGCTTGTGACATTCTTGAAGGGGAAATCAGCTCCAGTCACGGGGAGGGGATGGCCAACTGATGCCTAAAGGCTCTAAAGATGATGGTTACAGTGACTTTCTACACCTCGGGGTCCTCTCACGGACCATTTGGGAGATATCAGCTGTGAGTCACACTCAGTGGTTCATCACTGAACCCTCTCTGGACAGTGAACAACATCAGACTCCCCACTGAGGTGGGGAGAGGGGGTAGGCGCTGGGACTCTTGAGCCATTGATTGCACTCATATGCACACCACTGGACCCACAGGACAGCCAATAGCATTTGTCAACCACCAGCTCATATGCTCCTACAGCCCGCACCCTCGTGAATGTACAGGAACAGGCTCTGTTAGACAGAACCACTATTGAGGAGGGATTGTAAAGAGAGGCCATCTTTTAGGACCTACAGACTCAGGCCCCATGTGATCTGACATAACTCCTTACGCACATGCTCAGTAGCTAATCTTAGAATAAAAGTGTGGTTTATACTTTGCTCTACGCCTCCCCATGTTCTTTCATATCACCCCATTTTAACATTGAACTGTGAGCATTTAACTCTTTCAGCTCAACTACCCCACCCCGTCAGCATTTACAGACTCTTTCACTTGAGGCATTGACCTTTGAAAACCCTCTCAGCTCACTTGGAGGATGTGTGTGATATACATGGACAGCATTACCATTGTCTGGGGAGGTCAGCCTGGGTCAAATATGATGGTAGCTTTTCTGAGGCAAAACCATTTCTCTTCCACCCTTCAAGGCTTGATAGCACTGCGTCACTGCCAATTGCTGGGCTTTGAAACCTGTAGAGTCATTGAGGTAGCTAGGCCACATTAGATTCCTTTGAACTTTGTAAGGGTTCCTTTTTATGCTTGACGTTAGGAAATATGTTTCACTAAGGTCCACTGCATCTCTAGGAGCCTGAGAAGTTTTGATGGTGTAGGTGATGACTATAATAATCTATGGCTGATGAGGTTTTCTTGCAGTGTCCATGTCGCCTTTTACATCCTTTAGGTTTTGGAGTTCAGAGGAGATATGATGGAAAACCTTTTCACCCAGTGGCTGATGGGAACCTGGAACTGACTGCCTATAAGGGTGGTGGAAGCAGAAACCCTCATAAGATTGAGGAAGTACTTAGATACACACTTGTGATCCTAGGCTATGGGCCAAGTGCTGGACAATGGGATTAGAATCATGAGATGGTTGTTTTTGACCAGTGTAGTCTCAATGGGCTGAAGGGTCTCTTCCAAGCTGTAGATCTCTATGACATTTCATCAATTTTTAAAAGTTGAATTTTGAGACGACCTAATTTGGATTTGAGCATTTCCTCTTGCTGGATAGCTTCTTAGCTGGCTGCAGTTGTTGAACTAGCTCTTACTGAGCTGTTTTAAAGATTTGATGTTTTTCTCAAAATGTGTCTAATTCATGGTGTTTTCTGTGCATTGTTGTAAAGATGTATTGCCCATCATTGTGTTATGAATACCGTTGGGATTTGGACATATAATTTTTAAGGTGATTTGTCGCAAATTTGTGTCTGTATTTTTGAGTTGGCAAGTTTTATGCTTGTATCAAATTTTCAATTAACTTGGAAACACTTTTGGCGGCATGGTGGCTCAGTGGTTAGCACTGCTGGCTCACAGCACCAGGGACACGGGTTCGATATCACTCTTGAGTGACTGTCTGTGTGGAGTTTGCACGTTCTCCTGTGGCTGCATGGATTTCCCCTGAGTGCTCCAGTTTCCTCTCACAGTCCAAAGGTATGTAGGTTAGGTGGATTGGCTGCAGGAAATTCCCCATACTGTCAGAGAATTGACCAATTATACATAAAGCCCCCATGTGGATCTTGTGGAATTGACGCACATGCTGGTTTATTTCACGCTATCTTGGGAAGAGGAATTAACTGCATGTGTACACAATGGGCAGTATGTTCAGGTGAGTCTCAGTCCTCTTCACCTATCTCCAGGTACAGTCAGTTCTTAAAAGGTTACAAGAGATCAGTGTTAATTACAAGACAATACAGTTTCAATCACATTTGATAGGAACAATGCTGCTAGTCCGGCAGTATTGGTCAGTTAACAATGGCGGCAGGAGATTAGTTAATCTGCAGAAATAGGTGCCAATATTCAGCATGCTGGCTGCTATAGCTTCATAGAGCAATGCGCATTCATCTCAATATCCTGGTGGGCATTGTGGTGACTGGGGAGACATGGAACACCTTTGTGGCATCAGGAGCTGCAATGCCACTGTGAGGCAGTGAATCTCATTAGCAGATCATCTAGGTAACATGTTCCTTCAGTCAGCAAAGGCTTAGGCAATGTCTCTTTCAGTGTCTGTTCCCGAGTGTGGCCAAGTTGAAGTAGCAGTGGCATTGTGGGTAGGCCCTTTTTGGCTAAAGACAACCATAGTGGTCTGTAGGCAAAGTGAGTTCTCCTTCTCCCACACGGGCATAGGTGGGTCTGCTTGGGGTTCGGAGATGTGGTGTGGACTCAATGGGCTGAATGGCCTGCCCCCACACTGTAGAGATTCTCTGGTAATTTCTTTTTAAAAACAGACCCGGCTTTCAAACTAATGGGTTTTGTGGACCACAAACTGACTTTTATTTGCTTTAGGTTGTTTTCCAACTCAGAATGGTAAATAATGATGCAGCAGCCAGGTCCTATGGAGTACCCATGGGTTGCTGACCTCTTCTGCCAGTTCCATCTAGGTTTGTCTGAGTCAGGCAGAGGTCCTTCACTCCCCTTGTATTTATTCATCCATGGGATATGGGCACCACCAGCAATGCCAGCATTCAGCCCATCCTTAATTACCGGGAGAACAGGTAAGAGTTAACCACATTACTGTAGGTCTGGAGTCACATGTAGGCCAGACCAGGTAAGAACATCCTTCCCTGAAGGAGATTAGTCAACCAGATGGATTTTTGCAACCATTGACAATAGTTGTCATTAAGCCAGTTTTTAATTGAAGTTTTATTTTTCATTATTCTAGAGTTTTATTATTCTTATATTTGAATAAGATTTGAACCTATTTCCTCTAGCCATTATCCTGGGTTAGCTGTGTTACATGCCCACCGACATTCCTATGGTGCCACCACCTCCCCCAACACATAGGGGAATGTTGTTCCCATTTGGTCACAGTCTAGAACCATCGCTGGGATAGTCTTCATGAAATGGTCACTGATTCTTTGCACAAGCTGATGAAGGGTTCATTCACACCTTCATGGGAATGTGACCCAGAGCAATCCTTCCTTCATGTAAAATCACCTGACACAATTTGAGGATCTACACTCTTTAAAATCTTTGCACTGTAAGTTTGACAAATCAAATGTTGCTTGAAAATCCCAACAATGAGAAGTCTGCGTAAAATTACATTATATCACCCCATCAGAAAGATTTGAAAATCCACTGTTATATTGACAAATTCTATGATTATGATTGGCTATACATCATTTTAAAACTTTACAATTGTGGTCTATGTTCTTTGCTGTTCATTCACAGGATGTGGACATCAGTGGCTAGGCACCATTTATTGCCCAGTGGGCAATGAGGAGTCAACCACATTGCTGTGGATCTGGAGTCTCAAAGTCCCAAAAGACATTAGTGAACCAGATGGGTTGTTCCTGATCGTCCACAATTGTTTCACGGTCAACATTGGGTTCTTAGTTCAAATTTCTTTTTTGGATTTAAATTTCACCATCTATCATGGTGAGGATTGAACCTAGGTCTCTCAGTTAATGGTCTAGCAATTGCCTCCCTGTGTTAATTATATACAAGATACAAAACAAAAATGACTTTAACACATTGGCCTGAATTTCCTTCATTGGGAGATGGCCCACTAGTGTGTGTCTCAATTTCCAGGTTAAAGTTCATTGAGACCCGAGTACTATCTGAACCCTTTGTTAGGAGCTAGGCTCTCAGATCTGTCAGGGTTGGGATGCAATGCTGCTGTGTCCTTTACTGACTGGAGCAGGACAAAAAGCAGGCAGGTTGGAATCATTTGAGTCTCGAAGCTGACCCATCATTGGATCTCCAGAGTGTGGGAAGAGGCCATTCAGCCCATAGAGGCTGCACTGACTGTCCAAAAAGTATCCCACTCACTTACCCTGCATATCCCACGACTAATCCACCCAGCCTGCACATCCCTGGTCGCTATGGACAATTTAGCACGGCCAATCCACCTAACCTGCACATCTTTGGACTGTGGGAGGAAACCCACGCAGTTAGAGGGAGAACATACAAACTCCACATAGAGTATGACTTGAGGCTGGGATCAAACCCAGGTCCTAGTCATTCAAAATTGTTTTGTTGTGTGAAATAGGCCAGAAAATGTAACGAGGAAAGGAAGTCAACTTTAGGCATGGTGCGGGTTGTCTGGAACGAGGCAGTTTTGGTTCGAAGAACCTTAATGGCCTCAACAAGCTAAGAAGAACCTGTAATCGTAAGTGCTGTTCAGACTTTTACTCGGCTTGCTTCTTGTGTCTTATTTACTGTATACCGTTAAGAGTTCCTGATGTAACCACAACAGTGAATTCCACTCAAATTGGAGTCGGAATTGCACCATCTCAGGTTACACTACAAATCGCTGCTAAAATAAATGTCTCTAATCTCAGGAATAAAACTTTTCCTCAAGCCCAACACCATCAGAAAGCTTAATAGAAGGTAATTGTTATATTTCCTGGCTGATGTTCCAAACCTTTGATGACACCAAAGCATCAATCAAAAAAATGGATTATGTGAAAACAGACTTAAATGTTAACTTTGCAAGTTTATTGACCAGCGTAATTCACTCAATAAGGAAGCCAGATGGTATGGATTTTGTTGCACTGAGTCGAACCAAATAAACATTTCGATCAACTACCTCAGGTATTCTTGGTCGTATAATTTAATATTCAAACGCGTCCAGGCTCACTCTGCTCAATGCTGACTTCAGTTCGCAGGGAGAAACACTACTCTGACCCTTCAAACAAGCTTCGAGAGGGGGATGTCAGAACTGGGAGCTTAAAACTGTCCAAAAGGGAAGGCCGAGGGGCGTCCCGAGAGATACAGCTTTAAACCGATGGAGGGATTTATCAGGATTGGTGTAGAGAAGATATTTCCACTGGGGTGGTGGGGATGGTGTGCAGTGTAACTTAAGATTTAAACATTGTAACTGTACTCACATCCAGCACTTCCTCAGAAAGTTCATTTCGTATACACATCACCTTCTGTGTAAAAAAATTTATTCCCCCATGTCTTTTTTAAACACTAGGGAAAAAATTTGCCCCTTTGTCTTTAAATCCCCCAGCCTAGGAAAAGGGCAGCTACCATTAACTCAAAGCTAGTTGGAAAAGTAAGGTTTGGCTGGATATGGGCCAGGAGCAGGAAGGTGGGACTAGTTTAGTTTGGGATTATGGTCAGCATGGACTGGTTGGACCGAAGGGTCATTGTTAAATCGAATTCAGAGAGCAGTTTAAATGCCTAAATTGCTTACATGTGGAGGAGCTGAGGCATATAGCATAGATGAATTTAAGGGGAAGTTAGACAGGTACATGAGGAGGAAAGGAATTGAAGGCATGCAAGTAGGGTCAGATGAATAGGGAAGCTCGGGTTAAATATAAATGCTGAAACATATCATTGGAATGGCTAAATGGCCAATTCTGTGTCACACATTCAATGTAATAAAGGCACAAGCTCAATCCTCACTCAAGTGAACTTAGCCTCAAGCATCACACTTAGTTTAATCTATGGGTGGCACGGTGGCTCAGTGGTTAGCATTGCTACCTCACAGCACCAGGGAGCTGGGTTCAATCCCAGCCTATGCGGTTTTCCTCCCATAGTCCAAAGGTGAATTGGCCACACTAAATTGCCCTATAGTATGAGGTGCATCATTCAGCGGGAAATGGATCTGGGTGGGTTACTCTTCGGAGGGTCAGTGTGGACTTGTTGGGCCGAAGGGCCTGTTTCCACACTGCAGGTAATCTAATCTAATCTTGAGAATGCTATTTCCTTCAGAAACCCTGTCTGCCACTATCCCAGTTTCATAGTTACTGCAAACTCTTCCCCAATGTCATTGGCACCTTCACCCCCTGTCTTCACAGGGAACTACAGTGGTCCCTACCAAGAGCAGAGACCACATCATTGAGTGTCCTTATAGCTGACAAGGGAGCACCTGAGCTGTTATTGATTTGGGGCTTCAGAGGAATCTTTCAGAATGTTTTCCTCAATTGGCCCTGTTTTCTTTTTTGTTACAATGTGGGTGACAGTGGGTGCACAGGGGAGAAAGTGTTTACCTACAATGCTCTGGCTGTTATAGTCTGGGCAGTCTTACTGAACAGTTAACCTTATCCTTCTCCCGGTTCTGTAAGCTCACATTTTCCAAAACGGCTTCCTTGAGGAAGTATTTTCATTGCAATTTTCTTTCATTATTTCACCCGATGTGAGCATTTGATACCCATCCCTAATTGCCTATGAACTGAATGGCTTGCCGTGCTCTTTCAGGGGTCTGTTAAGAGTCAATCACATTGCTATGAGTATGGAGTCACGTGGAGGCCAGACCAGGTTAGGATGGCAGACTTCCCTCCCTGAAAGATGTTACTGAATGGCCATGTATAGTAAATGATCTTCATTGCACGGACGTGAAGATTAGCTTCCAATTCCAGGTTTTATTAACTGTATTTAAATTCCCACTGAATTCTCCTCCCTTTAGCCTGGGTTTTTGTAATTCCAATCCAGCGACATTAGCACCATGTCACTGACTCCGGTTATCCAGGCAAAGAACTGCACGCTGTTTGTATCCCATTCTGACTGAGAGGCAAAAGGTTGCACTTGCTACTAAATAGGAAAGTCAATGTGCTTGCAGCTTCATAGAGGCCGTGGTGAACTTTGAAGTTTGCCAATGGGAAGGGGACAGTGTTAGAGGCTGTTCACAAGGGCGTTGTTTCCTGAAGCCTTGACCCACAGAGGCTCCAACTCGTCAGATTTAACAGCGTGTCCGACAGGAAGGCGTCACCTGGCCTTCCTGACTCCTGCTGTGTCTGCATTTTTCTGCCCCCTCTCTACTTTGTAAAGCCTCCTTGACAGTGTGGCCATCCAGGTGGTAAAATCAATGACTGCAGATGCTGGAAACCACACTCTAGATCAGTGGTGCTGGAAGAGCACAGCAGTTCAGGCAGCATCCAACGAGCAGCAAAATCAACGTTTCAGGCAAAAAGCCTCCTGATGAAGGGCTTTTGCCCAAAATGTCGATTTCGCTGCTCGTTGGATGCTGCCTGAACTGCTGTGCTCTTCCAGCACCACTGATCTAGAGTGTGGCCAGCCAGGCACTCTTTGACTATTGCTGTGCTAGTACACTGCACCATGGTCCGCTCTCCTCCCTCTGCTAGACGGCTTTCAGAACGGAGTTCTGCCCTCTTTATTAGGCCCCTTGGTCTCACCACATCCATCCCCCAGCTCATTTTCAAAGGATTCCTTCAGGCCTGTCCTGGTGACAGTATCTTTGCTAATGACACCCCACCCCCACTCCCACTGCAGTCCAACATTAATTGTGAGGTGACTTGGCGACTACTTTCTTGGATGTTTGAGCTGCAGGGAGAGGCTGAACAGGCTGGGGCTGTTTCCCCTGGAGCATTGGGGGCTGAGGGGCGACCTCATAGAGGTTTATAAAATCATGAGGGGCATGGATAGGGTGAATAGATAAGGCCTTTTCCCCAGGGCGGGGGTGTCTAAAATCAGACAGCATAGGTTTGAGGTGAGCGGGGAAAGATTTAAAAGGGATGTAAATGGCAACTTTTTCGTGCATAAGGTGGTGGGTGTATGGAATGAGCTGCCAGTGGAAGTGGTGGAAGCTGGTACAGTTACAACATTTAAAAGGCATCTGGATGGGTGTATGAATAGGAAGGGTTTAGAGGGATATGGGCCAGATGGGACTAAATGAAGCTAGGATATCCAGTTGGCATGGATGAATTGGACCAAAGGGTCTGTTGCAGTGCTGTATGAGTCTTCTGAAGGATCTATATTGTTGTTTTGCCACAGTCTTATCAGGAGCACAGGGCTGCTGTCTTGTCACAGAGAGATGGCTGGTAGCAATTTAACCTGAGAGCCGCCATACCTCAGGGAAGGGGGAGAAGTTGAGAAGGGAAAGTCCTTCAATGAAGCTTCGACCAGAGATCGGAATTGAGCCCATGTTGTTGACATCAAACTGCTTTACAAAACCAGCCATCCATCCAACCGAGCTAAACTGACCCAGGATCTATTATTCTTATGTGAGAGCTAATGGCTTAATGCCTCATTGTCATCAACAGTGCACCTCTTCCTGAGTATTACACCAGAGCAGCAAGCTGAGGCTAATGACCCAAGTTTCTGGAGTGAGAGTTGATCGCACAAGTTTCTATCTCAGGCAAGCTGAACCATGTGGACACTGAGCAGGGTGAGGTTGAGGTAAGGAGGAAAGGCACCAAGTGGTTATTGAGACAGCAAGTCCCCGACTATCGCAGCAACTTGTATTGAAGCACACCGCCTTTGATTGGCAACATACCACATGATGTCTGTCAGACAAAATTTAACTTCATCTACAATCCAGTCCATCCTGTAAACAAGGGCTGTAGGTGTTGGAAATATGAAACAACGATAGAAATTCCTGGAGGAACTCAGCAGATCTCGCAGCACCTGAGGAGAGAAAACAGAGTCAATGTTTCAGGTCCAGCAATCAGAAATAGAACAGTTCTGAAGAAGGGTCACTGGACCCGAAATGTTAACTCTGCTTTCTCTCCACAGATGCTGCCAGACTTGCTGAGTTTCTCTCCAGCAATTTCTGATTTTGTTTCTGCCCATTCTGTCCAGTGCACATTAACTTTACGGTACTCTCTCTGCACACCCACCTCTCCTTGCCTTTGGGCATCCATACTGACCTGCAAGAACTGTCCCAAACCCAACCTTCTCTGACCCTGCATACAGCTATTTCTCTACTTCAGACACATAACTGATTGTTACTCATTATCTATCAATCCGACTGTTTTGTGGCATTTGCTGTGTTAAAGGGGCTTTCTCAGTGCAAGCTCTTGCTGTTATCAGGTCAATGCCAAATTAGTGCCAGGCAGGGACCATTTAATACCAAGAGCTGGGGAGTTTTAGGGCTGGGGAGACTGAATCAGAGAAATTAAAGCAAGATGTTTTCCTCACCCAAAGATGATAGATGTTTGGAACTCCCTTCCACAAATGGCAGTTAACACGAGATCAGTTGTCAGTTTTAAAACTGAGGCTGAGTATATGTTTCTCAGTCAATGGTATTGGGGAATGTGGGGCAAAACCAGGTATATAGAGTTTCATAAGGGCAGCTTGGTGACTCAGGTGTAAACACTGCTGTCTCACAGTTCCAGGGAGCCGGGTTCAATCCCACCCTTAGGCAACTCTCTATGTGGAGTTTGCACACTCTCCCTTGTGTCTGAGTGGGTTTCCTCCCACATGTGCAGGTTAGGTGCTTTGGCCATGGGATGTACAGGCTACATGAACTAGCCTGCACATGCAGGGTTACACAGATAGGATTACCAGGGTGGGTCTGGGTGGGATGCTCATTGGTGTGAACTGGATGGGCCAAATGATCTGCTTCTACACCATAGGGATTCTATGATTCCAAAAAGTCAGAGCACAAAACTGGGCACAATCTCATTGAATGTCGGAACAGAGTAAATGACCAACTCCTGTTCCCACATTTTTGCATTTTGAGTCATAGAAATGTACAGCATGGACCATTCGGTCCAACCCGTCCATGCCGACCAGGTATCCCAACACAATCTAGTCCCACCTGCCAGCACCCGGCCCATATTCCTCCAAACCCTTCCTATTTATATCCAGATGCCTTTTAAATGTTGCAATTGTACCAGCCTCCACCACTTCCTCTGGCATCCCATTCCATACACGTCCCACACTCTGCGAGAAAACGTTGACCCTTTGGTGTCTTTTAAACCTTTCCCCTCTCACCCTAAATCTATGCCCTCTAGTTCTGGACTCCCCAATCCCAGGGAAAAGACCTTGCCTATTTACCCTATCCATGCCCCTCATGATTTTATAAACCTCTATAAGGTCACCCCTCAGCCTCCGGCGCTCCAGGGAAAACAGCCCCAGCCTGTTCAGCCTCTCCTTATAGCTCAAATCCTCCAACCCTGGCAATATCTGTGTAAATCTTTTCTGAACCCTTTCAAGTTTCACAATATCTTTCCGATAGGAAGGAGACCAGAATTGCATGCAATGTTCCAAAAGTGGCCTAACCGATGTCCTGTACAGGCACAACATGACCTCCCAACCCCTGTACTCAATACTCTGACCAATAAAGGAAAGCATACCAAATGCCACCTTCACTATCCTATCTACCTGTGACTCAATTTTCAAGGAGCTATGAACTTGCACTCCAAAGTCTCTTTGTTCAGCAACACTCCCTAGGACCTTACCATTAAGTGTATAAGTTCTGCTAAGATTTGCTTTCCCAAAATGCAGCACCTCACATTTATCTGAATTAAACTCCATCTGCCACTTCTCAGCCCATTGGCCCATCTGGTCCAGATCCTGTTGTATTCTGAGGTAACCCTCTTCGTTGTCAACTACACCTCCAATTCTGGTGTCATCAGCAAACTTACTAATTATACCCATTATGCTCACATCCAAATCATTTATATAAATCATGAAAAGTAGTGGACCCAGCACCAATTCTTGTGGCACTCCAGTGGTCACAGGCCTCCAGTCTGACAAACAACCCTCCACCACCACCCTCTTTCTTCTACCAGTTCTGTATCCAAATGGCTAGTTCTCCCTCTATTCCATGAGATCTAACCTTGCTAATCAGTCTCTCATGGGGAACTTTGTCGAACGCCTTACTGAAATCCATATAGATCACGTCTACCGCTTTGCCCTCATCAATTCTCTTTGTTACGTCTTCAAAAAACTCGATCAAGTTTGTGAGACATGATTTCCCATGCACAAAGCCAAGTTGACTATCCCTAATCAGTCCTTGCCTTTCCAAATACATCTTGTCCCTCAGGATTCCCTCCAACAACTTGCCCACCACTGAGGTCAGGCTCACCGGTCTATAGTTCCCTGACTTGTCCTTACCACCTTTCTTAAACAGTAGCATCTGTTAGTCAACCTCCAGTCTTCCGGCACCTCACCTGTGACTATCGATGATACAAATATCTCAGCAAGAGGCCCAGCAATCACTTCTCTAGGTTCCCACAGAGTTCTCGGGTACACCTGATCAGGTCCTGGGGATTTATTCACTTTTATGCGTTTCAAGAAATCCGGCACTTCCTCCGCTGTAATATGGACATTTTTCAAGATGTCACCATCTATTTCCCTACAGTCTATATCTTCCATATCCTTTACTACAGTAAACAATGATGCAAAACATTTGTTTAGTATCTCCGTCATCTCCTGTGGTTCCACACAAAGGCCGCCTTGCTGATCTTTGAGGGCCCTATTCTCTCCCTTGTTACCCTGTTGTCCTTAATGTATTTGTAAAAACCCTTTGGATTCTCCTTAATTCTATTTGCCAAAGCTATCTCATGTCCCCTTTTTGCCCTCCTGATTTTCCTCGTAAGTATACTCCTCCTACCTTTATATTCTTCTAAGGATTCACTCAATCTGTCCTGTCTATACCTTATATATGCTTTCTTCTTATTCTTAACCAAACACTCAATTTCTTTAGTCATCCGGCATTCCTTATAACTACCAGCCTTTCCTTTCACCCTAACAGGAACATACTGTCTCTGGTTTCTGATTATCTCATCTCTGAAGGCTTCCCATTTTCAAGCCGTCCCTTTACCTGCGAACATCTGTCCCCAGTCAGCATTTTGAAAGTTCTTGCCAAATACCGTCAAAATTAGCCTTTCTCCAATTTAGAACTTCAACTTTTAATTCCGGTCTATCTTTTTCCATCATTATTTTAAAACTAATAGAATTATGGTCACTGGCCCCAAAGTGCTCCCCCACTGATACCTCAGTCACCTGCCCTGCCTTATTTCCCCAAGAGTTTTGCACCTTCTCTAGTAGGTACATCCACATACTGAATCAGAAATTTTCTTGTACACACTTAACAGATTCCTCTCCATCTGAGCCCTTAACACTATGGCAGTCCCAGTCTATGTTTGGAAAGTTAAAATTCCCCACCATAACCAGCGTATTATTCTTACAGATAGCTGAGATCTCCTTACAAATTTGTTTCTCATTTTCCCTTTGACTATTTGGGGGATCTATAATACAACCCCAATAAGGTGATTATCCCTTTCTTATTTCTCAGTTCCACCCAAATAACTTCCCTGGATGTATTTCCGGGAATATCCTCCCTCAGCACAGCTGTAATGCTATCCCTTATCAAAAATGCCACTCCCCCTCCTCTCTTGTCTCCTTTTCTGACCGTCCTGTAGCATTTGTATCCTGGAACATTAAGCTGCCTGTCCTTCCCATCCCCGAGCCATGTTTCTGTAATTGCTAGGATATCCCAGTCCCATGTTCCTAACCATGCCCTGAGTTCATCTGCCTTCCCTGTTAGGGTCCTTGCATTGAAATAAATGCAGTTTAATCTATCAGTCCTACCTTGTTCTCTGCTTTGTCCCTGCCTGCCCTGACTGAGTCGCTTCTGTTCTCAACTACCAGTTTCAGATTGACCTCTTTCCTCACTATCTCCCTGGGTTCCACACCAACCACCTTACTATTTTAAATCCTCCTGAGCTCCCGAGCAGCTCTAGCTGCTCGGCCAGTATATTAATCCCCTTCCAATTTAGGTGCAATCCGTCCTTCTTGTATAGGTCACTTCTACCCAAAAGAGATGCCAATGATCCAAAAATGTGAATCCTTCTCCCATACACCAGCTCCTCAGCCATGCATTCATCTGCCCTATCCTCCTACTCCTGCCCTCACTAGCTCGTAGCACCGGGAGTAATCCAACTATTACTACCCTTGAGGACCTCCTTTTTAAACACCCGACTAACTCTCTATATTCTTCCTTCAGAATCTCATCCTTTTCCTTTCCTATGTCGTTGGTTCCAATGTGGACAATGACCTCTTGCTGGCCCCTCTCCCCTGTGAGAACATTCTGCACCCTCTCTGAGACATCCTTGATCCAGGCATCATGGAAGCAACAAGCCATTCTGATTTTTCGCTGCTGGCCACAGAAACGTCTGTCTGTACCTCAGACTAGAGAGTCCCCTAACACAAATGATCGCTTGGAACCCGACGTACCCCTCATTGCATTAGAGCAAGTCTCAATACCAGAAACTTGGCAGTTCATGCCACCTTCCCCAGAGAATCCATCATCCCCTACATTTTCCACAAGTGTACTTGTTTGAAATGGGGATAGCCACGGAAGACTCCTGAACTAACTACCTACCTCTTTTGCCTTTTCTGGAATTAACTCATCTATGTGACCTTCCCCTGTATCTGAGACCTTTCCCTCTTCCTCTAACTGTCATCCCTTACGCCTACTGGCTCTTGTAAATTCCTCATTGCCTTTAACTGTCTCCAACTGATTCATTTGATCTGATAGGATTCGCAACCAATGGCATTTATTGCAGATATAATCCTCAGTAACACATAAACTCTTCCTGAAGTCCCACATCCAACAAGAAGAGCATATCACTCTAGTAAAGGGTATTTTTGCCTCTTTCAATCTACAGACCCAGAAAATACCTCTGTCTTATTCCTCTACAAATCCCTGCTCCAGGTTAAATTAATACTTATGGCTTATATTGAGATATCTCAATACAACATATAATCAAGCAAGAACCCACTCTATTCACTACTGCAGATTTACAGCAAGGCCACACTAAAAACAATTCACTTATCTGTTTCTGTGCCATGACGTCTCCCAAACGGGTTCCTCCAAGATTAGTTGTGAATTTCACTGTTTGTTAATTTTCCCAGAAGCACTCTGATGTCCAGCGATACATGAATTCAACAGCAAAGGCAGTAACTGTGCAGGTTCACTGCTGTGTCTCACAAACTGTCCAAATTCAAGCTGCAGTAAGGAAAGAACTTGCATTGATGTAGTACTATTCCTTCCTGGACCTCTCTATCTCCATCCTCAGTGACTGATTAACCACAGACATCTACTACAAACCCATGGACTCCCACAGCTACCTGGACTACATCTCCTCCCACCCTGCTTCCTGTAAAAACGCTATCTCTTATTCCCAAATCTTCCACCTGTGCCACATCTGTTCCCAGGAGGACCAGTTCCACCTTAGAACATCCCAGATGGCCTCCCTCTCCAACGACCGCAATTTTCCCTCCCACATGGTCGACGATACCTTCCAGTGAGTCTCCTCCATTTCCTGCACTTCCGTCCTTGAACCCCACCCCTCCCAACGCAACAAGGACAGAACGCCTCTGGTCCTCACCTTCCACCCCACCGACCTGCGGATACATCACATCATGTCCACCACTTCTGCCACCTACAACAGACCCCACCACCAGGAAAATATTTCCCTCCGCACCCTGTTAGCATTTCAGAGAGACCATTCTCTTCGTGACTCCCTTGTTAGGTCCACGCCCCCCAACAAACCCACCCTCCGCTTCTGGCACCTTCCCTGGCCCCCGCAAGAAGTGCAAAACTTGTGCCCACACCTCCCTCCTCAACTCCATCCAAGGCCCAAAACGATCCTTCCATATCTGACTGAAAGTTGCCTGCACCTCCACCAATGTCATCTGCTGTGTCCATTGCTCTCAATGTGGTCTCCTCTACATTGGGGAGACAGGATGCCAACTTGTGGATCATTTTGGAGAACATCTCTGGGCCACCCACACCAACCAACCCCACCACCCTGTGGCTATACCCTTCAACTCCCCCTCCCACTCCACCAAGGACATGCAGGTCCTGGGCCTCCTCCATAGCCAAACCCTAACTACCCGATGCTTGGAGGAGGAACACCTCATCTTCTGCCTTGGGACCCTGCAACCACATGGGATCAATGTGGATTTCAACAGTTTCCTCATTTCCCCTCCCCCCACATTATCCCAGTCCCAAGTCGCCAACTCGGCACCGCCCTCTTGACCTGTCCATCACCTTTCCCATCTATCCACTCCACCCTCCTCTCCGACCTATCACCTTCTCCCTCACCTTTACCTACCTATCGCATTCCCAGCTGCCTTCCCTCCAACCCCACCCCCTCCCATTTATCTTTCAGCCCCCCGGCCCACAAGCCTCATTCCTGATGAAGAGCCCGAAAAATTGATTCTCCTGCTGCTTGACTTGCTGTGCTTTTCCAGTGCCCCACTCTCGATAGTACTATTCGTGACCTATGAGCATTCCAGAGCACTTTGCAGTCAAGTGAGCCCTGTGTTTTCTGAACAGCATTCTATGGAAATGCAGTAGTCAGTTTTCATACAGCATGGATCACACGTGGTCATTTTCAGCATCTCTCCCCAGGGCCCTACCATTACTTGTACAAGTCCTATCATGGTTTGATTTACCAAAATGCAGCACCTCACAGTTATCTAAATGGAACTCCACCTTCCACTCCTTGGTCCATCGGGCAATCCGATCAAGGTCCCATTGTGCTCTGAGATAACGTTCTCCTTTGTCCACTACAACACCTACAAATCGGATGGGTTGAGAGGAATAGGGGCCAAAAGTTGGCAAAGGGTCTAGGCCAGGTTGGGATGTCTGGTCGGCACAGATACGTTGGACCGAAGGGTCTGTTTCCATGTCGTATGACTCTATGAATCCACCCTTTCCCAGCCCCGAAAAGAGCTAATATGATAACAACAGGTTTCTTTTCTTTTAAGATATTGATAAATAAGACGCCAGAGAAGAGTCCTTTCACTCTTCTACAAAACAGAACAATGGGTTCTCCCATCATTAACAGAGGGGAGAAGTAGGGCTGAGGATGAACGATTCATTGTAAAGATCATGCCTCTGACAGTGCAATGCCCCCCCAGTACTGAGACAGAAAGTAGATTCCAAGCTCAAGTCTCTGGGGTGGGATGTGAAACGAAAATAGATTTCCTCTCCCTCGCCACTTCATTCAGATTCACCTGGATGGGTCTAGCTTTCAGGGACTGACAGCACCCTGCAGACCCCAGGCTCTTCTATGTTAGCTCAACTGGCAGCGTCTCTGGGAAGTTTTATTATTGGCCCTGACAGGGTTAAGATGCAATGCCATCAGCTGCTCAAACACAGTCTGTGCGTAACTGTGTTAATATTTAGTCATCTAAACGTATTGATAGATATTGAAATACTTTATTTGCCCTCGGGTTAAATTTGATTTGAATTTGCTCTCTCAATTACTCTACTGCAGGTGGATGCATTGAACAACATGCAGATGAACTGATTCATATGACATTTCATTTCAATTTAGTATTGGATAAATGGTGCATTTATCTTTTAAAATGTCCTAATGTCTTTTGCTTTCTGCAATTCACATTACAGCCAAAACAGTCAGAGTGAAATGTCACCTTATTTTTGTTTTCCTAATTGCTCATAATAACAACTCATATACAAATTACGCATGTTGTTGAATGCTCTGAGTGAAACCTTGTGCTCAGGAATCTGAGCTCGGATTGCAGTCTTACATTTTCAGTTTTTATAAATTTCTTTTTAAACAAAATATTGTCCTTTTTGGACTCTTCATCTGAGTGGCCTCCCTGGAATTTAATTGACATATGGCATTCTTCATTAAGTTCACTTGAGCAGTTTCTTTGGTCAGTTGGAGTCAGGTGACCTGCTTTCTTTTCCCCCCATGAGACTGATTGACTAAAGAGAGCCACACTTGATAACCTTTCACCTTTGTTTCATGGCCTTTCTTCTGTCATTGCCTCATTGGTCTGGGGTCACAGGTATATCACTCTGTGAGGGACCTTAATCACTTGTCTCAGTCTTCCAAGAGTCTTAATAGTCTGTTCCACCCCCACATCGGTCCAAAGCAAAGACAGTTCTGGTTCTTGGAGTGATACCGGGGACACACCTTGATCGCTGGAAATGCCTCACCAACTTCTATGTGAAGGGGCAAATGGATGGGGACCCTCCAAGTGGCTGGCTGCTGTGCAAATGAAGGACTTAAGTTTATCCAGCAGCGGTTTTCCGCAGTTCTGAACAACCAATGTAGCCATTTTTGCAGGGTGGACATTGTCGTAAAGTAGGCAGCCAATCAATGCACTGCCCAGCTCCTAAAATTATTGTATCTGTACCTGCATCCACCACTTCCTGCATTCCACACACGAACCACTCTCTGTGTAAAACAAGCATCACCCTCATGCTTTTTTTTACGTTTTTCTCTCTCACCTTAAAAATGTGCCCCTTAGTTTTGAACTCCCCCACCTTTGTGAAAATGCCCTTCCTATTCACCTTGTCTACACCCCTCATGATTTTATAAACCTCTATAAGCTCATCCCTCAACCTCCTATGCCCCAGTGAAAAATCGCCCCAGCCTACTTTTATAACTTTTATGTTTTTATGGTTTATTTCTCAATGGAATAACCATCGCTGAATCTTGCAATAGCGACATCCTGGAGGTTACTGTTCGCCAGAAACTGAACTGGACCAGTCATATCGTGGCTACCTGAGCAGATCAATCCAGCAGTTAGTGACTCACCTCCTGACTCCCCAAAGCTTGTACACAATTCACAAGGCCTAAGTCAGGAGTGTGATGGAATACTGGGGTGTAGCTCCAATAACACTCACAAAGCCTGACACCATCCAGGGCAAAGCAATCTGTTCGGTTGGCACTCCATCCACCATTAATTATGCCCTCAATGATGGCACAATAGCAGCAATGTGTACCATGTCCAAGATGTACTGCAGCAACTCACTAGGCCTTTATATACAGCATCTTCCAAATCCACATCCTCTACCATCTGAAAGGACAAAGGCAGCAGATACTATCGGAAAGATGTTGTGAAGCTTGCAAGGGTTCAGAAAAGATTTACACAGATGTTGCCAGGGTTGGAGGATTTGAGCTATAAGGAGAGGTTGAACAGGCTGGGGCTGTTTTCCCTGGAGTGTCAGTGAAGGGACGACCATTTAGATCTGAGATGGTAAAGTATTTTTCAGCTCGAGAATGTGGAATTCATTGCCACAGAACACTGTGGAGGCTAAGTCATTGAGTGTATCTAAGATAGAGATAGATAGATTCTTGATTAGTAAGGTGGTTGAGGGTTGCAGGGTGAAGGCAGAAGAATGAGGTTGAGGAATATACCAGCCATGATCGAATGGTGGAGTAGACTCAATGGGCCAAATGGCCTACTTCCACTCCTGCATCCTATGGTTTTATTATAGTCTTCTGGAGCTGGACTGTTTATTTGATGTTAATAAGATGCAGGTTATAACATGGGGAGAATAGTAGATCAATGGTCCTTGAGCCTGTTCTCACAGTCAATTTGATCATGGCTGTTCTACACAAAGCTATTTACCTGTCTTGGTTCTGTATCTGTAATCCCCTCACTTAAGACAAATTTCTTTTCAATCTCAGTTTTGACATTTTTAATTGACATGCAGCATCAACAGGGAAGGGAATTCCAGATTTCAACAACCCTTTGTGCGGTACAGTGGTTCCATTCCGCACGGATTGGCTGGCACAGATTCCCAACAGTTCTTCCTCTCTTACACAGCCTGATCTTTTAAAGCCTAACCTTGGGCACCCTAACTTAACACTAAGCTCTCTTTCCTGTACTCTGTCTCGCTATTGTTAAGATCCAGCCCACCATGATGGCGTCTTCAGTAGGCAAGTTTAGTAAGATTGCAACCCATGGTGACCTGTGCTGTTAAAAAGGCATTTAACAAGCATTTTTGAGCATCTACTGGGGACATTGCACTGTCTAGTGAGTACCTTGCCATGTTGCTTGTGGAAAGCCAACACATTACGGTGAGGTGATCTTGGTGTTGAGATAGGTGTCTCCGATGATTTTCTGGCACATCTCACCACAGCCCACATCGCTCAAAGCCCAGTAAGGTTTGGTCCTGGCACTCATGACAAAGGACTCTTCGATACAATTGCTAACCAGCTATGTGACAAGGACAAGAATCTGCCTTTGCTCACCTGAGGCAGGAGTAAAGAATTTGATGATTGTACTTCAAACTCTTGATTCCCTGACCTGAACATGCAAGTTGTGGGCTAAGTAAGTAAGAGGATAATGGTCAGAGATGGCTCATTTTCTCCCATCTATTCCAAACAGCTTTCTCCTTTCAATTTCAATTTAATTCCCTAAAAGGCCTTTGTCTCTCTCTGCCCACTGTTAATATGCTGATTTTCTTGAATGTATTCACAGCTGCAAAATTAATTTCTTCTCAGTTCGATAATTTGCACTTACATTCTATGATCTTCCATCTTTTCTCTTCATCCTCTGTCCCATCACCATGGTAGAGTTAGACAAACTGGTGGGGCTAGAGGCATGTAAGTCCCCTGGGCCAGATGACTTGGATCCAAGGATCCTAAAAGGTGCAGCTACCAAGATAATGAATGCATTGGCTGTAATTTACCAAAAAAAATCCATGGATTCTGGTGAAGTACCGAAGGATTGGAAAGCTGCCCATGGTCTAAAAGGGAGGGAGGCAAAAAAGTGGGTAATTATATACCAATTTTAGCCCAACACCTATTGTTGTAAAAATGTTGGAATCAATTATTAAGAAAGTAATAACATCATATTTGGAAAATGATATTCTAATCAAGCAGAGTCAGCATCGCTTCATGAAAGGGAAATCGTGCCCGTCCAACTTATTAGAGTTTTTTGGAGTGCAGGTTCATAGCTCCTTGAAAATGGAGTCGCAGGTAGATAGGATAGTGAAGAAGGCGTTTGGTATGCTTTCCTTTATTGGTCAGTGTATTGAGTACATTAGTTGGGAGGTCATGTTGCGGCTGTACAGGACATTGGTTAGGCAACTGTTGGGATATTGCATGCAATTCTGGTCTCCTTCCTATCAGAAAGATGTTGTGAAACTTGAAAGGGTTCAGAAAAGATTTACAAGGATGTTGCCAGGGTTGGAGGATTTGAGCTATCGGGAGAGGCTTAAAAGGCTGGGACTGTTTTACCTGGAGCGTCGGAGGCTGAGGGGTGGCCTTTACAGAGGTTTATAAAATTATGAGGGGCATGGATCATTAAATAGACAAGATCTTTTCCTGGAATGGGGGAATCCAGAACTAGAGGGCATAGGTTTAGGGTGAGAGGGAAAAGATATAAAAGAGATTTAAGGGGGCAACTTTTCTACGCAGAGGGTGATACACGCATGGAATGAGCTGCCAGAGGATGTGGTGGAGGCTGGTACAATTGCAACATTTAAGAGGCATTTGGATGGGTATATGAATAGAAAGGGTTTGGAGGGATATGGGCCAGGTGCTGGCAGGTGGGACTAGATTGGGTTGGGATATCTGGTCAACATGGACGGGGTTGGACCAAAGGGTCTATTTCTGTGTTTTACATCTCTATGACTCTATGACTCTGAGTCTCAGCCAGAGTGGATAGAGGAGGATCAGTAGGTGTGTTGTACATGGCCTTCCAGAAGGTGTTCGACAAAATACCTCACAAACAGTTACGGCATAAGATAAAAGCTTATGATGTTGGAGGTAGTATATCGGCATGAATAGAGGATTGGCTAAAGGGCAGGAAAGAGGGAATGGAGATAAGGGGTTCTTTTCCAGGTTGATGACCCATAATCAGTGGAGTTCCATGCTGGGACCATAACTGTTGACAATCTGTACTAATGACTTGGCGGAAGGAAGTGAATGAACATACTGTAGCCAAATTTGCAGATGATGCAAAAATAGCCAAAAAAAAGCAAAGTTCTTGGTAGTGTGAATGTGCAGAGGGATCTTGGAGTCCATGTGCATAGATCCCTGAAAGTTGCCTCCCAGGTGGATAGTGTTGCTAAGAAGGCATACGGTGTGTTAGTTTTCATTTGTAGAGGGATTGAGTTCTGGAACTGCAATATCATGCTGTAACTATACAAACGCTGGTGTGGCCGCACTTGGAATATTGTGTACAGTTCTGGTTGCCCCATTACAGGAAGGACGTGGAAGCATTAGAAAAGATGCAGAGGAGATTTACCAGGATGTTACCTGGTCTGGAGGGAATGTCTTATGAGGAAAGGCTGAGAGACTTGTATCTGTTCTCATTGGAATGAAGAAGGCTAAGAGGGGATTTGATAGAGACATGCAAGATGATAAGAGAATTAGATAGGGTACACAGTGAAAGTCTTTTTCCTAGGGTGATGCTGTCAGCTTGTACGAGAGTGCATAACTACAAATTGAGGGATGATAGATTTAAGACCAACATCAAGGCATGTTCTTTACACAGAGAGTGGTAAGGGTGTGGAATGCCCTACCTGCTAATGTAGTCAACTCAGCCACATTAGGGAGATTGAAACAATCCTTGGATAAGCACATGGATGATTTTGGGATAGTGTAGGGGAAAGAGCTGAGAACAGTTCACAGGTCGGCACAACATTGAGGGCCGAAGGGCCTGTTCTGCGCTGTATTGTCCTATGTTCTATGTTCTATCTATGTTCTATGATTTCATTAACACAGACAGGATTCTTAAGGGGCTTGACAGGGTGAATGCTGAGATGATGTTTCCCCTCAGGGGAGGGTCTAGGACCAGAGGGCACACCCATCATATAAAGGGGATGCTAATTGGGGAGACTTTGGAAGTCTTTGCCACTGAGAACTGTTGGAGCAGACACCTTGTGAATATTTAAAGCTGTGACCGATACATTCTTGATCAGTAGAGGAACCAAGGATTCTGGGAAAGGGCAGGAAAGTGGACCTGAGGAATGTTGGATCAGGCTATGATCCCATTGAACTGCAGAGCAGGCTTGAGGGGCCGAATGGCCCACTCCTGTTCCTACTTCTTATCAAATAATTCCTGTCAGTCTAGAAATTTCCATCACTGCTGGGTGCTTTGCCATTAGCCTTTGCTCCTCTGTGTCCAAGTGTTCTGGGTTCAAGGCCCATTGCAAAGACCTGAGCACTAACTCCAGGCTGACACCTGAGTGTCGAGCTGGGGAAGGGCTGCAGTGTAGGCTGCAGCTCCATCTGTCATAGAACCATACAGAGAAAGTTCTACACACGGAAACAGACCCTTCAGTCCAACTCGTCCATGCTGACCAGACATCCTAAATTAATCTAGTCCCATTTGCAAATGTTTTGCCATATCCCTCTAAACCCTTCCTGTTCATATCCCCATCCAGATCCCTTCTAAATGTTGTAATTGTACCAGCCTCCACCACTTCCTCTGGCAGCTCATTCCAGACATATGTGACCCTTCGTATGAAAAGTTGCCCCTTTTAAATCTTTCCTCTCTCACCTTTAAATGTATGCCTTCAAGTTTTGGACTCGCCTACCCTGGGGGAAAAAAGACCTTGTCAATTCACCCTATCCATGAGGAGGGCTTTCACTTAAATGGCAGGGGCAAGAGATCAAATTTGGGATGATTTGATAACTTAAGTAGAGAAGATAAAAGAAGAAAACAAGGTAACTTTAAGAGAAATGATTATCAGAGTCTGACAGAATAAGAATGGCGTGCATGAACCTAAAATGTGTACCAACGGATAAATGATTTTAAAAAACAGAGCTAAAGGCTCTGCATTTGAAAGCGTGTATTATTTATAACAAAACAGATTAATTGACAATGCAAATGGAAATAACTGTAACCTGATCGTCATTACAGCAACATGATTGCAAGCAGACAAATATGCAGTTTGGAGGGAGCTGGAAGATTCCACAAGGTGTTATTTGAAAGAGGGGAAAAGGAGTGCTCCTCAGTGACTGGCAGTTATCCTCAGTGCACATCAGGGCAGCAGGTGGCCTGCTCAGTGTGGCTGCAGGGGGCTTGTTGGGCTCTGTTTGCCTCTTGCTTCACTAACTGGTGTCAGCAGAGACTACCACAGGCTCCATAACCTCCAGCAAGTGAGCTGTTTGGGTGCATGCCCAGAATATTCTGGGGAGGAGAGAGTGAGAGACTGGCAGCTCCAGATTTACACTCCTCAGATTTGTCATCTCTCCAAGCACTGTTCCCACTTTGTGCTGCCTCACTTGTACTGCTGCATTCACGCTCTCTGTGCTCCTACACTCTTTCTCTCTTTCCCTCTCTCTCTGCTCTTGTTCTCTCTCTATACTCTTGCTGTCGTTTTCTCTCTTTCTATTCTCCAGCTCTCTCTCTCTCTCTCTCTCTCTCTCTGTGATCCTGATCACTCTGTGTCTCTGCCAGTATTCCTGTTCTCCCTCTCTCTCTGTCATCCCAAGGGTCCCCATCTCTCTCTGTGATCCAGCACTCTCTCTGTTATCCTGTTCTCTCACTTGTCTGTCAACCTGCTGTCTCTATTTCATCCTGTGATCCTGCTCCTCCTCTTTTTCTCTCTGTTATCTTGTTTTCTCTCTTGCTCTGACATCTGCTCTCTCTCTCTCTGTCATCCTGCTCTCTCTCTCTCTCTATCATCCTGCTCTCTCTCTCTCTGTCATCATGTTCTCTCTCTCTTTCTATCGTTCTGCTCTCTCTCTCTGTCATTCTCTTCTCTCTCTCTATCATCCCATTCTCTCTCTCTCTGTCATTCTGTTCTCTCTCACTCCCTCTGTCATCCTACTCTCTCTCTCTCTCCGTCATTCTGTTCTCTATCTCTTTCATCCTGCCCTCTCTCTCTATGTCACCCTGCTCTCTCTGTCATTCTGTTTTCTCTCTCTCTATCACTCTCTGTCATCCAACTCTCTCTCTCTCTCTCTGTCATTCTGTTCTCTATCTCTTTCATCCTGCCCTCTCTCTCACAGTCATCCGGCTCTCACTCTATGTCACCCTGGTCTCTCTGTCATTCTGTTTTCTCTCACTCTATCTCTCTCTCTCTCTCCCTCTGTCATCCTGCTCTCTCTCTCTCTCTCGCTCTCTCTCTCTCTCGCTCTCTCTCTCTCTCTGTCATCCTGCACTCTCTTTCTCTATCATTCTGCTCGCTCTCTGTGATGCTGCTCCCCAGACCCCATCATCCTAATCCCTTTCTCTCTCTGTGATCCCCCTCCCTGTGTCTCTGTGATCCCCCTCCCTGTCTCTCTGTGATCCGCCTCCCTGTCTCTCTCTGATCCTCCTCCCTGTCTCTCTGTGATCACCCTCCCTGTCTCTCTGTGATCCCCCTCCCTGTCTCTCTGTGATCCCCCTCCCTGTCTCTCTGTGATCCTCCTCACTGTCTCTCTGTGATCTCCCTCCCTGTCTCTCTGTGATCCCCCTCCCTGTCCCTCTGTGATCCCCCTCCCTGTCCCTCTGTGATCCCCCTCCCTGTGTCTCTGTGATCCCCCTCCCTGTGTCTCTGTGATCCCCCTACCTGTGTCTCTGTGATCCCCCTCCCTGTGTCTCTGTGATCCCCCTCCCTGTGTCTCTGTGATTCCCCCTCCCTGTGTCTCTGTAATCCCCCTCCCTGTGTCTCTGTGATCCCCCTCCCTGTCTCTCTGTAATCCCCCTCCCTGACTCTCTGTGATCCCCCTCCCTGTGTCTCTGTGATCCCCTCCCTGTCTCTCTGTGATCCCCCTCCCTGTGTCTCTGTGATCCCCCTCCCTGTCTCTCTGTGATCTCCCTCCCTGTGTCTCTGTGATCCCCCTCCCTGTCTCTCTGTGATCCCCCTCCCTGTCTCTCTGTGATCTCCCTCCCTGTATCTCTGTGATCCCCCTCCCTGTCTCTCTGTGATCCCCCTCCCTGTCTCTCTGTGATCCCCCTCCCTGTGTCTCTGTGATCCCCCTCCCTGTCTCTCTGTGATCTCCCTCCCTGTATGTCTGTGATCCCCCTCCCTGTCTCTCTGTGATCTCCCTCCCTGTATCTCTGTGATCCCCCTCCCTGTCTCTCTGTGATCCCCCTCCCTGTGTCTCTGTGATCCCCCTCCCTGTCTCTCTGTGATCCCCCTCCCTGTGTCTCTGTGATCCCCCTCCCTGTCTCTCTGTGATCCCCCCCTCCCTGTCTCTCTGTGATCCCCCTCCCTGTGTCTCTGTGATCCCCCTCCCTGTTTCTCTGTGATCCCCCTCCCTGTGTCTCTGTGATCACCCTCCCTGTCTCTCTGTGATCCCCCTCCCTGTATCTCTGTAATCCCCCTTTTGAAATCAAAGCTACCATTCCATTTACCCTCTGTTACCCACTGAACCTCTGCTCTAACTTTCTGCAGTCTTTCACCATTTAACTTCTTTCTGCCATTTTCTCACATTATGAGCCATCCAAGATTTACCCACTCAATTAACCTGTCTCTCTATCCCTCTCTCACAGGTTCTGCCTCATCCTCTCCATGTGCCTTCCCACCTACTTTTGTGTCATCGGCAAACTTAGCGATAGCCTATTCACCAGCACTGATCCCTTTGGCACGCCATTAGTTACAGGTTATCATCGTGAAAATGCCACCCTTATCCCAACTCACTATCTTCCATTAGTTAGCCAATCCCCTATCCATGCTAATACATCACTCCAACACCATTTGGGGAACCTAATCAAACCTGAAAATCCAAATATATTACATCCACTGTTTATTCATCCATTTTGGTCTTTCACCCAGTTAAGTTTCCCTAGCATTTTTTCTCTAAGAACAGTTATTGTTTTTATTTCCTCTCCTCCCCTTGCCCCTTTATTATTCAGTAATGTTAGAATGCTAATGTGAAGATTGATGAAAATTATTTATTTAACCCCTCTGCAATTTCCTCATTCCCCATAATTATTTCCTGAGCTTCATTCTCTCAGGGACCTTTGTTCACTTCAGCTTCTCTCTCCTTTTTACTATGTTTAAAGAAGCTCTTGCTGTCTGTTTTTATATTGATTGCAAGTTTACCCTCCAAGTTTATCTTCTCTCTATTATATTTTTGATCGTTTTTGTTAGTTTTTAAAATTTTCCCAAACCTCTGGCTTATCATTAATCGTTGCCATGTTATATGTTTTTCTCTTTCCGTTTGATGCTATCCTTAACTTCCCTGTTAACCATGATTGGCTTAGCCTGTTCCTAAATTCCTTCTTCATTGGGAAATATCTGTGTTGTCAGTCTTGAACTATTTCCTTAAATACCTGCCATTATTTCAATCATCTTTGCTGTTAAACACCCTTGCCAATCCATTCCAGCCAGCACTAGTTTCCATTCCCTTGTGATTGCTATATCAGCAACGATACAAAAAGTTCAGCTGCCTCTTGTTGTTATTTCATCAGTTGATTCATTCAGAGCAAACTGTGCATTAAAATAAAAGGAAATGTTGTGACAAGATGGCATATACATTTAAATGTGTGTGTGTGTGTGTGTGTGTGTGTGTGTGTGTGTCTGTGTGTGTGTGTGTGTGTGTGTGTGTGTGTGTGAGAGTGTGTGTGTGTCTGTGTGTGTGTGTGTGTGTGTGTTTTGTCAATCACTGCATGCAGTGGCAGGATAGAATTTCTCTGTCCCAAGGTTTGAGCACAGTCTTTGAGCAGCAGTGGTAGATGTCACATGTACTGTACTTAGCTCCCAGTGAGCTATCTTTATCTTAAAATAAAGAATGCACATTATTGTTTCATGAATCGTTAAGGGCGTTTGTTATATTCTTCTTCTATTTAACAAAAATGTAACATCTCAGCCATTTGGCTTTCTTTATTCTTGTGCCTGCTGGGACTTCAGTTCACCACCTGTACTCCTTCTCTCTCTGTGCTGCTCCTGTTCACTCAGTGCTCCCTCTAGCCCTGTGTTCCTGTTCCCTCTCTGTGTGCCCGTTCTCCCAGTGATCTCATTCTATGTTCCTGCACTCTCTGTGTTTCGGGGCTCACTCTCTATGTTCCTGCTCTGTCTCTGTGTTCCTGTTCTCTCTGTGTTCCTGTTCTTTCTGTGTTCCTGTTCTCTCTCTGTGTTCCTGTTCTCTCTCTCTGTTCCTGTTCTCTCTGTGTTCCTGTTCTCTCTGTGTTCCTGCTCTCTCTGTTCCTGCGCTCTCTGTGTTCCTGTTTTCTGTCTGTGTTCCTATTCTCTCTGTGTTCCTGTTCTCTCTCTCTGTTCCTGTTCTCTCTGTGTTCCTGTTCTCTCTGTGTTCCTGCTCTCTCTGTGTTCCTGTTCTCTCTCTGTGTGTTCCTGTTTTCTCTCTCTTTGTTCCTGCTCTCTCTGTGTGTTCCTGCTCTCTCTCTCTCTCTCTCTGTGTTTCTGTTCTCTCTCTGTGTTCCTGCTCTCTCTCTCTGTGTTCCTGCTCTCTCTCTCTCTGTTTCTGCTCTCTCTCTGTGTTCCTGCTCTCTCTCTGTTCCTGTTTTCTCATTGTGTGTTTCTGTTCTCTCTCTGTGTTCCCGGTATCTCTCTGTGTTCCTGTTTTCTTTCTGTGTTCCTGATCTTTCACTGTGTTCCTGTTCTCTCTGTGTTCCTGTTCTCTCTGTGTTCCTGTTCTCTCTCCCTGTGTTCCTGTCTGCTCTCTTTTTCCTGATCGCTCTCTGTGTTCCTTTTCTCTCTGTGTGTTCCCATTCTCTCTGCATTCCTGTTCTCTCTTGTGTTCCTGCTCTTGCTCTCTGTGTTCCTGCACTCTCTGCGTTCCTGTTCTGTCTCTGCGTTCCTGTTCTCTCTCTGCGTTCCTGTTCTCTCTCTGTGTTCCTGTTCTCTCTCCCTGTGTTCCGGTTTGCTCTCTCTGTTCCTGATCACTCTCTGTGTTCCTGTTCTCTCTCTATGTTCCTGTTCCTTCTGTATTCCTGCTCTCTCTGTGCTCCTGTTCTCTCTCTGTGTTCCTGTTCTCTCTCTGTGTTCCTGCTCTCTCTCTTTGTTGCTGTTCTCTCTCTGTGTTCCCGGTCTCTCTCTGTGTTCCAATTCTCTCTGTTTTCCCATTGTCTCTCTGTGTTTGCCGTCTCTCTGTGTTCCTGTTCTCTCTCTGTGTTCCTGCTCTCACTCTATACTCTTGTTCTCTCTCTGTCTTTCTGTTTTCTCTCTGTGTTCCCGTTCTCTCTGTTTTCCCGTTCTCTCTCTGTCTTTCTGTTTTCTCTCTGTGTTCCCGTTCTCTCTGTTTTCCCGTTCTCTCTCTGTGTTCCCGTTTTCTCTCTGTGTTCCTGTTCCTTCTGTATTCCTGCTCTCTCTGTATTCCTGCTCTCTCTGTGTTCCTGCTCTCTCTGTGTTCCTGCTCTCTCTGTGTTCCTGTTGTCTCTCTCTGTTCCTGCTCTCTCTCCTTGTTGCTGTTTTCACTCAGTGTTCCTGGTCTCTCTCTGTATTCCTGTTCTCTCTGTTTTCCCATTGTCTCTCTCTGTTACTGTTTTCTCTCTGTGTTCCTGTTCTCTCTCTGTGTTCCTGTTCACTCTCTGCGTTCCTGTTCTCTCTCTGTGTTCCTGCTCTCTTTGTGTTCCAGCTCTCTCTGTGTTCCTGTTCTCTCTCTCTATGTTCCTGTTTTCTCTCTATGTTCCTGCTCTCTCTCTGTTCCCGTTCTCTCTCTCTCTGTGTTCCTGTTCACTCTCTGTGTTCCTGCTCTCTCTCTGTTCTGGTTCTCTCTGTGTGTGTTCCTGCTCTCTGTGTGTTCCTGTTCTCTCTCTCTGTTCCTGTTCTCTCTGTGTTCCTGTTCCTTCTCTCTGTGTGTTCCTGCTCTCTCTCTCTGTGTTCCTGTTCTCTCTCTGTGGTTCTGTTCCTTCAGAATTCCTGCTCTCTCTATGTTCCTGTTCTCTCTCTGTGTTCCTGCTCTCTCTATGTTCCTATTCTCTCTCTGTGTTCCTGCTCTCTCTCTGTTCCTGTTCTCTCTCTCTCTCTGCGTTCCTGCTTGCTCTCTGTATTCTTGTTCTCTGTCTGCATTCCTGTTCTCTCTCTGTGTTCCTGCTCTCTCTCTATGTTCCTGTTCTGTCTCAATTTTCCTGTTCTCTCTCTGTTCCTGTTCTCTCTCTGTGTTCCAGCTCTCTCAATTTTCCTGTTCTCTCTCTGTGTTCCTGTTCTGTTTCTGTGTTCCTGTTCTCTCTGTGTTCCTGTTCGCTTTCTGTGTTCCTGTTCCTTCTGTATTCCTGCTCTCTCTGTGTTCCTGTTCTCTCTCTGTGTTCCTGCTCTCTCTCTTTGTTGCTGTTCTCTCTCTGTGTTCCCAGTCTCTCTCTGTGTTCCTGTTCTCTCTCTGTGTTCCTGTTGTCTCTCTGTGTTCCTGTTCTCTCTGTTTTCTCATCGTCTCTCTGTGTTTGCCGTCTCTCTGTGTTCCTGTTCTCTCTCTGTCTTTCTGTTTTCTCTCTGTGTTTCCGTTCTCTCTGTTTTCCCGTTCTCTCTCTGTGTTCCTGTTTTCTCTCTGTGTTCCTATTCTCTCTCTGTTTTCCTGTTCCCTCTCTGTGTTCCTTTTCTCTCTCTGTGTTCCTATTCTCTCTCTGCGTTCCCGGTCTCTCCCTGTGTTCCTGATCTCTCTCTGTGTTTCTGTTCTCTCACTACATTCCTGTTCTCTCTCTGTGTTCCTGTTCTCTCTCTGTGTTCCTGCTATCTTTCTGTGTTCCCGGTCTCTCTCTGTGTTCCCGGTCTCTCTCTGTGTTCCTGCTCTCTCTCTGTGTTCCTGTTCTCTCTCTGTGTTCCTGCTATCTTTCTGTGTTCCTGTTTTCTCTCTGTGTTCCTGTTCTTGCTCTGCGTTCCTGTTCTCTCTCTACATTCCTGCTCTCTCTCTGTGTTCCTGCTCTCTCTGTGTTCCTGTTCTCACTCTGTGTTACTGTTCTCTCTCTACATTCCTGTTCTCACTCTGTGTTACTGTTCTCTCTCTACATTCCTGTTCTCTCTCTGTGTTCCTGTTATCTGTCTGTGTTTCTTCTCTCTGTGTGTTCCTGTTCTCTGTCTGTGTTCCTGTTCTCTGTCTGTGTTCCTGTTCTCTCTGTGTTCCTGTTCTCTCTCTCTGTGTTCCCGCTGTCTCTCTGTGTCCATGCTCACTCTGTGTTCCTGTGCACTCTGTGCTCCTGTGCTCTCCATGTACCTGCTGTGCCAGTGTTCCTGTTGTCTTTGTCCACCTCCCTGGGTGATGGCTCGGAGGTGAATTAAGGGGTCTGACATGTAGCGGGTGTGTGATTCAATGCTTGGCAGCTCCTAGGGGTCACAGAAGAGTTGGGCAGGGGTTGGGGGGGGATTGAATTGCAAGCGGGGGGGAAGTGGGTTCTACTGCAGGGTTGCAGAGCCCACAGCAGGACCTGCAAATCATCATTTAAGGCAAAGGGGCAAAAGATTAAGTAATATTTCACCCTTTATCATGGTCTGGGTATATATTAAGCTTAGTCATTGGAAGCCTCTGATTCTACTCGAGTTCGGGAGTTTTCTGAAGGATTCCAGATGCTGGCTAATTTACCCATCCAGTCTATAACTTCACAGTCATCTGCTTGGGGGCCCGATGTGTAACTCATGTCTAGTCTTCAGTAGTCAATAAACTGGGGCACTGGAAAAAGCACAGCAGGTCAGGCAACATCTGAGGAGCAGGAGAGTCTACATTTCAAGCTTAACCCTTCATCAGCCAGTCCCGATGAGGGGTTAAGCCCGAAACGTAGTCTGCAGTCCTCACCATCTTCTAGTCTTCGGCAATAATGATCTTCTGAATGAAAAATATGGGCCAGGACCCTGTGTCTGTAGGTTTGAATTATTCAGAAACATTGCTAATATCTGAGGTCCCAGCACTGTGGGATAAGGCTAGCATCTTTAAAAATGACCTATTTACCCCTGTTCTCTACTTCCCATCCATTAATCAATGCTTTTCCCATGCTAATAAATCACCCACAATTCCAATGTGCCCTTATCTCACGCAATGATCATTTTGTGGTGCTTTATTAAATACCCTTGGGAAATCTCGATAAATTCATTATGTCCGTTTTATCGATGTTAGTTACATCCTTAAAAAAAAATTCAACAAATTTGTGAAACAGAATTTTCCTTTCATAGTATGTTCTAATCGTACTATGCTTTTCTGATTGCATTGTGACGAATTAATTAAGAAGAGATTCCAACTACTCTCCACATCTACTGACTCCGGCTTCCAGCATCTGCAGTCCTTACTGTCTGCAGACCACATGAAGATGTTAAGTTCTTGTTTTGTATACTCATTGGGGTAATCTTCAGACTTAACAAGGGATTAATTACCATGTGATGAATGCCACTTGTGCTGTTAGACCTAAACAGTTAAGTGAATGAGATGCATAAACAGATGCAAATCATGGATAAAACAGTCTGTAAAACAAATATGGATATATTCAGCCAGTTATCGCAAACATTGATGCCATGAAAGGATGTTGATTTGCTGTCCAGAAAGTGGATTGATGCAAGTGTTACAAAAATAAACTGAATATCTTGCCCCGGAACCATTTGTAGGATCAAAGATGGTTATACGATTGAGCAATGAGTGTCCTTCACAATGCAAACGCTATTTCTTTGTCTGCAAGTGGAGGGTAGACTGGCTGAAAGTTGGAGAGAGGCCACGCCATGGATTTTGGAACATCCAGATGAAGTCTGTTGTCAGTGAACCCGTGAAAGAAAGTTCCATTGTATCTGTCCCAATACGTACAGTTGCAGGGTTCTAATGTACCTGTAACAATAACCATTAAATCAAACAAAACGATTGCATTTTTTAATCATGTACTTCACTGGTGTTCCAAAGCATTTTACAGGCAAGAATGCACTTGGAATTGTTATCACAAAATGTGGCATCTAAGCATATTGCAAGGTTCCACAAACAATAATAAGTTAATAATTGTCACAAAATCTGTTTCTGTTTTGTGATGTCGATTGAAGGATAAATATTGACCAGGATACTAACCCCCTACTCTCCTTTGAATATTGTCATGGGACTTTTCATGTCCACTCAAGAGATCAGATTTAGCCCAAAGGTATTTAACATCTTATCCTGAAAGATGGTTGCCCTGGCATTGTAATGCCACCTCAATCCTGCTTTCGTTCAGGACTTGAACGCACAAACATCCGAGTGATGAGTTTGATGCACTCAGTGATGCCCAGTTTGGGTTCTGTCAGGGCCACTCAGTTCCTCACCTCATTACAGCCTTGGTTCAAACACGAATGAAAGAGCTGAATTCCAGAGGGGAGGTAAGAGTGACAGCCCTTGACATCAAAGTTGCATTCGACCAAGTGTGGCATCACGGAGCCCTAGCAAAACTGGAATCAATGGGTATCGGGGGAAAGCTGTTCACTGGTTGGAGTCATACCCGACACATAGGAAGATGGTTGACTTCTCTGAAGGAGTTCCTCAGGGCAGTGTAGGCCCAACCATCTTCAGCTGCTTCATGAATGACTTTCCCTCCACCATAAGGTCAGAAGTGAGGATGTTCACCAATGATTGCATGATGTTCAGCACCATTCACAACTCCTCAGGTACTGAAGCCGTCAGACTTCAAATGCAGGAAGATCTGGACAATATCCAGACTTGCGCCGAAAACATGGTTAGTAGCATTCACTCCATATGAAGGCCAAGCAATGACCATCTCCAATAGGAGACAAATTAACTATCACCCTTGACATTCAATGGCATTGTCATCAGTAAATCCTCCACTATCAACATCCTGAGGGTTAGCATTGACCAGAAACTCAACTGGATTTGCCACATAAACACAATGGCTACAAGAGTAGGGCAGAAACTAGGAATACTGTGGTAAATGACTCACCTCCTGACTCCCCAAGCCTGTCCACCATCTACAAGGTGCAAGTCAGGAATGTGATGGAATACTCCCCACTTGCCTGGATGGGTGCAGCTCTAACAACACTCAAGAAGCTTGACACCATCCAGGACAAAGCAGCCCTTTGGTTTGGCACCACATCCACAAGCATTCACTCCCTCCACCACTGATGCCCAGTATTATCAGTGTGTATGATCTACAAGATGCACTGCAGAAATTCATCAAAGACCCTGAGAAATAGAATTAGGTTTATTGGCACATGTACTCAGTTACAAAGAACAGGAGCACAGTGAAAAGTGTACAATGTCACTAACACATGACACTATCTAGGTATGACAAAGTAACTAGGTACAAATCTTAGGTACCAAAATAAAACCCGCAATCACTTCCATCTAGAAGGACTAGGACATGGGGAAGCCTCCACCTCCAAGCGACTCACCATCCTGACTTGGAAATAAATTGCAAATCCTTCACTGTCACTGGATCAAAATCCTGGCCTTCCCTCTGCACCAGCATTGTGGGCCAACCCACAGCGGGTGGGCTGCAGCAGTTCAAGAAGGCAGCTCACCCCCACCTTCTCAAAGACCACTAGGGACGGGCAATAAAGGCTGGCCCAGCCAGTGACACCCACATCCAGTGAGTGAATAAAAAAAGATAAAAAGGTGGACCTTAAATGCCACTGGTCCATCGGTAGTGAACATGCCTTTAGCTATCTAGGCTCTGAGATTCACTCCCTCCTGTCCTACTCATTCTGTTTCTTAGCATATATCTCGCATACACCTTCAAAGCAACTTGTTTGATGAAACATTTGGAAGCCAATCCTAGTAGTTTTTACCACATATTCTGCCCGATAGCACACTTGTGAAGCACCTTGAGATATTTTGAAAGTACTATGTAAATGCAAGTTGCTATTGTTGGTGTTCAGAAGCCCCCATTCTGTCTTTGTCAGATTGCAGACATTAATGCTGCCACTAATTTGTGTTCAGTGCTTTGAGGTGCTGAGATCAGGAATCAGAGTCCACTCTCTTAAAAGGCATCTGGGTGGGTATATGAATAGGAAGGATTTGGAGGGATATGGGCCGGGTGCTGGCAGTTGGGACTAGATTGGGTTGGGATATCTGGTCGGCATGGACGGGTTGGACCGAAGGGTCTGTTTCCGTGCTGTACATCTCGATGACTCTTTTCCTGGCGGGATGAGTTAAATTGAGAAGGGTGAGATTCCTTCTCCTTTGAGAAGTTTCTTGATTGAAGGGAGACGGCCACACTCAGGTTTCATTTTTCTGCCATAAGTTGTCGTGTTGGTGAACAGGCCAGTTCTTGACCTGTAGACCTTTGCCTGCTTGGAGCACGGTGTCCCACCGGGATCCAGAATGTAGGATTTGAGTCCTTTCCCTTCCTCCTCTGCTGCCGCGCTGCCCCATCACTAGGACATTTGGACTGAGAGCCATGAGACAGCTAGATAGACAAGTCACATGGAAACATGGAAAATAGGAGCAGGAGTGGGCCCTTCAATATGATTGTGACTTTGACCCCTTTAGCCCTAAGAGTTCTATCAAACTCCGTTTTGACAGCATTCAAAGTTTTGACCTCAACCGCTTTCTGTAACAGAGAATTCCACAGGCTCCCCCCGCCTCTGGATGAAGAAATTTCTCCACATCTCAGTCCCAAATGGCCTCCTCCGTATCAAACGGGAGACTCTGGAATCCGTTGAGCACTTCCCATTCTTTGGCAGCCACCTCGCTCAACAGGCCGTCGTTGACGAAGAGATGCAGCTCTAAAAAGTGGCAAAACATTTGCAAAGTCAATGGCAATGAAGCAGAATCTGTGTCAGATCGTCCGAAGATTGTCTGCCCACCTACTCCTGTTCCTTCTACTTTTAAACTTATCCTTAATACCCGCTGACATGCCTCACTGGGACAGAACGCCCAGACCCTATTATTCCTAGGGCCACCACAAAGGTTAAAGATTATATAAAGTATGTAACATTCCCCAAATTAATTGATTTTTCTGACCCTTGAACAGGTTTCTGCACCAAACAAGAATTATTATACCTCACAGGCAATTAGACTCCAGCCACAGGTAAACAATTATGGACCATGTAATTATTTAATAAGTAAATTAAATATTATATAAACAAATAATTCAATAATAATAAGTAAAGGAAGAGATTGAATAATAATTGAAATAATAATTTAATAAACATTACTATTCAAAATTCAAATCCCCTTATAAATTTGCCGTGTGCACACGCATACACACAGACAGCGTAAAATAGGTTATGGATAGTGGAGATTTTTTTTCCTTTATTCTCTAGGTACAGGAAATGTTTGGAGGGAGGAGGAGTGATAAAGAGCTCCTGCTCGAAACGTGGATTTTCCTGCTCATCGGATGCTGCCTGACCTGCTGTGCTTTTCCAGCACCGCTCTGGTCGAAGCAAACGTTTGGAGACAGCCCGCTCTAGTCCCTTCCCCTGCAGTGTGAACACTTGCTTGCACTAAAGCAAAGGGGAAGAGGAAGAGGGAGAGGGACCTGGAGGGAGGTAAAAAAGTGAGGGTGAGGGAGAGAGTGAGAATATAGAGAAGGAGGGAGGGGGAAGGAGAGGCTTGGGAGCAGAAAGTTGGTGGGGGGGGTTGAGGAGGAGAAGGAGCAGATTGGGGAGGGTGAAGGAGAAAAGAGGAGGGGAGATGAGGATAATGATGGGTCAGGGAAGGAGGGAGGAGAGGGGAAGCAGGAGGGGGAGAAAGGTTAACCCCAGAATACAGTCTGAACGGAAACAAAATACATGCAATATCCAATCCTTTCCTGGGCTAAGGGGGTCAACTCTCAACGGAAATGACTTCCCACTTATCCTCCTGACAGTTCCACAACGCTTTCAGAATTTGTGCCACCTGTACATTAGTTCCCTCATGTGCCCTACACCCACAAGTCTCGCTCATTGATATAGATGAAGAAAATCTTCGAGTAAAAAATGAGGTCTGCAGATGCTGGAGATCACAGCTGAAAATGTATTGCTGGTTAAAGCACAGCAGGTCAGGCAGCATCCAAGGAATAGGGAATTCACATTGCCTTAACAACGACACCTGGAGGCCCTCACTGGAATGTCACAGCGACACAATACAAGGCTCTAGTGCTGCAGTGATACCTCTCCACCTTTCCATGTGGGTTCAAATCCTACCTACTCCACAGGTGTGGCATAACATCTCTGGACAAGTTGATTTCTTTGGTAAGAATAAAGCCTGCAACGGGAGATCTGGAAAACACAGCCAAAAGTGCAGCGTGGAGAAACATGAATTATCACTCATTATGGGGAAAAACAAAACGGGCATGAAATTGCAGCGATTTGTCCCTGTGTTTCTGATAGGTCTTCAGGTTGACACTGAGCAGAGGTAAGGGATGCTGGAGGGGGAAACACGGGGAGAGTTGTACTAGTGGCTGAGTCACAGGTTTAAAAGCTTTCCTCTGTGTGTGTGTGTGTGTGTGTCAGGAGCCTGACGTATGAGGCAAGGTGAGTTCAAAAAGGTGTCAATGAGCCGGCAGCGCCTGAGGAACCGCTCACACAGCGGCACTAGGCAGACAACAGCGCTCTCTGCCTGACCAGCCCGGAGCCAGCCTTGGGCAGAGCCGCACCACAGATCACACACTGAAGGCAAGTTTTTATCCTGCACGGGAGAGGAGGGCCAGAGCCGGCTCTCTCCAAAAGTTCCCAATACCCAGAGAATTTTTTTTTAAAAAAAAATCACCAGGTCGGGAATTGGATAAAATAAAGTGTAAAGTACCATGCTTTTAAAAATGTGTTTACTGACCAGGGTTTTGCATGTATTTCGTTTCCGTTCAGACTGTATTCTGGCGTTCACCTTTCTCCCCCTCCTGCTTTCCCTCTCCTCCCTCCTTCCCTGAGCCATCATTATCACCATCTCCTCTTTTCTCCTCCTCCCTCCCCATTCTGCTCCTTCTCCCCCTCCCCCCCAACTTCCTGCTCCCAAGCCTCTCCTTCCCCCCGCTTCCTTCTCTATTTTCTCACTCTCTCCCTTGCTTTTTTTTACCCCCCCTCGATGCCCCTTCCCCTCCTCCCCTTTCCATCTTTCCCCCTCTCTCCTTAACCCTTTCCTCTGTCCATCACTCCCTCTTTTTCTTTTTCCTCCATCCTCTCTTTTTTTGCTCCTTCCCTCCATCCTTGTCTTTTCAGCTGCACCTTCTTCTCTCTTCCTTCCTCTGATAATTGGACCTCCCACCTCTCCAGTTCCCTCCCTCTCCCTCATATCTCTCTTTGCTCCTCTTTTGCCCCCAACTTGTTTCCCCTCCCCTTCTTCCTCTGAGTGTCCTCCAACATTCTGACATATGTTTGGTCGAGTGGTCAGTTTGAGGTATGTTTTGCCCGTCTGGTGTGGGTGCTTAGTAACGTCACTCTGTCAAACTGTCAGCTAGTTAACCAGAAAGGAAAATACTAAATATTGTTTTACACTTAGAGACATGGGAAGCAATCTTAAATGGTCCATAGTACAATGGGTTAGGAAAAGCAACTGGCATTTGTAAATCTTTAATGTAGAGATTGTGAAGTGAGGGATTTGCTTGTAAATGTGTACAAATGTGTTTAATTTAGGTGCAGACACTAAATGTGAAGCTTGCAACTGAAAGTTGGTGATTTGAAAACAAATTATGACAGATTATCTGATCCAATGTGGTCCCAAGTGTATAGAGATTGAAATGAACTGCAATTTGTTAATTGTCATTTGTACTGAGAGCATTATCAATAGCAGAGTATAAAAGCTGATGATTAATACTGTGTTCATTGCAGGAAAGGACAACTGTTCTCTGTGCTTTAGCGTTACTGTAAATACAGTGAGCCACTTGATGTTAATCTTTGTTCTTTGCAGCTACTGTAAACACTTTGTGTGGTCCCAGTGAAATGAGTCCTCACTGATTTTTGGGGAGCAGGAATGATAGTTCCTGACCTGCCCAGGCCTGTGGAGGTGCTGTCAGGTAACTTACAAAAGTTGCCGCTGCCTCCTCATCTCCCTGAGTGTGACGTAGGGGCAAGAAGTCTGTCCCTCTTGAAGCTAGCTGAAAATGTGTTGCTGGTTAAAGCGCAGCAGGTCAGGCAGCATCCAAGGAACAGGAAATTCGACGTTTCGGGCAAGAGCCCTTCATCGGCCCCAAACGTCGAATTTCCTGTTCCTTGGATGCTGCCTGACCTGCTGCGCTTTAACCAGCAACACATTTTCAGCTCTGATCTCCAGCATCTGCAGACCTCACTTTGTACCCTCTTGAAACTAGTTTGTATAGGGTTATAGCAGGCTGCTGCTGAATACAATTGTGAACGTGGAAGGGGTCGGACACTAGGAATGGGAGGAGATTGGAGGGTCATCGATGTTGCACTGGATTTCTCAGTGGACCTGCCTCCATTTTGGCGAGGGGGCGGAGGGGGTGCAAGGTTCACCCTCCTTGGTGATTGGAGGTAGGTAGCCAATCCCAGTATCTGAGGACCTAGGAACAGTGTCACAAAAATGTCATGTTGGTGGCCAAGGTCAGCAGCAGAAAGGGGAACCGTTTTGTCTCTTCATTATTCAGGATTCTCTGTTACTCAGTATAAAGTTGACTTTGTGCTTCAACTCCACTTTCTCATGTTCCCTCAACTCCCATAGGCCTGGATTCCCCAAGACATCAGAAGCTTGAATATCTTCAACAGTGGAGCATCTATGATACTCTGGAGAGAGAATTCCAAACGTACATAACCTCTTTAAGTGAAGAAATTTCTCTTCATCTGAGTTGTAATGATCAACCCAGTATTTTCTGCCTGTGCCCTTGTGTTTGAGAATCCCCAGGCAGGAAAACAACTCATCATTGTCCACTCTGTCAAGCCCCTCCAAAATCATTTACATTGAAACAAAGTCACTCATAAACTGAGAATATATTCTGTACTGGTCCTCACAGCATGGCAGATGTTATAACCCACTGGCGTAGTGTGTTGGGGATCATGTCATGCCATTCTCTGGAGTCACCTCAAATATGAAAAGATTTTACTAAGCTGTCCAATTTACCTGGCTGATGAAGTTGAGTGAAAAGCAAACTCCCATCAGGTTTATGCACATGACAGGGAGAAAGTGAGGACTGCCGATGCTGGAGATCAGAGTTGAGAGTGTGGTGCTGGAAAAGCACAGCAGATTGGTCAGCATCCGAGGAGCAGGAGAATTGAGGTTTCGGGCATAAGCCCTTCATCAGGAATGAGGCTTGTGGGCCAAGGGGGCTGAGAGATAAATGGGACGGGGCTGGGGTTGGGGGCAGGGGGGAGGTAGCTGGGAATGCGATAGGTAGGTGAAGGTGAGGTAGAAGGTGATTGGTCGAAGAGGAGGGTGGAGCAGATAGAATGGAAAGGTGATGGACAGGTCAGGAGGGCGGTGCCGAGTTGGAGCCTTGGCACTGAGATAATGTGGGGGGAGGGGCAATCCACATTGATCCTGTGCGGTTACAAGCTCCCAAGGTGGAATTTGAGGCATTCTTCCCCAAGGCGTCGGGTGCTAAGGGTTTGGCGATGGAGGAGGCCCAGGATCTGCATGTTCCTTGGTGGAGTGGGAAGTCCCAAAGGCCTTGTCTCCTTCAGCCTTATCTTTTGCACTGATGTGCTGGGCTCCTCCATCATTGAAGATGGGGATATTTGTGGAGCCTCCTCCCCCAGTGAGTTGTTTAATTGCCCACCACCATTCATGACTGGATGTGGCAGGACTGCAGAGCTTAGATCTGATCTGTTGGTTATGGGATCACTTTGCTCTGTCTATCATTTGCTGAGATTGATAAATTCTTAATCTTCTCGCAAGGAATTAAGGGATACGGGGAGAGAGTGAGTAAGTGGCGTTGAAATGACCATCAGCCATGATTGAATGGCGAGTGTACGTGATGGGCTGAATGGCCTGATGGTCTTATGATGATTTAGTTAGACAGTCGAGGAGTCCTGTTTGCAGGCTTCACCAGGTTGACACCTCATTTTCAGGTATGCATGCCCTCCTACACTCTCCATTCAACCTGCCCCTGGCTTAACGGTAATACTCTAGAGGGGATTTGCTGGGCCCTGAGGTTACAGATTGTGCTGAAGTACAATCCTGCTGCTGTTAATAGCCCACAGTGCCTCATGGATTTCCAGTCTTAGTTGCTAAATCTGTTTGAAGTCTGTCCCACTTAGCATGGTGATAGTGCCACGCAACACCATGGAGGTTCTTCTCAGTGTGAAGGCCGGACCTTGGTTCCACTAGGACAGTGTGGTGGTTGCTCATACTGACACCGTCACAGACAGGTGCATCTGCAGCTGGCAGATTGGTAAGGATGAGGTGAAGTATATTTTCCCTTCTTGTTGGTTCCCTCACCACCCGCCACAGATCCAGCTATGCCCTTGAGGAGCCGACCAGCTCGATCAGAAGTGCAAGCGCCTCATTGCGTTGTCTCCTTGGCTTAAAGCAGGATCTCGCTTTGTTAGTGCACAGTCCGAAACTGTGACATGGGTGAAAAGATGTGGTTTTTACACTGGCGTTTCATTGATCTGCTACTTGACAAACTTGTTTTCTGAACATTTCTCTGCTCGCACCCTTAATGGCTTTGAGTGCTATGTGTGTCCTAACAAGCAGTGCATTTGTTTTCGGAATTGGAAGGGTGGGGAGACTTTGAAAATAATATTCATGAAGCAAAGTGAATTTGATGGTAGGCAATGTTCCCAGTGTGAAGGGAGGTGTAATGTTACTTTGGGGATAACTGGAGGGTGGATCTCAAGTGACAGCAATCTGTAGGCAGGAAATGTTGAATAATTTACTCCTTTCCCCTTGAATAAATTCTTTGTGTGCATCTTTCTTTTACAGAACAAGTAAGATGGGTCCCACGAGTGTAAGGAGGCCGGTGTGGAACAACAGCTTAATAGTTGCACTGTTTCTCATGGGATTGCTTTTCCCATGTTTGTACTCCTGCCACAGACAGATCGACCCCCTAACTCTGGGTCGGGCGAACCCTCAGTGTTGGGAATCCTCCTCCGCCCTTCTCCTTGAGATGAGGAAACCCCGGATAGCGGACACTGTCAGCGGCTTCTGGGATTTCATGATTTACCTGAAGTCGTCGGACGAGTCGAAGCACTCTGCTCTCTTCTGGGTCCTGGCCCAGCTCTTCTGGGACATCTACGTGGACTGTATGGTGTCACGCACCCATGGGCTGGGCCGGAGGCGGTTCACTGACCGTGAGAAGGAACTGACTGCTCTCCACACTCAGATCTCAGGCAGTAGGTCTTCAGCCACCTCTCGCTGTTCAGTCATCCATCAGCCCCCTCATTCCATTTACCCCCCCCACACCCCCACCTCACGCTCTCCACTCCTCCTGACCATTTTCCCGGACAGGCATTCACATGCGTGAGCCCTCGTAGCAACAACAGCTTGCATTTGCATGGCACCTTTTCACGTGCTAAAGTCTCCCAGGGGCCTTTCATAGAAGCTTCACCCACAAAAGGAGCATTGTGTACAGGCAGCCAAGGATGGGACTGAGAAATACATGTCAGGGACACTAGAGAGATGCGATAGGTGGAAGAAGCTTAAGGTGAGGGTGATAGGCCGGAGTGGGGTGGGGGTGGAGAGGTCAGAAAGAAGATTGCAGGTTAGGAAGATGGTGCTGAGTTCGAGGGATTTGACTGAGACAAGGTGGGGGGAGGGGAAATGAGGAAACTGGTGAAATCTGAGTTCATTCCTTGTGGTTGGAGGATTCCTAGGTGGAAGATGAGGTGCTCTTCCTTCAACCGTCGTGTTGCTATGGTCTGGTGATGGAGGTTGTGCTTGAGCAGCAGTCACGTTGTGAGACCTGAACAAAGTTGCTCTGCTTTTTTTCTTTGGATTGTCAACAGCCTTTTGTTCTCATTAGACAAACATTTTTCTAATCACGCATACTGCCCTGGATAATTCCATAGTTAAAAGCCGTCGCGAAAAGAACAGCCAGAAGGGTTGGGGTGAGTTTAATCATCTCACTGAGATGTCTGCACAAGAGCTCAATCATTGCTCAGTTTCCCCACCTCCACCCTAATCTTGGGCCAGCTTCTTGGAAATGGCACTGAAGTGGGCATTACCACAGCCCAGAATAGAGTACATTCCCTACAGTATGGAAACAGGCCCTTCGTCCCAACTGACCCTCCAAAGACTAACCCAGCCAGACCCATTTCCCTCTGACTATACACCAAACACCATGGGCAATTTAGCATGGCCAGTTCACTTGACCTACAGCTCTTTGGAACGTGGGAGGAAACTGGAGCACCCTGAATGTAGCCCACGCAAGGCACAGGGAGAATGTGCAAACTCCACACTGACAGTTGCCCGAGGCTGGAATTGAACCCGGATACCTGGCGCTGTGGGGCAGCAGTGCTAACCACTGAGCCACTGTGCTGCTCCTAGATCAGGTTGTCTTGTTAATTAGCTTCCAAAAACCCAGGAAAACCTTGCCGGAGGTATTTCCCGAGAAAACCCCAGCGTGTTTAACCACCTTCCCCGGCCTTTCTCCTCTTTTCAGGAAGCATTGACAAGGTTTAGACGATGGCCGCAAATTTTGAACATTTCGTGTCCCCCTGCCAGCAAAAATGGAAAAACTGTGGACAGTTAAATCTTTCATCGTTAACCCCTGAAGCTATCTAGATGTGAGCAAAACATTCATTGCACTGTTTCAGCCACTGAACAAATTGGCGTGCAGTTTATCAGTCAAAACTTCTAATTTTCAAGATGAAAACAAATTCTTGCCCTACGTCTATGCGTGTGTGTACGAATAGGTCTACAAGGCACTTTTCAAAACTCTTCCAGTGCTTCTGAGAGTAGATTAGACTTGTCAAATCAGGAGGAACCTGAAAAGAAATCAGCAATATCGATTTGGGGCAATTTTGTGGAGAGTTTTTCCCCATGAGCTCTGGTGAAACGTCTCAAGCTGTGCATCTGATTACATATGCACCCCTTCTCAATGGCACACACTCTCGCTATATCCTACTCCCTCGTTGGAAACTTTTGGGGATCATGCCCAGAAGGAGGCACCATATTTAAGCTCCAGCTGGGTGTGCCATGAGCTGCCTGTTACAGTCACGCCATTATGCCCCTAAGATGGCAGTCAGGGGCGGCCCGATTTGCTGACAGGGATCTACTGGTCCTGATGGATGGAGGAGGAACGTGGTTTTCCCACAGAACCACTGGAGAGAAGGCCGCGTCACCAGACCCTGCCAGCCTGGTCTGAAGTTGCCGCTGGGGTCGGTGTGGTGCTCAGACGAATGCCCGAATGCGTCAACATGTTAACGACCATCCGTGAGGGGAATGCCATTTCTGCTGCCTCACTCTAACTCTGTCAGTGCCCACACCATCCACACCACAGCTCCCGACCTACCATTTCCACCGCTGCACTCTGCACCTTCCCTCAATAAAAACGGAAAGAACTGCAGATGCTGGAAATCAGAAACAAAAACAGAGGTTGCTGGAAAGGCTCAGGAAGGCTCTGAGTATCTGTGGAGAGAATTTTTTTTTCGGCCCAGCTACCCTTCCTCAGATCTTCCCTCACTGGCTCTTTATCCACCCTGTTCCCCCAGGTCACTAAGCCTTCCTCTATCTGACTCACTCATTCGAGAGGCCTCCATCACTTGCAACACAGCCAACAATGGTGGCTAGCCATTCCCATCTCACCGATCGCCTTCCTTTGTCTCACTGTGGGACATAACAGTTCATAGCAACAGAGCAGAAAAGGGTGGTAGGGTCTCTGTCCTCTTGTCCCATACGAGGGAAGAATCCTTGAGCTGGTGGGAGAAGACGTGGATGGCTTATGAGGGAGCACTCCATGTCCTGACAACCAGGTCAGTTCCTCTGTGAACCCCATCATTGCCCTCCCGTTGTATTCTCGAGGAGGTCAAATTATTACCCGTATCTCACCGTGCTCTCACCTTACGCGGGCACCGATGGCATCCAAACAATCTCCGCTCTTGACGGGTCAACTCCGCCAGCTCAGGTTCTGCCTCCGCGCTGGGCATTCTTCACCCGTTGGTGTTGGGAGCACACTCTGGTGAGCAGCTCACTGCGAGAGCTCCGAGACAGGCTTGAGGGAGGAACGGTGCCAGTTTGCCAGCACTCGGAGGGCTGACAGAGACCAGGGGCCTTCCCCAGCCCTGGGGCAGGAGAGGAACTCGTGGCGTTGGCGATTGAGTACTTCATTCAGATGCACAAAGGTGCGGAGAACCCACAGGCACGTTTGTTGGAGGATGTCCCCTGACGCCTTCTGCACTGTGTCATCTGGATTCCGTGGCTGCCCAGGGGGAGCCATATTCGGTGACCCCCGATAGCTGCTGGATATTCACACTGACCTGCACTCTATCACTCTAACCATTGGCGCTCAGTACCAATGGTGAGGTGACAAGGGGACATGAGACTTTGACTCTTACTCTGGGTGCCCCTTCCTCACGAGGAGACAGGCTGGTGCCAGGCAGGGATAGACGCAAGTACAGACAAAGCCCCAGCACCCTGGTGGTCTCCCCTCAGGATGTTGCCACCTCCACCCTACCCTTGCAACCCCAAACAACCATGTGGGGGTTAAAGTTGAGGGACAGAATCCAGATGTGGCTGCAAATTCCACCCCTTGCCAGGGATTCCCACCCAAAACCCGCAAGTGGGTAGGCTCCCTGTAGCTCAGCTGCCAGATCCCAGCACTGCACCTGGAAGAAGAACACATCCTGAGGGCACTCAGGTGGCATTGGGGAACTTCGAGCTAAATGCGCTATGATGTTTTTTAAAGATGTTTTGTATCATTAGCAATGTGAGCGGATGTCACCTTAGCTGGAGCTCCAGAGATGAAGCCAGAGAGGCCTTCTTTTGGGACTGCCTGATGTTCCAATGCTGTCTGAATGCTAGCTATCCCTGTCGCTAGTACCCTGGCCAACACAAACATTTGCCAGGATTGAATGAAGAAGCATCGGATGTCCTGAAGACTTCCACCGGTTTGTAACCTTTACTTACATCAAACTGTGGGCACAGTGTCCAGGAATTAAACTGCTAAGTTGCATTTGCAATTGGGATCAAGTTGGTGTTTTCATGGAACTTTTATAGTCAGAGAAATGTCACTTCACGCAACACCGCCATCAGGTGAACGCACAAAGTCCCACACCGTTGCTCCAAGAACAGCTGGAGAATTTCTCCCTATTTCGCTCAAATTCTTACCCAACTTGCTCAAAGCTAACTACCTGGTCATTAGCGGGCAGGCCCAAGGGGCCGAATGGCTATTTCCTATTCCTATTTCTTCTTCTGCTGTTTGTGGGAACTTGCTTTGTGCAAACGGGTTGCTGCATTAGAACATCGCGCAAACACTTCATGAGCACATCTTTCACTGAACACTAATTTTGCTGAGGATGTGAAAAATCACTTTTTAAAAAGAAGTCTTTTTCTTTTTGTTACTCAGTTCAATCGTGATGAAGGTGGGGTCACAAAATAAATCAAGGATGTCTAAGATGATATACAAAATCATCGACTCATTGTTATTTTTCTCGAGTGAGTGTGTAACAAAAATGTAATTATTTATCTGACAGTACAGATTGATCTCAGGTAAAGTAGTTGTTTAAGACATGGGACTAGGAGCTGTGTTGATAACAACAAGAGCTAAAGGTGACTCCGAGTTCGGGTGTAAAACTGAGGAGTGAGCTCCGTGTCAGAATGGGCTGATTGAGATAAAGGATATAAATGTTAGGAATATCTCATTCTCATTTTGGTGACTGGTGCCAAATTTGAAGACTTTGCAGGGAAATGCACGGATTAGATTAGATTACTTACAGTGTGGAAACAGGCCCTTCGGCCCAACAAGTCCACACCAACCCGCCACCCACCCATACCCCTAACCTAACACTACGGTCAATTTAGCATGGCCAATTCACCTGACCCGCACATCTTTGGACTGTGGGAGGAAACCGGAGCAAACCCACGCAGACACGGGGAGAACGTGCAAACTCCACACAGTCAGTCGCCTGAGGTGGGAATTGAACCCGGGTCTCTGGTGCTGTGAGGCAGCAGTGCTAACCACTGTGCCACCGTGCCACCCACTAATGCAATATCAGCTCCAAGGGCAACGTAGAGTTTTGTACAGTTTGCCAAAACTGGTGAGAACCAATTGGCAGCTTGCCTTAGCCTCTTCCCATCATTCATTTCCAAGGGATCCAGAAGGCTCCGTGTCTGTCACATTCAGCTGTGGAACAGGAGGAATTCAATCCCCTCCCCCCAACAAAGGTGGATTTAATTTTATAGACACGTGCATACACACCCACACAACTCCTATCTGAGTACCATTTCTCCTTTTCTCCTCCCTACAACCAGCCCTCAAGCCACCTCCCGATCCTACAGTTCTCTCTGCTTCTGCAGTCTCCATAGAGCCCAACTTGTTCAAAGCTCTCCTGGATGTTATTTAAACCCTCATCCAGCAGGCCAGAGATTTTCTGGTCAAGTGCCTCGAGCGTGCTTGCGTGTCCTTGCTGTGTGCAAACTAGCCACCAATTTCCCTCCACAGTACTCACTTAAAGGGCAAGTACAGACAAGGTAGGTAGAATGGCCTCTTCCTGCACTAAGGTAGCCATGTTTCAAAACAAGTTTGTTGGCCACGTTAGTTGCCTGAAGTTGTGAAATAATAGAAAGACAAGTCCTATTTCTTTGGCTCCTTTTCTCCTCCCTAGGCTGAGTTTGCAATAGCCTGTATGTATTTGTGAAGCTCTTTGGCAGAGTTTCTTACATTATAGGCAATGAAGAAATGCAAGGTGCTACAGCGCAGTGAGAGAGATTTCCACCTTCTGCACATTGTTCCTTGCGGTGGGTTAAGTCAAGCAACCAGGGCTCACCTCCAAGGGGTAATGTGATCTGGTTTGAGCCAATCAGCAAACTGACCTTCTACAGGGTGCAAATCTACAACTTGTCCTCTATGCTCTATGCCTAGACTTTAAACATTTTCTTAGGACAGAGCATGTTTATTGTATTTTCAGAAGCTAGACCACTGATTCCATAGCTAAATATAACTGAGGGAACTGCTACTATTCACTGCTGCAACATTGACCACAGCCCCCCTGTTGAGGATACTGTGGGCCAGGGTTCAGTTGGGTTCCATTCCTTTGCCTTGGTTGGCAATGGCGCCTCCTGAAGGCTGACGAGGGAGTTGCCTTTAATTCCAACCTACTTGTACCATATTGCGATTTTAATGTGGCGGGGGAGGGGTGGTGGTGGTGTGTGCATCCATCATCACCACGGTCGGAATAGTCAACTAGCAGGAAAAAAGCTAAGGAAATTGGTCCCTGGATAATTGAGGTGAAGGTATTGAAGAGTTTAAGGTTCTCACGGTGCTGGACAGACCAGTGAAATCATCTCTCTGCCTAACACAGTCTTGGGATCAGAATGATGTGGAGGTGCCGGTGTTGGACTGGGGTGTACAAAGTTAAAAAGATCAATCAACACTAGGTTATAGCCCAACAAGTTTAATTGGAAACACTAGCTTTTGGAGCGCTGCTCCTTCATCAGGTGGTTGTGGAGTTTAAGATCATAAGACAGAATTTAGAAGCCAGGAACGGGGTGGCATGTTGGCTGAGTGGTTAACACTGCTGCTTAACAGCACCAGGGACCCGGTTTGATTTCACCCTCAGGTGACTGGCTGTGTGGAGCTTGCACGTTCTCCCAGTGTGTGCGTGGGTTTCCTCTGGGTGCTCTGGATTCCTCCCACAATCCAAAGATGTGTAGGTTAGATGGATTGACCATGCTAACTTGCCCCATAGTGTCTAGGGATGTGCAGGTAAGGTGGGTTAGCCATGGGAAATGCAGGATTACAGGGATGGGGTGGGTCTGGGTGGGATGCTCCTTGGATGGTCGGTGTGGACTCGATGGGCCGAATGGCCTGTTTCCACACTGTAGGTATCCTGTGATTTAAGACCAAGCTAAGAAATTGCTCACAGTCGAACTCTCAAGCCTTAAGCCTTGTGTTTGCTCCAATCTTGAGTATATTTAAGGCTGAGAGAGACAGATATTTGATCTCTCTCAGGGAATCAAAGGATTGGAGGAGCAGGCGAGACAGTGGAGTCAAGATTCGCCATGATTGTGTTGTACAGCAGCACAGCCACACGATCCACTCCTTCCCCATGTCTTGTGCTTCTCTGAAACCTTTGAAAATGTACCTCAGTCCCCACGCTGTACCAAGGAGAGAGAAAGAGAGTGTATCCCCACCCAGCCCCTGTATAAAAAATCCCAGAGCCTTCTATCTCTCCCCCCATCCCCAGTCAAAGTGCAAAACCCTTCACACCCCTCACCTCCCCCCACTCCACCTCCCCCTCAGCTCCCCTGTATGTCCCCTAAACCTAATTCCCACTGTTCCTTGAGAATGGTCCCATTGCTGTAGCCTCCTCTCACCAATTTCATTGGGCTACCATGAGTAGATGGACAGCAGGTCCTGACTGAAAGGAGCCAAGCTCTAAGTCTCCGACATTGGGTTCAATCTGCACAGCTACAGGAAGTTAACTTCAAACTTTCAAACACCCCTTTCCGTGTTCCCACATTTCAACCAAACCTTCTGCCACCTCTGGCACCATTCCCCAATTAGCATAATACCTCCCCTCCGCCTGCATTGATCATCCACTACTGATGAGGCTGTTATCCGAAATGAATCGGGTTCAATGGCTCATTTTAAGAATGGCCTGGCTTCCAAATTCATAAAGTGTCTTGTACAGAGAGGGACACGGGGACGGTAAGGTTTCACAAGGCACTCAAGTCCACTCCACCATTCAATTAAACTGTGGTCTGCCTGAATCGGTCTCCATTCACCTGCCTCAATCCCACATCCCTCGCCCAATGAAAATAAAAATCAATCTTAGAGTTTACATTATTTCAGTTGGGCCCCAGTGTTTCATGGGAGAGAGTTCCTTCACCTGGCATCATCCCTTCAACAGCCTGAGTCCGCCGTTATCCTTCAGACATCGATTTTGGTTTTCTTCCGTGATAAACGCAGCGCTGCCTCACCTCCTGGGGTCAGTTTCAGTTTTGATGCTTCGACGTGCTGCGCTGGAAACCCATCCAACCCTACCCGCTGCCAGTGCCCAGGTGGGTGGCAGTGGTGTTGTGCGCCACACCAAATTGTCACTGTGCCGACAGGAAGACGGTGCCAAGAAAAAGAAACTGTTGCCAACTCCGCGCGGATGGATTCCAGGAGGCTTCACCATACAAACCCCACCCACCCCCACCTCAAGCGCTTCACCCACCGCACTTTCACTCTTGGCCAATCATTGTCACTATCTATTGCCACCCCATTACCAGTCGGAAGGTGAATATGCTTAATACTTCATTAATTAAACAGCTTTTCTATCCCCATCAGTAACCTTTCTTGGTGTAGCTCTCAACCTTTTCAATTTTGCATTTCTTTTCTTGCAGCAGTTCCTGTGGGACGTTCCTGGGAAGTTGACAACATTGCTTCAAATCTGTGCAAGACTGTCCGGTGTAAAATGTATCGGCTCCCTTTCCAATCCTGGTGACGATGACAGGATTTCTTTGCTTCCTTTTTTTTAGGGTCCTACGTAGAGGGTCGATGGGTGAGTGATGCCAGGGAGAAGGAGGTGGTCCAAGACTGGGTTGGCATCCAAGTGTACAGAAGCGGCCATGGCATCATGCAGAACAGGATAGCGAAAAGCATGGCTCTCAAAAGAGACTCCATCCCCACATAAACAATCCTGCTCCTTCTCTGCACCTTCGGGAAATTCAGTAATGAACAAGATGGACGAAACATCCATGTTGAATTGTCCTGCCCCCCTCAAAAATTAAATTGTTTTCATTTCAGTACATCCTCACCGAATAGCGCTCTATTCATAAAACAAATGTCTTCAATTTGTGATGTGATACTGCTTTTAGTTTGTACATAAATAAATTTTACCAATGTTGCATCCAAGTGCTTACTTAAATCTAATTTACTCAAAAATCTATCAAGGCTACCATCCGAAAGAAAGAGGCTGTTTCAAATTAAAGCTAGCCGCATTTACCTATGGACATCCTTGGCTGTGCACCAGCATTTCTTGCCCGTCCCTAGTTGTCCTTGAGAAGGTGGGGGTGAGCTGCCTTCTTGAACCACTGCAGTCCACCTGCTGTGGGTTGACCCACAATGCCATTAGGGAGTTTGAGCTAGCAACACTGAAGTATCAGCAATGTACTTCCAAGTCTTGAAGAACTTACAACGGGTGGTGTTCCCATATAACTGCTACCCTTGTCCTTCTAGATGGAAGTGGTCGTGGGTTTGGAAGATGCTATCATCAGAATCTTTGGTGAACTTTTGCAGTGCATCTCGTAGATGGTACATATTGCTGCTACTGAGCATTGGTGGTGATGGAGTGAATGTTTGTGGATGTGGTGGTAATCAAGTAAGCTGCTTTGTGCTGAATGGTGCCAAGCTTCTGAAGTATAGTTGGAGCTGCACCCTTCCAGACCGGGGGGAGTATTCCATCATACTCCTGCTTTGTGCCTTGAAGATGGTGGATAGGTTTTGGAGAATCAGGAGATGAGTTACTCACTGCAGGATTCCCAACCTCTGACCCCGGGTGAATGCTGCAAAAGCTGTGGCCTTATCTTTTGCACTGATGTGCTGGGCTCAACTACATCTCTATCTGACTGTCTTCATTAGCACAAACCCAGAGGACTCTCAGGACAAATGACAGTTTTAGTCATTCTGAACTTTACAGCGTCCACTGCAGGATTGTTCAATGCTGTTCACAAAATGGCTGCTGTATTTTCTACATCACAACAATAACTGCATTTCAAAATGCACCTCATTGGCTGCCAGGTTCATTGGGATGGCTCTCAAATCCACCACATCCTCTTCCCTTATCATGCCTGCATTGGCTCTGAGTCCAAAAATGAGTTCAATGAGTTAAAGTTCTCACCCTTGCTTTCAAAGCCCTCTTTGGCATGGCCCCTCCCTATTTGTAATCTCCTGCAGCCCCAAAATCCTCTGAGCTCATTGTGATACTTGAACTCTGACCTCTTGCACCTTTGCAATTTTAATTGCTCCAATATTGGTGGGTGAGCATTCAGGCTGAGGCCTAAGCTCTCTCCTGCTACAATACACAATAGACAATAGGTGCAGGAGTAGGCCATTCTGCCCTTCGAGCCTGCACCACATTCAATGTGATCATGGCTGATCATTCCTAATCAGTATCCTGTTCCTGCCTTATCTCCATAACCCTTGATTCCACTATCCTTGAGAGCTCTATCCAACTCTTTCTTAAATGAATCCAGAGACTGGGCCTCCACTGCCCTCTGGAGCAGAGCATTCCACACAGCCACCACTCTCTGGGTGAAGAAGTTTCACCTCATCTCTGTCCTAAATGGTCTATCCCATATCTTTAAGCTGTGTCCTGTGGTTTGGCACTCACCCATCAGCTGAAACATGTTTCCTGCCTCCAGAGTGTCCAATCCTTTAATAATCTTATATGTCTCAATCAGATCTCCTCTCAGTCTTCTAAACTCAAGGGTATACAAGCCCAGTCACTCCAGTCTTTCAGTGTAAGGTAATCCCGCCATTCCAGGAATTGACCTCGTGAACCTACGCTGCACTCCCTCAATAGCCAGAATGTCTTTCCTCAAATTTGGAGATCAGAACTGCACACAATACTCCAGGTGTGGTCTCACCAGGGCCCTGTACAGCTGCAGAAGAACCTCTTTTCTTCTATACTCAATCCCTCTTGTTATAAAGGCCAGCATGCTATTAGCCTTCTTCACTACCTGCTGTACCTGCATGCTTACCTTCATTGACTGGTGTACAAGAACACCCAGATCTCTCTGTACTGCCCCTTTACCTAAATTGATTCCATTTAGGTAGTAATCTGCCTTCCTGTTCTTGCCACCAAAGTAGATAACCATACTTTTATCCACATTAAATTGCATCTGCCATGCATCTGACCACTCACCTAACCTGTCCAGGTCACCCTGTAATCTCCTAACATCCTCATCACATTTCACCCTGCCACCCAGCTCAGTATCATCAGCAAATTTGCTAATGTTATTATTAATACCATCTTCCATATCATTAATACATCTTGTAAAAAGCTGCGGTCCCAGCACTGATCCCTGCTGTACCCCACCGGTCACTGCCTGCCATTCCGAAATGGAGCCGTTTATCACTACTCTTTGTCAGCCAACCAACTTTCAATCCAAGTTAGTACTTTGCCCCCAATACCATGCGCCCTAATTTTGCTCACTAACCTCCTATGTGGGATTTTATCAAAAGCTTTCTGAAAGTCCAGGTACACTACATCTACTGGATCTCCCTCGTCCATCTTCAGAGTTACATCCTCAAAAAATTCCAGAAGATTAGTCAAGCATGATTTCCCCTTCAGAAATCCATGCTGACTCTGACCTATCCTGTTACTACTATCCAGATGTGTCATAATTTCATACTTTATAATAGACTCCAGCATCTTTCTCACCACTGAGGTCAGACTAACTGGTCTATAATTTCCTGTTTTCTCTCTCCCACCTTTCTTAAAAAGTGGTACAACATTAGCCACCCTCCAATCCGCAGGAACTGATCCCGAATCTATCGAACTGTGGAAAATAATCACCAACGCATCCACGGTTTCTCGAGCCACCTCCTTCAGTACCCTGGGATGTAGACCATCAGGCCCCAGGGACTTATCAACCTTCAGACCTAACAGTCTCTCCAATACCAATTCCTGGCAAATATAAATTCCCTTAAGTTCAGATCCTTCAGCCACTGTTACCTCAGGAGATTGCTTGTGTCTTCCCCAGTGAACACAGATCTGAAGTACCAATTCAATTCTTCTGCCATTTCTTTGTTCCCCGTAATATATTCCCCTGTTTCTGTCTTCAAGGCCCACCTCCTCACTTCTCTCCCTCACTCTCCTCCTTTAAGACTTTCTTGAAAATTAGGCCATGTTATTGCTCAGCCCTCTTAATCATAGATCATAGAGTCCTACAGCACAGAGACCCGAGCTGGTCCATGCCAACCCAAACTGGTCAACGCTAACCACATTTCCCTGCACTTGGCCCTTAATTTCACCCTTTCGGTCTAGGCCTCACATTTTGAGATATTGAGAGTCTGCTAAGTGTCTGAAGACCAAAAGGCCATAAGAAATAGTCCTGCACCACCATCCAATAGAATCACGGCTGATTTGACATTTCTCACTTTCCTGCCTGTTCCTCATAATCCTTGAGTGACCTACTGATCAAGATCTCACACTTAGATATACACAAGGTCTCTGCTCCCACAGCTGTCCGTGGCAGAGTTCCAAAGATTCATATCTCCTTATTCCGATCTCACATTGGCAGCCCTTCATTCTGAGACTATGCCCTCTGGTCTTAGACTCTTGCATGAGGGGAGACAGCTCTCAGCAATAACCCTGTCAAGTCCCTTATGAATCCTCGAGGTTTCAATGAGATCACCTCTCATTCTTCTAAACTGAGTAGAATCCCAACCTGTTTAGTTTTGCTCATAGGATTGTCCCTCCATACTAGGGTTCAGAATCGAGGAGCAGGAGAATCGATGTTTCGGACAAAAGCCCTTCCTGATTTCTGACGAGGGGCTTATGCCCGAATCGTCGATTCTCCTGCATCTTGGATGTTGCCTGACCTGCTGTGCTTTTCCAGCAACACACTCTTGACTCTGATCTCCAGCATCTGCAGTCCTCACTTTCTCCTATACTAGGGACCGTCCTAGTGAATGTGCTCTGAATTGCCTCCAATGAAATGATATCTTTCCTGAAATAAAAAGACCAAAACTGCTCACAGTACTCTCGATGTGATCTCATCAGCACCTTGTACAGTTGCAGTAAGACTTCCCTACTCTTCCCTATCCTCCAATCTCCTTGAAGTATAGACCACTATTCCATTCACCTTCCTGATTACCTGCTGTCCCTGTCTGCTAACTTTCTGGGTTTTGTGCACAAGTATCCCAAGTCCTTCAGTGTTGCAGCTTTCTGTAGTTTTTTTCTCCATTTAAATAATACTCTGTTCATTTGTTCTCCCTTCCAAAATGAACAACTTCACATTTTCTCACGATATACTCCATTTGTCAACTTTTTGTCCACTTACTTAACCTACCAATATCCTCCAAGTCAGGAATATGTATTGTAAACAGTTGCTGTCCCAGCACTAATCCCTGTGGAAGCTCACTGGTTACAAGGGAAAAGGACCCCTGTGCTCATTCGCTGTTTCCTGCCCATTAGCTGATCCTCAATCCACACCAATAGTTTTGTATATTTTGACAATTTTTATTAGTTACATTAAGGTGCTAATTAAATACAGGTTGATGCTGTTGTTGTTGAACAGAGCCATATAAATGCAAGTAGTGTCCTTTACAATGTCCTTTGCTCATACACAGGGCATAGTCCAACAACTAGGCTTCTGTTATCTCCAGCAGTCTTTCATGCAACTCACGGAAAACACTGTCATTAATTTGCAAGAGGAAAAGCAGCTTACTCTCGCTTTTCATTCAACCATCTGCATTAATTAATTAGTTACTCTTACACTTGAATGGAATGTTTCAGCTGTGGAAAGCAGTACTGTGAAAGCATTTACTGGACGATGGATAGATAAGAATCACGCCCTTTAATCTCGCCGAGTGTTTATTAACAGACTGGGAGAGCCGCTTTCGCGGACAGCTATTGGCCACAGGAGCTGCGGCAAGATGGCGGCGCGGCTGTTTGAAGACTGTGAACACGTTGCCCTGTACCTGAAATACCGGCTTCCCTCGCCCTTCCAAATCCGCAATCTCATCCTCGACTACTTGCAGAGAAAGGTGAGAACGTGGAGAAATGAACCGGAGCGGGTCCCCGGGAGATAAAGAGGTCAGCTTAAGATAGGCACAGCAAAGGTCAACAGCCTTGACTTGTCAGGATTTGGAAAGTGATTGTCTCAGCAATAGGTTTGTTTGCTGCTGCTATCCTAATGTGCTAGTGAGTCCCAGCGGGTTATCTGAGCGGGGCGAATTTCCACTCTGTTGTGTTGGTAGTAACTGACAATGTAACTGCAACCCTTCGGCACTTTTCCTTTTCTTTCTGATGGTCATGTGGATCCATAAACTGTCCTTTGCTGTCACCCAGCTGCCCATGAGAGACCATAGCTGTTAGGGTTAGTTAGCTGTAAATGACATGTAAATTTCCAGAACTGGGGGAAAAAAAAGAGTCAAAGCTATCTTCAAACACATCTGTGTAAGTTCCAAGGCCCCTTAATAGGAGCAGGCAGACTACAAGTGGCATCCTTGCAAGGAATTGTCAAACATTACCATTCTTGACAACTAGAGTAGAGGATACAGGCAGGAGGGGACTGGGATTGTGTGATGGGGACTAACACATGAGGCAAGGGGATGGGGACTAACACTGAGCTGGAGTGAACACGACGAGTACAACTGCCTCCTTCTGTGCGAGAACCACTCCAGGGTTTTGTGCGTAACCTTTGCATCATCAATCCCACTGATATCGACAATCTGTGGCCCATGTTTATGTAGTTAGAAATAGGAACTAAAGTTTTATATGAGTTGAATGTTTCAGTGGGGAAGCAGGCTGGGTAAGCAGGCAGTGTAAGAGGGTCCGCATGAACCAGTCCATGTAGTCTGAGCAAAACGTATCTCCTTTACAAGCAGCCCACAGATTTAAAAAAGAAGATAGACTTCTCCCTACTGGAAGTTTGAAATGTGACTAATCAAACGTCACAGGACTCCTCAAGTAAGCAAGTTAAGTCTCATAACCCATTTGTGCTGTTACCTGATTAAGAATTATTTACGATTCCAACCAACACTGTCTGTCTCTGGATGTGTCCAGAGTTCTATCCTTGTCCGTGTTGTTCTCCAGGAGTTCTGCTACTGAAGAAGCCTGGATTTGAATTCGTATATTGTTTTCTGTCCTTCAAGTTCACAATGTAACACCACGGATGATCCTTTATATTCGGTCGTAAACAATAGTGCAAGCCTACAGCTTGCCTTTTAACCAGAAGTAGCTTCCTTGTTATATTTGGCATTGACTGACAGAAGACACAACTTTGCTCTCATTAACTCCTTAAATCCTCCTTCAGGGCAATCATTTGTCCTTATGGCATAAGGCAGTCAGTTATCAAGCAATTGTTAAAACAGTTTTGCTTCTGTAGCATTGACTCCTTCTTCCCTCATACATGGCTAATTGCTTTCAATTCCTGTATAACAGCGTGTCCTTGTCTCTTAGCAGTTTATTGCTGGTTCTGTTAATTCATGAACTGTTACTAGCGAACGTGCCTTCAGCTGCCTGGCTCCGAAGCTCTGGAATTCCTTCCCTTAACCTCATCTTCTAAGACGCTGCTGAAAACCTACTTCTTTGACTGACCTTTGGGTCCCCTACAACGTCCCCTATATTGCCTCCTTATGTACCCCCGTGTGAAATTCGGCTCACCAATTGGTTAGGTTAACAGTGCAATATAAACGCAAGTTGGGGGTGGAGACATAGAGGTGCACAGCACGGAAACAGACCCTTCGGTCCAACTCGTCCACGCCGACCAGATATCCCAACCCAATCTAGTCCCATTTGCCAGCACTTGGGCCATATCCCTGTAAACCCTTCCTATTCATATACCCATCCAGATGCCTTTTAAATGTTGTAATTGTACCAGCCTCCACCACTTCCTCTGGCAGCTCATTCCACACACGCACCACTCTCTGTGTGAAAAAGTTGCCTTGAGGTTCCTGTGAAATCTTTCCCCTCTCACTTTAAACCTATGCCCTCTAGTTGAGGACTCACCCACCCCTGGGAAAAAGACCTTGACTATTCACCCTATCCGTGCCCCTCATGATTTTATAAACCTCCGCACGGTCACCCTCAACCTCCAACACGCCAGAGAAAATAGTCCCAGCCTATTCCGCCTCTCCCTATCAAGCTCAAGCCCTCCAATTGTACATTGTGTGACTTCAACAATTAGACATGGGATTACTCAGCACAGAAATTCTCAGGTAGGGGGGAGGGGTTAGCAGGGGTGTGTTTAACTAAAAACATGGTTCTTTTTTCAGAAGGGCAAACCCTTCACCCTGGCAGTGGATATTGGATGCGGCTCAGGTCAGAGCACCAGGGGATTGGCTTCTTACTTTGAAAAGGTGGTTGGGATTGATGTGAGTGAAGCTCAGATTGAAGAGGCGAAGAAGGTGGATGGACCCGATAACGTCTCTTACAGGTAACTAACGGACACGAAAAACATCCCTCCAACCTGAGCCCCGTTGATGGCAATGGGGGGGACTGAATCCCATAGAACTAAACAGCCTCAGGCATAGAGTCATAGAGCTCAGAGACAGACCCTCCTGTCCAACCATTCCATGCTGACCAGAATCCCAAACTAAACCAGTCCCACATGCCTGTGCTCAGCCCATATCCCTCCAAACATTTCTTATCCATGGACTTATCCAAATGTCATTTAAATGTTGTATCTATATCTGCATCCACCACTCCCTCTGGGAGTTCATTCCACACAGAACAAATGCGCCTCGTTGTCTTCTGTAAAACTTTCCCCGAGTCTTGAAATCCCTCAACCTAGGGAAAAGACATTTGCCTTTCAGCTTATCTGTACCCCATATGATTTCATATGCCTCTATAAGGTCCACCTCATGCACTCCAGTGAAAAAGTCCTGGTAAGTCTGTTCTGAACTCACTCTCATCCATCACCCCTGCCTGTCTCTGGCCACATCCAGTCTCAGTCCCCCAAAGCCAGCCGCAGACATTAATCCCTCAGATCCCTCCCTAACCAACACACCCTCAACTCCCACTTCGAGCTCACCTCCCCCCCCTCACAGGTCGCAACAAGATGGAACATCCAGGGATTGTCACGTTTCTGCTGGAATTCAGTCATTGGCTCTCAATGAACTGCATACTCTGGAGATTCAGCAGGGGTGGCGCAATGTGAAATGGGAGGCATGGGTTCTAGGTTGACTGCCCAATCAGCAGGAGAGTGCGCCTGACCCCCTACCCACCTACCCACCACCCCCCCCAACAAAAAGAGAACTCACACAGAGACAGTCCCCGCAACAGACAACAGGAACACCAATCTCATTTCCAGCTGTAAATAAATAGCCATCCCCTTCAAAGTAACATTCAAACACTTTTTTCCATGTTCCTAGGCTTACATTGTTTTATCATTAAGATGGGCGGGGGTGTCGTCACAAATGCACAAGTTGGAGAACCACTGCACTGCATTGTGGGATAGCCCAGGACTGAACGATGGCACGGAAATATTAAAGAGTGAATTTCATTCCAAGCTGAGCAGAAACATACACATGAAGATTGGACTGTTTGAAATTCTCACGTAGTAAAACAATCTGGCTGTGACGTTTTGCCAAACACATTTCACAACCAGTGCTCTGGGCCATCTCCCGACACCCAGCTGTGATTAGGTCTCCTGGCTTCACATTAACCAGAACCCCCCCCCAAATAAGGGCCATCCATCCAAAACACCTCCTTCCTGATGTTCAGGCTTTCACCTCTTGCCCCAGTCATCATTTACTCCCGCACTGAACTCCTTATCGTTCCTCACCCTGGAAAATGTTCCATGACAATGAACAAACTGAATGGTGATTCGCCTCTGGGAAATCTGAAAGAAACAAATTTGAGTTTACTGAAGGGGCAGCTAGGAAGGGCATTGGTGGGGGTAAGCGGGCTGGATCAAAGGCAGTCTTTGGGCATTTCCCCCCTCCCCACCACAAAACGTATCCTGGGTAGACCTTCAACTGGCTTCCAATCATCTTATCCAATTATCCCAATGGACAGCACGGTGGCTCAGCAGTTAGCACCACTGTCTCACAGCGCCAGGGGCCCAGGTTTGATTCCATCCTCAGGCAACTGTGTGGAGTTTGAACATTCTCCCCGTGTCCTCGGCGGTTTCCTCCCACGGTCTGAAGATGTGCAGGTCAGGTGGGTTGGCCTTCCCAAGGCTGGCCATGGGAACTGCAGGGTTACAGGGATAGGTGGGGATTGGGTCTGGGTGGGATGCTCTTTGGAGGGTCGGTGCAGACTGGATGGGCTGAATGGCCTGCTTTCCACACGGTAAGGCTCCTATGATAATTTGCACTCAATCAATGAACGATTGATGCCTGCTGAGGTACAAGGTGTCCCAGAGATATCCAAATAAATGCCACTGAAGCTGTTGTATTCCTGTGTTTGTCGATTCCCTTCACAGACAGGGCCTGGCGGAGGAGCTGGGATTCGAGGATGGTTCTGTCGACCTGGTAACAGCAGCAGAGGCCGCACATTGGTTTGACTTGGAGAAGTTCATGAAGGAAGTTGACAGGGTTTTAAAGCCCAAAGGCTGCCTGGCTGTCTATTGCTACCGAGTTCCCTTTGAAGTACATTACAATGACTGCTCTGAGCGATTGACCCAGATTATCCAACAGGTAGGTAGCTGACTGCGGCCAGCTGAGCAACTGTAAGAGAATAGGATCAATCTATGTCTAACATGGGGTTTGGTTCATCAGTCCTTTCACTGCCTGCGGTCCAAACTAATTGTACGAAATGTTTCTTCTTTCCGAGGATGTAACTCCGAAGGTGGACGAGGGAGATCCAGTAGATGCAGTGTACCTGGACTTTCAGAAAGCTTTTGATAAAGTCCCACATAGGAAGTTAGTCAGCAAAATTAGGACGCATGGTATTGGGGGCAAAGTACTACCTACCACCCACCCACCCACCAGGGAGGCTCACGCTGCACCCAGTTGTGACCACTTAAAGGCCTCATCACGCCGCCACAGGGTTTATGAAGTTAGGGATACCTGTGCAGAGAGGGAGGACCAGCAGCGCAGGCTTCAACTCGATTAGTATGTCGTGGCTGTAGACGCACCAATGAAATCATGGGTTGGTAACCTTTGGAATACTGCGTGCAATTCTGGTCTCCCTCCTATAGGAAGGATGTTGTTAAACTTCAAGGGTTCAGAAAAGATTTACAAGGATGTTGCCAGGGTTGGACGGTTTGAGCTAAAGGGAGAGGTTGAATGTTCCAGGGCAGCTTTCCCTGGAACATCAGAGGCTGATGTTATAGAGCTTTATAAAATCATGAGAGTCATGAATTGGGTAAATAGATAAGATCTCTTTCCTAGGGTGAAGGACTCCAGAACTAGAGGCAGAGGTTTAAGGTGCAAGGGGAAAGATATAAAAGAGATCTAAGCGGCAACTTTTTCATGCAGAGGGTGGTACGTGTATGGAATGAGCTGCCAGAGGATGTGGTGGAGGCTGGTACAATTGCAACATTTGAAAGGCATCTGGATGGATATATGGATAGGAAAGATTTGGAGGTGGTGGCAGGTGGGACTAGATTGGGTTGGGATATCTGGTCGGCACGGACGGGTTGGACCAAAGGGTCTGTTTCCACATTGTACATCTCTATGACTCTGACTCCAAATGGAGGCTGTAGATTTCTACTGACCGGAGTCCCAAATGTGACTTGTACTGATTTTAATCTCATGGCCCCTGCATGTATTCTACGTTGACATGGTTAACACTGTAATAGGCAGCTAAAAGCACCAGATGTACTCTATGACACAACTGCATTTTTAAGTTTTATGTCATTGGCAAACTTTGCAACAATGCTCTGCACACCCAAGTCTGGGGTATGTTCTGTACACCCAAGCCCCGAGCAGTGGTCCTAAAACTGATCAGTACATGCCTCTTTGAACTGTATCTCTATTCCTGCATCATGAGTGTCAAAATGCTGGAACTCCCTCTCAAACAGCACAGCGTGTGTGTCTACTCTCTGAAGACTCCGGTTGTTCAAAAAGATAACTCACCACTGCCATCTCAAGGGCAATTCAGCATGGAGAAATAAATGCTGGCACAGCCAGAGACACTCAGATCTAAGGAACAAATGAAAACAAAATCTGAATCTATCCTGCTGCTCCTCTGTCATGGCGGAGGGATATTGGTGCACTCAGGGCCACACATCCTTGTAACCTATACACATATTAGTCACTCACTTCTTGGTGGGTATTGAATGATAGCATGACCAGTTTTCTCTTGCACTTCCTGTTCCCAGACACTGAAGTCCCTGGCTCCCTATGCGAGTGAAAGAAATCAGATTGTTCGGAATGAATACAAGGAAATATTTGATGTAATCACGTTCCCTGATAAAGAGAGGTGAGACCAGATATTGAGACTAACAAACAGATCTGAAGAAGGGTCACTGGACCTGAAACGTTAACTCTGCTTTCTCTCCACAGATGCTGCCAGACCTGCTGTTTTTCCAGCAATTTTGTTTGTTTCAGATCTCCAGCATCCACAGTTCTTTGTTTTATATTAATGCAACAGACTATCTTAGATTTAAGCTTTAAGGAACGGGGGAGAGGTACTTGCTGAGTTATTGAGCTTTAATGTTCATGTTCTGTGCTCTTGTTCCAAAACCCATGAGAGGAAATGCAATCTCACTATCGATATATTAAACATCCCCATCAAACCTCTCAATCTGCTTGGATTATCACTCTGCAACTTACTTCAGCTGGGCTAAATGTTCCCAGTGTGTATGCAGACATCCCTGAGTGTTATCGCTCATGCTGTGTCTGTCCACATACATCAAAGAGACATTGGTTGATGTTACAAGGCGGGTTTTATCCTGTCCCCCTGAAACAACACTCTCTGTAATGTTGGGTTGGATTGGTTAAAGGAGATCACACCATACATTACAGGTGTCGTACATTACAAATCAAATCTCTAGGACGGATGTCAATTGACTAAAGGGATTGGACAGGAATTGTCAGACATTTTCTGCCCCATTGGTCTATACATTTGTCTCTGTTTTCTCCCCCAACTCTTGCAGTGAGCCCTATGATCCTGGATGGATGTTGGGGGTAGGGGTGTCTTCATTGTCACGCATCAGAGAATCGCAATGATCCATCACACCATCATTCTCAGGGTCTTTCTCCTTCTCCTCAGCTTCATACATTTTTATCCTTTTCACTCATGGGAGGTGGCTGTCGCTGGCTGGCCCAGCATTTATTGCCCGTCCCTAGTTGCCCTGGAGAAGGTGATGGTGAGCTGCCTTCTTGAACCACTGCAGCCCACCTGCTGTGGGTTGACCTACAGTGCCCTTAGGGAGGGAATTCCAGGATTTTGACCCAGTGACGGTATATTTCCAAGTCAAGATGGTGAGTCGCTTGGAGGGGAACTTGCAAGTGGTGGTGTTCCTATGTATCTGCTGCCCTTCTCCTTCTCAATGGAAGTGGTTGTGGGTTTGGAAGCTGCTGTCTGAGGATCTTTGGTGAATTTCTGCAGCAGTGCATCTTTGTAGATAATACACACATTGCTGCTACTGAGCACTGGTGGTGGAGGGAGGGGATGTTTATAGAAGTGCCAATCAAGCGGGCTACTTCATCCTGGATGGCATGGTGCTTCTATAGTGCTGTTGGAGCTGCACTCATCCAGGCAAGTGGGGAGTATTCCATCACACTCCGGACTTGCTCATGGTGGACAGGCTTTGGAGAGTCAGGAGGTGAGTTACTCACTGCAATATTCCTAGCCTCTGACCTGCTCTTGCAGCCACTGTTTACGTGGTGAGTCCGATTCAGGAACTGGTCAGGGACAAAGTCACAGCTGACACCACCATAACGATGTCACGGTCTCAACAACAAAAGGAAGATGGAGGTTAAAACTGCCAAGAATGAGGAGTCACTCAGTGCAGAGAGGGTGGGTGGGAAGGAAATCTCAGAGAAACCTCAGGATCGGGACAGCAGGTAGGGAATGAAGATGTTTATAGGCGAGGTTGAAGGATTAGCACCAGTGGAGCTGCTTAGTGGAGGGGAAGATATCAGAGGAGCTGGGTGACAGGGCCAAGGTAAGACTTTGGTGATAAAGGCCACATGTCTGAGTGGGGGAGGTGATGGAAGCTATCGCTAGGCAGGGACGCTGCAGTTAGGAGGAGGCCCCAGATTTCAGTCAACAACAAGAGGCCAAAGGAAGGACCTTGTGCAGGAGTGAGTGGAGAATCCGAAGGGAAATGCAGTGTAGGTTTATTGATCAACCCAACAGGACTGGGTGTGTTGGTAAGATTAGCCATCCACAGGGAGAAAGGTCATTCAGAGAGGATGATGAGGCACTTGTTACCTCCCACAATCCAAAGATGTAGGTTAGGTGAATTGGCCATGCTAAATTGCCTTAGTGTTCAGGGATGTGTAGGTTAGATGCATTAACAGAATAATAGGATAGGGGAATGGGTCTGGGTGGGATACACTTCGGAGGGTCGGTGTGGACTTGTTGGGCCTGTTCCCACACTGAAGGGATTCTATTCTATGATAAGATGTGCCTGTCCATGTTGGTGCAGAAACATTCTGTGTCGGTGCATAAAATATGCACCTGTCCCTGCACAATGTTACCTTGTGGAAACATGCAAGTCCATCAGCTCCAAGTAATGTGTTAAAGGCCTGAAAGTGGTATCTGAATTGGATTGAGAACAGAAGTCATGGTTTGGCGAGATGGGTAGTTTGTCGGTGCTGCCTTGCGTGGGTGAAAGGTTAAGGAGGCTAGTGGTAACTGTGGAACATACAGGGACATTCTGTGGGAGAGGCAGCTCCATGATGGCCAGGTCACAGCCATGGGTGGCACAGTGCTCCCAATCTTAAACAGAGCAGATGGGCAGTAGATTAGCTCAGTGGTTAGCACTGCTACCTCATAGCATCAGGGACCCGGGTTCGATTCCACCCTCGCGTGACAGTCTGTGTGGAGTTTGCACATTCTCCCCATGTCTGCGGAAAGTCCAAAGACGTGCAGGTTCAGTGGACTGGCTATGGGGAATTCCCCCATAGTGTCCAGGGACATTCAGGAATAGCCATGGGAAATGCAAGATTATGGGGTTTGGGTGGGATGCTCTTTGGAGGGTCGGTGCAGATTCAATGGGCTGAATGGTCTCTTTCTGCACCGTGCTGTCTAATTTCTCAGTGGAGAGGAAGAGAGTGGAATGTAAGTCTGGCAAGTTGTTGCTTCAAGGGGATGGGAAATAAGGTAGGCCCACAGAACAGTGAGATTCAGAAGTCACCGTTTATAGCTTCAGGGGAAAATCGAGACAGCTTTTCCCAAAGCTGAGGACCTGACTTCTTTTACATGCTCCCTCTATTTCGTCATCATACTTCCATTAATCTCACCACAGCCAAGACAGGAAATCTCATCCTGTCTTCACAACGATTTTGATTTGTGTCTTTAAATCCAGCTAGGATTAATTTTGACTACAGAGCTCCAAAACATAATTTTTAAATGATTTAAAAAGCAGTATCATTATTTTCCGAATGTTATCGATTTATTCAGTTTGAGCTTTGATTCTTAGTACGGCAGGAGTTTAAAAGAGCACTTACAGATTTGTGACAGCAGAGGGCAGACCAGACCATGATACTCAAACCTATTGAACCATCTAGTGTACTAAAGCAGTGCACTCAACCAATCTACCCATTAGACCAATGTTTAAACAAAAGGCCAAAGTCTTTGAGGACTCCAGCCTCGAATGTGAACTGGGTGCAGTCATTGTTGGGAGAAGCAGTATTTTGGACAACTAAATTCGCCCTTCTCTACTTTCAGACCTTTCCCTGTGTGAGGAATTGACTCTAACCGAGTCGGAATTCAGGGCAACAAAGCGAGTTGTCTCTACGGCTTGAAAAAGTACTTTTCAAAACAGGAGGCACAGTTCATTCTTTGGCAAACTGAAGCAGGCTGCAGAAAGAAAATTGATGAGTTGGAAGAATGGGCTAATAAATGTGATTCAGTGCTGGCAAATCAGGGAGGGGATGGATTTTGATTAAGTTAATAATCATATCGATACCATCAATGGGAGTAGGGTCAGTGCTTGACCTGCCGAGTGCTACCTGCACTTCCTGTTTCCACATTTGAAAAGGAATTTTTTATTTCTTTTCCAGGGTCGATAGCATTTCATTCAAGCAATTAGTGCCAGTCTTGTGGATCAAAGGCTTCTTCGAATCCTTGTCTTTCTACCAAACATTTCTGAAGAAGGACCCGGAAGCTGCTAAAGCCACCCTCGAAATGATGGAGAAAGAGTAAGAGTTATCGTGGAAGTGGGAAAATTAATTGATCGGCTTGAGTGGTCAAATAGATCAGGATATGTGCACAGCGAGACCACTGGGGCAACTCAGTGAATCTTGGGAACCACAATCTGTTTCCTGTCAGACCTTGCTGGGCTGGTCCACTGGAAATCAAGTGTTCCCCACTATTCCCGGAGTCATCATAGAAGTTGAGGATTTGTAAAAGTGCACAAAATTCCCCAACGTTTCCTGGATACAGTTTAATAAAAAGCATGGAAGCAGGTTTCTGCACTTATCACAAATTGCCCTTTAGTAGAAATAAATCGATTCCAGCTACAGGTAAACAGTTATGCACTGTCAACGTAAAACTCTACTAATTAAAACTTATACATTCCCCCTTGGATGCAGACAGATGTAGGCAGGGGAACAATAAAACACAAATTATGGATGGAAGGAAAACTGGGACAGCAGTTGGCAATCATTGTTCCAAGAATCTGTTGCTCTGATTCTCCTGTGGATCAAAATGGCGTGTCTTAGTCTTCCCTTTTCCAGGAGCTTTTACTGGTTTGCAAAAGACACAGGGTGGCTGGTTCACCAAAGAAAGACCTGTGTCTTACTGGCTAACGGTTACAGCCTATGGCAACTGCCAGAGAAAAAATAAACTGATTTTCTTCAGACTTGAAGTGGCTTTTACTCTGGAGAACAGAGAGAGTGTTGCCGGTGGTCTGAAGGCTCTTATTGAGAGCCCCGCACTGCTCAGCTACCTGAGAGCCAATCACATTGTTGTTGGCAGGCAGAAGACTTTTGTCATTGGTAACTGGTCACTGATCCACAAACCAATCTGCTTTTCTTGTTGCCAAGCAGATGTCCATTTATGTACAGCCCTTTAGCTGCAGTTCCTCTGCAAACACTGCTGTACAAATAGTATTCACAATGATTTGGAGATGCTGGTGTAGGATTGGGGTGTACAATCACCTGATGAAGGAGCAGCACTCCGAAAGCTAGTGCTCCCAATTAAACCTGTTGGACTATAACCAGGTGTTGTGTGATTCTTAACTTTATTCACAATGAAAGTGTCATGTTATTTACTTTTGTACTAGGCAACTTTAACTCAGCCACAATTAGGGAGATTTAAACAATCCTTGGATAAGCACATGGATGATTTTGGGATAGTGTAGGGGGACGAGCTGAGAATAGTTCACAGGTCGGCGCAACATTGAGGGCCAGAGGGCTTGTTCTGCGCTGTATTCTTTTATGTTCTAGGCAGTGATCCTCTCAATCTCTGGTTTTAAAACAGGTCTTTTCTCATTTCAGTTTGCAATTAAAAAAGCCACAAAAATTAAAAGCTACAGTCTTTACATTCCTGATCTTAATATGATTTAAGGTCTGAGAAAGGACAGGGGAATGGAAAAGGTGTTCAATCCAGTACATTAAGGAAGTGAACAAACAAGGACACAAAAGATAGCTAGGATTTGCAGGTGCCAGTGTTGGACTGGGGTGGACAAAGTTAAAAATCACACAACACCAGGTTATAGTCCAACAGGTTTAATTGGAAGCACTAGCTTTCAGAGCGCTGCCCCTTCATCACAACCACCTGATGAAGGAGCAGTGCTCAGAAAGCTAGTGCTTCCAAATAAACCTGTTGGACTATAACCTGGTGTGTGATTTTTAACAAAAGATAGCAGCAGGATTAGACCACAAAGTCCATCGAGTCTGTTCAATACAACCAAGGCGTGGAACATTGAAAAGCCTTTGGGGGGAAGACAATGCCAATGATTCACTCCCCTAGGAGTGACGAAATTTCTCCTCCTCTCCATCCTGAATGATATCTGCTTAACCAGAGATTGTGTCCCCCTGTTCCAACAAGAGAAGGAAACAATGTCTCAGTATCCAGCCCTGAAAGACCCACTGTCATTGTCTGTGCTTCGATAAGGTTATCATCCAGTGAATATAATCTCGATTCACTCAGTCTCTCATCATACCGTAACCTTTTCACCCTGGGGGGGGGGATCCAACTTAAGTGAACTTCCCCAAGCCCATGTTATCCTTCCTTCCCTAGAGATTGGGGGTGAATTTTACAGCCAGTTCTGAGTTGTGGGACCAGCTGTGCTTCGATGAAGATGTAGAATGTTAACATTTTCCCAGTATGTTCCAGTCGTTATTACGTTAGCCAACTGAGTGTATTTTCCAGGCATTTAACTCATGACATTTTTATTTCTTTTTTAGTTTTATGCAGGCGATGGGAGTTTCTTCCAGGGAGACTGTGTTGGAAGTGAACTGGACTGCTTTCTGTTTACTGGCATGCAAACCCGAGTAATATCTACAACCCTGTCTCTCAGACCAGTTGCGTCAAGTGATGATTTTAAATCTTAAGTAAGACTTTAACTCTGTGTTTCACAATGTGGACATTGGTAAAAGTTGGTTTGTACACAGTCATAACACATTGCATGGGTGAATGTTCACCGTCAGCAGGGGCACAGAACAGTGTACGATTGAAAGCCAGATAGAGACCCTTCACATTTTCCTGGGCTTTGGAGGGTTGATGACTCCTGCAGCAGTTAGAGTTTGAGTCTAATACTTCCCGTGCACACCCACTGTTTATGAAACATGATTGAGGGACTCCACCTTTCTGCCCAGGACCGTAAGAAACTACAGAGAGTTGCGAACACAGCCCAGTCCATCAGGCAATCCAGCCTTCCATCCAATGCCTGCGTCTGTACTTCCCACTGCCTTGTGAAAGCAACCAATATAATCAAAGATCTCTTGCACTCCAGTTATAATCTCTTCCAAACTTTTCCACCAGGGAAACGCACATGCAAAAGCTTAAACACAGCTTAAACAGCTTCTGCTGTTATTGGACTTCTGAGTGGACCTCTCAAATTTTAAATCTAACGTTGATCTCACTCTTTGTGCACCTTCTCTGCAGCTCTAACGTTGTATTCGTCACTCTAATGCACTTTACATGATGTGACAAAACTTTTCACTGTACCTAGGTACATGTGACATTAATAACTCAAATCAAATCGTTATTCAGGCAAGACCTTTGTGGAGAGTTCGGATTCTATTGTATAGTTGGACATATTCACATTGCAATTTCCCACTGCTCAGTGTGTGTAACCCTGTCAGAATCACATGGGGGTTTACATCTGATCAGAACAGGACAGGATACTCTTCCCCAGAGCCAACCCTCACCCTCCCGATTCTCCCACCACTGACCCCTCCAGAACCCCCTTTGCCTGAATCAGCTAAAGCACTGTCTCTCCTGTGAACATACTGGAACGGGAGGTTGGCGCCGCTCGTGAGCTGTGTGCTAGTTGTTGCTGCCTCTTGCTTGCTGCCCTCCGTGCCTCACCTCCTGATGCCACTTGATGCCCAGCTTGCTGTCTGGCTCCCCAGCTCGTTCGGGGAGTGGGGTGCCAAACAGTGAGCCTTGAGGCGGGGCAGCGGACAGCTTGAGGAGTTGGGAGTGGACCAGTGATCGCAGACTTCTGTACCATCATTCTGTGATACCGGCATCACTGTGCCACGGTCATGGTGTCTGCACGTGCCGTGTGTGTCCTTCAGAATGTCCCTAATGGCCTACAGGATCCCTCTCCCCGTCCCACCACATTTTCCCCTCCCTTGCGCCTCCCCCACCTCCTCCTCCCACTCACATCAGCTGTCTGAGATCCTATCGAATGGAGTGGAAACAAATTACCCTTCAACCCAAGAGACCGTCTAACAGAAGTAAAGGCCCTTAACTGACACAATTGATTACTCACAATGAACTCCCCCCAACCCTCCCCTCCCCTCACCTCCAGGGTTAAACACACTTCCCCCCACCAAGACCCTACAGCTTACAGTAAATGATCTAAAATCACTCACTTAACCATTAGCCAGAAATCCTGCTTAATTCATGTAAAACTCCCAATTCTGAACCTTGATCACTTGCTGTGCTATTAAATCCTGGTTCAAACAATGATCGAAAAGGCAACACATTCCTTTAACTGTTTTTGTTTAAAATGTGACATTTTACAATATTAACTTCATTTGACTTGATGTTGTGAACTGTTGTAGATAACAGAGATGACAGGGTTGTTCAGTACTCCTGAACATTAGAGAGTGAAATAAGGCCGTTTAAAGAACCTGACTGAGATTAATTGAGAGTAAGAGATTTCTGATATGATGTGGGTGGACTTGGAAGTGATCTCAGTCTGCCAGCTGGGGTGTTTTAATGCAGATATATCCTTATTTATAATTGTTTTTGAGTTAGGAGGCACTGGGTCATCTCATTTCTAGTATTTGGAAAGCCAGTTCATTCACTCTCTCCCCACCTGCATCTCTAGCCTAGACCATGACCCCACAACCCCTGTCCAAGTGGTGGAGGCTGATCCAACTGCAACATTGAAAAGGCACCTGGATGGGGATATGAATAGGAAGGGGTTGGAGGGATATGGGCCAGTGCTGGCAAGTGGGAGTAGATTAATTTAGGACATCTGGTCAGCATGGACGAGTTGGACCGAAGCTGTAAGTGCTGTACATCTCTATGACTCTAATTCCCAACCTCTCCACCATCCTCTGCATTGCCTGCCTCCTCCACCCTCCCCCTCTTCTCTGCGCTTCCCCTCTCCCTACCTCCCTATTTTATTCCCTCTCCTCACCTCTGTCTGCACCCTTTCCCCCCTCTCCCACACCTTCGCTGCCTTCCCCCGCTGCCAGCCCAGGATGACAAAGTGGAGCATGATCCTGAGACACCAATCTTGCCATTCTGATAAAGCTGAACATCAGTCCCGGACATATATCTTGGAAATAAATTCCAGCACTGCATGGAGCTTGTAACCTAAACATTTTCACTTCAGTATTTCACATTTAATCCTGTGACTGAGCGAGTCTGGGTGCCTCGTATAATTCAGAGAAATGATTGCACTGTCCTGGTAATGGAATGTTTCCCGTGTGTAAGCAAGTTTTTAAATTCAAGTGAACACAGAATTCATCACGCTATATACACATTTACAACGCAACTCACAATTTGGAAATTTTAGATACCATAGCAACCAATTCATAGAATCCCTGTGATTTTGTTTCCTACAACTCAAAATGTCCTTTTCCATAGTAATGGCAGAATTTTATGATCTTCTAGATGTTAAGGTAGATTGAAATAGAGACAGACACCTGTTTTCATTCATACCTTACCAATGTCTGTAAGGGCTGATCACAGAGACATTAAAATGCAAGATGTCCATTGAATTGTGAAAAATCACAGCTTCTGTGATAAATGGCAAGACATTTCAAAGGGATTCCAGCATGATTGAGCTCCTTGCCCTGCTTTTTGGTATCATTGTCGCCTGGATTTGCACTGTAGCCATTAGTCGTCAGTTTTGAACTGCATCAAGTCTGCCTGAAGTCAGTCAAATTGTTCAGGAGACATCACTACTTGCCTTGGTTATGGGAGGCAAGAAGGCAGGAATTGGAAATCAACTGCTGTTCCATCAAAAGAGATCAGGCAGTCTACAAGTGCCATAGCTGCAGAATTAGTGAGAAATAAATAACCTCTCTCTGAGCTGATCTGCATGGGCAAACATTGACTATTTGACAACAGGAACTGCTGAATCTGCTGAATCTGTCTTCAAGTGTCAACCATTTCACCTCAGAATGAGAAATTTCAAGAAGCACTGTTCCTAGAATAGAGACTGATCTTACCTTCAATTACCTTTCAGCCTTAACTCCTGTTAATCTTTATAAATGTATTTCTAACTAACAGCTTGATCACTTTTACTTGAATAATTACAGTAGTTTTGTAATAAATTAAAGCTTGTCTTGTTTATGTGTCAAGTATTGCTGCTGGTCATTTTTAAATTAACTCGTAATTCAAAGGGGGCTACAGACATATACATGCTCATGATCCATTTTGAAGAATACGTTTAATCTGATCATGACACTTGCGAACACTCTGGGGCAGTGAACAAGTCAGTGAACTGGCTGTACTGCTCCTTACACAAGAATAAGCTTGAACCAGATGAATGAAGATTAAAAGGGTTTGGCGATGGAAAACAACTTGGTCAGTTTACACAATGAACAAAACTAGGTGTATTCTATCCAGCTTCGGGGAGATCCATAAGATCAGGGTTGGGTTTGGGAGACCCCAAGGTTCAGTGTTGGAAATCCCAGGGTTCAGAATGCGATACTCCACTCTGACAGCAGTGCAGCCATTTTCTCCCCCGCGGCACCAGCGCAAAGGAAGGTAATGATGAACCCACCCCTGCCAGTCACTTGCAGCCCCATCCTGGAATCTGCACGTCTCCTTCCCAATATCTCACCCCATTGACTCAGAGCCTTCACGCTTCCCAAGTATGCTCCCAAACAGTGCATCTGTGTTTACACCGGCCTACCTTCTCATCCTGCCCCTGTCAGGCCTGTTGTGGTCATTCACTGACTCCCTCCCCCCACCTGGAGCTAGATTACTCCTGACCACAGGCAACACCCCCAAACTCGCATTACACCCATCCCTGCATATGTTTGACCATATATCCCCCAGCCCTCGCAAATCCTGCTGCCCCTGCTGCGCCCAACCCTTCATAACTGTACTGTACCCTCACCCACAGCCTCCAGCTACAAGTCCTGCTGACTAACCCATTGACGCTCAGTCCTGTGGTCAGGCCCCTCCTTCCCCCGCCCCCCTCCTCCTCCACTGCCACACATAGTTGCCCTATTCAGTTTTCCATGGCCAGATGTGACAGACTGACTGGGACCCATCCCCTCAACCAACATGATCAGACAGTCCCGGGGTAAGACACACTGGGATGGATGCAAGGTGCCTGTCCATCTCCCCAGCCACTTAACCTTAACCTCCCACTTGCTGCTAGGGAGCCAACATACTGACTGGGACTCAATCCCCTAACTGCGAAGGCACAGACCCCTGACCGAGAACACCCTGACCGTGACTATGTGGGAGGGTACCCCTGAATAATGTGTTCTTCCGTGGACTTGGGTGAGGGCGACTCCCCTCAGACTTTGCGACCTGTCTCCTTGCTTGCTGCACTGGCCGTCTGTTCACTGAGTGAGCTGCTGGCATAGGGAGCAAGGATGAAATTGACCCAGCACCACTGTGGTTCTGCAAGATGTTCACCCCCACCCGCCCAGACTGAGGACTGCTTGGGGCAAGGGCAGTTGCCTGATTTTGTGATGCTACTAATTGTCACCATGAGGCAAGGTGAGGCATGACCACTGTCAGCATGTGAGCAAGGCACTAAACGAACAAATGTTATGAGAGCAAGCGATCATCTCTGAGATGCAGCCCTAGTCTAATCTGCAGGCTATACACAAAATGTCTCTGAAGCAGTCTTTCCATGTTACACTTTGGGAATACAGCATGCAATTTTGGTCTCCCTCCTACAGGAAGGACGCTGTGAAACTTGAAAGGATTCAGAAAAGATGTATGAGGATGTTGCTAGGGTTGGAGGGATTGAGTTATAGGGAGAGGCTGAATAGGCTGGGGCTGTTTTCCTTGGAGTGTCGGAGGCTGAGGGGTGACCTTATAGAGGTTTATAAAACCATGAGGGGCATAGATAGGATAAATAGACAAAGTCTCTTCCCTGGGGTGGGGGAATCCAGAACTAGAGGGCATTGGTTAAGGATGAGAAAAGAGATTTTAAAGGACATAAGGGGCAACATTTTCATACTAAGGTCGGTGCCTAAATGGAATGAGCTGCCAGAGGAAGCAGTGGAGGCTGGTATAATTACAATGTTTTAAAGGCATCTGGATGGGTATATGAATAGAAAGGGTTTAGAGGGATATGGGCCAAATGCTGGCAAATGTTGGACATGGTTGGGCATGGACAAGTTGGACTGAAGGATCTGTTTCCATGCTGTACATCTCTCTGACTCTACAGATCTATTTGTGAAAAGCATGAAAGATAGAACTAGGTAATCTTTAGGTTGAGAAGGGGCCTCGAGGACTTTGCATTTCTGTCTTCCCCACATCTTCCTGTTGCCCTTGTTGCTAAATTTCCATCACAGAAACAGAAAATAGCATCAGGACTAGGCTATTCAGCCCACCATTCAATACAATTATGGGGTGATTCTCTATCTCAATGTCAGATTCCTGCTCTCTCCTCATATACCTCGATGCCTTTAACTTCTAGAAATGTAACTATTTCTTTCTTAAAAAGATTCAATAACTTCGCTTGCCCACCTTTCGGTGATAGAGACTGTCACAGAATGAACGCCCACTTGGTGAAGAGATTTCTCCTCCTGTTTGTCTTTTCCACCACAGAATGCAGTTTCTCTCCATCTACCTTATAAAACCCCTAATTTTAAGCATCTCTTGTAAGATTATGTCTCAACCATTTAAACTGAAGGAAGGGCAGCCCAAGTTCACACAACTTGTCATTTAAGTCTGTGAGCTGTTGTGAATCTGAGTTACACTTCTCCCAATTTAGGTCCAAAAACGAATTCTTCCTGCTTGCTGTGTCTCTCTCCCTCTCTCTCTGTCTCCGCTCTGTCTAGATTCTACACAATTTGAACAGCTCTGTCAATCCTCTCAACCTTCTCTTCAAGCAACACATCTTTGATCCCATAATGTCCTTATGCCAGCAGGTGGCACTATGGGACTTGAGTACAAGCATTTTCATTCAGACTATGATGAACTTCTGGATGTTGTGCCTATTAAGGGTCATGATGTGGAGGTGCCGGTGTTGGACTGGGATGGACAAAGTCAAAACTCACACAACACCAGGTTATAGTCCAACAGGTTTATTTGGAAGTACATGCTTTTGGAATGCTGCTCCTTCGTTAGGTAGCAACGAAAGCTTGTACTTTCAAACAAGCCTATTGGACAATAACCTAGTGTTGTATAATTTTTAACCTATTAAAGGTGCAAGACTCAAGGCTAATTTTATAAATCCCCAGTCATTTTCAATCAAATATCACAATGATTAGTAAAGTTAACCATATTGATCTACAATATTGACTTTTATTTAACTTTCTTGCATCTCTCACTGTAAGATCCCTTGGATTTTGACACAGTGATCCTGAAGGAATGCTGATATATTTCTAAATCAAGATGGTGAATGACATGGGGGGAGTTCAGGGATGGCGGGGTTCCCAGACCTTGAGATCATGGGCATTCCTTTTCCCAGTTTGCTTTCCATACATCCTCTTGCCAATGGGGTGTTCTCAAAGAATTGCTTCCCCTCATACAGCATTTTCCTCAATGTCGGTTTCTTCTGTACCTATGCATTGACATCTGTGTTGCATTTCTTGAGGACATCTTTCGGGGAGCCTTTGAAACACTTCCTTTGACCCCTGCTCATTTGGGTCCCTTCCTTGAGTTGGGTGAAGATGATTTGCTTTGGTGGTCGAAACGCAGGCAGTCTAAGCTCATGGCCAGCCCAGTGGAGTTGGTTTTGAATGATCATAACCTCGGATACAAGTAATTTTGGTTGCTTCAAGGACGCTGGTGTTAGTATGTCTGCCATCCCATCTGATGCAGATATTCCATCTCAAACAGCATTGATGGTACTTCGCAAAGGTCCTGAGATGTACATAGCCCAGGTTTTAGAGCCAGATGGAAAGATCAGAAGGAAGACAGCCTGACACAAGGACCTTAGTATCAGAACTGACTCTCATCCTTAGACATCTGGAAGTGGCATCTGCAGATCAGATGTGATGTTGAATCACAGCATCAATATCAGCCTTAAATGAGGGCTAGCTTCCCAGGTAAGGGAAATGCTCCATGTTTGGGAGGATTTCTCCATTGATCTCAATGGAGGGATGGACTGGAACTTGACTTGGTACAGATTGGTGCTGTACCATCTTTCAGCGAAGAATGATTCTAAAAGGAAAGGAATGTAACTTATAATTTGAAGGGTGTTTTGAAGCAAACATTCAAGTTGAGTGCTCCCAGACTGGAATTATATATACCATGAATAGTCAAAGTTAAAAATCAAACAACACCAGGTTATAGTCGAACAGGTTTATTTGGAAGCACTGGCTTTTGGAGCGCAGCTCCTTCATCATCACAGCACCACCTGATGAAGGAGCAGTGGTTCAAAAGCTAGTGCTTCCAAATAAACCCGTTGGACTACAACCTAATGTGTTATTTTTAACTTTGTACACCCCAGTCCAACACCAGCTCCTCCACATCATGAATAGTCAATTGTGACAGCTACCACCAATAATGATATGTTGCATCAATGGATTGCAACTTAGGGCATTCATTGGCAATATTACAGTTAATGCTGATGAAAGTGTTGCCTCTTCTTTGGGAAATTTACATTATACTTGTATTCATGGTGAATCAATACCACTATATTATATGGCACAGGGGACCATTTGCACCACTGTCTGCTGGGTTTTTTGAGCAATGCAAACCTTTGTTTTTCTCCATAGCTCAGCATATTTTCCCTTGTCAAGCAAGTATCCAGTACCCTTTTTGAAAATTATTATTGCATCTAGGTGAATTGGCAATCACAACAGCTTGCTATCTAAGAAATATCTTCTTTCTGGTTATTCGACAAATCAATGAAAATCTGTGTTCTCTGTTGACTAACAATTGAAACAGCTTCTCCTTATTTACTTATTTTGTCTTTCTACAAAAAAATGGAGTTACCCATCATGGTAGGAAAGACAGAAATGTGGAGTATTTCTTATACAGTGAGAGATTAGGAAGTATTCATGTCCAAAGAGACCTGGTTCATGAGTCACTGAAAGCTAGGATGTAGGTCCCACAAATGGTTAGGAAGACAAATGGTCTCTTGGCCTTAATTATAAGTTATTTAAGTAAAGGAGTAAATATGGCTTATTGTAATTGGATATAATCTTGGCAAGATCACACTTATAGCATTGTGGGCAGCCAGTGATAGGACCAGGGAGCACAGATAAGCAAACAGTATGGTTGGATGCTGCAACATTTATTTTCCCTCAGAAGGTTACAGAACAGCTGACTGATGTTTATGCCATCCCTTTTTTTTTAAAATGGACTTTATAATTCCAAAAGGGAAGAAGCCATTTTTGTTGACATTGGAACATGGGCGTTGCTTTCCTTTACCTCGAGATGCACCATTTTATAATCATGGACTCCTGAAGTTTGTTTTGATGCCTCAGGGCATCAGTTATGAATCTTTCAGCAGTTTCATCTGACATTGTCATAGAAGATGGAATTTTACCCATAATTGGCCGAGTGTTAATTTTGGGGTGGAGCTGGAATCACGGAAAGGTTTCACTCTGTGAGCTTTAGTGGGCTATCCAATGTGATTCTCTGCTGCTCACCTCATTATGAACGTGCCACACCCCTATGATGATGTGTTCTAGCTATCATGCAGTCACCAGTCGAGGAAGTGTTCCGCACTGCCAGGACCTTACTGGATTCACATCACTGGAGCCATATTTAAATCCCACCTCTGTACTTCAAACACTGCAAGCCAGGAATAGCTTGTTGCAGGTGCAGGGCTGAATCTGAACTTGCATTAATCCAAAGACCCAGGTCATGTTCTGGGTTCAAATCCTGCCATGGCAGATGGTGGAAATTGAACTCGATAAATTTCTGGAATCAGGAGTCTAATGATGACCATGAATCAATTGCCAATTGTCAGGAGAAAACCCATCTGGTTCACTAATGGAAACTTCAGTCCTCACCTAGTCTGGCCAATATGTGACTCCAGACCTACAGCAATATGGTTGACACTTAAATGCTCTCAGGGCAATTAGGGATGGGTAATAAATGCTGGTGCAGCCAGTGATGACCACATCCTATAAATGAATAAAAATAAAGCTAGACCTTCATGGACTGAGTCATGGGCTCCACTTCTCATGTTTCTTTTTGCTTTGTCTTCCCTGACAACCCCATTGGGTTTGATTTTCCCCGTTGTCCCAGCTAGCTCCTTTATTTAACTCTCCATATCTCTTCACTTTACCTAATCACAGGCATGTGGCTGAGTCATAACAAACATCATTGCACACCGTCTCTCACTGAAGCCAAGGTGGTGGTGACCATCAATGACCCACCTTCCACAGTACTCCTTGCCCTCCCATGCTCTACAATCTGCCCCACCCCCACCCCTTCATACGTGGGGTTGTCTCCTTTCAATAACATTGTCCCCTCTGCATGACAGCATGCTGCTTCCAATCCCCACAACTGACTACTCACCTACCAGGAATGACCATGGCCGAAACCCCTGACCAACACGAAAGGACAGCATTTACTGACGGCTGTCCAGAGAGCTGACTGATATCTGCATTGTTCTGCAACCGATGTACCATTACTCCTCAACGGCAGACCATGGCTCACTCCCCAACTATAGTGATTTGGACCTCCAGACCCTGAATATCTCAAGATCCTGGACTGTGATCAAACATTGTCCTTGATTGACTGTGCTGGTGACTCCTGACGGTCCTCCTGGACTCAACTGAGGACTACTCCACTTAGGTGTTCTGCCATTGTCATTTGGTTTGTCACATTTACTGTGTTGACCATGAAAGCTGCTGGCATAGAACGGTGCAATATGGCAACGTGCACACCCCTTGACTGATCACTGCCGACAATATGACAAGCTGCCTGGCTTTACTTCTGTGCTGAATGTTAAGGCGAGACAGAAGCACTGCGAGAAACATTCTGAATGAGGTGCTAAAGGCAAAAAGGGAGGCAAAGTAGAAATGCTGTGAGCATCCATGTAGGTGCAAAGTGAGTGTGCGCTAAGAGAGAAAGCCACAAGCCCTGAGATGCACTCTAATCCTATGCATGAGGTGGGTGCCCGTCCCTGTGTGCAAGGTGTCCTGGCAGTGCCATTGTGATGTAAGGTGTCAGTGAGTTCCAGAGGGCAGTAATGAAGTTGTGCACAATATCATAAGAGTCTGAGATGTGCCATGATGAAGTGGTGAAGCTGGCGAGTGTCCGATGCCAAACTCCATGAGCATGCTGTGAGATGTCGTCAAAATCTGGAGAAGGTGAAGACCTGGAGGAGCAAGTGGAGAGCTGGAGCTGCCAGGTACCTGCTCAGACTGCCATGTAAGGGATTATCACTGTCAAGCTTCTCCCCACTGTCTGGAAAAGTAGCAAACTGCACATAAACAAGGCAAGATTAGGTAACAACATTAATGCATGCAAATAGTCCTCTCAACGCTTACTATTGAGATTCTCATCTTCCCATTAAAATGCAGCAAATTGGCCGTCTTTTTCTTGCGTTGAGAATTCCATTTTTCTGAAATCGCCATTTTTATCTCAAATGACTCACCATTGCTCACATTGTTCTGGAATTGGGAAGATCCCATCCAGAACTTGCTTTCTCCTTTCCTTAGTCCTGGAGTATTGGATTACTATTGGTCAGGAAAGGAGGAAGCATGAGTTCTGCTGATTAGTGTGAGCAGTGGTGGGTCCAGGAGTCTTCTTGTTCATCTCATATCTGTGTGTGTGTTATACATCTTCAGGATAATTGCTTTGGACAAATGATTAAACCAAGTAACACATGAGAGATGAAACATAAATCATTGACATCATTAGATCACTGTGGGATGCTGGTTTAATTACAGTACTTCAAATGACATTGATCCCTCTCACTCTCCACTGTGCTCAGTATCTCCTCGCACTCTAATTAAGTCATTAAAAAGCACCATCTCAACAAAACTATCCAAGAAAACTTGAGTTTACATAAAAATTATATTAGAGTTAAACCAAAACCTTTATAACTTTTCTTTTTAATGACTCTCAACAGTGAGACACCTATTTTGAAAGAGGACTCAATACTATGATCTATTCCTTAAACATTGAACATTTGTCATTCAGTGAACAAAGCGGTTTCGATCGTCTGTTCCGTCACATTTCTGAGGAGCTGGAGAACCGCAAACATGGCCCAATTCACAGCCTGTAATGGAACAGAAAAGAACTTGACACTTTAATAGAAGAAAGCCAGTCTACTCCTGATCCAAGCATCTAAGTCTAACCTAACCTATTATGACAACCTTCCTCTCCCATTTACCTTCCTGCTTCACAAATTGATGGGTCAAAGTGATACATTTTTTACTCTTTATTTGACTTGCTTGCTTAGGTCACTGATCTAAAGCTAAGAATAGTTAAATCTTGCTCTTTTCAATTAATTTTTCTTTGCAATATAACAGATTAGAATAAAGTAATCTTTTACTTTCTAAGCATTCAGAACTGGCTTGAAAGTAGAAGACAGAGGATGGTGATGAGGTTGTTTTTTAGACTGGAGGCCTGTGACCAGCGGTGTGTCACAAGGATTGGTGTTCAGTCCATTGCTTTTCATTATTTATACAAATGACTTAGATGTGAACACAGGAGATACGGTTATTAGACACCAAAATTAGAGGCGTGGTGGACAGCGAAGAAGGTTACCTCAGAGTACAACAGGATCTTGATCCGATGGGCCTATGGACTGAGGAGTGGCAGATAGAGTTTAATTTAGATAAATGTGAGGTGCTGCATTTTGGAAAGGCAAATCAAGGCAGGACTTATACACTTAATGGGAAGGCCCTGGGGAGTGTTGCTTAATAAAGAGGCCTTGGAGAGCAGATTCATAGCTCCTTGAAAGTGGAGTTGCAGGATAGTGAAGACGGTATTTGGTATGCTTTCTTTTATTGGTCAGAGCATTGAGTATAGGAGTTGGAAGGTCATGTTGCGGCTGTACAGGACATGAGTTAGGCCACTTTTGGAATATTGTGTACAATTCTGGTCTCTTTGCTAAAGGAAAGATGTTGTGAAACTTGAAAGGGTTCAGAATAGATTTACAAGGATGTTGCCAAGTTTGGAGGGTTGAGCTATAGAGAGAGGCTGAATAGGCTAGGGTTATTTTATCTGGAGTGTTGGAGGCTGAGGGGTAACCTCATAGTGATTTATAAAATCATGAGGGGCATCACAAGGTCTTTTCCCCAGGTTAGGGGAGTCCAAATCTAAAGGGCACAGGTTTAAGATGAGAGGGGAAAGATTTAAAAGGGAGCCTAAGGGGTAACATTTTCACGCAGAGGATGGTGCGTGTATGGAATGAGCTGCCAGAGGAAGTGGTGGAGGCTGGTACAATTACAACATTTAAAAGGCATCTGGATGGGTATATGAATAGGAAGAATTCAGAGGGATATGGGCTAAATGGTGGCAAATGGGACTAGATTAATTTAGGATATTTGGTAGGCATGGACAAGTTGGACCAATAGATGTGCTATACACCTCTATGAATCCATGACTCTATTACCATTTTTGGTGGGGTATGTTCTTCCAGTTTATAATCTTGTCCATGTTCTGCACTATTCGAAAATAGACTGAAACTTGCCAGGAGGAGGCCATTCAGCAAAGAAGAAGCAGCAGTCTTCCATTGTGAGTAAGGGTGAGAGAGGGTGCTTTCTCTTCAACCTTTTATGTTTACGAGTTCAACCACGCCCTCCTCAGCCACTGCTGTGCGTAGCTAAGGGACCTGTGGTTGCAGCAGTGGCCAACTAAACAGAGAAGGCCTCATAGCCTGTCTGGATTGTTTGACCACCAGTGGAGACTGGCTCTCGGCAGCTGCTCAATTCCTACACCCCAGCATTCACTTTCCAACAAACTCAATCAATAAATAGGACTCATAATTAACATCTATACGCTTCAACACAGCCTCAGATTTAGCACTGCTGCAAGCCAACTGTCATGATAGGCCCATCACCCAAATAAACCGTACACTGACCTGCTTCCCGCTTCTTTGATGGAAAAAGTGATACACAATCAGGAGATGATGGGAGGGGGACAGGAATGTCACGGAGGAGAGACAATAGTGGACTATATAAGAAGGAACATCAATGAACTGAAGGTGTTAGCATTGCTGGATACAGACATTAACATTAGGAAGAGGAATAGGCCACTCAGCTCCTTAGGCCTGTTCTGTCATCCAATCAGATCATGGATGAGCTGATTAACCCACATTCCCACCCACCCTGATTACAGCCCACCCTTTTGGTTACCAAATCTATCCATCTACCTCTGCCTTAAAAATATTCAAGCATATTGCTTTCATCACCTTTTGACTCTTGACCTTCTGTGAGGAAAAAATTATCTTTGTCCCTGCCTTAAATGGGCGCTCTCTTCTTTTGAAACAGAGAGCCCCAATCTCACATTCTCTTACAAAAGGAATCTGTTGAAGGTGATGATATCCTCATAGTTATACAAACCCATTCTCTACCACTTCTCCCTTATCTCTAATCCTTCTCAGGCTTACACGTTGCAGGTAGTATAAGTATGCACTTCCTAATTTTTTTTCTGACCCGTCACCATGACCAACATTTGCCCCATTTCATTTTAATTACCCAAGAACTGCAACCCGAGTGGGAAAAGCAAGAGAGGAGCAAGGTAAAGGCAGACTGTCACTTAATTTCAGAATAGTAGTCACTAATTCAGTGACTAATATTGCAGGTAGTTTAAGAGGCTTGTATAGAGGTGAGATCTACACTAAGTAATACTTTGTATACAAAAATGGAGGAATGAGGCTGGAGATGGGGGAAAGATAGCACAGATGCCAGCTCACTGGTGGGTGAGTTTAGACATTAGAGGATTCAGGTGATTGTGTCAAAGAACCAGGCTACAGAGATTGATAGGTATATACACTTAGTGCACTGAAAAGTCTATCAGAAAACCTGGTTTGAAGGTAAATGAGCATGGAAAGGTCTAAGCACAAATATGGCTTTGGATGGGCTGTATACAGATCTCGGAACCCTTCCTTTTCGATGTGGAAATGGCAGCCACCTTCAACAACAGTCCTGTGGAGTCAAACATGATGTCTCAGCTTCCATTACAGCCCAATGTCTGTGTGCTGCCATGGAATCTAAGATTGCTTTTGTGGAAATTCAAACTTCTGCCTTCACGGTTCAGTGTGCAAAGGGGCTTCTTGGGCATAGCAGCATTTCTGCAATTTCCTCTCCATAGATCTGCTTTCTGAAGTCCTTCTGTGAATATAGTCTCCAGCTTGACAGCCCTTCCCCATCTCCACTTTATAGCAACTTGTGCTGCCCTGCGCATTTCACCAGCCATGATCAATGCCAATGGGAAGTTCCAAAGGCCACTGCCCTTGTCTGAAAGTAACTATCTGCAGCCAAGCCAACACATGACCGTAGGAAGACTGCAGCTGGGCCACTGCTCTTGAGTTTTTTTGAACAAGTCTAGAAAAACACATATAATGTGTAAATTGCAGCAACAGCTAGAATAAATAAGTACAACAACAGGCATGTAAGTAAGATGATGATCTCTTTAAATAGTGCTGGTAATGGGTTCTTCAAGTGTAAAAGGCATATTCAGGTGTAGGAGGTTAAGAGAGAGAGTAAGCTGGAGCGTTGAGCTCTAAAATAGTAGTGCTGCTGTTAAGTCAGCATTGCACACTAATTTGCATCATGATCTGCCCACTCTGTATATTTCTAGCAGACATTAGGCATGCATTTATTAATCGATTTTAAAAATATGGTATCTGGCATGTTCTTTGACAGAAGTACACAATGGATGCCATTTTGACGCCTTAAACAATGTTGTGGTGTTCAAAGAATCAATGCTATTGAGCACAGTGTTGGTGCAATTAATGTGTGAGAACACAAGTCTTCTGCCCATGAAACTGCTGTCATAATTCAAGATGCCTGATCAATGCTGTTCCTTGAGGACTGGGTTTTTCTGTTGGTGTTGAACACCATGTTAGGAATCTAATCTCTTTTATGTGGGGATGGGTTTGGGTAAAGTTATTGTTCACATTCTTCCAATATATAATTTCCCCTTGCAAACCAAGAGGTTCTGTTGTGGTTTCAATGGGAAAAAAAAGTATAATCAAAAACCTGAAATTCCTTGGAATTTCCTGAGTTCATACTTTTATGTACACAGTGCAATCAAGTGAGTGAAGGATAGCTACCTGTCTGTTGCTGTTCTTCCACGAGAACTGAATCCTCCTTTTAAAAAGAGACTGCTCCATCAGTGTTTCTTGTCTGAAATGCTTGATCTAGACCAGGTAAGAAACTAAATTCTACCTTAGTCTCCTCATCAGAGAAATTAAAATTGTACTCCTGTGTGATGAAGTAGGAATTCAATAGAAACAAGTGAGAGAAAGGAAAAATTTCAAACAATACTATTTTGTAAATTGTTCACAGAATCTAGGTAGTGCCATCAAATTCAGCATTCATTGCCAATTACTATTTAATATGAGAAAGGCTTTCTTTTTCTTGTGACCACCTCAGTCTTACTAAGTCACTTTCGAGGACGTGTATAATGCTGGTATATGCTGGTAAATGATATAGCTGTTTGATCTGTCCCAAACATTAGAAAAATGTATTGTGCAATTCAGCGCCTAGTCCATTTATTCTACTCTTTAAATAATTGTTCCATCAAATGACAACTTGTTTTATAAACTAAAATACTCTCAGCCATTTTATAGAAGTGTTAGCGAACAAAATTTGCCTCAAAACCACATTAAGGAATTATTAGCACAGCCCACAGAGGCAATGTAAGATACAAAGAAAACAACAACTTTGATTTATGTCGTGTTTTTCATAACCACTTGAGTTCTCAAAGTGCTTTACAGCCAGTTAAGTACTTTTGAAATGTAATCACTGCTGTAATGCAGGAAATGCAGCAGTCAATTTATGTACAGCAAGCTCCCTGGAACAACAATGTGATAATGATCAGGTAATCTACTTTTATTGACAGTGAAAGGGAATAAACGTGAACCAAACAGGGAGAAACCACTTGACTAAATGCAAAACACAGTGCATGAAACAAATACAGATAATGCTGGAGAAACTCAGCAACATCTGCGGACACAGAAACACAGAGTTAACATTTTAAGAGCGGTATGACTCTTCTTCAGTTCTGACCAGATTCTGTTTCTCTCTACACAAATGCTGAGTTTCTCCAGTGTTCTTTGTGCGTGAAGGGAGAAATTTCTTGCTTGCTTCTTCAAAGTAGTTATGTGGAATCTTGATGTAGCAAACAGAGCTCAGCTTAATGTCTCATTCAAAAGACATCATCTCCAGCACTCCCTCACTGGAGTGTCAGCTTTGATTTTTGTGTGAAAGTTTGGCAGTGAGATTTGAACCTCCAACTTTCTGACTCAAGAGGTAAAATTGCAGCTAACTGGGCTACGGCTGATATTGTATTGACCACACACTGAGGACTCCTTCATCAGATTGGCATTAAATAGGAGCACTGTGTTGGCATGTTCAAATAAATTTCTATTGCTATTGAGGCCATACCTTCTTCAGTTCTTGAACAATGTCCTTCAGTTTGTCTTTTGTCTCCTCACTGATCTCAATCTGTGACTGAATCACCCACTTTCCACCACAGAATCGAACTGGCACAGAGAAGATGATGCCTGATGGAATGTCAAAATCACCTGGAGCACAGGATCAGAAGATGCTGCATCTCATTAAATATTTCAGTGCCTGCCTTTGTAACAATTGATTGTGATGGAGTCATAGAAGTTTTCAGAACCCTGGGGAAGGGGTGGAGGTTAATTTCCTCTCATGGTGTGCTGTTTCACATATCTGTACTGAACATTTCACATCCTCAGGAAATTTTGGAAGTTTTCAGCAAACAAAACACTTTTTAAAAGTCTATTTGCTCTTGTAATGTAAGAAACAGGTGACCCAGTTTGTGTACAGTGAGTCCCACAACCAGCATTGTGAAAACGATCAGATAAACTGTTTCAGTGATATTGATGGAGGAATAAATATTGATCAGAAAACCAGGAAGAATAGGAGTTACTGTTTAAAATTAAGGGGATGCTCATTTAAATGGGAAGAGTTCTTTTTTTCTCAAAGGGTCAGTTGGTTCCTTAAAACAAAGTGGAAGCAAATTCCTTGAATATTTATAAGCCGGAGGTAGATAGATCATTGATAAGCATGACGGTGAAATGTTATGGGGAGTAGGTGGGAATGTGGAGTTATTAGATCAGCCAGGATCTTAGTGAATAGCAAAGTGAAGCTGGATTCTGATTGGCTAGCAGCTTTTGGTAGGCAGGACTTCCATTCCCGAGGGCTTAGAATCTTAGCATCCCTACAGCGTTGATGCAGGCCATTTGGCCCATTGAGGCCACACCGACCCTCTGAACAGTATTCCACCCAGCCCCATCCCCATATTCTATCCCTGTATCTCTGCATTTCCCATGTTTAATCCACCTAATCTGCACATTCCTGAACACTCTGGGAAATTGAGCATGGCCAATCCACCTAACTTGCACATCTTTGGACTGTGGGAGGAAACTGGAGCACCCAGAGGAAACCCACGCAGTAACGGGGAGAACATACAAATTCCACACAAAAAGTTGTCCCAACATGGAATCAAACCCAGGTCTCTGTTGCTGTGAGGTAGCAGTGCTAAACACTGAGCCACGTGCCTTCCCCTCTTGCTTTGCGGTAAGGTGGGATTCTAGCTACACCCATGGATGGACTCATCACTGGCTGGTATGGCTTATGGTTCAGCAAGTCTTTCTGACCAGAGACATTAATAGTCTCTTACCAGCTCTCCTGTTGGCAGGCAAGACCCCCACTTCCCAAACAACGTTCTGCCACCTGATGTCTATGTGAGATAGATCATTTCACTGGTTGAACTGCCAATTATCACTGACTGATTCAATTAAATGGCTTAAGAATGTTTGATTGTAAAACGTTGTGAACCTGGGGATGTAGTCCTTGGATCTAATCCCTGATCTGGGCTGTGTTTTCTGATATGTTTAAGGGAACAACATCAATCACATCCCTCCTGAATTAGATAGCAGAGAGATCAACCGAGTGTTCTCCAGCAACTCTTGCTAGGAAGTCTAGAACTTAAGAGTGAGGCCAGGACTATGTTGGCTAAAATGTGATGCTTTTGTTGCAGTTGTAACGAACTTTAGTTAGGCCACAATTCGAATATTGTATACTGTACAGTTCCAGCTACCACATGATCAGAAGGATGTGGAGGCTTTAGGGAGGGTACAGAGAAGGTCTACCAGGATGTTGGAGCAGATTATTGCAGATGCTGGAGTATGTCTTGAAAACAACAAATGATCACAGCAGGTCAGGCAGCATCAATGGACAGACAGCAATCTAATGTTGCAAGTCCAGATGTTTCTGCCTGGTTGCAGGGCATTAGTTATGAGATGAGATTGGACAACTTGGTTTATTTTCACTTGAACATCACAGGCTGAAGGGACAACCTGATAGAAGTTTACAAAATTATGAGAGGCATGGATAGAATGGATAGTCAGAGTCTTTTTCCCAGGGTAGAAATGTGGAAATGAACCGGGAACATTTGTTTAAGGTAAATGGGGGAAGGTTTGAAGGAAATGTGACAGGCAAGTTTTTATGGAGGAGGTGGTAGAACCAAATATAATAGTAATATTTATGAGGCATTTTGACAGATGACTGTGGACCATGTAGAGCAAAAGGTTTTTTGTTGACAGAGGCAACATGTGTCAGCACAGGCTTAGTGGGCTGAAGGGCCTGATCCTGTGTTATATTGTTCTTTGTGCTTTCTACATGAAGCAATAAAATCAGTAATTCCTTACAGAACTGTACCTTGCCTTACATGAGTCAGTTGGTGAAGAGAGAAGGTAACAGAAGAAAGAAAAGATGTTTCTCAACAGGTTGGCCCACCTTGACTGACAACTCCAAGAGATATAAACTCCCCTGGTGGTGAGTCATGATACCACCAATTCAAGACTTTATGTATCGCAACGGCAGTGGAGAGGCCCAGACTGTGTTTCAATGCTGCTTGAATTTTTGGTCGATGCTCATGCAATTCTTCCACAAATTCCTCTTCGATCCAATTTCTGAAACAAGAGTTTGAGGCAAACACGCTCAATGACAGGTAATAATGAGTGCAAACCCAAGCTGCTTCATGACAATTATTTTCAATGAATGGTGCTGAATGAGTAACTCAGGTACAGCAACTTACAATTATGCAGCAAAACATTTCTGATGGGAAAGGCACAACAGACAGCATACATTGGGAATGGGAGGCGAGGACATCAAATTAAAAGACTATATGAAATAAGAGCAGATGTAGCCATTCAGTCCAATGAGCCTGTTACATAATTCACTGAGATCATGGCTGATCTGATGATCCTCAACTTAACTTCCCTGCCTTTTCCCCATAACCCTCAATTCCCTTGTTCATTTAGAATCTGTCAGTCTCAGGCTCAAACATACTTAATGATCCAACCCTCTGCAGTAAAGAATTCCAGAGGTTCACTGCCCCTGAGAGAAGACATTCCTCCTCATCTCTGGATGAAATGAGTGACTTTTTATTCTGAGATTATGCCCTTTGGTTTTAGACTCACCCACAATGAGAAACAACCATTTCTCATGTACCCTGTTAAGTCCCATAGATGCTTGCATTTCTTAATACAGTTGCCTCCCATTCTTCTATTTTCCAATGAGTACATACCAAACTTAATCAACCCCTCCACAGAAGACAGTCCTGCATACCTGGTATCAGTCTAATGAATCTTCTCTGGACTGCCTCTAATGCCAATATATCTTTCCCTAGTTCAGGGGTATCCCAAAGGGAATAGTCTGTGCAAAATGCTAGCAAGGGAGGGAAGGATAATGTATGTCTGGTAGTGACATCCCACTGAGGGTGGCAGAACTAGCAGCTTATAATCTAATACAAAAACTGCTCAAAGTATTCAAGCTGTGGTCTGACTACAATATTGCCTTGTTTGGTTGTAGTTTACTTTTTAATATCCATTTCCTTTGAAATAAAGGCCAGCATTCAATTTGCCCTCCCTATTACTCACTCAGCTTGGATGCTAACTTTACTTAGACTGAGGAAAAGCTTTTCACTGTATTTTGCTGTTTTCTTGCTGTGAAATACACATGACAATAAAATAATTCATTCATTCAGACCCTAACTACATGGTGTAAACTAAACTCTCCTCACCTTCCTCTTATCTCAATTTGTTTCCCAATTATTTTAGATCTGCATCCACTGGATATCGACCCACCTGCTAGTTTTAATAATTTTGATAAATCTCTTCACAAATTTGAACCTTTATCTTTCTCTGGTCTAAGGAGATCAATATTATTTGCCTTGGACTCTCCAATTAAAGCCCTCGTTCTAAACCAGTGGTCAAAAAATTGAAGGGGCTTTTGCTGGTGAAAAGAAAAGATGGCTTTGGAGGTGATTCTGATGTTAGGAACATGATTACTGAAGATCCTCGTTGGTAATGAAGTGGAAGAATCTGGAATGACCATAGCAATGTTCTTTCTCATTGAAATGATGGCATTAATTGACACCAGAAGACTAAAAGAATAGCGATATTGGTATCAGAAGCCCTCACCACTCTAACAACTGGACTAAAACTGCTCATGACATTTCACATAATCAAACGTGCCAAACCGACTAGCTCACAAATGAAGAGAAAAACTGTTAACAATCAAGACACTTGGTCTAAAAATCACCTGGCTTTTATATTGAAAAAATATAAACCAATATACTGATTTTAGTTTAGAAGCCCGTGTAAATAGCTCAGTGAATCACTAATCATCACAGAGGTCTTTAAAGGGCCAGAACTTTCTGGTCCCTTGTCAATGGCTTTGCAGGTGGTGGAGGGGGAAGCCTATAAAATTCTCCAGAAGCCTCAAACCACCCACCCATCCACCCTTGAACAGTCTGCAATTTTACGTGCAGAAGAAGAGGAATAGGATGGCCTACCTACCCTCACCTCAACCTAAGCTCTTAAGGCAGCCTTGGCATTAAGACTTTTTTGCCATTGAAGGGTAGAAACCTTATCTCTGGTTACAAGTGGCCAATTGACCTTCCTGCTGTTCATGCTGGAGCTCAATTTTTCGCTGAGGGACAATGCGGAAGAATCACAATGCTCCATACAATCTAGTTCATATTGCTGCATTACAAAATCTTTTGTACATCATTTCTTTTTATATCCTATCAATTTTTCCCATAGGTTAAACAATTGTCTATCACTCCACTACAGTCACTATTGGCCCAAATAGGCATCTCTTTATGGGATGAAATCCAGCTCATGTGTCTCAGTTTAATGTGCGCAACTCCAAATCTGAGCAATTCATATATTATACAAATGCATAAATGATAGCTGACAGGCAAAAGGTTCTTCTGATCTATCCAGTCTGACTCACAGAATTACAATTCCTGTGTGTCACCATATGTGCATCCGCCTCTCGTAAAATATAAAGATTTCAATTATCAATGCTACTCATTACGTTCATTACCAATTATCTTGAAATAATTTAATAAACCAAATGGTCATGCAGAATATATTACTGAACATTACAATTGTGCTTTTGTTTTAGTACTAACAGACACCAATTTATAACTCTACACACTCACTCATTCAAAGATCTGCACACTGCATGCTTTATAGTAAAGTGTACAAAATAATGGATTCTAACCAAAAGTGCAACATTTAAAATTAGGGAGTAGATTGGCAAATAAAGACACAACAGGGGAAAAAAAAATATTTTTAGAGTTTCTTTTTAAAGGAGTGAGGTTGGTGGGAACTGAGAGGGCAGGTCAGTAATGGTGAAATGAGGGGGGTCATCGGTAGTGAAGTGAAAAACAGCAAAAAGTATGAGTGGAAAGAGGCAGGATTTGAAAATTACACTGAAAGTTTAAGTCAACTCCCTGGGGAGTTAGATGTAGAGTAGTCCCTATCTTCATCCTCTCCTTGTCAGCTCTACTGCACAATGTTGCACAAGCATAGCAGACCACTGATATTCAGGACACACAGCAAGGTACACAATCTGCAGACTGCCTTGGCACCTGAGTAGCATTCTCAGCAACCCAATGACTTGCTCAAGGACCACTACTGTACTCATTTGGCTTCTGTTGCTCATCACATGTCAGCTTTCTCAAAAGTATCCACAGTCACATCCTTAAGAGGATAGCTTTTTGTCTGAAAGGCGTAATTTGCTGACACATCTTTTCAGGTGCAAAGTTTTATGGGAGACATGATTGATGCAGAATGAAAGCATTATGGCAGCTTCTGAGATATCTTGCTCAGACATCTATAAACAATGTACGTCCCAGTGGTTACATACCAGCTGAACACTGCAGAGCAAGAATCTCTTCCAACTGATGAATACTCCAATCTCAAGATACCTTTCCTGTCACATGTGGAGGTTGTGACTCCTTGGTCCCACGGGATTCCAGATAGAAAATCCGAGACCCTGCTGATTCCAATAAAAGCAAAATACTGCAGATGCTGGAGATCTGAAGTAAAAGAACTGTGCAAGAAACTTGACATGTTTGCCAGCATTTGTGGAGCATGAAACAGAGTTAATAGCTCTAGTCCAATATGACTCTTCATAAGAATTGATTCTGAGTGGCCTCATCAGTAGCGAAGTGGTCCTAAGTGCCGACAAACATGGAATCGGTCACCTGGGAGGGGCACTTCTGTCCAGTGGATTGTGAAATTCTACAGATATCTGCACATTGACAGTCACTGGCAATGTAAGCCCACTTGGAATACATCTTGCACCAAGAGTGTACAGAGATCAGCACTGACATGCAGCAAAGTCTGAGTCTCCTGTCACTCAGTCCCATTCAGAATGATGATCCCCAATCAGCAAACACTGTATGGGGATATTGCCTCCTTTGAGACAAAGCTGCTTATTGTGCCCTCTGTCATGCAGAAGACAGGAAGCTGAGGAGAAGGCAGCTGCTGCTCTCACTGGTGCCGTTGCTGTCAGTTTTGGTGTTGTTAGTGCTGCTCCTCTTATTCCGCGTGGGCATTCCAAGCTGCAGAACCTGATACCATTCTCTTGAGAAGGATAACTGCAGGAAAGTGCAGATCAACTTCAAAGTCGAATGGGCATCTTGTCATCTCTCAACGTAAATGCAAATGTGGTTACAAAACACTCAACTGTTATTTTTCCCGCTGTGCCTAGCCAGTGCCTTTCGCATGCAGCCTTTTTGCGGGTCAGGAAGTGTGAAAAATACATGCACCTCAGTCAAGCTCAGTGTCACCACTTTGAGGAACACAGGAAAACTATAGTTAAAAATCACACAACACCAGATTATAGTCCGGCAGGTTTATTTGGATAAACCTGTTGGACTATAATCTGGTGTTATGTGACTTTTAACTTTGTCCACCCCAGTCCAAAATCAGCCCCTCCAAATCAGGAAAACCATACACCCTCCTACACATGACTTGCGTGCACTCATGCAGGATTTAAAAGTCCAAACAGAATTCATCCACTTGGAAAATTTGTAACACTGGTAGAAGCCTGCTGAAGATTTGGGACCATTGTACAACATATGTGCAACATCTTCAAATGTCATTGTTAGATGTTGTACTGTAATGTAGGTGTCTTTTTTAATGCAGTGAATCATTACAGGTCTCCAGGAAGGAAATCTGCAAAAATAAGTTAACTATTAAATTGACTGGCATTTTATAAGTGTTGACACTCATTACACTGATCTTTCCAATGGAGGAAGTGCCATGATACTTTCAAAGATGTAGGAACAGTCTCTTAGTAAACTCTCCTTGATACATTGGGTGCTATAACTTAAATGCAGACAGCTCTAACTTAAATGCTGTGATACAAAAAAATCCTCTGCTTTTGAAAATGATTGACAAGCAGTCTGCTTTGAAATGGAGCAGATGATAACTAAAAAAAACTATATTTAAGATAATTCTCATTGTAACTGTATGACCCCTGAGCATTGTACATAATGGATATTGGGTGAATGTATAAAATGTATACAGGAGACAGAGAAAAGACATGGGCAATCTGAGGGGACATGTGGTGACGAGGCGTTCTGGGTGGCATGGTGAATGTGAGGGGAACTGAAAGGCCTATGGAGGTGGCCTAGGGATCTGAAGGTGTAGGAAGTGGACATGGCTTGGCATGGTGGGTGGAATGACAGGTGAGATTCAGGGGGCAATGAAACACTATTGAAAAC